>NC_141695.1:954602322-955317010 GCF_964263255.1 Lissotriton vulgaris | reverse complement strand
AACATCCATTTAGACACTTATTTACATATTTATTCTTCCATCGACCTTTAGATATACATATATAAAACATATTTATTTTTCAGAAAGACACACATTCATAGGATGATGTCATCAGTGATGTCATTTGAGATGTCATGAGTGATGTCACTGACCATGCCATGAGTGATGTAATATGTGACATCATCAGCAGTGCATTGCGGGCACGCGAGTTATAGTTAGCTGAACTAACTATAACGGAGGAATTTAAATGGTTTTGTATGAGAGAAATGTCCAGATAACTATAACATGAATGAAACCTATGGTTTTTTCAGTGAATGTATATATATATATATATTCACTGAAAAAAAAACATTGGTTTCAGACATGTTATAGTTTGGAATTAGCATTTAAAAAAACCTTTGAAATTCACTGAAAAACCATTGGTTTTAGACAAGTTATAGTTAGGAATAAGCATTTAAAAAACCTTTGAAATTCACTGAAAAAAACATAGGTTTTAGGGGTGTTATAGTTAGCTAGACATTTCACTCGTATAAAACCATTGAAATTCCCCTGTTATAGTTAGTTGTACTAACTATAACTAACACTGCTGATGATGTCACATTTTACATCATTCATGACATGGACAGTGATATCACTGATGACATCTCAAATTACATCACTGATGACATCATCCAGTGAATGTGGTTTGTTTCGATATTTAGATAAGTATTATATATATATATATATATATATATATATATATATATATATATATATATATATATATATATATATATATATATATATATATATCTATATTACCTACTGGCGGTCGCCAGTAGGTATATATAGTTAGGATTTTTTCTCTATGGGATTTTTGAAAATTCTATGTCTAATAACTTTGGCGTTTGTGGACGGAATTGGCTGAAATTTTCAGGAAAATGGAACATTTTGTTTCTGAGCAGCCCCTGACAATTTGGGGGGGTTTCATTAAGGGGGGGCCGAGAAAAAAGGGGGGTCCCAAACGCGTTTTTCCCATGTTAATTTCCATAGGGCGGTTGGCCTCACTTTTAGCTCGAACGGCTGAATGGATTTGCACGAAACTTGGCAAAATTGTAGGGACTGTTAGCCCGATGTGCCTTTGCTAGGTCTCAATATATGTGCTCCAGTGGATTTTGAGTAATTTAGGTAAAAAAAAAGATATATATCTGGGCGGAGCCTAACCACACATCTGATCTGATTGGCTGTCAGCACTTCATCCAAGAAGTGTTGGCAGCCATCTTGGGACCAATATACATGATAGCACCTCATTAAAAAGCATTGTAGTTAATAGAGGGTTTTAGGACTTTAGTTACATTATAAATCATTTGTTGATGGTACCATACTCGTTTTAGGAATTGTGGTGGGTTCTAAGGTGATTTTACCATGTGAAAAAACCTTCTGCTGTGATATCATGAATATTGTTTGAAAGAAAACTAATATCTCATGATTTTCCCACAGTGGTTTGGAAGGGGATTTATAAGCTAAACTGAAAGCATATTTTCTGCAAATTCACATTATCTTTCTCAGTCATGTGAAAATGAAGTCTGACATTCTCAGTAAAACATGTACATCCAACAAGGACAGAGACTGTCAGTTGATTCCTTTGTGTTCTACTGCAGCCTCCTAGAGTGTTCTAAAGAACAACTAGAGCGCTAACAGTCCTACTTATTACAAAGGTATGGCACACCTGAAGCCATCTTGATTGGAATAAAGTGGTAACTCTTAAAACATTTAATTTAAAAAGAAACAACATGAGGGGGTATATTTTGCCATAGAAAGTGTGATTAGTGCTGCAGAATGAAAAATTAGGGCACATTTTGAGTGACTTCTCAAATCCTTTTCTATTTCTTTAAAACATTCTGACATGCAGTCTCCCAAAATGGCCACCAGAGACAAAAGAGCCCAAATGTAGCCCAAATATCACCCAGATGTAGCCCAAGTATAGCCCAATGACAGAATGTCCCAGAGTGTTCTAAAGAACAACTAGAGTGCTAACAGTCCTACTTATTACAAAGGTATAGCACACCTGGAGCCATCGTGATGGGAATAAAGTGGTAACTCTTAAAACATTTAATTTAAAAAGGAACAAAATGAGGGGGTATATTATGCAATAGAAGGTATTATTAGTGCTGCAGAAAGAAAAATTAGGGCACATTTTGAGTGACTTTTCAAATCCTCTTCTATTTCATTAAAAAATTCTGACATGCAGTCTCCCAAAATGGCCACCAGAGACAAAAGAGCCCAAATGTAGCCCAAATATCACCCAGATGTAGCCCAAGTATAGCCCAATGACAGAATGTCCCAGAGTGTTCTAAAGAACAACTAGAGCGCTAACAGTCCTACTTATTACAAAGGTATGGCACACCTGAAGCCATCTTGATTGGAATAAAGTGGTAACTCTTAAAACATTTAATTTAAAAAGGAACAAAATGAGGGGGTATATTTTGCCATATGAATTATGATTAGTGCTGCAGAAAGAAAAATTAGGGCACATTTTGAGTGACTTCGCAAACCCTCTTCAATTTCATAAAAAAATTCTGACATACAGTCTCCCAAGATGGCCACCAGAGACAAAAGAGCCTAAATGTAGCCCAAATATCACCCAGATGTACCCCAAGTATAGCCCAATGACAGAATGTCCCAGAGTGTTCTAAAGAACAACTAGAGCGCTAACAGTCTTACTTATGACAAAAGTATGGCACACCAGAAGCCATCTTGATTGGAATGAAGTGGTAAGTCTGAAAACACTCAATTTAAAAAGGAACAACATGAGGGGGTTAACTTTGCCATAGAAAGTATGATTAGTGCTTCAGAAAGAAAAATTAGGGATCATTTTGAGTGACTTCTCAAATCCTCTTCTATTTCATTAAAAAAATTCTGACATGCAGACTGAAACATGCACTTTGAATACCAGCAGCAGACGTCCCTGGTGAGCAGTAGCTTTACTACAGTGATCTAATGTGCAACTAGAGTGCTAACATTCAGAATTTATGGCAAATGTGTGACACATCTGAATGCCTTCTTGATGGAACCAAAGTAAACAAGCATTGAAAATGCAATAGATCTCGCCCTCGTTTAAGTTAAAGCCATTCTGTTTGTAATGAGGTGGCTTTTTAGCTTTGCTTTTATTAGTGTTTTTTCAACTTTCATGTAAATAACATGCATCTGTATGCATATAAGTATATGTATGCATGCATTTATGTTTGTATTTATATAGATATACAGATGATATATGTTTATATATGTATGTATATATATATATTCACTGAAAAAACCATAGGTTATAGACCATATATAGTTAGGAATTAGCATTTACAAAACCTTGAAAATTCACTGAAAAAACCATAGGTTATTGACCATATATAGTTAGGAATTAGCATTTACAAAACCTTGAAAATTCACTGAAAAAACCATAGGTTATAGACCATATATAGTTAGGAATTCGCATTTACAAAACCTTATTTTACTCACACAAAACCATTGAAATTCCATATATAGTTAGTTGCACTAACTATATATCGCGCACCCGCAATCCACTGCTGATGATGTCACATATTACATCATTCATGACATGGTCAGTGACATCACTGATGACATCACTGATGACATCTCAAATGACATCACTGATGACATCACTGATGACAACATCCAGTGACTGTATGTTTCTGTAAAGTTAAAATATGTCTTACATATTGAAGAATGAGTGGATGTATAAGTGTCTGGATGAAGGATTTAGTAGGTGCATGACTGACTGTATGAGTGAGTGATTAAATGTGTCTCACTGAGCATGGGTTAGTGACTAAACTGTCTTAATTTGTGCATCATTATGTCTGTTGTTCTGTAAACTGTTGCATGTGTTGATAAGTAGCTATATGAGTAACTATATGGGTTATTGATTGGTTGCCCAAGTATTTGTATGGGAGACTGAGTGTGTGTGTGGGTGGCTGGGAGGTGTATGACTCTGTGCATAGATGTGTGAGCAGTTGATTCACTAGATGTACGGTTTCAAAAGTGCATGTGGAAACAGCTGTATGGGCGGTTGACTGTGTGCATGAGTGTATTGGTGAGTGAATGGATATCTCAGTGCTACATGTCAAAGTAAGTACATATGTAAAACACAGTACATGTGAGAGTTGACATATATAAATAACTGTGCATAAGAGCCAGTGAATGTGTGAGTGGCTGTATGGATCATTGTGAACTTGTATCAGGGATTGTATAAGAGAGTAAATATGTGTTAGTATATGTTTGAATAAGTAAAGTTTGTATAACTGTATAGTTGAGGAAATGGAGGTGTGATTGATTCTTTGCATGACTGACTAGGTGTGTGAGTAACTCCATGGATGAGTGACAGTCTGTGAGTGTCTGTTTACACTGATTGTATCTAAGGTTATATTAGAGTCTGAAGAGGTTCATCGTATTATCACATGAATGATATCATCAGTGATGTGATCAGTAATGTCAAATGAGATGTCATCAGTGATGTCATCAGTGATGTCATTTGAGATGTCATCAGTGATGTCATTTGAGATGTCATCAGTGATGTCATCAGTGATGTCACTGACCATGTCATGAATGATGTAATATGTGACATCATCAGCAGTGGATTGCGGGTGCGCGATATATAGTTAGTGCAACTAACTATATATGGAATTTCAATGGTTTTGTGTGAGTAAAATAAGGTTTTGTAAATGCGAATTCCTAACTATATATGGTCTATAACCTATGGTTTTTTCAGTGAATATATATATATATATATATATATATATATAGCAATCTGTCTTGAAGACTGAGTGGATGCATAAGTGTCTGAATGGAGGATTTAGTAGCAATGTGGTTGACTGTCTAAGTGGCAAATTTATAGTGTCTCACTAAATATATGGGATAGTGATTAAACTGTGTGAATACCTGTATCACTCTATCTCTTGTTGGTTATTAGCTATGTGAAAGTCTACATTAGTTATTAATTAAGTAAGTGAGTATTTGTATGGGATAGTGAATGAATATGTGTGTCGTTGGGTGGGACGTGTGTGACGGTCGAAAGATGTGTAAATAGTTCATTTAGTAGGTATATGAGGTTAAGACTGTATGTGGAAACAGTTGTTTGGGTGAGTGAATCTCTTTATGGGTGTGGTGATGAGTAAATATACTTCTCAATGATATATGTCCAACAAACTAAAAATATAAAAGGCAGTGTATGTGACAATTGTTGTATATGAATAAGTATACATAAGACTCAGTGATTGTAGGAGTGACGTATGGATAACTGTATACTTGTAATAGTGATTTTATAACACACTGAGTATGAGTTACTATCTTTATGAATAAATAAAGTGGTGTTTGTGTAAGTGTGTAGCTTAGTAAATGTAAGTATGATCAATTGTTTGCATAAGTGAGTAGGATGTCTGCATAAGTGAGTAGGATATTTGCTGGTGTGTAATGTTGATGTAGGTGTATAAGTATATTTAATAGTGTTCTATTGATCTTTATTAGCATGTATCTATAGGTAAATGTTTAGATGTGTGTGTAGATGTAGGAATCACTGAGTGGGTTTTTAGAAACTTGTACTGGTGTGTCAATGGTTTCAAATATGGTACTTCATATTTTATAATGAGTGTTGAAAGGTTATGCTACTGTATGATGAGATGTATCAGTTTGTCACATTGATGATGTCATCAGTGATGTCATCAGTGATGTCATTTGAGATGTCATCAGTGATGTCACTGACCATGTCATGAATGATGTAATATGTGACATAATCAGCAGTGGATTGCGGGCGCATGAGTTATAGTTAGTAACTAACTATAACAGGGGAATTTCAATGGTTTTATACAAGTGAAATGTCTAGCTATCTATAACACTCCCAAAACCTAAGGTTTTTTCAGTGAATTACTAAGGTTTTTTAAATGCTAATTCCTAACTATAACTTATCTGAAACCTATGTTTTTTTCAGTGAATTTCAAAGGTTTTTTTAAATGCTAATTCCTAACTATAACATGTCTGAAACCTATGATTTTTTTCAGCGAATTTCAAAGGTTTTGTAAATGACATTTTTTAAATGTATTAATACTGATTTTTGGGGTAAAAAATGATATACAATTTATTTTTAGATATTTTATTTTTTTTAATTTCATTATAATTACATTATACATTACATTACAAAATATACTTTCTCAGAATGAATTACTTTAGTTTAAATACTTTGCAGTCTTCTAAGTACAGTAGTTACAGTTGTTGCAATGCGCAACACAATTTCAGACACAATGCAACATTGAGGTCAATATGAATTTCTAGTTAAATGCAAATAATTACTTTTGGGATTACTTTTCTAACCACAGGACTGGTTCCTAGATTCAGTCCTGGGACATCTCCTGTAAACAGTTGAGTAAAAGCGTTTTGGTTACAGTAGTGATTTTTAAGGAATATTACTGTATTTTAAAAGTTGACACAGAAACTTTTTCACATAGAATCACCAATGTTATCTTATGGGAGGAAATTCACTTAGCAGGTAAGTAATGCTAATGTTACTTTTTCTTACTCATTGGTGGCTCCTGGATCCAGCACGGGTGCATCTCCTGTAAACAGTTCAAAGAATGCGTTTAAGTCAAACAGGCGATTCTTTAAGAATATTTTTAGTTTGGGAGAATATACACTTAGAAACTTATCTGGTGTAAACCAGACAATAGATTCCTATGGAAGGAAATACAAGTTACTGGTAAGTACGGTTAGAATTACTTTTCAGGATCAGTACTGGGCTCAAAGAAGCAGCACTGAGGTCAATCCTGATAACAGGTGAGTAAATCAGAATTCGTACTCCTGCTGATTTTAGAGGAATATAATAATGTTCAAAAACTCCACAATTAGAAGAATTTCCAAGTGAAACCAGTCAATGTTAGCCTAGGGAAGGAAATTCAAATTACTGGTAAGTATTGTTATTGTTATTGTTATTGTTAATGTCGGTTTATATAGCGCCAAATCACCGACAGGTCTCAGGGAGCTTTTGACCGCAATGACATAACAGCCCGGGCAGCAACAGGAGGCGAGTTGGATCTATACTGAGCTCAACGCTGTTCTAAATAGAGTTGTCTTTAGGGCTTTCCTAAAGCGAAGCATGTTTCCTTCCTTGCGAAGAGCTTCAGGCAGCTCATTCCACATTTTGGGCAGTAGGACCGAAAAGGATCTGCCTCCTTTTGTTGCTAGCCTGAACCGAGGACATACAAGCAACTGAGCCTCGGAGGACCTTAGTCTTCTTTCGGGCTTGTAGATGACTAGTCTTTCCTTGATATAGGAAGGGGCTTGCCCGTAGATAGCCTTGTGGGCTATGCAAAGACTCTTAAAAGCCGACCTTTGCGTCACTGGTAGCCAGTGAAGACTCAGCAACAGCGGGGATGCATGTGATCTCCTTGGAAGTCTGAAGATTAGCCTTGCCGCATCATTTAAGACTACCTGCAGTGTGTTTGTTAAGGCTTTAGGTAAGCCCAGGTAGAGCGCATTTCTGTAGTCCAGCCTTGACAGTATGGTGGCAGAAACTATCGTGCGGAGCATGGACTGGGAAAGAAGTGGAACAAGTTTGCGTAGTTGTCTTATGATGCCGTTGCAGGTACCCACTACCGCAGAGATTTGATTGGTCATTGAGAGGGCGCCGTCTATCCTAATGCCAAGACTTTTGACCGCGATTGCTGGCTTAGGGGTGGGCCCTAATTCCTGGGGCCAGTAGAGGTCACACCAGGGGGAGCAGGTGGATGACACAATTAACACCTCCGTTTTCTCGGGGTTAATCTTCAGGAGGTTCCTGGACATCCAGTTGACTGTGTACCTGAGAATCTCCTGTGCCAGCGACTGGGCCCGTACGGTGACATCTATGCTCAGCAACAACTGGGTGTCGTCTGCATAGTTAAACACCCGACAGCCCATCTCAACCAAGGTGCTAATTAATGGTTGCAGGTATAGGTTGAACAGTAAGGGGGACAAGGCGGAGCCTTGGGGTACCCCACATGTCAGGTCTCCTGCTCCTGATACCTCCTCTCCCAGCTGAATCCTCTGGGTTCGCCCGGACAGGAAGGATTCCAGCCAGAGGTAGGCAGAGCCCCGAAACCCTAACCTGGCCAACCTATCCAGGAGTATGGTATGGCTGACGGTATCAAACGCCGCTGATAGGTCTAAAAGTATCAGGGCGCTTGGTTTCTTTCGGTCAGCCAACCCTCTAAGGTCGTCCAGCACTGAGAGCATGACTAACTCGGTGCTATGGTGGGCACGGAACCCTGCCTGCATCTCATGGAGCAGATGGTTAGACTCCAGGAACGCAGCCAGGGACTTCAGAACATGCTGCTCAAGCACCTTGGATAGAAATGGAAGCTGGGAGATGGGCCGATAGCTTTTTAATACTTTGGGATCGGCCCCGGCTTTCTTGATTAGGGGCTTCACTCGGGCCTCTTTAAAGCTAGCTGGCAGCTGCCCCGTGTTCAATGACCTATTTAGCAGGGACAGAATGCGTTCTTCTAGGCTGAGGCGGGCTAGGCGAAACACACTCGGAGGACATGGGTCGGCTGGGGAGCCTGACTTTGTTTTCCTCATTAAGGTTTCTAGGCTCAATGAATCAATCGGGGGAAAACTAGACAAGTACATTCCACCTGGAGTTTTAGCAGGATGTAGTTCAGTAGAGCCAACTCTGGTACTTGTTATTTCTTGTAAAATAGTCTCAACCTTCTCTAGGAAATATTTCAAAAAAGTGTCACAATTGAAGGTGGTCTCTATAGGTTGAGTTCCTTTACTTAGTTCCGTGAGGATTTTAAAAGTTTCCTTCTGAACGTTATCTGCCTTATTAATGCGATTTTCGTAGAATGTTGCTTTAGATTCCTGTATATGTTTTTTATAGGCCCGAAGCAACTGCCTATATTGTTCACAGGATTCGGGGTCTTTTTTTCTCCTCCAGTTTCTCTCAGCATTTCGCAAATCTTTCCTATGCTCTCTTAGAGCTGGTGTGAACCAGGGGGCTCCCTTCCCACCACTATTCATTTTCTGGGACTTCACTGGTGCAATCTGATCAATTGCCCTTGTTAGACCACCCATTAGATCTTTACACTCTTGGTCTATGTCGGCGCCTGGCGCCGTGGGTTGAGTGAATTCCCTGAGCGACAAAGTCAATGTTTGTGCATCATAACAAGTATTGTTAGAATTACTTTTCAGGATCAGTACTGGGATCAAAGATGCAGCACTGAGGTCTCTCCTGATAAAAGGTGAGTAAATTGTAATTTGTTGTTCAGCTGATTTTAGGTGAATATTTTAAAGTTCCAAAACTTCACACTTAGAAGAATGTCCAAGTGAAACCACTCAATGTTACCCTATGAAAGGAAATTCACTTAGCAGGTAAGAAGTGTTATCGTTAATTTTTTTTACTCAGTGGTGGATCCTGGATCCAGAGCTGGTGCGACTCCTGTAAACAGTTGAAAGAATTTGTTTAAGTCATACAGGCGATTTTAAGGAATATTTTTAGTTTGTAAAAATAGACACTTAGAAACTTTTCTGGTGAAAAACAGACAATGGATTCCTATGGAAGGAAATACAAGTTACTGGTAAGTATGGTTAAAATTACTTTTCTGGGTCAGTGCTGGGCTAAAACAAGCAGCACTGAGGTCACTCCTGATAACAGGTGAGTAAAGCGGAATTCGTAGATTGGCTGATTTTAGAGGAATATTTGTACGTTTCAAAAATCAACACTTCAAAACTTTTCTGCCGAAAACCACACAATGGATTCCTATGGAAGGAAATGCAAGTTACTGTAAGTACGCTTAGAATTACTTTTCAGGGTCAGTGCTAGGCTAAAAGATGCCGCACTGGGTTCTCTTCTGATAACAGGTGAGTAAATCGGAATTTGTAGTTAGACTGATTTTAGAGGACTATTTGTACAATTATAAAGGAAGGGGGCGGGGTCTGAGGTGACATGTGTGCAAACACGCCCTGTGGCGCAGTTTAAGTTGCAGGATTAAGTGCCCTTGAATCCTGAGGTCCCCTGGGTTCCAACTAGCCTACCAGGTACCACTAGTATGCGCCAGGGGGCTGCGTTGCAGAGAGGTGTTCAGAGGCCATTCCCCTTTTTACAACACTCTTCAATGCAGCTCCGTGGCACTGACTAGAGGTACCTGGTGGGCTGGTTGGCCCCCAGAGACCCTAAGTATTGACAAGGAATTAAGTCTGACAAGGAATTAAGTTGCTGTTGCCATTGACCAAGTGATGAATATCCTGAAACGCGTATGGCTGTTAAACGTGATTGTGTGCACTGCCCTCCATGCTGCACATCACATCTAAATTGAGGACTGCAACTTAGCAGTGGGGCTCTTTCAAGAAGGTGCAAAGTGTTTGTTGGGATTACTACCGGCCTGCCCGGTCGCGGATATTGCCCGCCGCAGCAGCGGATACGAGTGCAGAACTTTTTGGACTCGAGACAGGTGGGGCCCCCTCAGCGTGATTTTACAGGCATCACGGAGTGAAGCAGTGTCCATTACCCACCCACTGGGTTTTTTTAATTTTTTTATGGGGAACATTCACGGAGCTCACTTGGGAATGAGATTTAAGACCACAAGTACCAGAACGCCCGGAGGCCAATGGGCGAGGCTTGTTTGTGAATACAATAGTGGTTCTTGCAAACATCCAGTGAATTGATTTCCTGTTGCCAGTGATCAAGGGGTGAATATCCTGAAATGCGTATGGCTGTGAAACGTGGATGTGTGCACTGCCCTCCATGCTGCTCATCACGCCTGAATTGAGGACTGCAACTCAGCAGTGGGGCTCTTTCAACAAGGTGCAAACTGTTTGTTGGGATTAATAGCGGCCTGCCCGGTCGCAGAAATTGGCCTCTACCGCAGCGGATACGACTGCAGGACTTCTTGGACTTGAGACTGGTGGGGTCCCCTCAGCGTGATTTTACAGGCATCGTGGAGTGAAGCAGTGTTCATTACACACCCACTGTTTTTTTTTATTTTTGATGGGGAACACTCACACAGCCCACTTGGGAATGAGATGTAAGCCCACAAGTACCAGAATGCCCGGAAGCAAATGGGCGGGGCTTGTTTGTGAATAAAAGGGTGGTTCTTGCAAACGTCCAGTAAATTAATTTCCTGTTGCCAGTGACCAAGGGATGAATATCCTGAAACAAGAATGGCTCTGAAAGGTGGTTGTGTGCACTGCCCTCCATGCTGCACATCATGCCTGAATTGAGGACTGCAAGCCACCAGTTGGGCTATTTCCACAAGGTACAAATTGTTTGTTGAGATTACTAGCAGCCTGCCCGGTCACGGAAATTGCCAGCCGTAGTAGTGGATACAAGTGCAGGATTTATTGGACTCGAGACTGGTGGGGTCCCCTCAGTATGATTTTACAGGCATTTCGGAGTGAAGCAGTGTCCATTACCAACCCGCTGGGGTTTTTACATTTTTGATGGGGAACACTCACCGAGCCCCTTGGGAATGAGATGTAAGACCACAAGTACCAGAATTCCCGGATGCAAATGGGCGGGGTTTGTTTGTGAATAAAATGGTGGTTCTTGCAAACGTCCAGTGAATTGATTTCCTTTTGCCAGTGACCAAGGGATGAATATCTGAAACGAGTATGGCTGTGAAACGTGGTTGTGTACACTGCCCTCCATGCTGCACATCATGCCTGAATTGAGGACTGCAACCCAGCCGTGGGGCTCTTTCCACGAGGTGCGAACTGTTTGTTGGGATTAATAGCGGCCTGCCCGGTCGCGGAAATCGTCTGCCGCAGCAGCGGATACGAGTTTAGAACTTTTTGGACTTTAGACTGGTGTAGTCCCCTCAGCGTAATTTTAAAGGCATCACAGAGTGAAGCAGTGTCCATTACCCACCCACTGGTTTTCTTTTCATTTTTGATGGGGAACACTAACGGCGCCCACTTGGGAATGAGATGTAAGACCACAAGTATCAGAATGCGCGGAGGCCAATGGGGGGGCTTGTTTGTGAATAAAATGGTGTTTTTTTCTATACATCCAGTGAATTGATTTCCTGTTGCCAGTGACCAAGGGATGAATATCCTGAAACGCGAGTGGCTGTGAAACATGGTTGTGTGCACTGCCCTCCATGCTGCACATCGCACCTGAATTGAGGACTGCAACCCAGCAGTGTGGCTCTTCAACAAGGTGCAAACTGTTTGTTGGGATATATATATGATATCACAAAGAAAACAATTACAACAACCAACTATCAAGACTATGTACGCCGAGGAGTTGCTGTATTGAATCCACGAGAGAGTCAATTTTTTCAATGGGGAGCCGGCAAACATTTTAGTTCTTGACCTTAGACCTTTTTCTTTCATGGAAAGCGAGGGCTTTCCTGACTAATACATAACTATATGTATATATAAAAACATAAATACAGCAACACCACGGCGTACATAGCCTTGATAGTTGGTTGTTGTAATTGTTTTCTTTGTGATACCTCCTTAGGTGGCCTGCGAGGAGCAGGTAGGCTGTTTGAGTGCTTGGGGTGATTGTTTCCTCTGTCCCTAGAGCCATTCTGAGGTGCTTTGGGTGATGACTGCAGACTATTAGCAAAATCCATGAGGCTGTATCGCATTATGCTGGCATTCTCTTCTTTTTAATGCGAAGGTATCAACCCAGGCTAACTTGCAAAGAGACAACATTGGCTATATTCAGAAAGACAGAGATGCACTTCTAAATTCACAAAAACAAAAAACAGACCCTAAACTGGTCTGTATAACTAAACATTCGACCCTGGACGCAACAGTCAGACAAATAATCAACTCAAATTGGCATTTGTTGAACCTAAACAACACTCAACAAAAGATAGCGAAACCAATGTATGCGCATAGGCGAAACAAAAATCTGAAGGACCAAATTGTCCGCTCCCGATTTTCTAAAAAAACAGAAAATCCGCCTTTCTTACAGAGATCATTTGAAAGCACCAATGTAGTAAAAGGTACCTCCTGTTGTGGCTCCTGTAAGTCATGTAATAGCATTCTTACTGGAGAAACTATGACTTTCAACAACATCAACATTCAGGCGAAAGAACTATGGACATGCAACACGCAAAATATTGTCTATCTGATCACATGTCCCTGTAATTTGGGATATGTAGGGGAGACAGCAAGAGTTATAAAAACTCGACTGACTGAACATAGATCAGCGAAAAAGACAAAGAAGCTTACAGCTCCATTAGTAAATCATTTTGTAGATTTTAGACACTCCCCTGAAGAACTAAAGTGGCGGGTCTTAGAAAAGATACACACACCAAACAACAAAGGAGGTGATAAAATAAGGAAAAAAAGGGAAGTATACTGGATTTTTACTCTTGACACATTCGAACATGGTTTAAACCAGGAATGCCCCTGGGAAAATGCCATAATATAAAAAGCTGATCTTTACAACAAGATATCCTTATTCACACTAGACACAGGAATTTGCTTTTTTTGAAAAGTCTTTACTATAGAGAGGGATTCAGTTTCCTCCGAATACGACAAGAGACTGATTCTGATTAGAATCTAGTCTATATTAACAGAATTAGACACTGAAGACGATCCTAAGAAAAGATTTCCTCTATGGGTCCACAAATAATGAGCATATTCATGTTTAAAACCACATAATTAGAAAATAAAAATAAATAAAAAAATAGGACGACTATAGTAGCACTATATCTTTAAATAGGGGCAGTGCTTAAGATAGATGACATCAGAGGTATCTAGTATAAATACCAATAGAAAAGCGGCTAACAAATCCCTTCTTTTTTTCGAACAAGCCGGTACTCGATGGAAACAAGAGAACAGAAGATACCTCGCAGGTAAGCGCACTCAAACAAGGGAAATGCTAGATTAATTTTCAGCAAAGAGAAAATAGTATAATATCTATTTTTCTCCCTTTGCCCCCCCTAAACAATGTTCTTTTAACATTGTAATATAATATAAGACTGACTTTTTGCTGTCATACTTTCTTAGATTTTTTTAAAAAACCACGCTCTGTGGAACGTCTATGCACCGTGACGCCGAAACAGCAACACGCGAAAAGAAGGACTGATTTACATCGCTAGAGTCCCGCATTAGAAACGTAACTTCTGATAAATCGCCGTTCGTAGAGGAATCTCAAAAGGTAGGAAGACGCGCTGCTACCCCATACAAAATGGGTCAGATAAATACTTCCTAAAGAAAATGAATGTTCATTTGAGTCTGCATTTATTTAGGGATAAAGAAAGAATATCTGCTTAAACCGTGGCGTCTTGAGTGCTTCCGTCATCACTAACAATCCGCACCACAGCTTGTACCGCTTCACAGTGAAAACAAATTACGAAGCGGTAAGAAGCGAATGACTTATTTTTATAAAAATTCCACTTAAAGGTGCTGCATTAGATCGTAACCCTACGTTTCATAATTCATGGTCTCCTAAGAAAAGTAGAGGTTACGAATTCCAAAACACGAAGAGTGAGAAGAGAGCAGTGAAATCTTGAGAAAAAGGTAACGCGATAACATGCAAATAACACATCACGATTATGCATATTAGGACTTTAACTTCACCATAAGAAAAAACGAAGAGATGAAATATTCAGAAATGCACTTTGTGTCCTTTCAGATTTCACATACCGAAACAAAAGTATTTAAAGGTGCCTCACTCTTCGTGTACTAACATGAAGACCTAAAGATCCCAAAAAAAGCCACACCAGGTAAAAAAAGGATACCAATGACATAACTTGATATTAGAAGAAGAAAGAGTGAAAACTAAGAAAAGTAATGTGAAATAAATAGAACTTAAACAAGGGCTTATGCTTGTTTATATGTTCTTTTCTCTATGACCTCTTTAGGCTAGATAACATTTCGACTGATTTTCTTCCTGAAAGTAGAAAATTCCAGGTGACTTTTGAGTTCATCCAATATAATGGTGAGTTTTCACTTACCCAGGATTCTGATTATTTTAACATTAAAAAATCTTTTTTTCCTAAATAGAAAATAAACATAGAAAGAAAAATAGGTTACTTTCACTAAATTAAATCTATAAATGTAGAATGATAATGACTGGTTAGGGAATACCAGAGTATAGATGAATAAATTAATGAATAGATAAATTCTTGGATAGTCTAGCCTTACGAGATATACCAGCCATGAGAGAATAAAAGTATGGTCCTGTATCTTTAAAATCTTTATGCTTTCTCGCTTTCTCCTTCAATTTTTAATCTTCTTTTCTGAATAAGCTAAAGATGAAAACTTAAAAATAAGACCTTGAGGTTCTGAATATGTTGGAAAACACTAATGTAACTACATGTTATCTATTGACTAAAATGTGATCAACAAACTCTTATCAAATGTATCAAATGTAAAGAAAATATTCTGTATGGGGAAAAATATCCCCCTACCGATGCCCTATATTCACTACAGGAAATGTGTTCTTAACCTCTGTCAGGACCGCTCTCCCTCTCTCTATCCTTTAGGCACCTCTAGTGGAGTATTTTCTGTATAATTCCAACACTCAGCTATGTATAAAGAAATGTTTGTATATAAAAAAAATTAAAAAAAATTAAAGAATATCTGAAATCCAACTGAAAGTCTTTTTGCTATAAGTAAATAGAATACGAGTATGCACTATAACACTTCTTCTTTTATGTGTGAACAAGAACTAAAAATTTCCTGTTCTTTTTAGAAAAATTGGCTGCAAAATATATTGTCCTGATGAAGACACCGCGACGTGTCGAAACGCGCTGACAGACTACAGCCGCAGCAATAATATATAGGACAACAATACTGTCCCTTGAGTGTTTTTAAACTAAATGTTTTATTCCTGAAAATATCTTTTTATTGCATCAATTTATCATTTATACAAGATATAAATGTGTAATCATCTTATTTTTTAAATAATTAAAAAACTTTTTTGATATCAATATTACTGTCACAATCATCCTAGCCAGCAACAGGAACGTAGAGATTAAAAATAACCTACAATTTGTATTTAAAAAAAGGCGACTTACAAGCCCCTATTTTTTTTAAAATACACCCAAGGCCTACTGTAGGACATAGTAGGACCCAATCAGTAAATCAACAACACAGTAAAATGACTAAGAAATATGTGGAAAATAAAATAATTGTGAGGAAGAAAATGCATTTATTATTCCTGGCCTCCAAAATGTGCAAACATTATTCCTTAACAACTCAATCCCACAAGGGCCCCTACTCCTAACTGCAGGCAATACAATAAACAAACACAAAGAAAAAGCGGTCTAATAAGGAACAAAAAGTCCAGCGCCAGCCCTCTGTGTAACAACGTTTTTTTTTGCAAAGTAATACATTGAACTTTCTTGATTTTTTTTGAAAAATGTAAAATATCAAGGGTGTGGATTCAGCCGAGATTGCAACCAAAAAGAGATTGATGCTTTGCCTTTAAATACAAATCCAAAATTACCAATGGATGAAAAAACCAGTGTTGAGTAGGCTTCAGGGTCAGAAGAAGTAGTTGCTACTGCATTCACATTAGCTGCCTGCACTTTCGTCTGTATATAAAAAAAGAAAAATGTGCATAGTGATAACAAATAACTCAAATGGTCCACTTGGGTAAGTAAACAACCTGAAATATGTGTTCTCTGCCCTCATTGAAGAACTGCCACTTGTGTTGGGAAGATGCTGCTTGTGTTTAAGCCGATCATGTTTTGTTCATCAATCTCACGTAATTATTTTTCCCTTAATGGGATCTTTGTAACAGGACATGACGTAATGGTGTAATCTTGATATTTATGCCTACATTTTGTTATGCAAAATCTCCAAAATGTGCCAGAGTGATTAAAATTTGACTCAGATCTAATCGTACCAAAGAGAGAAGAGATGAACATGGATAGAAGGCAGAAAGAAGTCTAGCCTTACAGCTAAAACAAAGTGTAGCTTAATCTAGGTGACAACTATATATGAGATAAACAGGCAACTTGCTTTTGAACCCATTGCAGATATCAAAGGAATTTGCCTCCTTTTATTCTGAATTACACAGTGCAGTGGAAATCATCAAGGACCCCAGTGAGAAAACATGTATGGATTGATTAACAATTCCTTTTCTGCCCCATAGGTTATAAGGAGAGCTGAAAAAAAATCTAAAAATGAAAATTGGTGAACCCCTTAAAGTGATATAAATAAGAATAAAACACTAGCAGGAAATGGAAGAATTTTACAAACTTATGGCAAACATGTTTTGCCAATTCTAAGAAGAATCTTCTGTGAAGTGATTGAAAAGGGAAGGTCCGGCCCTGAATTCAACAAATGTCATATATCTCTGATTCCAAAGTCCAACATAACCCCACTGAATTGCTCAAACTACAGATTTATTGCCTTACTTAACTTTGACATTAAGAAATGCCAGTGATGATATTTTTGAGGGCTATCCCTCTTCTTGTGCGCTACTGTCATGTTGACTTTGAACCCAAGTAAGGGCCACGTGTTTCTTACTCTATCTGCTGCTGAAGATAAGAAAAGAATAGGACAAAAAAAGTAGTCCTCTTCCTCTATGTTTATTTGTTTAAAAAGACTTTGACGGAGTAGAGTAACCTACAGAAATAAATAACGACAATGGCGTCATATAGGAATCAATTTCAATTTCTAAAGGAACCAGACAAAAGTGCCATTGTACACACAGCTTTATCTATTAGGCCTTGAACCACTACCCATCTCATTTCAGCAATCAGTAGCTATAACCGAAGGGGTGATACTGTGAGAAACCAGGACCTTTTTGCAGTGCCCCCCTACTTTTTGCCCCCACTTTGACAACTAGAGGCTGGTTTTCCGAATCTGATTTTGCCCAGTGCTCTCCTAACCAGACCCAGGGCTTGTACTCTGATTAACAGTACATGGAAATTAGAAATGATTACAATTTGTACTGACAACCTACCTGTAAATCCCTAGAGTGTTGTAGAGCATTTAGGTTTATAGGCCCAGTAGATTCAATGCAATTAAGAGTGCACTCCTGTGGTCCTTGCTGTCATTATAAAAACCAGTCCTGCCTTGCAGGTTGCTTTTAAAATAAAGTTATATGCAAATTCAACTTAGGAATTAAAGGTACTTCAAAGTCTCAAACTACCTTATTTAAAATATAAGTCAGCCCTAATGTCTCCCATAGGTGCCCCAGGGGTAGAGTGCCTTGTAACTATGAGCAGGGACATTATAAAAGAGGTTTAATATCCCTTTGGTCAGCTGTGCCCCCCTGCTTGACACCCAGGAACTGTGAATAAATATTGGAGTGTTGCCCAGCAACTCAGATCCCTGCCTGAAAGAACAAGGAGAAGAATGAATGCTATGCTGGAACCCTGATCTGCACCCAAATGATTGCATTCTGAAGAACTGCACCTACTGCACAATCTGGTACTACAGCCCTAAGGACTTTGTCTGGCTTCACAAGGATTAAGGAGTGGACTCCCTGAAAGCAACAGGTTAACACAGCTCCCCCTGCATCATCTCCACCAAGAAGGACCCATCTGGAGTGTATCCAATGGACTTGTAAGGAGTTGGCAGGGCTCATTGCGGGAAATGTAGTCCCAACATCCCAAGGACCATCTCAGACTTCTAAACCCTTGGAGTGATGTTTTAGACACTTTGAACCCCCAAAAGGAACTTCAGTAAGATGTTTGGAGACATTTGGAGCAACTTTGGTAAAAAGCACCATAAGTGTACTGACCCATCATTGAGCTGCCGATATTGAACCGCGACTCCCCCTGGATTTGAGGTTCATCCCGCTGAAATCTCTGGAGCTCCAATCGTATACGAGACTCCCAGGAGTTGACCAGAGTCTCCCACTGAGTCAAGCTGATGACGTCAATGCAGATCTGGCCTGAGGAAGTGTTCTGCTCGATGACAAGAGAAAAAAGCTCTGAAAAAGTTGCTAAGTGCGAAGGCAACATTTTGACTGATGCCTCCTGCTTAGTGTATCCAAACAGGGCTTCATTGCGGTGGGAAACATCTATTACAATTCAGGCATTACATTGTTGTGCCTTTACAATACAGTCAGTGTCATGACTGCGACGTTACCACGAGTTCCATTGAAATGCAAGTCATTGCGACTTGCTTTAATCAATAAATCAATCAATCATAGCATTTGTAAAGTGCACTAGTAACCCATGAGGGTCTCAAGGGGCTGGAGGTGGGAAATGCTACTACTGCTCCAAAAGTCAGGTCTTGAGGAGTCTTCTGAAGATTAGCAGGTTTTGGGTCTACTGAAGGTGGATGGGGAGGGTGTTCCAGGTCTTGGCGGTGAGGTGGGAGAACGATCTGTCGCCCGAGGTCACTCTTTGGATGTGGGGGACTGTGGCGAGGACGAGGTCGGCGGAGCGGAGCTGGTGGGTGGGGGTCTAGAAGCTGAGTCGTCAGTTGAGGTGTGATGTGGCTGTGGCAAGGGAGGTCGAGGAGCAGGCGTGCGGAGGCGTTCTGGATGCGTTGAAGCCGTTTCAGGAGTTTGGCCGAGGCTCCTGCTTAGAGGGCGTTTCCGTGATCCATTATGCTGCTGACGAGGGCCTGGGTGACCATTCTTCTTGATCCAGTGGGGATCCACTTATAGATCGTGCAGAGCATGCAGAGGGTGTTGAACCTGAAGGAAGAGACAGCGTTGACCTGCTTAGTCATGGAGAGGGTGGAGTCGAGGATTACCCCTAGGTTGCGTGCGTGGTTGGTGGGTGTTGGAGCTGTTCCCAGTGTGGTAGACCACCAGGAGTCGTCCCAGGCCAAAGGGCTGGACCCGAGGATGAGGACCTCCTTCTTGTCCGAGTTCAGCTTCAGTCAGCTGTTCCTCATCCATTTGGCAACAGCTTTCTTTCCCTCGTGGAGTTTGGTTTTGGCAGTGTGGGGTTCCTTGGTGAGGGAGAGGATCAGCTGAGTGTCATTGGCGTAAGAGAGGAAGTTGAGGTCATGCAGTCGGGCGACGTGGGTGAGCGGTGCCATGTAGATGTTAAACAGCGTTGGGCTGAGGGAAGAGCCTAGGGGTCGATCTCGGTGGCTTCGGAGCAGAAGGGAGAAGCAGACGCTCTGAGTTCTGCCGGAGAGGAAGAAGGTGGTCCAGTCCAGGTCCTTCTCTTGGATCCCGGCGTCATGGAGGTGTGTTCGTAGTGTGTGGTGGCAGACCGTGTTGAAGGCGGCTGACAGGTCCAGGAGGATGAGGGCTGCGGTTTCTCTGTTGTCTAGCAGGGTCCTGATGTTGTCAGTGGCGGCAATGAGTGCAGTTTCGGTGCTGTGGTTGCTGAGGAACCTGGACTGGGACGGGTCCAAGATGCAGTTCTCCTTGAGGTAGCGGGTCAGTTGTTTGTTGACGGTTTTCTCGATGACCGGCGCCGGGAAAGGGAGCAGGGAGATGGGCCAGAATTTCTTGAGGTCCTTGGGTTTGTCATGGGTTTCTTGAGTAAGGCATTGATCTCGGCGGGCTTCCAGCTCTCTGGGAAGGTTAATGTCTCAAAGGAAATGCTGATGGCTTTCCAGAGATGGGGTGCGATGGCCGTGCTGGCTTTGTTGAAGATGTGGGGGCATGGATCTGAAGGAGATCCGGAGTGGATGGTGTTCATGATCTTAATGGTGTTGTCGTAGTTGATGTTGGTCCAGGAGAGCAAGCGGTTGGTGTGGATGGTGGCCGTGGGGGCGGAGGTCTGGGTGGTTGTGGCGTTGAAGCTGTCATGGATGTCTACGACCTTGCGGTGGAAGAAGATGTCCAGCGAGTCACCCAGGTCTTGCGACGGTGGGATGTCGTTGGTATTGGAGCTGGGTTTGGAGAGTTCCTTCACGATGTTGAAGAGCTCTTTGCTGTTGTGCATGTTGTTGCCTAGGCGTTCGCTGGAGGAGGCCCTTTTGGTGGATTTGATGAGGTGGTGGTGTCTGCGGGTGGCGTTCTTGTGGGCTGCGAAGCTGTCCGGTGTTCGTTCATAGAGCCAGTACTTCTCCAGCTTTTGGCAGGTTTGCTTGGAGGCCTGTAGGCCTCGGTGAACCAGCTGGCTTTCTTGCTGTTGTGACTATTGGAGGGTTTCCTAAACGGGGCGAGGGTGTTGGCACAGTCATCAATCCACTGTCTGAGGTTGCAGGCGGAGGTGTCGGGGGTCGGTGGGGTCAGCGGGTGGGCATTGGGCGAGGGTGGTGGTGGTGGTTAGCTGGCATTCTGTGACTTTGTTCCAGCAGTGGTGAGGCATCTGTTGGGTGCGGGTGTGCGTGGTGGGTTTCCGGAAGGTGAAGTGCATGCAGCAATGGCCGGTCCAGTGGAGTTCGGTGGAGTGGCTGAAGGAGACGTGGGGGCTTGCGGAGAAGATGGGGTCAAGCGTGTGGCCGGCGGAGTGGGTAGGTGTTGTGACGAGGTTGGCGAGGTTGTCGATCAGGAAGGAGGAGTTGGTGTCATTGTTGTTCTCTAGGTAGAAGTCCAGGTCCCCGAGGAGGATGTAGTCCGTGGAGGCGAGGACGTGTGTGCTGACGAAGTTGGCGATGAAGTTGTTGAACTGTTGTCGGGGTCCGGGAGGTTTGTAGACGAGGGTTCCTCTTAGGGTGGTTTTGCGGTCGGTGTTGATCTGGAAGTGTAGAGGTTCGGCAGTGCTGAGGGTGTTGTCAGTGTTGGTAGAGACTCGGAGAATGTTCCTGTGGATGATGGTGATACCTCCTCCTACTCTGTTGGTGCGGTCCCTGCAGGTGATCGTGTAGCCTTCCAGGATGGTGTAGTGACCGTATTTTTGGCTCTATTTCTGAGTGATGGTGACTTTAAGCTTGCCACCATCCTGAATCTCTATTCTTGCCTTGTGTTGGTCCTTTTCAGGCCTTTTTCCAGACCTAGAAGCGTAAACTAGAGGATAGCTGCTTAATGTGTTGATAGATCCCTTTTTCTTGACTCTAATCCATCTATTGCCTATTGGCTTTGACATAATTATGTGCCTTTTCATCATCCTACCGATAGTAGAGGGTGGATCCTGTAGTCCTGACTTTATATTATGGTTTGTGTATGTACTCTGACAGAGCTAAGTGTTATTTCATCCCTTTTGGGCCTACAAGGCCCACAACTAGAGAGACTCCATTTTGCTTTCTGTCCCTGCAGACTGAGATGCTTGCAGGGTAAAGGTGATGTTTTAGTTATGAGGTGTTGTTCACTTGGAGAGAACCGGCCTGGGCCAGCCCTTATCGGTAGGCTGTATTATTCTTTGTGTCGAAGACACCACAAAAGGCCGGCCGGCTGGGTGTGTGTCCTTGACGCGGAGTGGTGCAGGGATCTGATGGGCGGCAGGCGGATGGCTGGAACTTTCCATGAGGAGAGAGCATTCCATATTAGTGAAGTGCAGAGGCGGAGTCAGTTTGTCAGTTTGTGAGTCAGTGAGACAGTTGGAGCCAGGGAGAGAAGAAGACAGTCGATGCTTAGAACAGAGAGAAGACAGTCAGTGAGTTGGAACCAGAGAGAGAAGTCAGAAGCAGTTGTGAGCCAATGGTGTTTTGAACAGAGAGAAGTGAGATGATGTTTGGAACTGAAGGAAGCAGTCAGAAGCAGTTACTTATCAGAAGGAGTTGTGATCAGCTGGAGTCTGAAGTGATGCCTTTTGGAAGAGACTGAAGTTATATCATGGATTAGTCTGTAGGAGCAGATGGAGCGAATTGGACATTGGAGCTGAGATAATCAGACAGAGTGAAGAAGCTAGTGGAGCGAACGGTTATCAGAGCGGCAGAAACTATTAGACTGAAGCTGGAAGGTGGAGAGAGTTCGTGGGGGAGAGGAATCCAGTGCAGAGTGTTCAGCGCAGATGCGTGTCCAAGAGTGCAGGGGAGAATCTGAGACGAGCTAAGGCACAGACGAGAGAGGAACCCAGATGACAGCTAGAGCAAGACTTCATACCAATCAGGTGATATTTGTCCTGTAATATCAGTTTGCTTTACATTTAAACATTAACCTTGTCCCTATTGTATTGCTAATCCTTTTTCTTTCAGCGGTGTGCAGTATAATCCATTCCCTCTTTAGCTATTTACAGTCCCTGTCAATTACATGTGGATGTGTTATAGTAATAAAGCTTTCCATTATAATAAATAGACCCCGCAGATCTGTGTATGTGTTTATGCCCCTTTTACTTTTCAGGCTATGTGTTATAGTGCAGTAGTATATTGTTAATGTTATTGTTAATAAAGGAACCCCAGTTCTTAGTGAACTATTGTGTAACTGTTGTTTTCTTATGATAAAGCTAGCCTTTCTTCTAGCCAGATGCTGTAATGGTAACTGATGGATCAAAAGGGAGGAGGAGCGCTTAAATCAGGGAATAACTTTTGCATATAGTGTGTAACTGCTATTGTTTTATGATAAGGTTAACCTTTCTTCTAGTCAGGTGCTATTATGTGGACGGAGGCGACTCCCGGACAGGTAAATGGTAACTGAATAATGAGGGGAGAGGAGAACTTGTATTAGATGACAATAATTGCACAGTGTAATTTGGCCATTCTTGTGTCCATAATATTGTAGTATTGTACCTTTAGTGGATAGTGGGAGAAACTTCCCAACAGAGAGAGAGAGAGAGAGCTAAAGGTATTCATAGGAAAGTGATCCCCGTTGTAAGGCGGCATTAATGAGAGCACCAGGGGTGAAACCGGTGTGTAATGAGATCGCCTCTAGGGAAAGTGGCGTTAATGAGAGCACTGATGGTGGT
Organism: Lissotriton vulgaris; assembly: GCF_964263255.1. Classification (NCBI taxonomy): domain Eukaryota; kingdom Metazoa; phylum Chordata; class Amphibia; order Caudata; family Salamandridae; genus Lissotriton; species Lissotriton vulgaris. The sequence goes on along the minus strand of NC_141695.1, from coordinate 955,293,374 downwards.
CAGTGTGTATACCCACAAGATTGTGGCTTGTGTTTGTATGAAATAGTGAGAGTACCAGGGGGGACACTGGTGTGGATACCCACAGGATTGTGGCTTGTGAGAGCACTGGTTGCGGTCAGTGTGTAATGGTAAGGCCGGGTCACGGGGCAGGAAACGCTGCTACAGGTATGATCTCTGCGGATCAGCTAAGGGCTCTTCGCCCTAGTAGCAACAGGAAATGTTCCGTCTTAAAACCTTCCCTAATGGGTACACAAGCATGTCCCCACTGTGATTTTACCTTATCTAATGTTCAGCCCCACCCAGAGGTTACACGTATTTGTAGGTTACCTACTCAATCCTCTGATCAAAACCCCTGTGTTTTCACTTTTTATACCGTTAATTGTAGATCTTTACCCCAGCATAAATCAGATATTTTCCATCTCTTAGCCGAGGAAAAACCATGTGCGGTGTTTTTAACGGAGACCTGGCTGCATGAAAGTGCAGGTCCCGATGTAGCCGCCGCCTTGCCCTCCACCTATGCTATTGCTAGAGTGCTAGAGTAGATAGAGTGAGACATGTTGGAGGTGGTATTGCCGTGATTTTCAACAGGGAGTTTAAATGTGACCTTGAATTGGTTAATATTCCTGGATGCGAAGCAGGATTTTTTAAACTTTCACTAAACCCAAATTTTATATTCTCTGGTTTTTTAATTTACCGCCCACCTGGAAATAGTAATGTTTGGGCTGCGAACTTGGTTAACTTCATTTCGCCTTATTTTCTTAACGCCCAAAACCTAACTATACTGGGTGATTTAAATCTCCACTTGGAGGACAAGTCAAATAGTATAGCTATGAACCTCCTGGAGGATTTCACTGCTCTGAATATGACACTGCGAAATGAGGGCCCTACTCACAAAGCAGGACATTTGTTGGACCCCATTATATCAAACATACAGGAGTTAAAATGGCTTAAAACTGACCCCATTTGTTGGTCTGACCATTTTCTTACTCTCTTTAGTATTACCCTTAGAGAACCCACGCAGCTATGCTCCACCCGGCCTCCGATCCTCATGAGAAATTGGAAAAGGCTGGACCTGACCGAGTTGCAGAATGCACTGAAGAAATCCCCCCCTGTTTTGGGTTGTGATATGGACAAAAATGCGTTGGAAACCCATACATGGTTGGAGAGGGCAGTTGACACTTGTCTACCTATTGCCAGGTGCAGAGGGAATGTACATCGCCTACCGGCTCCCTGGTACACTGAGGATCTTAAATTAGAAAAGACTAAGTGTAAGGCACTTGAACGGAAATGGCGCAAACACTATGACCCTCTAAAAAAAGAGATCTACCGTAAGGCCAGAAACCTTTATCACTCGGCTTGTACGAGAGCCAAAGCCTGTTATGTAACAGAGACCATTAACACTGCTGCTAATAAAGCACGGACTCTCTTTAATACAGTTAAAGAACTAACTGGAGCAAATTCTATGGCTGCTGCATGCCCCCTTACCACCCAAAAATGTCAAGACCTTGCCACCTATTTTGTGGAAAAGATTGAGACCATCATTGCCAATATCAACCCTCCTTTGAGGGACGGCAGAGAAGATCCGCCTCCAGTTAGGTCAGTAGGATGCCGGCTTGATTCCTGGCCACCCATTACTTTGGAAACTTTGAAATCCCTAGCTACCTCTATTAAGTCAGGCTCCCCTTGTGACCCTCTCCCTATTAGCATTTTAAGCCAACTGGATGACTCTGCTCTGAAGATCATTTCTGAGACATTAAATGCCTCTATTCATCTGGCAAAAGTTCCAGCGTCCTGGAAACACGCCATGGTCAGCCCTTTGCTGAAGAAGCCTTCTGCTGATCCTGAGGTGTTGGCCAACTATCGCCCCATCTCCCTGCTGCCCGCTTTCTCAAAAATTCTGGAGAAACACATTCACGGTGTACTTACCACATTTACGGAGAATAACAACCTGCTCCATTTCTCCCAGTCAGGTTTCAGGGCTGGCCATTCCACCGAATCCGCCCTCCTGGGAGTCACCGAGAAGATTAGGGGGCTCATGGACGATGGGTAAACGGTTGCACTTGTCCTACTCGATCTAAGTGCAGCCTTCGACACCATCTCACACGACAGACTGCTTACCAGCACCAAAGTATTTGGAAAAATTAGTTAGGCCCTACTTTCCTGCACGGAATCTCCGCTCTTTAAATGCAGCAAACTTTGTGGTACCCAGATTTAAACTGGCCAGAATTGGAGGGAGATCCTTTTCCTATCTGGGACCAGTCCTCTGGAACTCCCTTCCCCCAGCTTTACGAAAGGAGGAAAACTTTGCCAGCTTTAAGAAAAACGTTAAAACCTGGCTTTTCAATAAATAATTGTGGTCTCTGGCCGTCTTGCTTTCTGTGCTGTTGGGTTCTTAGTCCTGGCGCCGGGAAACCCTTTGTGGGTATATGCGCGCATTACAAATGCAAAAAATAAATAAATAAATAAATAAGTCAGAACTGCCCTAGGGTAGATTAGTCTGGGCCCATGTGGTCGTGAGACTATATTGTATGAGTGTGGTGTAAGGCATGGACGTCCTTAGTAATCAGTCAGTATTCCTAGTAATCCCTATAGATTTAGTGGTGTTTTAGAAGATCTAAGCTTGTATATTGCTAATTCCCCATCCTCAGGTAGGTACCCAGGTGCCTGGATAGATGGGTCCTGAGGAGGGAGGTGGTTGCGTTTCGGCTGGGTTGGTGGTGTCTTGGTGAGCTGATTCTATCTGGTCCGAAAATCCGGTCGTTACAGATGGCTATGGCGATGTTGGGTGCCGAGGAGAGGTTCAGCCAGATCTCCGTCAGGAAGGCGACGTCTGGGAAGTTTGAGTCAAGTAGGTCCCAGAGTTCAACAGCGTGTTTGCTGGCAGAGCGTATGTTGAGAAGAATGCATCTGAGGTAGTTGGGGTCTTTCCTGGTCGGTGGGTTGGCGGGCCGGATGCTGGCGAAGCTGCAGTTCCGGCAGAAGAAGGGTCCTTGGGTGCGCTTTGGGGCGACCAGGCAGCAGGTGCGTGATCGTCCGGTGTTGAGTGCGTGGAGGGAGCTGGTATCATAGTGGAGGCGGACATCGTGGCGTTCTCGGGGACCAGGGGTTCTGGCGCTGGGCTTTTCCAGGCGTGGACGGGCTTGCCTTTGTGTCTTCGGCGCGCCGGAGGAGCGCCCGCTCGCCCGGCTGCAGGCATGGCCACCATATGAGGGGAGGTGGGAGGGAATAGCAGCTGGGAGGCGGGAGTGGGGCGGCGAATCGGTGAGCAGGGAGGGCGGGCCACAGGGGAGCAGCGGCAGGAACTGGGTACAGAAGGCAAAAAGGGGAAACAGAGAGAATGGCTAAAAAACAAAGGTAAAAAAAGGGGAATAAAAATACAGTTTTAACATAAGCCGAAAAACAGTTATCAGAGCAACAAAGACAGGCGCAGGCAAAGCGGAAGGGCAGAGGAGGTGCGGCGAACTTACGGAGCGGCAGCAGTGGGGCAACAGAGGCACGGACGCACAGGTGGTGCAGTGCGGCGTGGGGAGCAGCATAACCTGCAAGCAGGGTCAAGGGTCGCTTTAGGGAATGTGGTGTTGGATTTTAAGTTCATTGCCTTCCCTACTGATACAATGACTGGACTTTTGAATAATCATTTAAACTATTCCAAAGCCCAGCAGTTCCCTAAATCAAGTCATTGTAATGACATGCGTTGTAATGGAAATTGTGGTAACGACACAGTCATGGTACTGACTGTGTTGTTAAGCCATACATAGGTTTGGCATGCGTGCTACCAGATGCTATTCATCATGGTCAGCCTCAAACTGTGTCGCAGTCAAGCATCATCTTATGTCCCAAAGTGGCGCTTTGGCCTTTTAAACACTGGGATGTGTATTATCTTTAAAAATTTATTTCTCCCGTACCCTCAATCAATCAAACAGCATTTGTAAAGTGCAATATCAGCCCTGGGGGTATCCAGTGCTGTGTCTCAATCACAGAGCAAGGTCCTGAGTCTCTTTCAGAAGTCTGATAGAGAGGGTGCTGTAAAGAGCTGGAGGGGGAGGTAGTCCCAGGTCTTGGCAGTAATGGTGGAGAAGGAGTGGCTACTGCTGCCGTTGTGACGGATGAGGGGGGTGTGCAAGGGTGAGTGAAGAGGAGCACAGATGTCTAGAGGATTGGTGGAAGTTCAGTTGTTGGTAATGTAGGCATGTCATAGGTCATTGAGGGCTTTGTAGGCATGTGTGAGGACCTTAAAGTGATATCTATCTAGTGTTATCTATTCACCATGACCCACCAGATCAACTCCATTGCCTCCACCAACTTCAACTGTTTCGAAACCTCCACAAGACTGTCAAATGGATAGCCCCGGAATGCAAAAAAACAGTCACCCATGCACTCATGACCAGCAGATTGGACTACGGCCCTCTATACCGGAATCAAGAGAACCCTCCTATGTAGGCTAAACACCATCCAGAACACCGCCGCCAGATTCGTCCTCGGAACCCCACAGCATGAAAACATTACCCAACACCTGCGTGGCCTCCACTGGCTCCCTGTCGAGAAGAGAGTGACCTTCAAACTGCCCACACCTGCAAATCCCTTCACAACATCAGACCCAAATACCTCAATGAAAGAGTCTCCTTCCACGTACCCAAGAGGAACCTGTGCTCTGCAGACCACACCCTCGCAGAGACCCACCGCATCTTCAGAACCAGAGCAGGAGGTAGAGCTTTTTCCTACATCGCAGCCAAAGCCTGGAAGGAGCTCCCATTGAACATCAGATACTCCCCCACCCTCCACACCTTCAGGAAGAACCTCAAGGCCTGGCTCTTCGATTGAACCGGAGCTGCACCCCCCCCCCCCCCCAGCGCCTTGAGACACTCACGGGTGAGTAGTGGGCTTTATAAATCCCCTGATTGATACATTGATTGTTTCAAAATAGTCAAAGATTTCTCCAACCCAACAGCCAGAGAGAACACCATCGACCACTCCCAAGAGCTCTGCGACACCCTCTCAAACTGCTTCCACAGCAGATCACCAACTTCTACAACATTTTCAACCTCCAAACCACTACCCTCAACCCCAGTAGCCTCAACCGTCCAGCAAACACCAGCCATACTATTACAACCTGGTCTCCAGTCGCCACCCTGACAACCTTAGCCATCATGTCTTTAATCCATTCCCGGCTGCCCACTGACCCCTGCCCCCACCACCTCTACAACCTGACAATGAACAGACTCATAACACAACTCACCAGCATCCTCACCACCTCCATCTCTACAACAATTTTCCAAGACAAATAAAAACATGCAGACATCAGGCCCCTCCTAAAGAAAGCCTCTGTCAACCCCAGGGATCTCACAAATGATCATCCGATCTCCCTGCTCCCCTACACGGCCAAATTACTTGAGAAAGCCATTATCTAGCAGCTCACTGAATTCATGTAACAAGAAACAACTACTGGATGCATCACAATCAGGATTCTGTGCCAACCACAGCACTGAGCCCACTCTGATTGCCACCACTGATGACATTGGAATACTCCTCGACCACAGAGAAACTGTGGCCCTGATCCTTCTCGACCTCTGCACGGAGTTCAACACCATCTTCCACAATACCCTCATCAATAGACTCTACAACATAGGCATACAGCAAGATACCCTCAAGTGGATCTCCTTCTTCCATTCAGATGCACATAGAGCATCCCACTGCCTCCCTTCACCTCTGTCCCCAAAGACACCATGTGCAGCGTAACAAAAGGATCATCCCTCAGTCCTACCCTGTTCAACATGACCCCGCTCACATATGCCATCAGATCCCATAGACTCAACATAACTTCCAATTCAGTAGACACTCAACTGATCCTCCTGCTCACCGAGGAACCCTCTAACACCAAATCCAACAGCTGCAATGCCATGACCCATGTAGCCAAATGGATACGATACAACTACATTTAAACTCAACTCCAACAAAACGGAAGTCCTGATCTTCAGGAAGAACACCTCCACATGGGACCATAGCTGGTGTCCTGCAGAACTCAAACCTACACCAACACCGAAAGACCATGCACACATCCTCAATATCACCGTTGACAGCCAACTGACCATGAACCGACAAGTCAACGCAATGACCTCCATCCATTACACACACTTTGCATGCTCCACAGAATCTTCAGATGGACCCCAACCAACAGCAGCACAACCATCACTCGAGCCCTCGTCACCACCCACCATGACTATGACAACATCCTGTATGCCAGCATCTCCCACTCAGCTCCTCAGAAGACTCCAGACCATACAGAATGCAGCACCCAGACTCTTCCTGAACCTCATCGACCCCACCTGAGAGACCTCCACTGGCTCCCCATCCATTTTCATTTATTGCACTTTTACACTTATGTTACTGGTTCATGTGACACACACGTTGGGTGCACTAGTCTAAACTTGATGGCATGTAAAGGGCATACCACAGTAGGAATTACTACGCAATTGCTTGGGTAGCTGGTATGTTTGTACACAGTAAAGTAAAATAATGCAGCTTAATAAGGAAATATAGGTAGTGTGTTCACTTATTTGCATAACACATGAGCACAAACTGAAATGTGATGACAATATTTGAGAAACATGTATACATTGTTACGTTTTCTTATACAGCAATTTTTCTCACACAGTAATTCCCCTGACGAAGATGCTTAGGCATCGAAATGCATTGGGAGTCGTCGCAAGTTCAGATGGAATTGCTGTCTTGCATTTGCATTAGTTCGGTATTTTGTTAGGAATATGTGAATCATATTTTCAATGAAAACTAATTGTTAATATGTTTGCGAAAAAAAGCTGAAAAAAGCTGAAAAAACTATGTACTTTTGAAAATCAATAGTAAACAATCAATGAATTTCAATTATGTTGATCATTTTTTGTTCTTCATCAGAGTAATAATGGTATAATAGAATCAATGAAGGTTTAATTTCATATGTTTACACTGAGATAAATGATATAAAAGAGTGGTAACATTTTTTTGCACCCGAGCAAGTTCGAACAGTGCACTCCTGCACTAGACATAGTGGTGTCTGAGTGTCCAGTTGATTTAGAGATCTGACAGGGGTCAGTCAGGTAGCAGGTCTGCACCGATTTTTTGAATTAAAACCGAATCTAGGTTTATAAACTGTGGTGTGCAGGTTACACACACATCTTTGAACCTCATCAGTCTAACATTTTAGACTCTAACCTCATAAGCATCACTCACATTAGGGGTAAAACTCACAGTAGGAAAAAACCTCACCAGCCTAAACACATTATGCACATAATCTCATCCCTAAATGCATTTAGAGGCATGAATCACAGTAGAGAATCACATATCTTAATATCACATAAATCACTGACACCCTTGGCCAACTGGCCTTCTCAAATGGGCTCAAATGGCCTGCGTCCAGAATGTCAGGGCTGCTGCCAATGCAGCATAGTTCGCAAGTGCGCAATTGCGCTGGGGCCGAGGAGTGCATCTCACTCCTCCCTCTAAAAACATGCCCCCAAAGAACTGTGGCCTAATTGAAACAGCTGGCACTAAGTGCTGCACAGCTGTGAAGGATTGTAGGCCTGGTACCATTGTGCCTCTTCTGTCCCCCTCAGGGACTCTCTAAGATAAACCTGTGCAAAACGTTGCAGCTGCCTGCGCTCTCGCAAAGCAGCTGGGGTCAGCATAAACACATGGGCGCCACTGTACCTCTGGACCCCCGGGGGCCCTTCTCAAAGATCATGCCCAACGTTGGAGTGGCCCGCTCTCTAACAGGACCATTCAGCGACCGCCAATGTGCCTTTCTGTGCTGGGGGGACACGGCACCCTCTGAGCTCTCGCTAACCATGTGCCCCCTCGCTGGAGCCACACGAGCTCTGAAACTAAAACATGGCACACAGTGGAGCGGCCTGCTGCCAGACGGGGCCGCCAAGACTCTGTGCCTCCCACGGGCACCAACACCAAGAGCTGTCACGTACCAGCTTTCTGGCTTCTGATGTGGTGGGGGCAGGCACTGCTCCTTTACACTGGAGATGCTATCCGGGTGGGCACCCGACAGAACGGGCAGAAACGTGGGGTGGGCACCCGCCATTTAAAATAGGCTAAAAGCAGGGTGGGCACCCATGATTGATATTGCAACAAGCGGGTTGGACACCCGCTCTACAGCATCACTGGGGGGAATCCCTGCGCCGGGGATTCCCTCCTCTATGGGCAGCTCAGCGCTGCAGAGCCCTTGTGCTCCTTCTTGAGAAATTAAAATAAAGTGCTTTTCAGGGGCTAGGAGTCACAGCTCCTTAGCAAAAAGTCCATGAGAGTTCCAGAGGCATATCTGGGACCAGGAAGGCCAGCACACAGGGCCCTTCAACAGGGAGGCAGCCCCCATGGTGGTTCCTCCTGGACCCCAGCAGCAGCATGCCCCCTCTGTCAGGAACAGCTCCCCAGAACAGGAACACTTTCATGGGGTCAAAGCTCCTCTACTTTTACTATATAATCCTTTGGCTGAGTACAGGGCATGGGGGAACCAGGTGCAACTGGTTCAGGGGGAATTTGGAGCACTTTGTTTTTCAAGCTACTCTTCCCCTTTGTCAGGTGGAGGCTCGTTATCAGACACACCACAGGGGGGTAGAGCCAGCATTCACTAGGGAAGGCACCATCCTATTCAGAGTCAGGCGATTACCCCTCCCACTACTCTTAGCCCAGGTGTCCCATTCAGCCTAGTGCTAACTCACCCTGCCCCTCCTGGATCCACACACTCCTCTCAGCCCCTGTCACTCACAAACCAGGCATGCAATTCACATCAGGCAGGCAGCCACATAGCACACAGAAATGCTAACTTCTAAAAGTGGCATTTCTCCACCAGTCATCATATATCTGAGCACACCTTTACACAGCATTTATTCTCACAAGTTCATACATACTAAACTTGCCCCTGCCGCTCATTTCATGTCAGGAATACCACGGACACATTTATCCCTAATGCATTCCTATGGGAGGGCAGGCCAATCTCACCACATGTACACACAGACCAGACGCACTTTACAGTTCTAAAGTGACTAGAGGTATAAAATCACCAACACCAGGTCACAAACATGGCAAAAAGTTTAGGGGTAAACCTGTCAAAAAGAGTTAAGTCCAACAGGGTTCAATAGGCTTTCCTTAGTGGAGTCTTACATACAATGTTGAGTGAAGGGGTGGCTTTGTCATTGGTTTTAATAGAAAAGTCAAACTAGCATTGTGACACTGCCCTTCCAGTTTGCAGTGGCAGGCTGGGAGGTCTTTTGAACGTTTGACACAATCAGAGTGTCACAATCAGTGCTGCAGACTTGGGTGGACACTCTGCTTAGCCCTTGGTACCTTGGGCTCCATATAATGGGGACTTATAATTAGGTCAGTACTTGCCAATTGAGAATTGCCAAATATACATGGATTTTCTAATGGGTAAGAACCCTGGCACTGAGGTCTGGTTAGCAGGCCTCAGTGCATTCTCAGAGTCGAAATTACAGCTACATCAGTACAAAAAGTGAAGGTGAACTTGAAAAAAGAGGCATTTCCTCACAATTCCTTTACACAAAGGTGGATAGATTTAGCCCTGTGTATATGAGAACTATGCATATTCCAACAATGGACATCAAACACACCACCCACACATGAAAACTGGATTAAAGCCTAGCACCATTAGCTACACATGGATAGCTTGTTTATAAATTGAATGATCAGATGCAAGCATTTACTGAAATTTTAGGACCCTTCCTACAAAAAGAGGAAAACACTTTAATCCAGAATAGCAATCCACTCATTTAGTGATAAATGTTGGTGTGGTCATGACTTAACAGACCTCCTAATGTGTGGCCAATGCACATTGTTGTCATAGAAATTATCCTGGGTCCTGAGTTTCTCCATACGTTGTGAATGAAATCCCAACAATGACTCTAAAGAAACCTTTATTTTTTAACTGGAAGATAAACCAGTAACAGATAAAGCAACAAACAGCGATCTTTACAAATGAGTCATATAAAAGGAAGGGTGGCTGGGTGTGTTATTTAAGAGTTTCCTTTATATCTATATTATTAGGATTCCTTAGACAGGTGTGGGAATCAAATTACAAGAAATGTATCTTAATATGCCTTTATTTTGTGTTCATTTTGAAACATTTGCTGTGGTTTAAAGACAGAAGTCAAATGTCAGACTATGAGCCTAATTATGACTTTGAAGGAGTGCGAGCTGCGCCACGCCAGTGCCTTACTCCCACACCACCAAAGTTGTACTGACACAGGCCACCAGATTACGAGATTCCTCATGTCTGGCATGCAGTGCTTTGGCAGTCCCACAACTGTACCCATTAAAAAGGCACTAATTAGCTACAGTAGCTCACAAGCTAATGGTTGGAGACCCCTTGGCATAGACTGCAGAAAGAGGGTGAATGCACACAGGTGGGCACACCATGTACCCCCCTTCAGGCACTCCATGGTCCTGAGGAATAAGAGTTTCCTCACTGCCACAATTTGCATGGTGGCCTCACTACAGTGAGGAAACTACTAATATGCTTGGAAGTGCCACATCAGCACCACCAGCATATCAGGACCTCTCACATCTGCTTTGCCAAGCAGTTGAGGTGGGCCTGAGGTAATCGTAATACGGTCGGTGGACCTCCAGTCTGGCAGCCAAGAGAACTCCTCCATAGATTCAGTGGTCTGATGGACTGCCTAACTCTCAATTAGCCCCTAGGTATTTGGACAAAGTGCTGCTTAATATTTTAACATGGTAAGTGTTGTTAACATTTCTTTCTAAGACTACAAAGTTTGTAAAGTGAAGTTGGGGCACTGATTCAGTTCCATTAGCCCTGAATGAATGAGTAATGACAAATTACGATCTTGGGTGTGTCTGTGCCATCATATCAAATCTACCAGTAGCAGTCACAATTTTGAGAAGCTCGTCCTGCAGTTCACGACAGTGGGCTGCAGAGTGACAGCCATGGCAGTCATTACGTGTTTTGCTTCCTTTCTGGAAGATTGCACTCAATTGGTGGTGATTAGAAGTTTCCATTCAACCAAACAAACTGTCAATAGGCAAGTCTCTACTTTGCCTTTAGGCCATTGCTCTTCAATTTGTCTTGAAGGCTTTGAATGCCCTAATATTCATCGTTCATCATTGTTTTTTATTTATTGCGCTGATACACATATTTTTTTTGCCTTGACTAAGCTTGACCATCAGCACTGAACAAACCAATCGCTATCTTTCGGTTGTTTACATTTTTCAATTAATTTTTATTATGCATGATGAATTAACACCATCACATGTAAATTGAAAAATTAAGTGACCCGCAATATGGTAATATCAAAACATTCATCTATTAATACAGCTACAGAGATACAGTAAAATAACATCTGTTTACATTTATTTAAAAAAACTGGTAGATTTAATCAGTTGTTCACCCAGCAACTGGTAGTTCAATTTCTCATCAGTTCCGCAAACAGAAAATTAGACAGAGTAGTTCAGAGTAATAAGATTTAACCTTTTTGCTGGCAGTGCATCCTTTTGGTCGGTTACTTTATTAGGTCATAAATCTATATAAATAAAAATGTAAATGTTTGTTCAAAATTGCAAATCTCTGAAAGTACTTCACTGATTGCTTTAAAATTTTGACACATCGTTGGATTGGAATACGCGCATGTTTTATATACACAACGTTGGATTCCAATAAGCGTGTGTCGAATAAGCACGTGTTTTTAATGGAAAGCCCGAACAGACACATAAAAATGTCAATGTTCATTTGTTCAAAATCTTAAATCTCCGAAAGTTGGCCACAGATTGCTTCCAAATTTTGACATAATGTTGGATTTGATTAAGCGCATGTTTATATATACACAACGGTGGATTAGAATACGCGCGTGTCCAATACGCAAGTGTTTTTAATCGAAAGGCCAAACAGACCCTATCGATTTGGTTGCTGCTCAACAACTACAAGGGACGCATAGAGACAATAGTCTACATATTAGGGTGGACAGTTGGTCTCAGGATGGCAGACGGGAAGTGGGTGGAGGGAGGGAGGAGGAGTTGATTCACTTTGCAACATTAAGAAAGGACGCATAGAGACAATAGTCTACATATATTAGGATGGACAGTTGGTGTCAGGATGGCAGACCGGGATGTGGGTGGAGGGATGGGGGAAGAGTTGGTTAACTCTGCAACATTAGCGCGTGTTTATATACACACAACGTTGGATTCAAATACGCGCGTGTCCAATAAACGCGTGCTTTTAATCAAAAGGCCGAACAGAGCCTATTGATTTGGTTGCTGCGCAACAAATACAAGGGACGCATAGAGACAATAGTGTACATATATTAGCATGGATAGTTGGTGTCAGGATGGCAGACCGGGAAGTGGGGGGAGGGAGGGGGGAGGAGTTGGTTTACATTGCAACATTAGCGCATGTTTATAGATACACAACGTTGGATTCAAATACGAACGTGTACAATATGCGCATGTTTTTTATCGGCAGGTCGAGCAGACCCTATCGATTTGCTTGCTGCTTAACAACTACATGGGACGCATAGAGACAATAGTCACAAAAAAATATTGTATACCCACAAGCATAGAGAAATAAACATATTAGAAACGTGCGCTAACTCTTTTCTTTCTCTGTCATTTAACCAGACTGAGTCACAGCAACGCGTGGCCGGGTACAGCTAGTTAAATATATAATCAATTTTAAACCAACTGAACCTTTATTCCTCCAACTGTCAGCTATTGCCAAGTTCAGTCCAGAAATTGGTGAGAAGGTTTGATCCAGCTAATTTTATTGTCGGAATTTACTATAATTTTGGGATCCTCATGTACTGTATTTTTGCTATGCAACATTGTAAGTATTGACAAGCTGAATGTTTACTGTAGTATTATTAGGCAGGCCTGTAGCCAGAAACATATTCTTAGGGGGTATGGCCCTGAGCTATGACCAAACATTAAAGGTGTAATAAGTACATTCTTTCCAAAATCCTGTTTATACTATCAAATAATGACCCAGAGAATATCATGATACAAAGAATATCAATAACAGAATATTCAAAGGTAAGTTCATATAGGGAAGTGCAGATTTGCTATTCCTGAATCCACATCCACGTACCTGGAAGATGTATTTATATCAGTAATGTCATCGGTGATGTCACTGACCTTGTCATGAGTGAAGTAATATGTGAGGTCATAAGCAGTGCATTGCTGGGGAACAAGTTATAGTTAACAATACCGGCTGAATTTTTCTGGTTTTGTATGAATGCTAATTCCTAACTATAACATCCCTGTAACCTTTGGTTTTCTCAGTGAATTTCTTTTTTTTGTTTTTGATTTTTATTGAATTTTGTATAAAATCATAGAGTACATAAATTTACACTGAGAAAGTTCATCATACCCCCCTAGCCCTCCCCCCACCCCTTAGTCTTGCAGACTTCTATAAGAAAAGAGAAGTTAAAGAAAGAAAAATGTACAAAATGGATACCACATTATGCATCGTTTGGCCCCATATAATAACTGTGTGCTGTGCCCTGAAATCAATCATAAAGCTGGCATTTGAAAATAATAAACCAAGCTACATCAAACTAGACACATATATAATAATATCACAGCATAAAAATCTTCAAATAAGAATACAGAGGACTTTGCCAATTCAAATTCAAATACAAGAGCAGTTACCATTTCCTCTGTCCAGTTACTACCTGATTTAATAGTTAAACCCCATATATAGACTTCACTAAGAGTGACACCAATAGGTCTAGGTTAGGTTTGAAGGAGTTGCCTATTGTTATTATTATTATTGCCTTCATTGACACACCATTCCTGTAGCGGAGCCCAGATTTTCAGACCAGCAGTGCGTTTCCTTCTACCTTTCCCTTTATAGATTGCAATTTCCAGCTTAAATGCGGCTAGTAATCTGGCAAGCCATTGCTGAAATGAGGGTGCCAGTTCATCTAACCAGGCCGATGCAATACACATCCTAAAAACAGCCATTGACATACATATAAATACCGCCCTTTGTCGATTCCAGTTTGGGTCAGTCGCTCCTAGAAGCATCATTTCAATAGTCAAAGTGATGGGATTTTTCACAACCGCTGATATAAACCTCTCAATATCGAGTTTCAGTTGGGAATAGGCCGTCGCAGGTAGCAAAAATATGTATACAGTCTGCATTCGGAAAGTGGCACCGGGACAGTATGTTCCTTTACCCGAGCCCCATTTTGTAATTTTGTCAGGAGTATAATATAACATAAAGAGGGTTTTATAAAATTGCACGCCATATTATCAAGGGGGTTTATCTCCGCTTTTTTGGCTTTAAAAGCCAAGAAAGCGGAGATAAAATTATCTCCCTATTACCTAGCTGTCGCTAACACCAGTCTGCGACAGCTAGTAGGAGATAGCGACCATCTTGGGCCCCGCTTTGCATGTCAGTGATATTTATCACTAATGACATGCAAAGTAGGCGTGCCAAGATGTTAGCGACTGGAAACAGTCGCTAACATCGCTATCTCCTATTACCAACTATTGGAGATATTCGCGCTAAGCGCGAATATCTCCAAAAGCTAACACCTGCCCCTGAGCAGTTCTTAGCCATGTTATCCAATGGTAGGTGGATAACATGGCTAAGAGCATTAGCTCGGTAATGCATGAATATCGCTGACTTTTCAGCGATATTCATGCATTATTACCGATTTTTATATGCATTTGCGATAAACCTTGGTAATACTAAGGCTTATCTGCGATAAAAATCGCCGCAGCTCGGCGATAATTTTTTATATCTAACCAAGCAATAGCGATAATTATCTCTGGGTTGACTCTTCGTCATTTGGTAACTTGGCAGTTTGTTTCTGCGGCGTGTGACGAACTTCATGGATACATGGATATATATATATATTAAGGCTCCAACACACCAAAATCGTGGGTCACTCTTGGTGTCAGGTGCCGTGAAACGCAGCGGTGTACCGCGTTATTAAATTACAGCTCCAGTCCTCCTCACCCATACCCAGCCGGGCCGGGAACGAAGACACAGCGCTCACGGGCTCAGGTAAAGCAGCAAGGTTAAATTCAAGCAAACGCATTTCGGGACAGCGTCCCTTCATCACTGGTTCAACAGTGAGAAACGCTGCGCCATTTTTTAAACCCACAATTGGTCACAAAAAATGGAAGACGGACTTATTACAACTTCAACGAGGTAGCGCCATCTTGGAATGACTAAAAACGGCTTTAATGCCCACCTTTAAGAATGCTGTACAAACGCAATTTCGAATTGTTATAATGTTATAACATGACATTTTGCCGTGTATCGGCTAGCACCAATCCCTCATGCGTTGTATATAGTGAGGGATGTTTTCTTGATTGGGTTCGGCAGTGTAAACAAAGTGTATCAATGTCAATATGACAATCATGGTCCACGGACCGCGACATCTAATAAAACCCATTTACGGTATAATCTAGCCGTGTATCGGCAATTGCAGCCAAATGGCTGCATGAAATCACACTAGCTTCATCCCTCTCAGAAGACACCCTTCATGACTTTAGTTTTCCGTCACACGTTCATAACCTAACTGACATAAATATCCACCACCCACCCACCACGTATTTTCAATATTTTTCATATTTTTACTGTGTCATTACTGATTTCATCTTCAATTGTTCCAAAAATCACATTGTTCAATTTATATATTCAATTTTAACAGAGAAAATATATCATCCCAAATGGGTAGCCATTTCCTCCCCCATATTAAGACCCCTTGGTGCCTTTGTTTCAAGATCAACGATGTACCGAGATTCAAGTCTCCTGAGAGTCAAAAGTCTGTTCCCTCCCCTTAGACTTTCTGGGACATAGTCTAGACAGAAGAATCTCAAAAGGTCCCTGTTGCTATTGTGCTTAATCGCAAAATGTCGAGCAACAGGGTAGGTAAAGTCCTTGTTCATAATCGCTCTCATGTGTTCTAAAACTCTCCATTTTACAGGGTTGATTGTGCTGCCCACGTATTTTAATTGGCAGGGACACAGAGGCAATAAACCGCATGGTCTGTCTGGCAGGGCATGAACTTGTTGATCTTCCTTCCCCCTCGACACCCTCTCACTTGATAAGTCAATGTGTTTTTACTGAAAGCACAGGCTTTACACTTCCCACAGGGCAAGAAACCCTTTACCTCCTTTAGCGTACCTTTTATGTTGCGTATTGGTTCCAGATGGCTATGAACCATGTGATCTCTTAAGGATCTAGCCTTCCTAAAGGTAAGTTGTGGAATTGGAGGTATATCCGGACCCACTATGTGGTCTGTTTTCAGAATATGACAATGTTTGGTCATGATTGTTCTAAGTTTAGAGGAATTCGCCGAGTAGGTGATTATCATGCAACATTTTAGGTCTCTCCTTCTTTTTGAACAATGCACTTCCTGGCAATTTCTTCACACGACTCAAAGTGTCAAGTAGAAGGTTCGGTATATACCCCCTCTCTATGAATCTGTCCATGCTTTCAGAGACTGCTGATTTGAAGTCTTGCTCATGGGTGCAATGAGCAATGAGCATTATGATTAGATAATCATACCATTGTAAATACTTTATTTTGGTTGGTAAAGGTTTGTTTTAACATGAGTACTTCACGGTAATTTGAAAATACAAAATGGCCCCGAGTATGAGCCGGCTTAAATATACAGTGCAGGGTTGAAGGTCTAGATGACCATGGAAAGGGAAGAGGGTACTTACACATAGCACTATATTTAAATCAGGTCTAGACTCGAGGACTCTATGGTCCAGTTGAAGGCAAGGAGCCGAAACGCGTAGACCGTCCGTTTTTTGATGCACTTTTATTTTGCACATGGTGTGTAAATAAATCAAGTGAAAACTTACCTGTTGCTGTGCCGTGTCTTCATCTGCGGGAATCGTGGGGAGAAGAAGCTGAAGCAAAATATATATATATATATATATATCCTTTCATACCATGCTTCACGATAAAAGACGCGCTGACTCCGTGAATCTTAATCCAAACTTTTATTCTTGATCAGTTTCTGCTTAGACGCGTTTCGGCGTTCCCGCCTTGTTCACTACATCTGCCGTGTGTTTAGGGCGCACATATATACAGAAACATGGGTGTGTCATTGTCTTCGTGTTTACAGGTTAAAACCAGATGTTGCCATGGTTACACTTTTGCATTTGGTTCATAGACATAAACAAGTGCATGACTTGCACTTTAGACCTGTAACGTTAGTCTTTTCACACTTTTTTTACAAGGCATGTTTAGAAAAAACATTTTACAATCAGGTATTTTTTCACCAAACAAACGTGCTTCGTATTTATGACATTCTTTACATGCAGCATGTTTTAATTGTCACAGCCGCATTAATAGTCATATTTCACCAGTTTTTATGAACGAACAGTGGAAAAAGGTGTTTACACAATGTTCTACGTAGCCCCTCCAGTCCCTGCCATTGTAGTTCCGATCCACAGGTCCCTACTATAGTTGGCCGTATGGTTTGCCTGTATGCTTATTCCCCACTCTGAATTGTTTAGGGAAGCAGTTGCCATATGCAGAGGGACCCTGACTGTTTCCCCTTGGGTTGCGTGCGTGGGACTTATACTCAATCGTGTCGTGTGCATTCGGTGAGTCTAAGTAATGTGTGGCACCGCAGTTATTCACAGGATACGAGACGCGCAAAGTGCAGTCTCTCTCGCTATGTAGGATATCAGCCACATGTTGATTTAAACGATCTCTCCTGTATGTGCGTTTACATAAACGGAAATATAAATAAGGGTGCACGGACATAATGTTGACCCCACCAGCGTTTCACGGCCAGGCACGATTGAAAAAACCCCTTAGTGAGTGGCAAAATGCCCAGGCATAATGTATAATGATCATGCATTTAGGACCCTCCCAGGTATATGGATTTTCAGCTTGAGCGCGTGTCACATGGAAGTGTTCCATATCGATTAGGCTTGGTAAACGAAGTGACTCAGTAGTCTTAGATTCCTGTTTATTGGTGGGATTTAGGCCGTAGGTTTATGGGACCCTTGTGAACAATACTCCTGCGCATACATCTTCTCCAAGTGGATTGAGTGGTTCAGGGAAATGGGTGTAGTCTTGTGTATTGTGGTGTTGAATGTGGTTACTATTTCTATTTTGGTGATGTGCTCCTTTGTCGTGTGGTCATCTGCTTAACGTGCTCCTTACACCCCATGTGTAAAACCCGTGAGTTGTGTAGTATGTGAACTGCAGATGTTAACGAATGGTACACGGGGAAAGGAGACAGACAGATGGTCTTACAGGTGAACACTCAAGGCTTCGTCCACATTCAGGCCGAATGGGATCTTGGAATTCAAAAGTATGATGGACCTTGACTCCAAGCGGCGTAACGCCAAAGGGCGGTTACCTCCTCTTATGTTTTTGGGGATGCTGTCAATGACATAGTATTGAATGTTGTCTGCGTTCCCTGTGTGTGACTCATGAATGTGCCTAGCTACTGGGTACGCTGGGTCATTGTTGGCAATTGCCCGCAAGTGCTGTAAAATACGCACATGGGCTGGATGGATTGTGGATCCTACATATCTTTTGCCACATGTACAAACCAAAACATATACCGCAAAGTCTGTTTTACACGAGAAAGAATCCCTCAGCATGTATGGTTTGTTTCTAAATGGAACATGAACCTTTATTGTGTTCACGCCGTGGGTACACGCCTTACATTTATTACACTTTTCGAAACCTTTTTGAGAATCTAGCCAATTTTTTGTCTTTTTGAGTGCTGGTGCGTTACAGACAATTTTATTTCTCATTGACTTTGCCTTTCTGAATGTCATCAAAGGATTTGTTCCCACTGTCTCACCTATGGTTGCATCACTGCGGACTAGAGGCCAATGTCTCCTCAGGATTTTACGGAGATTGGTGTGGTATCTGTTATACCCAGTTATTAGCCTCGGGGGATTTTTCCCTTTAGACTCAGGTTCCTTGACCATGGTTTTTGGGAAAATTAGATCTTTCCTGTTCCTAGAACTACACTTGGCTTCTGCCCTCTGGCATGTGCTCTCTGTGTATCCCCTCTTTTTAAGTCTCTTAAACAGGTCTTGTTTGGCACTAGTGAGTCCTTCAGTTGTACTACAGTTTCGTGTCATTCTGAGGCACTCAGCATAGGGAATTGACTGTTTCAACGGTGTTGGGTGGAAACTATGTGCGTGTAGTAGGGCATTACCTGCCGTCGGTTTTCGGTATGTGCGTGTCCGTATCTTGTTGTTTTGTACATACAATTCTAGATCAAGGAATTTGATAGTTTCGGCGCTGGTGTTACATGTGTATATATATATATATATATATATATATATATATATATATATATATATATATATATATATATATATATATAGTGGAGGTACATATAAATGGGCCAGGAATAGAAAAACTATGCTTACTTACCTGTCCATATTCTTGAATCAATATTCTGTCATCGATATTCTGTTTTTGATATTTAGGGTGCACACAGTGTGATTCTATGGGAAGGAATATGTGGATTTTTTGAGAATCATATTAAAGTATGCTCAGTCAGATTTAAACAATCCAACATTAAATCCAATTAATTAGCTGCGCTTT
The DNA here is from genome assembly GCF_964263255.1 of Lissotriton vulgaris. NCBI lineage: Eukaryota > Metazoa > Chordata > Amphibia > Caudata > Salamandridae > Lissotriton > Lissotriton vulgaris. Next base: position 955,273,792 of record NC_141695.1, on the reverse strand, counting down.
AAAGTAGAAGGATGTAAAGTTGTAAAGTAGGCTGACTGGCAACTTTGTGTATTTTCTAAACTGTTCAAGCTTTGTTTAATGCAAAGCTTCCCAAAATACATCTCAGAGCCTTCCCTTCAACACCTCTTATCTGAGGTGCTTGATGTACAACCTCAATGCTCAAAATGTTCTTGCTGGAGGATGTTTTACCTGGGACATTCAGCATCCGGGGATTATCCCACCTGTAAGGCCAGTAAGGATGGACCCCACATCAAGTAAAGTTGGGAAATTTTGTCTGCTTCCTAAAGTGCGGCCCTTCCTAATTCCCGCCAGCTTTGTGAGTGAAGTTTTAATTTTATTTACCACTAATTTAAAATAACTTTACCAAGACCTTGGAGTATATCCATCAAGAACATATGGGGACATTAGTAGCAAACCGTGTGTTTTCAACATTTTAGGGATGCAACAATGGTAAAAATTAAATTGGATTTTGATGTCATGTTACAGGTTAAGTTAGGAAGGTCCCATAATTAGTTTCACTGTAAGGTTGTGACGAAGATGGATTCTTCTATTACATTTCATCAAAAACACCAACAAAACTGCATAGACTTGAAACAGGCTCTGACATTGACATATACCCCTCATATCTACAGGAAGATTGTGTGAAAGGTGGTGTTCAAAAGAAGACCTTTGTTAGACATCAACCAGCATGACAGGTAGGCATTGTAAAGTATAGGTGACTGTGTGAGCCAGTGATGGGTCCATCTTAGGCCTGTGGCTTGGTTGCGGTCAATAGCAGCAGCACTGCCTCTAATTTTCTGAGTGGTGGTTTCACAGTTTGCATCTAGGATGCTGCTCTGTAATAACTTCTTTCTTTGATGGTGCCTGAATGGTACCTCTGAAGTGGATGCTTTAGAGTCCTCCACTTCCAGAATTATGGACATTCGTTGTGCACTTTTCTGAGTGGTGAAATTAGAAAGCAGGGAAACCTGCCATGTGCCCTAGAAATGGAAAATATTTACTTGCAGATGTCTTTGTTTTTACTACATGTTAAGATAAAAGTCAAGCTTCATGTAATGAAACAGTCATATTTAAATGTACACTACAAATCTAAATCACCTCCTTAACAGAACTGTAACATCACAGCCAGTAGGTTGTACTTTTAAGCAACTATACCAACAAATGTGTACATGGCTGATATGCATTAAAAGAGAAGGTGTCAGCACTTCTTGCAAAGAGCATGTAGTAACAGAGAACAAGGGGGTGCCGTAGTTAAGCATTTTGCAAAAAGCAATGTGGATAAATTAACAATGATTAGACCACATTAGTAGTTGAAAGACCACTATGCAAGGTGAATTGTGAACCTTACACTGAGATTTTCTTTAGAAAATACAGTGAAGAATTGTGCTTTGAAATAAAATTGGACCAGGCCAAAACATGATAAGCTATACATTTCACCTCAAATCAACATGTGTCTATATGTAACTATCACTTCTCTTCTTGGGGCTTTTACTTTCTCTCTTCACTCCCAATCTCTGCTCCTGCTGCCTCTCTGAACCCTTTCCCTGCTATCCCTTTCTGTTTGCTGCTGCATCTATCTTCCCTTTTTTGTCTTTCCAGCATTATCTTGCTTATTCTATTGACTCACCTTTTTTCTCTTAATCTTCTATCCTTTATAGAACTTATCCTCTCTATCCTCTCTTCTATCTTCTGTCTACTTCTCTTTCCTGATTGGATATTGCTTCTGAATGCCTGGGAGGTTTGGGTTTCCTATCAGCTCCTCACAAACAACATGGTGGTGTCCCACAGAGGTCCATCATATCCCTTCTATTATATTATTATTTAACATTTACCTGACCTCCTTACTCAACCTGATTAAATCATTCAACTTCACTTGTTACAACTATGTGGATGACACTCAAATCATTTCTAAAAATGGATGGTCTGAAAAATCTCTAGAATGTAAAACTTGATCACTGCCTTTGGGCCATGAACACATGGATGATGAATAACCATCTAAAGCTAAATACAGCACAGACAAAGCTTATTACCAGTGGACAGTGACATAAATACCACTACTGCCATATGGTCAAAGGAACATGAAGCGCCTCCAACAATACCAAGAGAAGTCAGAAACCTAGAGGTGACCATGGATTCAGACCCCTATTTGATATCACAAGTTAACAACGTAAAACTGAGTACTTTCTCCACAATGAAAACACTATGTTGCATCCTCCCATACCTTGGATACAAACAAAAACTGCAAGACATCCTCACACTCATAATCTCCAAGCTTGACTATACCAACAGCCTATACCTTGGCACCCAGACATTAAAAATACATAAAATACAAATCATCCAAAATACCACTGCAATATTTCTTCTCCGCCTTTACCCAAGAAAACAAATGACGGCAGTCTTGCAATCACTCTACTGGCTATCTATAGCAAGGAAGACAATGTTCAAGGGACTTTGCAGTGTTTACAGAGCCATTAAGGAATAGGACCACTGTAATTACATGCTAAATTCAAGCAATACAAACAAAGCAGGATACTGCACTCCAGGTTTCCACCACTTATCATATTACCTTACCATAAGGCATCTGTGGGAGGCGCTGCTTTCTCAGTACAAGCTGCCAAGCTCTGGAACACCCTAACAACCAAAATTCGAAGCAATGAAGAGCCTATACACTTCAGAGGACAGTTGAAAACATGGCTATTTCCTAAACAACAACACCATTACATATCCCTGCAACAGAACCTGGAAAGACAGTTGCACCCACAAACGCAATTTTCAACTTACGGCCCAGAGATTGGAAACAACCCAACCAGCAAACTACTTTCGGAAGGCAGGTAAGTTAAGGAGAGCTGACCTAGGCTTTGCTGGGGAGTTATATATTTATGTAGGTTCATATCTAAAATTTCTGGCCCTAAATAATACTAATACCATAACACTCAGTGGTCTGCAGTCAACTTAAAACTCTTGCATTCAAATAAGACATATCTGCTGCAAGGATTGTCCATCACCAGTACTCTGTAGCCAATAAACCATCCATCACTAAATGAACGTGCATGGAAAAACTGAAGAGATCTTTCACACTCCATAGGTTAATTTAAGGACTTTTCTAGTCCTTGACAGCAGGTCCCAAATGTCTATATACTATGGCCACTGCATTACATCCCAAAATGGCTTTCAGATATGAGATGCTAGTAACAATACACATCCCAGCATCTCTCTCCCTTTCTCTCTCTGTCCAACAGTGCCAGCTCCGGCCCAGAACTATACATTTGGGGCCAGATTTGCTAAGATTATGCATCGGGTTTGCATCACTTATGTGGTCCAGCCCGATGCAAAATATTTTTTTGTATTTCTTAAGCATTGCAAAGTCTCCTTGCATGGCATTGTGTAGCTTTGTAAATGCAAAGTAACACAAGTGAGCGCATAATGTAGCCTTGACTTACCTTGCATTGGGAAGAAGTTCCATTGGTGGAGCATTAGTTTTTTCATACATGCACCTATGTAATTTGGTGCATTTCCAGATTTACTAAAGCTAGTAAACTTGGGAATGCATCAAAATGGTACACTTTCCCCAGTGGGGCACAAAAAGGAGAAATGTCTATTTCTTCGAGTTGCTTCTACATTCTACGTGTGCTGCATTGAAGTACACATAGAAAGAGGAATATTCCTCTATAGACTGTTTTTGTTCAAGGGAGCCTGCATTGGTGGTGGGGAGCACACAGTTCACCAATGCTACGAGACAGCAGAAAGGTGCCATATCTTTGCAAAAATGGCACATTTCTGCTATCAGTGCAGTGCAGTAAGTTGTTTTGCTGCATTTCGTTACATGAAATGTAGGTAAAATGTCTGATTGGACAACCCAGTGCAGTAATCAGCTAAGCTGACTATAGTCATCTGAAATACCATAATGGGACCCACAGAGCTGTTCAAACCTGGCAGCTTACTGAAAAACCTTAAATTGTACATATGTATTCCTCCCACCTCATGATCCACCGCACTGCTATGCGCTGCATCTCATAACATGATAACTGCTCCCAGTGGTCATCACGCAAACATGGAAATAATTCCTAAACTGGATCAAAAAACAAACACAACACACTTCTAATCACACACCACCCTATCTGGCGTAACTTGCTGCCCACATAGGTAAGCGCTTCAGTGCCACACATATGGGTAGTAAGTGCAGTGTAAATGAACAATACAATACAATATTTATCACTTGTCCATCACCAAGATTTGTTTTGATCCCATTAAAATCTATGTTTCCTTTACACTTATTATACTTAATTATACAACATAATGTGCTTTATTTGTGCTTTTGTAACTGCTAGTATTTTTCTAAATATTTGTACAGTTCATTTACAGGTATTTAGAAGAAGACACCATCCGCACGATGAACTCTATCAACTCCGGATCTCCGACCGACCCCTGCCCCCCCCACGTCTTCAACAAGGCCGACGCTGTCATCGCACCCCACCTGCGGGACATCATCAACACCTCCTTCGACACCGCCACCTTCCCTGAGAGCTGGAAGCATGCCGAGCTCAGCGCCCTACTGAAGAAACCAACAGCGGACCCCACCGAACTCAAGAATTACCACCCCATCTCGCTCCTCCCGTTCCCAGCCAAAGTCATCGAGAAGACCGTCAACAAGCAGCTGGCCGCCTTCCTCGAGACGAATGGATCCCTCGACCCCTCACAGTCTGGCTTCCGAGCCAACCACAGCACCGAGACCGCCCTCATCGCTGCCACCGATGACATCCGAGCCCTGCTGGACAACGGAGAAACAGCGGCCCTCATCCTCCTAGACCTCTCCGCAGCGTTCGACACTGTCTGCCACCGCACCCTAGTGCAGCGCCTCAGCAACATCGGAATCCAGGAGAAGGCACTGGAGTGGATCATCTCCTTCCTCGCTGGAAGGACACAGAGAGTCCGCCTACCACCGTTCAGATCTGCAGCCACGGAAGTCATCTGCGGCGTTCCTCAGGGCTCCTCGCTCAGCCCCACCCTCTTCAACGTCTACATGAGGCCCCTTGCGGCCATCGCACGCCAACACAACCTCAACATCATCTCATACGCCGATGACAACCAGCTGATCCTCTCCCTGACCAACGACCCCGCCGCCTCCAGAAACAAGCTCCATGAAGGGATGAAAGCCGTAGCCGAGTGGATGACGACCAGCCGCCTGAAACTGAACTCAGACAAGACGGAAGTCCTCATCCTGGGCTCCTCGCCCTCCGCCTGGGATGACTCCTGGTGGCCCCCCGCCCTGGGCACCGCACCCAAACCGACAGACCACGCACGCAACCTGGGCTTCATCCTGGACTCCTCCCTCTCCATGACCAGACAAGTCAACGCCGTCTCCACGTCCTGTTTTAACATCCTGCGCATGCTACGGAAGATCTTCCGGTGGATCCCCACCGAGACCAGGAAGATGGTCACCCAGGCCCTCGTCACCAGCCGACTGGACTACGGCAACGCCCTCTATGCCGGAACCACCGCCAAGCTCCAGAAGAGACTCCAGCGGATCCAGAACGCCTCAGCCAGACTCATCCTCGACATCCCCCGACACAGCCACATCTCCGGACATCTGAGAGACCTGCACTGGCTCCCCGTCAACAAGAGAATCACCTTCCGTCTCCTCACCCACGTACACAAAGCCCTACACGACCAAGGCCCGAGCTACCTCAACAACCGCCTCAACTTCTACGCTCCCAAACGTCACCTCCCATCGACCAACCACGCCCTCGCCGCCGTCCCCCGCATCCGAAGAGCGACAACAGGAGGAAGGTCCTTCTCCTACCTGGCCGCCAAGACCTGGAACACCCTCCCTCCCGACCTTCGCCTGACCCAAGACCACCTCTCCTTCAGGAAGAAACTCAAGACCTGGCTGTTCGAGCAGTAGCGTACCCCCCCTCCCCCCCCCCAAGCGCCTTGAGACCCTCCGGGTAAGTAGTGCGCTCTATAAATGCCTTGATTGATTGATTGATGTGATTTCAAAACATTTTCACACTCCTTGTACACAAGGCCACTGGAATTATGTGATTCTGGAGCCGTGGAATTATGTGATTTTGTTGTGCAATCTATATTCATAATTATGAATGTACCACATTTGCCATGTAAACTATAATAATCTGCTGCATAATTTGGAGGTTTAAAAAAATACACATTTTGTTTGTAGCTCGTGCAGATAAAATGTTACTAAAATGCTGAAATGTGTGCTGCTGTGCAATGGAAGGTCCTTCACAAAGGTTGACTGGTCACCTTTCAGTTAATTACAGTGATCAGTATTTGGATGTGGTTCTGGTGTTAATGAAATAAAACCTTTCCCTAGACAGTCCTAAAGTATAAAAATTGGAAAATAATTAATTGACACTATTAAAAAATGGGTTGCATCAAACAGAATTATTTGTCTTTTCTTGCCATATAATTAAGTCAATATTGCTGCATAACTTGGTCCTCCACTGCTGCCTAATTACAGTGGCCCTGTCTGTATCACAGAGAGGTTTTCACATATTTCATCCTACAAAATCTTCTTACTTTGCAGGCAAATGAAGAAAAGTAAACAGCATCTCCACAATAAAAGGATAAGCAACCATTTGCAGAAGACAGCTTGACATTTAGTTAACCTATCTTGGAACACGCAGCTAATGTAATAAGATAAAACAGAAATGTAAATGCATTTTATTGCTCATTCCCCTTCAGAACGCTGGCACCTATATATTGTGCCTAGTTCCTCTGTTGTTTGGGCGTGGGGGGCAAAGATTCTTATGGCTGGCTGGCCCGGCCCTCAATTGGCTCCCCCTTGGCTACGGCCCTGTTCTCAGGCATCAGGGCCTCTATAACGGCGTGCGGCATGACTGAATTTCTAGGATGTGGAATTGTTTGAGCAGAAGGACTTCTTCTTCCACAAATAAGGTTTTTGGGGGGGGGGGGGGGATACAGACAATGTGTATTACTGTTTCTCCTTTGCACCTGCAAAATCTGGGTGTCAAACGTTTGCTCGTTTCCAGCCACTTAGACTTGTAATAAAGCATCAGGAACTTGCATAAACATAATGCCATAAACGTGTTCTTCTTGTATTATGAAAGGGTAGTCGTCAGGTAAGCCTAGGGTTTTGGTTACCATTTGAATGTATCACCCTCCAGTCGTGGCATCGCCTGGTCACTGTATTTTTACAGGAACGATCTTTTTGTGATCATTAAATAGATGACTCGCTGTTTTTGCAACTACGTGGCAATACATCCGAGCTTGACATTTTTGCAAAAAGAACTACTCTCAAATACATTTTGAAGTATGTAAAACAGTACTCATTTAATACTCTTTACATACTCTTATATGCCTTTGCAAATAGGCCCTAAAGAATCTGGAAAGAAAGGGTATATTCTTATGCATTTAGTACAAATAGAAATTACTGTGCCCTCGTTGCACTTTTACTAATAGCAGGTTGGCCGATTTGGGGCATAGCCACACAGGCAAGTAAGAGTACATAAAAAGTACTATGGTAGTACTACTTCCGTGTTCCCTGTTCCTATATGCATTTGTGAATCAGTCCCATTTTATGTTGGAGCCCTGGTTTTAAATTCATACACTGGTGAAATAAATTGGGTTATAAATTGAGAAGGGTGGCTGCCCCGCTCAAATACTAATCACAATCCTTGTCAGGATGAACCACAAAATTCACTAAATAAACCAATGCTTAGCACCCTGCTTGCGTTGTTGGTGCAAGTAGCAGGTTGGGTGTCATGGACAGCCACTCTTGTGGTGTGAGGAGTCAGCTTTGGATGGAGCGTGGCATTGGCGGTCTTTGCAGAATATCACTTCTGATGCAGTCTGACTTGGCTGATGGGAAGAACATGTGTTGCTATACATTTGCGTCGGTAAACAGTCATTGTTCACCATGAGGAGTGCCTTCAAACATTTGGAAAAAACTCAAAACGTTTTGATTTTCACATTGAGTTCAGGAGAAGTACCCTGTCATGCCCGCCAATGGTACATGATCTGGAGGACAGTTCCTGTGGACCTGGACTCACTCCAGCGGCGGTCAGCATCAAGGCTCAGGCATGTCCAAGTGTTGATGATTAGCTGGGCAGCTCAGGGAGGCCTTTTGAAGCTTATTGTGTCCCTGCAGCTCAAACAGGAGATTGGCTGACTGACCCTTGCAGTCACTTCTTTTGAGCCTGGGTGCAAGCTAAACAGGTCCAGTCTTACTTTTTCAGACAGCAGGGCAGTCATTCTTATGAATCTTCCACAGGTCCAAGAGTGTTCTTATATGAACTTCTGAAGGTGTCACATGTATACCCACAGTAGGCCTTTCTGTGGGGCAAAATCCCGGGCCTACTCCCAAACTGGTCCTGTTCAGATTTTCCCTTCCCCTGGATTTGACTCAAAGCTGTGTAGTGGGACAACGACAAGAGCAGGTCTGGTGTCAGGTTCCTTTAGGTGTGCTGCAGTATGGCCGGGATGCCCGCCACCCCCTCCCAACACCAATTCCCCATGGGAGTAGACAGACACAGGTTTGAACTTTTGGAAGGCGGGGGGAGTTACCCCCCCGGCCGTATTTATTAAAATATGAAACAAAATTTAAAACATTAAATAAAAGTTTCATGACTTATGTACAATTTTACATTTATTACATTTCGATGAAGACATGTTCTTTGGCTAACCTTAACAGATCTCTAATACAAAGGTTTCCTAGCCGAGTCTAGCATCCTGAAAATGCATACATTCTAAATTAAAATTGTACATCCTAGCGTTAAGGGCCAACGGCAAGGTCTTAACCGGTGTCAGATCCCTACTACCAAAATCCCGCCCTCACCGTGTGAGTGGTGCATGCGCAGAGGACTTTACCCTCATTGCCAACTGTAACTTCCCTTGTCGTGGGGGCCCCCTTTTCACTCGACGCCATCTTAAAGGTCGTCCGAGTTCCCGTGTGAGGTATCTGTAGGAAGGACAGCGTGGACTCCCCCCCATCCCCACACTCTCTATCCGCCGTCGCGGATATCCGGCCCCTGGGAAATTCGTAGGAGGGGCATCTAGCCGCCTCCCCCCTGGGAGGGGCCTATGGCCATCTCCCCCTAGGCGACCCATCCTTAGTGGGTGCCGCCTCCCCGTGGAAGGGGCCAAAGGCCGCCTCCCCCCGGGCGCTCCCATCCATTCTGGGTTGCGCCCCCCTCTAGGGACCTTGAAATTACTGCTCACCGATCATGACCTTACCACCCGACCAAAAAATAAATACGACAGTTGTTTTACCTACTAAAGGAATAAAAAATTCTGACATAGCCTTGATGAGTCATCAACTTCATTTTCCGATAAAGGGAAACATTATCTTAAACGCAGAAGCCACATCATTATATGAGACATTCCTCTACTTCTCTACAAAGGAAAAAAGGCCTATGCATTTCTATCTAATCAAACTTTATTCAAACAAACATTGCCATAAGGGGCTGGTGGGTGGGTCAAAATTGCCGCTTGTTCCGTCGAGGGCTCACGAGCAACGAGTTGGTGCAGCCTTCAGAGCACAGGAACAAGAGGACGCTTCTTCGGATTCTCGCTCTATTTATTCATCTGCGGGAGGGCGGGGACCCTCCTCTGGTACGCCTACTGGGCGTGGTCTTCCGTGCGGGTGTCTAGGACAACCCCTCCTGGGCGGGAAAGGGCGCACCCCGGCTACGCCACTTCGGGCATACCAGCCGAGCCATGCCCCCCGCCCAAAATGGTTTCCCGGGGGGATCGGGGCACCCAACCATACGTTCGGGGGGACCAAGTGGTCGCCCCTTTCCATATGGCCGGGATGCCTGCCACCCCCTCCCAACACCAATTCCCCATGGGAGTAGACAGACACGGGTTTGAACTTTTGGAAGGCGGGGGGGAGTTACCCCCCCGGCCGTATTTATTAAAATATGAAACAAAATTTAAAACATTAAATAAAAGTTTCATGACTTATGTACAATTTTACATTTATTACATTTCGATGAAGACATGTTCTTTGGCTAACCTTAACAGATCTCTAATACAAAGGTTTCCTAGCCGAGTCTAGCATCCTGAAAATGCATACATTCTAAATTAAAATTGTACATCCTAGCGTTAAGGGCCGACGGCAAGGTCTTAACCGGTGTCAGATCCCTACTACCAAAATCTCACCCTCACGGTGTGAGTGGCGCATGCGCAGAGGACTTTACCCTCATTGCCAACTGTAACTTCCCTTGTCGCGGGGGCCCCCTTTTCACTCGACGCCATCTTAAAGGTCGTCCGAGTTCCCGTGTGAGGTATCTGTAGGAAGGACAGCGTGGACTCCCCCCATCCCCACACTCTCTATCCGCCGTCGCGGATATCCGGCCCCCAGGAAATTCGTAGGAGGGGCATCTAGCCGCCTCCCCCCTGGGAGGGGCCTATGGCCGTCTCCCCCTAGGCGACCCATCCTTAGTGGGTGCCGCCTCCCCATGGAAGGGGCCAATGGCCGCCTCCCCCGGGCGCTCCCATCCATTCTGGGTGGCGCCCCCCTCTAGGGACCTTGAAATTACTGCTCACCGATCATGACCTTACTGCCACAGGCCGGATAGTTGACCGACTATCCGGCCACCCCACTCCTCCTAAAGGTCATGCTTCCTCAAACCCCTTAGCCATGCTACGAAGTCTCCTATGAGTAAATCATTTCCCTCCCTGGACAGGTGAACCCCATCATTCAGATACATGTGATCACCCCGAATACACCCGTGAGTAATGCTATGCAACTGCGCTGAGCGAAACAATTTCCCAACTTTATTGTTAACCCTTTTCACGGAGTGGTTCAACGCTGACACTGAAATGCCCCCCCGCCAACACTTCCTGGGGATCATGTGGGACCAGGCAATCGTGCACCCCGGGAGTTTCTTAGCCAACCAGCTAACTGTCGACAGGATGTGTTCCAATAACACTCGTCTTCCCAGCTTTACTAAGTCATTGCCTCCCAGGTGTACTATGACTACAGATGGCGGTGACCTTTGCTGCCCTAAAAGACCCTCAAAGAACGATTGAAATTGGTCAAAACAGAGCCCGCCCTTCCCATGGAAGGTCACTCTGTACCTGTATTCCCCAGATGCGTGAGTCGTGTCACCTGCCTTGAATACGTCCCCGGCACGCCTCACATATGAGTGGCCCACGACCCATACCACTCTCTCTCCAGTCGGTGATCCTCGACCGCTGGCCTCCTGATGCTGGGTCGACTTCCAATTCCGCCCCGCGTGACAGGCTCGCGAAACTGTAATTCAAACAAAAGACAAGAAGCGTGAGTGCATGTCAATTGATCTTTACAACATGTGCAATCGCACATACCTTTTGAAGCAATTCGAGGACCAACGGCCCAGCTGCTTTACTGCCTCCGCACTCTGACCCTGGGCTGTAGCCTCAGTAGCAGCCCCTATCCTAAATGAGTGGGTCCCAAAATCACACGGGTCCATGCCCGCTGCAGCGATTTACAGTGCCAGTACCCTTCTGAAACTGAAATCTCGTCATTGGGGTGCCATCCTTGTGCCTAAGCAAGTTCCCCCCCCATGTAGCCGTCCTCAGTGCCAAGTATTCCTCTACACACTTTATCGGACAAGTGGGGGACCCCCGTGCGCGCTGCATGATAATACTATCCCCCATAGCTCCCTGGTCAGTCTTGGACCTGGCTATCGAGATTACCATCGAATCACCCACTATTTGGACGTGATCCCTGCCCAGGCCTCCCTCTATATCCTTCTTGTTCCTTGCGACAAGTTCGCTCACCCGCATAGCCCCATGGAATGCCAAGGCGAAAGCTGCCCGGAACAGAACTGCTTCGAAAAGGGAGGAGCACGTCTTATCTAACTTTGCTAAAAGTAGAGACAATCTGTCTAAACCAATCGGGCGCCTCGTATCCTGCTTGCGACCCTCGAGGCGTTGCCAGCCACGGAGTGCCTTCTTAACCAAAAAGGACTCCGTAGGATCTCTTATGCCATGCACCTGTGCCATAAATGAAATGGCCGCCCTATGTCTATTGGCCGTTGCCGCTGATCAGCCTTCTCTGTGCAGCGCAACCAAAAACCCCAGGAAGGATTCCTCCTGACCCCAGCGCTTTCTCCCTGATGGACCCAAAAATGTGCAGTAGGAACGAAACGCTCCTTCGTATGCCTTCCTTGTCCTGGGAGCTAAGCTGGCTGCCACGAGGTCTTGTAATCCGGGGCACCGATTAGCCATAGAGCTTCGGGGAACGGTGCCGCCACTAGGTCCGCTGTGGGTAGATAGCCCCTGAAAGCCTGCATGTGTGAACAAGAGAGTGCATCAGCTGCATAATTCAGTACGCCTGGCACATGTTTTGCCCTGAACTGTACATTCAATTTCATGCAACGTAAAACAATTTCTATCAACAATCTCAAGATCCACTTGCAGCGGGCTGCCTGCTGATTAATGCACTCGACCACAGTCATATTATCAGACCAAAACACCACCGAGCGGTCCCTGAAGTCGTCCGGCCATGCCATCAAAGCAACCCAAACGGGAAATAGCTCCAAGAACCCAATGTTACCTGTCAGACCGCTGGAGTGCCACCACATCGGCCATACTTGTGCCGACCATCGGTTACCAAAGATGGCGCCAAATCCCACGCTCCCAGCTGAGTCGGTCCACAAACCTAGTTCATCCGAAGAAGCTGGTGGTTTGTTCCACACAACTCGACCGTTGAAGTCCGCCAGAAATGCCAACCAAATGCGCATATCCTGGCGAACCTCTGCCGACAGTCTCGTACGGTGGTGTCCCTCCTTGAGACCAACCATAGCTTGTGCAATAGAGCGTGAGAAGGGGCGGGCCATTGGTATCACCCTTAAGGCGAAATTAGGCTGACCCACTGTTTGCTGTAACTGGTGCAGGGTCACTTTCTCCTTGCCCAGGCATTGTGTCAAGGAAGCCCTAAACTTGGCCACCTTTTCCATCGGTAAACGGAGACATCCCTCCACAGAATCGAGCTCAATTCCCAGAAACTCCAGTGAAGTAGATGATCGAACCGTCTTACCTGGTGCCAATGGGACTCCGAACTCCCGCATGAGAATGCAGAAGTCCCGCAGCGCCTGCGCACACGTCATATCGCCGGCTGCTCCCAGAAACAGGAAGTCATCCAGATAGTGCATAACATGCCTATGCCCTGTGGCCTCGGTGAATGCCCACTCTAAGAAACAGCTGAACATTTCGAAATAGGCACAAGAAATGGAGCAACCTATAGGCATGCATTTATCCATGTAATAGCTCCCCTGAAATGCAAAACCCAGCAAGCGCTGATCTCGGGGATGTACCGGGAGCAACCGGAATGCCGATTCGATGTCTGATTTCGCCATCAGCGCTCCGGGGCCCAGGTGATTTAACATGGCCACGGCATCATCGAACGATGCGTACCGCACAGAACAAATATCTGAGTCAATGGCTTCGTTCACCGAAGCACCCCTTGGGGCAGACAAGTTGTGAATGAGTCTAAACTCCCCTGGGTCTTTCTTCGGGACCACCCCTAGCGGGAAACACACAAAATCTGCCACCGGCGGACGGTGAAAAGGCCCCGCCACCCGCCCCAAGCTGACTCCTTTGGAAATTTTTCTTGCAGCTACGCTTGGGTTATGTTGTACCGATAACTGATTTTTACAAAAGGAGTCCCCCCGAAAATCCCCCGCCGGGATGTTGAAGCCATATAGGAACCCATTCCTCAACAGCCCGGCGGATACATGACCAGGGTATTTGTTCAACCAGGGAGTCAAAGCCATGATATCGACAGGTGTAGACAATCTGTTACAAACATCACCTCACTCTTGTTAAGACCCCCCATTTCCTCCCGTTCCGCTGTTTTTAGATCTACAGCTACTCTCCGGGTGTGAAAAGTTCCCACAGCCCGCACACGCATGCCTGAACCTACATGTTCCCTGGGGCCTGCTACAGTTGCCTCTATTGAAGCCCCAACAAACCCCCCGCTTGCCGCCATTCCCGCCGGTCTTGGGCTGATATTCCCCACCGGCGTCCGCTCGAAAGGGCACCGCGGGCTTTTGGCGAGCTGACCCCGACCCGCTCCCGCCCGGCGAGGACGTACCTGCCGCCCCAGGCAAGAGCTGCTTGTGCCATGACACAGAGTCGAGGCAATCCCAGGTCAAAGTTGGATCAAACTCTTTCACTTTTTGGAATTTCATATCGTAACCTTTCCACTCGTCCCCCTCATACATGGTATAAAAATCCATAATCCTATTCTGGTAACATGTCAACTCAGTCATGACTTCAGGCTTTCTTTCCCCCATGACTGCCGTAAATATCGAAAAGGCCTTTACCCAATTCGCTACCGTCTCATCGACCCTAAATTCCGCCATCTTGGCCCGCCATACACTGGGGTGCCATAGATCCTTCTGGGATTTCGCATATTCCATCTCGCGATGGTCAGTCAACAATGAAAACATATTCACATATTTTTCCCCCAATATCAGTTCCTTTGTGGCCGCAGGGATGTGCTGGGCCACCCTCTCGCGCCTTGAAGGTAACGAACCCTCCCCTGCCATTGGCAATGTGTGCTTACCAGGTTCGACCGTCGTGTCTGCCGCCTTTTCCCGGCTAACCGTAGGTCCTCCCGGCGCCTCCTGTGGGGGAACAAGAGGAACATTCGCCGTCGCGGCTTCTCTCGACTGCCGTAACTGCTCGATTATTAGTCCAGCCTCCTCGGCCGGGTCCCCCGTGGCCACTGCCCCCCCCCGCTTTCTTCTTGAGCCATGGCAACACTGCCGCTAACTGGATGGCTAGTTCCGGGGGCATCTCCTCATCATTAACAGGAGTAATTACTACGGGGATTGGCAAACCTATATCTGGGTTTCGTACCGGGCTGTCCGCCGGTGTGATGGGGGCGATTGGGGGTACCTCAGGAACCGGATCTTCCCCAGAAACCGCCCTCCTCTTAACACGCTTTCCCCTACCCTCAGGGACAATTCCCGGCAAGGCCGGGCCTATTACCTTCTTAGGACGGCCTGAGCTGTTCTGGGCCGCTAACTGTTCCTTAACATCGGCCAAACCTCGACCGATCGAGTCAACTTTACCGAGTTTTCGGTCCATGATCGCCATTCGATTCGACAAGGTGCGTAGTACCTTCTCCAACTCGGAGCTCTTTCCTGCTTTCTTGCCGACCATAGCTGCGTGTACTCTGCGCTAGTTGATCAACGAGGTCCTGCATCTTTGTACTCCAAATAACTGAAAGAGAAACAACAAGATTACAAGTTCTCAAAATTGCCGCTTGTTCCGTCGAGGGCTCACGAGCAACGAGTTGGTGCAGCCTTCAGAGCACAGGAACAAGAGGACGCTTCTTCGGATTCCCGCTCTATTTATTCATCTGCGGGAGGGCGGGGACCCTCCTCTGGTACGCCTACTGGGCGTGGTCTTCCATGCGGTTGTCTAGGACAACCCCTCCTGGGCGGGAAAGGGCGCGCCCCGGCTACGCCACTTCGGGCATACCAGCCGAGCCACGCCCCCCGCCCAAAATGGTTTCCCGGGGGGATCAGGGCACCCAACCATACGTTCGGGGGGACCGAGAGGTCGCCCCTTTCCAGAAGGGCTCTTTGACGTGTTATCATGGTAGAACACAGCTCTTCCTCTGTCATCCTGTCAGGAAGACTCTCTCCGGCCCCACCCAGCCCCCCATTGTTCCCATGTCTGGAAGGAATACACAACACGCCTCATGAGAGCCAGTTACAGTTATGTGACCCTGGACACTGATGGGAAGGCACATTTGATTTCAGCTGAAAAATTCCAACTTCCTAAAAGTGGTAATGTCAGAACAGTAACTTAAAATCTAACTTCATCATTGAGGAGGGTTTGAAATTACAATTCAAATGAGAGTTAGAAGCATTTTTCAGTTCCCAAACTGAAGTTATCATTTATTAAGTGTAATAAGGTAACACAGTGTTAATCAATGGACGCAATAACCTTACCTCAGTGAAAAACAATTTATGAGTTTTTCACTGTCAGGACATGTAAAGCGTTTATATGTATATCCAATTTCTTAAATGCCATGCTATGCTATGAGCAGTTAGAGCCTACCTTAGCGAGTGTTATATGTAATAAAAATCAAGGCTTATGCCTGGCAAAAGGCTGATTTTGCCTATTTGGAACGGGAGTCTAAAACTGCACTACAGGCTGCAGGGGCATCCTGATATATTTTGTAAAGGGCTATTTTAGTGGATGGCACGATGGATGCAGCATCCCACCTGTAGCCCTTAATTTGCATGTCCTGAGTACATGTACTGTCATTTACATTGGACTTTTGAGTAAATTAAACATGCCAATTAGTTGTAGGCAATGTTACCAGGTTTAAGGGTGAGAGCACCAGCATGTTCCACTGTTTAGCAGAAGTAAAGTGCACAGAGTCCGAAAAGCCAACGAAAATGGGCTCGGTAAAGAAAGGCAAAAATCTGGGGTGATCCTGCAGAAAGGGCCTGGTCCAACAAATGGATTCGGGCCAGAGCCATCTCCTTTGCTGGCCAATAACCAACCCCTACGCGAGTTTTATATTACTTAAATCTGGAAAGACTGTTAGCTGGTAGTAAAGGGATTCCGATGGAATACATTACGCACAATGGAAAGCTATTTCCTGGGATTGGCCCAGTACGGCAAATAAATATCTGGATTATGTTTTGAAATCCCATACCAAACTGCAAAGTGTGCTTGGCTACTAGTAACTTTCTTCAGTCAAAGACTTTCTGGAAAACTCAGATGGATAAAGAAAGTCGTAGTGCCAACCTGCCAGCTAGGTATAATTTCCTCCACTCACTGACCTACCTGCTCAGGGCATTCAATCCTATTTTAGTAACAACTGAAAATGTGGTAACAGCTTCAGTAACTGATAAATCTAATGCAGGAATGTCCCTTTCTCAGAATTCACGTTTTTAAATAGTAATAATTGACCCTTCTTCAACTTTCTATGAGCCCTTTAATCTCTTCTTAATTACCAATCATTTAAGTGGTTAAGTTTATAGAAAGGGTACAACAATGTATTTTTCCAAATTGCTAAACTATCACGTGACATAATGAAAATTGGTGCGCTTTACGAGGTATGAAATGGAACTCGTTATCAAGTTTCTAATCCTTGTTCAGTTACTGTTTTGTGAGCTTTGACTATCAAATATCTGAGTCCAGATATGGTAATAGTCAGGTATTTCATTTTACAACATGTAATTGATGGGAAATTTCTTGCATAGTCCACCAGTTTACCCGAAATAAGTGCTAAAGTTAGGAAATGGAAGGGCATTAACACACCAGCTTTTTTGGACACCTTGGCCACTACCCTTCCTCCAATGACTAAAGACATCGACGTCATTGAAGAAGCCTTTTCACACTGGATACAACGGGCAGCTGATATCCATGCACCTTGCGTGAATTTCCCCCACTCACGCCCTAATGACGAACATAAATGGTTCACTCCACAATTGAAGACCTTAAAACTTGAAGTGCGTCAAAAAGAGAGGAAGTGGAAGACAAGGGACCTACCACAAGACAAAGCAAACTACTGCATGGCCCGCAAAATTTACCAAAAATCTATTCTAAAACAGAAAACAGATTATTTTTCTGAGAAAATTTTTAACTCGCAGAATAAGACAAAAGACCTGTTTAACATTGTGAACGATCTTAGTAATAGCGATAGAACTACCCCTCTGGTTACTCCTACTCAAGAGCTCTGTAATTCTTTGAATGCTTTTTTTTTTTTTTTTAACTTTATTAATATCAAGGCACAATATTCAGTTAGTACAGTACATTCAAGTTGGCATTTTCGCATACGTACGACATTGTCCTGGGATCTCAAACGACATTTTCTAACCCATAGTTTGTTCGTTTCCTCTCTATTATGTTCTATGTTCGTTCTATCGTAGTACCTTACTTAAACTAATAAAATACAACAGTGTTTCCCCTTAAGTGTTTCCCAACATGGGCGTCTCTCGTAAAACTCCAAGAGACATTCCCCCCTCCCCTTCCCAAAACTCAGGTCATCACTTCTATGTACGTTTCCCACTCCCCCTCCCAACATCAGGCCCACCCGCCCCATTGTCTTCCCACAGGCAAGTTAATGTAATACGGTGCCGCGCGCAGCACGAGTAAGCGGACATCCCCAATTTTACTCGCTACTCTTCCTCCCCCTCCGAGTCCAGTTCGTCACCCTCCGGTAAGGGCTCACATATTTCTCCCCTATAAATATTCCATGGTGACCACACCTTATTCCAGTCTGCCCTGTAGGCTGGGTCGTTTCTCGGGGTGTGAAGCCATTGGTTAATTATTTTGAGTTGTGCAGCCCAATAATAAAGCTGAATATTGGGAAGCGCAATCCCTCCTTCATACCAACTTTTCACCAACTTGTCGTATGCTATGCGTGCTGGGCCATTGTTCCAGAGTAAGTTGGAAATTAACGCAGTAATTTGTTTGAAGTATCGCTGCGGGACAAAAAACGGGGTATTTTCTAATATGTATAGAAACCTGGGAAGCGCCATCATCTTATATAAGGCTGCCCTCCCCAGTAGGGTGAGGGGCAAGGGGCAAGGTCGCCCAGTGCTTAACGTCTGCGTGTAAGCGATCCAGAGGTGGTTTGAGGTTGTTGGTGAAGAAATCCGCTTCAGAATTTGCGATGACAATGCCTAGGTATTTGAAGGAGGTCGTCGGCGCAGCCAGGGGGCAGCCTTCTTGCAATCTCGGTGCCGGACCTTTTAGCTGATATACCACCGATTTTGACCAATTCAGGGTGCAGCCTGATGTTTGCCCATGTGTGTTGCATATTTCCAACAGGGCTGGGATTCCGTCATCAGGGTCTACCATGTATATGAGCATGTCATCAGCATATAGGGAAATTTTGTCTTCCCATCCCTCTTCCCATTGAATGCCCTTGAATAAGGGCGTTGTCCTGATCAAGATCGCTAAGGGTTCAAGTACTAACGCAAAGAGTAAGGGTGACAATGGGCATCCCTGTCTGGTCCCTCTGCCCAACGGGAACATCGGTGAGATGTGTCCATTAGCCACTACCTGCGCCACCGGTTTTGAGTATAGTAGTGAGGTTCCGTGACGGTTCTGTGACGACTTGAACCCGTGTTTTCAAGTTTGTCGGAAATACCTAATATTGGTATCAGTGAACCGCAAATGATCCATTTAGTATATCCTAGTGTTTTCGCTACGCTACGAGCAAGAGCACTCCTTCCATTGACATATTTCTGATATACCCACGGCATCCATCTTAGACCATGGCCGCCATTTTGTGTTTCCTTGCCCTCACATATGCAATAGCCTCGGATCACTTCATTCACTCCACTTTGATTAAGGACACGTAGCCTTAGCCGGAGATTCACCTCTTACATGACACGTGCACCTTAAACCAGATCACGCTGTAGCTGCATGACTCGACAAAGGCTGCCTCCTCTGCCCGAGGCTAGCCCTGCCAAACTGGTCTTCGTGTCCATTGTACCTGATCATGATTAGGCGGCCGAAGCCGGTAGCCTTGCCCATTTACAACCCACAAACATCCCTTATCCCACTTTACTATCTTCCACACCTGGCTCTGTTTCTTTCTTTCTGAATCTTTATTAGGGGGAGGTAACGAACTTTACGATGAGGCGGTCCAGGTCCTGAATGCAATATTGACAGGGAATTGTGACAAACTAGTGGGAACCCCTCTCTTCGCAATGTTTGGCCCCAGATATTATCGACGGTTCCTGTGTAACACCAAATATTTATTGTTTTAGACACAAAGGTTTTGGGAATGTATTACATGTAAAGAATTTGCCCCTAGCATAAAAAACCGTATATAAGGAGCAACCCACTTTGTACAAATCGAACAGGCTCCTAGTCTCTGCCCGTGTGTAGATTCTGTGACTTCTGTGTCCCTGCAGTAATAAACCTTTGGTCTTTGACGCCACCATCGAGAAGCCCGTTTTTCTGTTCATTTGTGCACCAAGGCAGGTGGAACTCCGGGGTCTTTGGGTGTTGTACCCTGACACCTCTGGACGGAACCAAAAAGTCCAGAACTCCAATTGGCGCCCAACGTGGGGCGACGTCATTCGGTACCGGTCCAAAAGCCTGAAGAGTTCGAGAGGCTTCGTGTGAAGATTCCTGAGGGAGGCGCCCCACTTCATCGATCCCGGCATATCGCAAAAGTGGCCCGAAGTTCTCTTCCACGAGGGTTTCCCGTTCAGGACGGCTGCAGTGGGCCGTTGCCTTGACCGTCGCCCTGTCTTGGACCCGAAGTGGTGCAGTCCTTAGTACGGCGAAACGTGACGGGTTTCTCCTTGGTGACGTCTTCAGTGACTCAGTTAAGTATTTAGTGATAGCTAGCTGGTTACTTTTTGTGAGGATTGTTAAAAAATCCTTGATCGGTTCTTGGTTTGGTTTGGTTTTGTTAGATTATCACTGGTTGTTCTAGTTACGATAATCTATTTGGTTTAGTTTTGGGTATCGATACATTAGTTCGTTTTGGTAGGCCTAAGTTCTTGGTTCGAGTGCACATATTTGTTCCGTGTTTTGTTTGTTTTTGTGTTCCGGACTGAAAATGGTAAGTCGGAAAATGTTGTCTTGTTTTAGTTGCAACAGTGACTCACGATTGGAGGACTCTTGTCTGGTTCCTCCGATTGGGACTCCCCTATATGATTTATATTGTAAGTATGGCGTGGGTCCTATAACTTATAATGAGATATGGGTTCGCTATTGTAAGAAGGATGGTGTCCTTAGTTGGCCACTGCATGGTAGTTTTGAGCAAGAGATTCTCGACAATTTGGAAGCGAAATTGTTCAAAAAGAAAGCCCGGCCGGCAATGTTTGATTCCTTCCGTTATTGGCGGAAAGAATCCAAACAGAGAGAAATGAGAAGGTTGAAGAAAGAGCAGAAAGAACAAGAAGAGTTAACTCTAGAGCAAGCGACTAAACAGTTGCAAGCTAACGAGTGTGAGAAGGTCATAGATGTAGCCATTAGAGAGCATAACTTAGCGATTGACAAGTGCTATCCTGCCTTGCCATCGAAAATGGCTAAGATACTGGAGGACTCCGAAAACGATCCTCTGCTATCTTATCTGTTACGGTCACCTCCACCGTATGCACAAGGTGCTACGACTCCACTCGTCCCGAATGTTCAATTGCCGGTTGCTGGACAACCTGGTGCTCCTGCTCCTATCCCTCAGAATCAAGTTCCTGTACTTCCTGTGATGAATGTGAATGTTCCTACAGCTCCTCCTCTTCCTACACTGCCAGCCACTATACCTACCTCTGTACCTACTGCTCCAGAAATTATTTTCCTCGATTCTCCTACTGCTTCCTCATCTATTCCTACCTCCACTGCATTCTCTATGTCTGCGAGTGTACTAACTCCACTTTCTGTTCGTCGGAGAATCACTGATTCGGTTACTAATATGCTGTCTCCTATATATAAAACTTTGATTAAGACTCCTACTCCTGACTCTGTACAGAGACGGAGTCAGCTTCCGAGTACTGAGGAACGGGGAGTTTTAGACTCCACGGCTCTCAGATGGATTTCGAAGGGTAGAAGATATAGTACGAGAGATGTGCTAGACACATTTATGCAGTGGGGAGAACCAACGCAGCGATACGTCTTTGATGAGATGTGCTCGTTGTTACGTGAAGAGATAGAAGAAGACGATGTCGAATCAGATTTGGAAGATTTAATTAGGGTTCAAAAGGAGTTTGCTGCTGGAATGATAGTGGGTGAGAAAATAAAACAAGCAATGGAACTCATTTTAAGTTTTAGGAATGATCCATCTCTTCGTTCACCAAGAGATTTAGAGAAAGGTAAAATGAAGCTAAGTCGCCAATATCCTATGAGGGAAGTTCCTCCAATCTGGCGCGAAGCAGTGGCACGTGATGATAATGCTGGTATTGCAGGTGCTCCAGCGCAGTTCCAACGAGTGTGGATACACATTCCATGGAAGCGAGCAGAAGTATTAGCAGTGAAACAGGCCTTGCCAGATCCGCGTAAGAATCCAGCCGGATATTACAAGGAATTAACACAGACAGTTGAGGCTTGTATAATGAACTTAGCCGACATTGATATGTTATTTGGTAATGTAGTTCCGCAACCAGTGTGGGCTAAAATTCGTAGAGAAGATCATCAAGTTGCTTTAGGTGGTGATTGGGCAGCTATCACTGCAGCAGATAATCAACAAATAGGTGGTGCGAAACCTGAACCTTTGATCGCTAATCTGCCAGGTAGAATAATTGATCTAATGAAGACTCTGATGCCAGCATTGCGTGTTAATTGGGACAAGTTGTCAGCATGTAAGCAAAAGAAAGACGAAAGTGTCTCGGACTTCTTCACGAGGTTCGAAGAAACTTTTGTGGATCATAGTGGTCAGGACATGAGTACAGAAGGAGGACAAAGATTGTTTGTCGATAAATTTGTGCATAATTTGTTACCTGAATTATGCAATAAATTAAAAGACTCAGAAAGTGCGTGGGCTGTATCTACGACAGCGCAAATACTTGCGACTGCGCAGTACTACGAAAATAGAAATAAAGAGGAGAAGGAAAAATCAGAAAAGAAAACGAAAGATTTAAAAACTAAAGTTCTTTTGCAGCAGGCGTATCCGCCTCGCACGAACCAGACTAATACGCAGCAAAACTCATACCAAAGGACAGATTATAATACATCAAGACCTCAATATCAATGGAATCAATGCGCGTACTGCAAGAAAGAGGGTCACTATAAAAATGAATGTCCGATCTTAGCGCAGAATAATGCAGCAGCAGCTCAAAGAGGTCGTGGTGGTTTTGTGCAGAATTCTAGAGGACGAGGACGAGGTGCTATGCCTCCACAAACGAATGATCGTCCCTCCAATCACTTTGATCAACGAAATGGACAATCTGTTCAGCAAAATAGATCTCAGCAATATCTTGTTGAAGATTATTGTGAAGTAGAAGAGGGTTTTCAACAAAATGGGTACTAGGACAGCCATGGACAGAGAGAGGGAGTAGTATCAGTTCCAGTGGATCAGAGTGGGCCTTATGTCGCAGTAGCAACATCAGGTGTAGTCGAACCGTTTCTGTTGGATACTGGTGCCGCAAAAAGTTCTATCATGCATGCGAAACTCCCTGGCGCACCTTTGTCTGGCTCAACAAATGTTTCCGTAGGTTTTTCAGGCGCCCCTGTGTACAACCCGATATCTGGTCCTTTGTCTATTTCTGTTGGACCATGCCAATTGAAAGCACCTCTGATTTTGACGACAGGTTGTAATGAAAATCTGCTTGGTTTAGATTTGTTAAAACGACTATATGCGACATTGTACTGTTCTCCGGAAGGGGTACAGCTTACACTGGGTAAAAATATCACCTCTCCGATGTACTTGTCAATGGACGCACTCCCGCCGGAGCTACGTTCACTCCCTGATTCTCTTTGGGCGACTGGTCCTAATGATGTAGGTCTCCTAGAAATTCCACCGTATGTGGTAACTTTGAAAGCAAATGTGAAATTTCCAAGAATTCCCCAGTATAAAATATCGAGTGAAGGTGAGCGTGCACTTTTATTGATTGTGCAAGACTTGATTAAGAAGGGTGTGGTTGAAGAAACTAGAGGAAATGTCTGTAACAGTCCTGTATTACCGATTCTGAAGCGAACTGACCCTACAAAACCTCCAGTTTATAGGTTTGTCATAGACCTTAGAGAAGTTAATAAGATTGTAATTCCGCAGTTTCCTGTAGTGCCAGATATTACTGCCTTGTTAACATTGATACCTGCTACAGCTACATGGTTCTCAGTTATAGACCTAAAGAATGCTTTCTTTAGCATTCCGATAGCCGAAGAAAGTAGGGATATTTTTGGCTTCTGTCTAGGAGGTCGCAGTTTCAGATTTAAACGCGTTCCACAAGGCTATTGTGAAAGTCCATCCATTTATAGTCAAGCTTTAAAAAGTCAACTAGATTCTTTTGTCCTTCCTCCAGGTTCGGCTCTAGTGCAGTATGTAGACGATCTTCTAGTGGCTGCCGATGACAAGGAAACTTGCAAAGCAGCTACAATTTCGTTATTGCATCATTTGTCCAATTTGAATCATAAGGTATCACCTTCAAAAATGCAATACTGCTGCCAAGAAGTGACCTACCTAGGTCATCTCTTGTCAAAGGAGGGAAGGAAGTTGACCCCAGAAAGAATAAAAGCAATTACGCAGATGAGTGTTCCACGCACACAGAGAGAAGTACGTGCCTTCCTAGGTATTACCTCTTACTGTAGGCAGTGGATCCCAAATTTTTCTCTTTTAGCAAAACCGTTGGTAGCTTTGACTGGGAAAAATGTTCCGAGTCCGGTGCCATGGTCTGATGAATGTCAAGAGAGTTTTACTGAATTGCGAAAAGCATTGTGTTCAGCTCCTGTATTGGGTACACCTGATTACAGCAAGCCATTCACGCTCTACGTTCACGAAAGAGAAGGTTGCGCGTTGAGTGTTCTGACACAGAAATTTGGTGACAAACAACGCCCTTGTGCGTATTTTTCATCAACATTAGATCCGGTAGCCAGAGCGTTACCTAGTTGTTTGAGGGCTACAGCGGCAGCTGCAGCTTCCATTCGACAATCTGCTGGTTTGGTGATGAACAATATGCTAGTGGTCATGGTTCCTCATGCAGTGGATACACTCATGAACCGAACGAAGACACAACACCTTACTAGTGCGAGATTATCTGGTTACGAGCTGACATTATTAGCGAGTCATATTCAGATCAAAAGATGCAATGTATTGAATCCAGCAACATTGTTGCCGACTGATCAAGAGTCGAGTGATTCTGAGCCACATGACTGTTATTTCAAAACGGAGGAAGAGACAAAAGGACGTATCGATTTAAAAGATACTCCTCTATCCAACCCAGATGGTACGCTGTATGTGGACGGGTCATGTTTTAAATTGGAGAATGGTGATGTGACTGCTGCTTATGCGGTAACGACTTTGAAGACGATTGTGGAAACTGCAAGAGTGAGTCAGAATTCTGCCCAAGCTGCAGAATTAATAGCTCTAACGAGAGCGTGTGTTTTAGCTAAGGGAAAGAGAGTGAATGTGTTTACAGACAGTCAGTACGCATTTGGCGTGGCCCATAGTTTTGGCCGGTTGTGGAGAGAAAGAGGTTTCATTACGTCCCATGGGACTAAGATCCAACATGGTCAGCTAGTTAACGACTTGTTGGAATCTCTAACCTTGCCGACTGAAGTTGCGATTGTGAAGTGCAGTGCTCATAAAGCAATCACGGATGATGTTGGTCGTGGGAATGCCTTTGCTGATGAAACTGCTAAGCAGACAGCTAGAGACACGATGAGTAGAATGTACGTTGCTACGTCTGCAAGATGGATTGCTGAGTCTGGAATGTGTGAGGACACTATGGAAAGTGTGAAAGAGATTCAGAAAGAAGCGACTGAGGAAGAGAAACGTGTATGGAGAGAAAGTACGGGCAAATTGGACTCGAATGGATGTTGGATTGATTTGACAGAACAGCAGCGTTGGATGTTGCCTGATGCATATGTGCTTGCAGTAGTGACGATGGCACATGGAGTTGCGCATATAAGTTCTAAAGGGATATGTAAGATGTTAGCTCCGGTCTGGAAGAATGAGGGAATCAGTAAGTGTGCAGAGAGAGTGGTGAAAAACTGCATGGTGTGCTTGATGCATAATCCTGGCAAGGGAACTCCAACTCCAGCTGGTCATTTCGCTCCTCCTTCCTGCCCCTTCGAAGTGATTCAGTTAGACTTCATTCACATGGAACGCTGCAACAATTTAAAGTACGTCCTGGTGGTAGTTTGTGCTTTTTCCAGGTGGATAGAAGCATACCCACTAAAAGACAACACTGCCCTATCAACTGCCAAAATTCTTCTCAAGGAATTTTTCCCTAGGTTTGGAATGCCACGGATTGTATGGTCAGATAACGGAAGTGAGTTTATAGGGAAAGTTATGCAGAGTGTGTGTGCCGGTCTAGGAGTGAAACAAAAATTCCACAGTGCAAACCATCCCCAGTCTGCTGGTTTAGTCGAGGGTTATAATGGCACTCTGAAGCTTAAGATAGCCAAAATACAAGCATCCACAGGTTTAGCCTGGCCAGATGCACTTCCTTTGGCCTTGTTATCAACGAGAGCAACAGTGCATTCTAGAATAGGGCTTTCTCCATATGAGATTGTGTTTGGCCGCCCGGCAAATATCTGGGGTGTGCCAAGGCCTAAACAATTGTGCTCCATTGAATATCCTATGTTGATAGACTACCTTTACGACTTGACTGCTAAATTGAGTCTTATTCATCAACAGGTCTTCGATGCTTTGCCAAAACCTCCGGAGAGTCCAGGGCATCAGCTGAAACCCGGCGACCACGTGGTGGTCAGAAATTTTGCGAGGACAAAGAATCTTCAACCTCGCTACATCGGCCCCTTCCAGGTCCTACTGGCAACGAGGACAGCCGTACGTGTCGCTGGCCGTAAGCATTGGATTCACGCCTCTCACGTAAAGCGTGTTCCTTTGCCGCTGCCCTACGACGACTGGGTGAAGAAGGGAATTGGTGCCTCCGAATCTGAAATCACTCCGAAATTTATCCCTTTCAGCGATGCCGATTTGATTACTGACACTTTGAAACCTGACTCTCCTCCTGAAAAGACTCCTTTGAACACTGAACATTTGACTCCGGCATCAGAAGAAACTTTGCTATCTGCGAACTTAAACTCTGCAACAACTGCTAGTAATACACTATTTTCCGATCAGACAGTACCAGCGAAGAAGAGATACAACCTTAGAAGCCATAAAAAGGACAAATAAAGCAGGCAACTGCATATTGTGATTTTTGATATATTGAACCTTTTGCCTTCAGCCAGGAAGTTTGCTATTGTTTATTGTTTTTAAAAATTGCCTTGCCGTCTGGGTAGCCGTAGGGTCGTGGCTGTGTGCCTAGTTTGAATTTGCAGGGGTCTGACACAAGGTCGATCTTTCTGTTAGTTCTGGGAACTCCCAGGGCTGATAGAGGCATTTTCATCTACGTACACATCATCAGTGGTCGCGAGCGGATTGTAGAAGATGGAGCTTCCTGCGCTGCAACGAAAGAATGTGATTTACGTTCGCAGAAACAGACTTAATAGAATTCTTCACAGCAAATGTTTCTTGATGCAATGTGCCGTTACATTTTTGATTGTTTTAGCAACATTGGTGGGTGGAATCGTCTTTAGCATAAATTTGATTTTTGTTCCAGTTTCTACAGTACCTCCCCTTGATCCTGCTATTTCTACTGTTTCCTCTATACACTCTTTTCACCCGTTTCCGGAACATGAGCAAGCCAGACGCTCAGAATTCACCAACAACACTTTTGTACAGCTCTTGCACCAACACCAACTGGTAGTTAACACGACAGACTGCTGGGTGTGTGGCTTGATACCTCACACTATGGATAAAGGTATTCCATATCTGGTTTTGCCTTACAGCTATAATGGATCATTTCAGGCCTTCCAAACCATCTTTGCTTATGCCCTTGAAACCTATCCTCCACGTCCACCACGTTCCACTAAATATAACTCTGCTAACAAAGCTTTAGTCCAGGGAATTATTGACATGGTCAAGGACGTCAATAATACTCCATCATACCCTAGAGACGAATTGCGAGTATATTTAAGTTGGAATACTTCAGAGTATCGCCTTAGTTTAGGAGAAAGCAAGCGTAAAAGCTCAACTCCAATCTGGGTCGTACCTCACCGAGGTCAGGTCTGTTTGCAAGGTAATGGGAGAAATCCGAGAGCTCAGCTAGGGAGGAGTGAGTGCGTAGAGACTTATGTGTTTCCGGCTAACTCTTCCCCTGCCTTTCTTACTGCTAGTGGTACCTATTTCATTTGTCGAGACAGAGCTTATACATGGTTGCCTGCCGACTTCTCAGGATCCTGTTATATTGCTCGATTATTGCCTCCGACATACACTGCTTCACCCGATTACCACAGAACAAGAGTAGCGAGAGGTGTCTTCAGCAAGGAAGATACCGCTGGTCAGGAAGCCGGAGACTTCTTCAAAGGCTTCCTTCCGTTCTGGGGACCTATGGCCAATAGTAGAAACATACGTCAGCTAACACGGGTAGTTGAATCTACTATTACTGAAACTGCTGGTGCCCTTAGCAATCTGACAGC
Organism: Lissotriton vulgaris; assembly: GCF_964263255.1. NCBI lineage: Eukaryota > Metazoa > Chordata > Amphibia > Caudata > Salamandridae > Lissotriton > Lissotriton vulgaris. Next base: position 955,245,691 of record NC_141695.1, on the reverse strand, counting down.
TGAGCTTCAGGCGGATAGGCTCATGACGTTGCAGAACCGTATGGTTCTAGACGTTATACTTGCAGATCGAGGTGGGGTATGCAGAATGATCCAATCGAGCTGCTGTGTCTTTATTCCTAATAATGCTCCAACAGTCTATGAGGCGATCTCTAAGTTGCACAAGATTTCAGACTCCATACATGTAGACAAGGGAAACTGGTCCTTCACGGAGTGGTTTTGGACTCTGATCTCAGCGTGGGGATGGAAGGTTCTAATGGTCATTGGTGTCATCCTAGTATTCCTATTCTCATGTTGTCTGATTATCCAGTGTGGTCCTGCTCTGTGTAGTCTTTGTGCTGCGACTTGTCTCAGAAAACCACCTGCGTTTGGAGAAAAGACACGAGAAAGGATGATGATACAACAACATGTCACTGACCTGATGAGCATAGAACTAGATTCTGACATAGACTGAGTAATTGCCTATGTAAGGGCAAAAGGAGGGTCTGAGGTTCCGTGACGGTTCTGTGACGACTTGAACCCGTGTTTTCAAGTTTGTCGGAAATACCTAATATTGGTATCAGTGAACCGCAAATGATCCATTTAGTATATCCTAGTGTTTTCGCTACGCTACGAGCAAGAGCACTCCTTCCATTGACATATTTCTGATATACCCACGGCATCCATCTTAGACCATGGCCGCCATTTTGTGTTTCCTTGCCCTCACATATGCAATAGCCTCGGATCACTTCATTCACTCCACTTTGATTAAGGACACGTAGCCTTAGCCGGAGATTCACCTCTTACATGACACGTGCACCTTAAACCAGATCACGCTGTAGCTGCATGACTCGACAAAGGCTGCCTCCTCTGCCCGAGGCTAGCCCTGCCAAACTGGTCTTCGTGTCCATTGTACCTGATCATGATTAGGCGGCCGAAGCCGGTAGCCTTGCCCATTTACAACCCACAAACATCCCTTATCCCACTTTACTATCTTCCACACCTGGCTCTGTTTCTTTCTTTCTGAATCTTTATTAGGGGGAGGTAACGAACTTTACGATGAGGCGGTCCAGGTCCTGAATGCAATATTGACAGGGAATTGTGACAAACTAGTGGGAACCCCTCTCTTCGCAATGTTTGGCCCCAGATATTATCGACGGTTCCTGTGTAACACCAAATATTTATTGTTTTAGACACAAAGGTTTTGGGAATGTATTACATGTAAAGAATTTGCCCCTAGCATAAAAAACCGTATATAAGGAGCAACCCACTTTGTACAAATCGAACAGGCTCCTAGTCTCTGCCCGTGTGTAGATTCTGTGACTTCTGTGTCCCTGCAGTAATAAACCTTTGGTCTTTGACGCCACCATCGAGAAGCCCGTGTTTCTGTTCATTTGTGCACCAAGGCAGGTGGAACTCCGGGGTCTTTGGGTGTTGTACCCTGACACCTCTGGACGGAACCAAAAAGTCCAGAACTCCAGTAGTCTTATCCATGCTATAAAGTTTGGCCCAAAGCCCATACGTGCCAGCACCTCGAAGAGGTATTCCCATTCAACCAGGTCAAAAGCCATTTTTGCGTCGAGGGAGAGTATTACGGCCTGCTCTGGGAGGAGGTGCGAACGAGCCATTACCCCGTGTACCCTCTGGAGATTAAGCGCCGTACTGCGGTGTGGCATAAAGCCTGATTGGTCGGGGTGGATCAGGGTGCCCAAGTGTGGCATCAGACGGTTGGCCAGTAGTTTCGCCAGTACCTTGGCTTCCACATTTAGTAACGATATCGGGCGATATGAGGTGCAGTCGGTTGGGGGTTTACCCGGCTTCGGTATAGCCACGATTGTGGCCGTGCGTTGATCTAGCGGCAATTCTGCCCTCTCTCTACTCTCCAGATACATGTTTAGCAGGGGCCTACTGAGCTCCGATGCCATTGACTTATACCATTCCACTGGCAGTCCATTAGGACCCAGTGCCTTGCCCGATTGCAGCGACTGTATCGCTATTTGAATTTCATCCTCTGACGGATCAGCCTATAAGTCTTGCGTATTCTCTGGCGATATGCTGGGAATGGCAACGTCTGCCAGTGAGAGAGCCGCCATTTGTGCTGTGACGGTGCGGTCTGGGGTGTATATGCTCTGAAAACTATCTGCCAATGTGTGCACAATGTCTTCCGGGTGTGTTAAGTTTCGGCCGTCCGCAGTATATAGTCTCTGAATACCTCTTGCTCCTCCCCCTCTCTTATCTAGCCATGCCAGCATTTTCCCTGCTTTGTCGCCCACATCATAAATTTTATGTGCTGTGTTGGCAATGTAACCTCGCACTGTCGTTTTGAGGTGGGCGTGGTATTGTTGTTGTCGTAGCTGCAGCGCGTGCACTGCAGCCGGGGAGGGGTCTAGCATATGTGCCGCATTTGCGTTGTGGAGTTCTAATTCTATTTCAGTAAGTTCCTTCTGAGAGTCTCGTTTGTGTCCTGTAATGGCCGCTATTGCAGTCCCCCTAAGGACGGTCTTGTAGGCTTCCCAGAGGATTGACGGTGAAGTCACCGTCCCGGTGTTTTCAGCAAAATAGTGTGTTGTCGCTAGTTTCAGTTTCTTCCGTATTTTAGGGATTTTCAAATAATTGGGGTAGACTGGGTAGATCCTTGCGTATTTCCGTTCTCTAGTGGTAAGGGTGAGAAGTATTGGGGAGTGGTCAGATATACCTCTGGGCAGGATGTCAATACTGTCTACAGATCCCATTCCCACCCCCAGGAACAAAAAATAGTCAATGCGAGACAGGCTGTCGTGTACTGCTGAGTAAAAAGTGTACTGAGTCGCTGCTGGATGTAGATATCGCCACACATCTATTATTATTATTATTTTTATTTGACATTTGTTGAGCGCACAGCTACCCCCAACGGGGGTGTCCCGGCGCTGAGGAATGCAGGAGGGAGTGGCAGTAGCTTGTTTATATTGATGACTTAGTGGGCTGAAAATAAAAAGGTTTTCAGTTTGCCCCTAAACTGAGATTCAGTGTCGGTCATCCTAAGGCTGGTGGGCAGAGAATTCCACAGTTTGGATACTGCCACTGTGAAGGCTCTACCACCCTTTCTCGCAAAACGGAATCGGGGAGTTGACAGCAGGTGAAGGTGGTTCGATCTGAGGTTAAGAGTGGAATGCACTGGTTTTAGTCTGTGACTCAGGTATTTAGGGCCTTTCCCCTTAAGAGCTCTAAAGGCTAGTATCAGGGCCTTAAATTTAACGCGGGCAGTGATCGGTAGCCAGTGCAATTTCTTCAAGTGTGGGGAGATTGAGTGACGATAGGGGACTTTGCAAATCAGCCTGGCAGCAGCATTCTGCACAATTTGCAGTCTGTGCAGCAGGTAGGCGGGAAGTCCCACGTACAGGCTATTCGCATAGTCCAAGTGTGACGTAATTAGAGCATGTGTCACTGTTTTCAGAGCTTCCTTGGGAAGAAAGGGGGAATTTTTTTTTATCATATGGAGTTTCCCGAAGCATGCTGAGGTGACTTTCTGAATCTGAGTCTTAAAAGATAGGTCGTTATCAAATTGAACTCCGAGATTGCGGGCCACCCTCACCGGGGCAGGTGGAGGGTTGAGTTCCGCAGGCCACCAAGTAGAGGGGGGTAGGGGGAGTGTCTGATTACAAAATAACACCTCAGTCTTATCCGTATTTAATTTTAGCGTGTTAGAAAGACAGCTTCTGAAATTGTCGAAACCTGAGGGTGAGTGATCTTTAAAAGAGAAGATAAGCTGAGTGTCGTCAGCATACGATATCACTTTTACCCCTAAAGACTCGATTACCTTTGCTAAGGGTGCAACATAAATGTTGAAAAAGAGGGGGCTAAGAGTAGAGCCCTGGGGCACCCCGCAGTCGAGTGGTTTCCTATCCCTGGACCAGAAAGGGCGGCACCAGACTTGTTGTGTGCGGCCTGTGAGGAAGGAGGAGATCCACGCCAGAGGGGTGCCGTGAATCCCCATCTCACGGAGTCTCCCCAGGAGGATGGCATGGGAGACCGTGTCGAAGGCCGCAGACAGGTCGAGGAGCACTAACATAGCCACCTCTCCCCTGTCCACGGTTTCCCGCACCGTCTCCGCCACCTCTAGTAATGCCGTCTCCGTGCTGTAGCCGGTCCTAAAACCGGATTGCGAGTCATGCAGCAGGTTCTGGTTTTCAATATAGTCCGCTAGTTGTTCCTGTACTATTTTTTCCAAAATTTGGGCCGGTTTTGGTAGCAGGGATATCGGACGGTAGTTACTGAGGACAGCCGGGTCCGCGTTGGGTTTCTTTAACAGGGGGATGAGAATTGCCTGCTTCCAGATGTCCGGAAATTGTCCTGATCTAAGGGAGGAATTCCATATTGATAGTAGGGGTTGCACGATCACAGGAGCAACTGTGGAGTAAACGTGGGCAGGCATCGGATCTAGGGGAGAGCCTGATTTACATAGATGGAGTTTGCATAGTGCAGAATCTAAGGTGATGGGTTTGAACGCTGTAAACCTCTTGTCCTCGAGGCTGACGTCAGTAAGGGGGGTGACATCTGTATCGAGGTTGAGTCCTGTATTAAAAGTAGCATAGATGAGAGAAATTTTCTCATGAAAGAAATTGGATAGATTGTCGCAGAGTTCTTGACAGGGCTCTGTCTTTTGTAGAAGGGCAGGGGGATTAGTGAAGTTTTTTACAACTTGGAAGAGTGCCTTGGCGCTGTTATCTGCCGCTTTGATTTTACTAGCAAAGTATTCCCTCGTGGCAGTTTGCTTAAGTTTATGGAAATTTTTTGTGCCCCTCTGTACGTTATTTTGGCACCTGGATCATAGGCACGCCGCCAGAGGCATTCAAGCTTTTTGCATTTGCTTTTTTCTTCCCGCAGCAGCTGAGAGAACCAGGGAGCAGAGGGCTTGGTTCTGGCTGAGGAAAGGGTAGTGAGGGGGGCGATATTTTCAATGGCCGTGATGATATATTGGTTTAGGTTAGCCACATCCTCATTGATATCAGTGGAGGGTTGCCATTCCAGTTTGGCTAAGGCGGGCTCGAGCTCCTCGAGTGTTACTTTAAACCACTTTCTACCCGTCCTCTCTGGCCTACAAACTGAGGTCAGAGTCGTGGCGAGTTTTAGATTAAAAGGGATCATAAAATGGTCTGACCAAGTCACAGGGAGAGGGGTACCGGTGGAGAGACCGGGGAGGTTAGTGAAGATCAGATCTAACGTGTGCCCTGCCGAGTGTGTGGGGCCAACGACTTTCTGCAGAAGGTTGAAACCCTCCAAGGTCTCAACCAAAGAACATGCCTTAGTGCAGTTACTGTCATCTGCATGTAGATTAAAATCCCCCAAGACAGTAAAGTGCGAGTGTTTTAGTGAGAGGTCAGCTAGCCTTGATATTAATTCCGTAATATGAGTGGGGGGGGTGTTCGGGGGGTTGTAGATAAGTACCCCTGCACAGATAAGGAGAGCTGCCTCGGAAATACAAAAATACATAGCTTCAATGGGGCCCAAATTGTCTAGTTTCCTAGAGGAGATTGTCCAGTGGGCTCTAAGAATGATAGCTATTCCTCCACCTGTCTTAGAACCCGGTCTATCAAGCCCAGCAAATTGATAGTTCGGGGGGACAGCTAGGGCGATGTCGGGGTGCGAGTGCTCTTTGGTCCAAGTTTCCGTGAGGAACAGCAGGTCCCAGGCATTAGTAGAGAGGGAGAGCCAGATGTCACTAGCGTGTTTAGGCAGGGAGCGGCAGTTGACTAAACAAGCCTTCACTTCACGCAAAAGGGAGCTGTGGCAGCTCTCGCTGGTAATCTTACATGAATTGGTACTCGCCGGTTGCAGGGAAAAATGGCAGTTAGGGCAAGTGTAGCTTTGCAGCATTAACGTAGGGTTGTACCTTCGGTGGTTATCAACTGATACGGGTCTAAGATCTAGGAGACTTTCTCTAGACCAGCTTCGGCGTATCGTTGAGTCATTTTGGGCATAGTGACTGGCGCTGGGCGCGGGCCATGCGCGGACGGGCACAGACGGGCTTGCCTTAGGCGCGCCTTCAGCGCGCCATCGGCGCGCCCGCTGCGCTCGCCCGCTGCGCGTTCTCAGACACATTGATTATATAGGAAGCGGAGTTTGCAATCAGCTCCGCCCCATGTGGTGCCGGAACCGCCCTGCGCGTTCAGGTGCAGGTCTCCACGCCCTCCACTCAAACAGCAGACAGCTGCGGGGAACGAGGCGGGAGCCAAGCGGTACAAATGTATATGTGCAAATTACAAGTTTAAAATCAGTTTTAAATGAAGTTAAAAATCGTCAATCATTTTAAATCATTCTAAAACATTTTCTAGCGTTTCTGTAAGTTTTCCACACTGAAATAATGCCACCAATGTTAGAAGTATGCAGTGCACAATGGTAAACACAGAGGGTGTTGGGGGGACAGGCAGCCGCCTACTCACCGCTATCCTCGATGAGCAGTGAAGTTACCAAGCTTAAATACTGAGCGGAGCTTGCAATCAGCTCCGCCCCATGTGGTGCCGGAACCGCCCTGCGCGTTCAGGTGCAGGTCTCCACGCCCTCCACTCAAACAGCAGACAGCTGCGGGGAACGAGGCGGGAGCCAAGCGGTACAAATGTATATGTGCAAATTACAAGTTTAAAATCAGTTTTAAATGAAGTTAAAAATCGTCAATCATTTTAAATCATTCTAAAACATTTTCTAGCGTTTCTGTAAGTTTTCCACACTGAAATAATGCCACCAATGTTAGAAGTATGCAGTGCACAATGGTAAACACAGAGGGTGTTGGGGGGACAGGCAGCCGCCTACTCACCGCTATCCTCCACAATGCCCAATGCTTCTAAAAAGTCAGGGAGCGGTGCATTCCTTCGTGAGTTGGTTCTGACGGGAAAGGTGTCCAGTGCAGGGTCTATTATTGCATTGAGGTCACCCCCTATGATTGTGTCACCTTCAGGGAGGTCTATAAGGAATTTACCCAACGCCGGTAGTGCTATGGAGTGAAGTGCCGGGGGGATGTAGACTGATACCACATTAAGCGGCTTGCCTTCCCACTGGCCATGTATTGCCGCGAATCGTCCCTGATCATCCGTCGCGCGATGTGTGATTATAAAGGGTGATGTCTTTCTTAGTAGTATCCCTGTCCCCCTAGACCCAGAAGTGAAGTCTGCATGTGTCGCCATAGTGTACCCGCGCCTGTCAAGCGCTTTGCATGCCTTCCCTGTAAGGTGTGTTTCTTGAAGCAGAACCACATCCGGGTTCTGGCGTTTGATGGCTTGCAAGACCAGGCCTCTTTTTATCTTGTCCCCTAGGCCTCTGACGTTCCACGTTAATACGCGCAAAGGGGGCACCCTTACTGTGACCGGGGTACCCTCAGTGGGTGCAGCTTGTGGTGGGTTGGCCATGGAGTCTTCGGGATCGTGGCATGAGTGCTGCGTCGGTAGGTGCTATGCAGCTGTTGTCTTCCTTGACGAGGCATAGGAGTATGCCGATATCTAGAGTGGCAGTGGTACGTGTGAAGTGAGCGATGACCATGAACAAAAACTAAAACTAAACTCCCATCCCCCCTCCCTGCTCCTCTGCTCCACGGACTAAACCCCGCCCGTGTCCCCAACATTGCAGAGTGCTTTAGTCCTTCCCCAACTATCATACTTGCTTGTGGGGTTGGTGAGTCCCCCTCCGGCACTAGCTGTGCCCACCTTACTCAGCCGCACCAGGTCCAAAGTCCATCACGGCACCCCCAGGTCATTCTACAAACAGCTTGTCCTCAGACCGGTGCCGGCCGTCCAGAGTCTGGCGGGTCTTGTGTAGAGTCGGATTCTGTTGCTGTCGTGCCATCCTGATGAGTCGGGTGGGCCGCCTGGCTGTCCGTTTGCGTGCCATTACGGTGATTAGTCCGATCTTTGTGTGGACGGTGACGTTGCCCCACTTGCCTCCAGCCCTCCAGCCAGTCCCGTGTTGCTTCTGGTGTGTCAAAGAACCATGTCTTTCCATCGGCCACTATCCGTAATTTAGCGGGAAATAGCATGGAGTACGGCAATTCTCTGTCTCTTAGCGCATTTTTCACCTCCGTGAAGCATTTGCGGCGTCTGGCCACCTCCGCTGTATAGTCCGGGAAGAATGACAAGGTTGCGTTCTGAATTTTGACAGGTGGGGAGGTCCTTGCTGCTTGTAGGATTGCATCCCTGTCTCTAAAATTGAAGAGTCTGGCTAGCACTGGTCGCGGCGCTGCTCCTGGCTTAGGTGCCCCGCCCGGAACCCTGTGTGCTCTTTCTACCAAGAAGAAGTGGGATAGGCCTTTGGGCTGCAGTTTATTTGTTACGAGATCTTCGACGTAGAGGTCCATGGCCCCCTTCCCTTCCGATTCTGGAAGCCCAAGGATGCGTATGTTGTTTCTTCGAGAACGCCCTTCCTGGTCATCCAGCTTATCCTGTAGGCTTTTTGCGACTTTCTCCATGCGTTCCATGGCTATTTGCAGTTCCGACGTGCCTTCCATTAGAGATTTCGTGACTACTTCCACTTGGGATACCCTTTCAGTCATCTTTTGGAAGTCCGCACGCAACAGTGTGACTTCAGAGGAGATGGAACCCACCGTCGTTTTGACCTCTGTGAGGGTTCTCATGATGTCCTCCAGCGTTATCCTTTTGTCACCCTCCGTGTCCGGGGTAGCGCCCGTGGAGTTGCGCCCACTGTTATGTGAGTGTCCGGGTTGGCTGTACGCAAACTTATCGAGCTTAGCTTGTGTGGATCCACTCCTGGTTCCTTTGCCCGCCATGGCGCGGAGACTTGCGGAGCCCGGGGCCGTCCCCTTCTGCGTCGTGGCCTGCGCTGACTGTTTGACTCCCCCCCGGCGTGCAGGTCAGTGGGCAGCAGGCTGGCGTGTACTCCGATATTGTGCACTTGTAGGTGGGGGTCCTGCTCCTTCACTCCCTGCTCCTGCTCCCTTCTTTGTTTGGGACACACCTGGCCAGTAGGTGTGGATCTCTAGGTTGCGTCGCCTGTAACGGTCGTGTTGGTCGCGGTGATCCGACCCCCTACTGTTAGTGTCCCGTGCTGTGGTAGGCCTCTCAGGTAGGGTCAGGGTGCTCGTGGCGTTGCGAGGCAGGATAGGTGTCGGGCGCTCACAGGACCCCTTAGGCGACCCTCACAGCGGGGTCATTTCATGCCCGGTCGAGGTCCTTCCTGGATGTCATTCGTTTCGACTTTGGGGGGTTGTGATATTAGTGGCGTGTTAGGATCGCCTCCCTCGCCTCGTGTTTCCAGGCGCTGACGGTTTTCCGGGCCTTAATAGGCGCTTTGAGAATGTTCTCCCTTTTGTCCCCCGGGGGCACCCGCTTCGGTCTCCTCAGTCGCCCCGGCCCGGGGGGCATACGGGGCTGGTTCTCTTGTTGTGGCTGCCGGGCGCCAGATATGGACGCTTAGGGCTAAGCGGTCAATCCCTGGGGGAGCTCACCGGTGGGCCGCTCTCCGCCGGCCGCTCCGTTCGTCCTCCGCCTCTGATCCTGCTGCGCCTTTTCACGCTGTCGCTCGGCAGGCGCTGGCAGCTGAATTTGGGCAATACAGCTGTTGGCAGTGTCACTGTGGGTGTTCCCGTCGTTCCGGTTTCTGATGTGGGTGCGATTGTGTTTCCGGCGGTGCACCGGGAGGTGCCTCCTCTGCCAGGCCGGTCCGGTCTCACTTCCGCTGGGGCCGGCGTCCTACTCGAGATCGCTGCTTCTGCCCTGATCACAGGCCCCAAGGCGCCCGTGTGTGATTTGGAGGGTTCCGGTCCTCGCTGCCTGCCAGAAATCGACCCGGTGGCCCCGCTCTAGGTCCGGACCCGAATGCTGCCTCTTCGGGTGGGTGATGTATCGGATAAGTGTGACGGATTTGTGATTAGGCCGCAGTGCCTTCAGGAGCTCTCACACTATGCTGCTGCCATACTTGGCCGGTAGCCACGCCCCCCTTGAATGCTTTTTTTAAAACAAAATCATTACTATAAAGCAGAGTATTTTGAATTCTTTGTCTCCTCCTCCTCTGGATGATGTCTATCACAATCCTCTTACTTTAGAAACTTTCCCCTCCATTGATGCTAAAATCCTGTCTGGTCTGATATCCTTGCACGTGTTAAGTCCGGTTCGCCTGATGACATCTGCCCCCCACATATTTTTAGGGAGGTGGGGTCGGCAATCCCACAGGGCGTTCTCTCGCTGCTAAATGGATCACTGTCACAGGGCAAAGTGCCCAGCAGCCTTAAGAAAGCTTTGCTCATTCCATTGATTAAAAAAGCAGGAGCAGACCCACATGACCCGATAAATTACAGGCCAATATCTCTTTTATCATATGCATCAAAAATTTTGGAAGCCCATGTCTCTACTTGTGTGTCCAAATTTATAGAAAATTCGGAATATCTTGAATCTAACCAGGCTGGCTTCCGCCCCTGTCACTCGACGGAAGCCGTGATCCTTGCTCTCCAAAACACTCTAAGACGCAATGCCGATAGAGGCATCCACCAGGCCCTTGTGCTCCTTGATCTGTCGGCAGCGTTCGACACGGTTGATTATACCATTCTTATCAACTGTGTCGAACAAGCCGGCCTTAGGGGTCCTGCTTTAAGTTGGATTACCTCTTTTATCACAGGACGCACGCAATCAGTAAGACTTGGCACTTTCACAGCCCCTATAACTCCCACTACATGTGCGGTGCCGCAAGGATCATCATTGCCACCCTTATTATTTAATTTGTATCTTCGCCCACTATTATACTCCCTAAGGAATGTCAAAGTCACCATCTATAACTACGCGGATGATCTCCAACTTGTCTTTCCTCTTAATACCACAGACTCCGTGGTGGAATTTCAAAACACCATGATACACATACAGAGGTGGATGAGTCTTAATCACCTGAAGCTTAACCCAGGCAAGACAGAATTTATCTTGCCTGGGAAAAGCGAACTAAGTTGGAGTGCATGCTTTTGGCCATCTAGCATGGGGGCTCCACCAATGAGATCTTTCTCGGTTAAAAGTCTGGGAGTTACACTTAGTGCGGATCTTTCTTTGAAAGGACAAGTTGGCACAGTAGTCTCTGCCAGCTTCTTTCAACTTAAGAAAATAAAAAAAATAGCCCAGTTCCTTACGCAAGCCGCACTTACTCAGGTTGTCATTGCCCTTGTTTTGTCCCGACTGGACTTCTCAAACATTCTTTATTTGGGACTTCCAGCGGGCTTGCAAAAAAGACTCCAACTTGTTCAGAATCAAGCTGCTAGGCTTATTCTTAAACAAGCAAAATGGCAGTTTATTAGACCTGGCTTGAAACAACTTCACTGGCTGCCTGTGGCACAGCGAATTGCGTTCAAAACTGGATGTATTATTTTTTAAACTTTACAGGACACAGGTCCAAAATGTATAAAAAACCTTGGTTCTAGATATAACCCTTCACTAAATCTTCGTTCTGCTTATAAAGCTTTATTGGTTGTCCCGCCCTTTAAGAAAAAACGCCTTGGCGGTTGCTGCTTTGACCATCTTGCAGCCACCTTTTGGAATTCGCTACTGTTTTCTTTAAAAAAGAGCTCAGATCTTTTCACTTTTAGACACTCTCTTAAAACATGGCTTTTCAATCAGGCTTACTGTTACTATGTGTTATGTTCCCTTCGATAGCGCCATGAAGCCTCCGGGCGTACGAGCGCTTAATAAATAAATATTAACATAACATACATAACATAACATAAAGTATATCAATTCTATTCCGTTGAAGTCCTTCGTAAACATCGTTTTTTAACTCTTTCCATGCTCATGACGAGCTGAGCTCGTCATGAGCCACGGCGCTCCGGTGCTCATGACGAGCTCAGCTCATCATGAGCCGTGGAACGCTCTCATGCGGGGATAATTCCCCTGCAGTGCTGAGCGTTCCACGGGAACGGGTGTGGTCATGATGAGCTGAGCTCGTCATGAGCACAGGAGCGCCGTGCTCATGACGAGCTCAGCTCGTCATGAGCTAGCGGGCGCCGTGCGCACCCCCCTCCCCCGCAGCACAGCGGGAAAATAACCCCCGCAGCGAAGGGGTTAATGAAACATATGGCTACCTAGATCTCCATTGTGCCTTTTGCTAACTTGTGGGTGCTGCCAAAGTCCCTGTCTACTAACAGCTGCCCTGTAAAGCCAGGCCATAAGGGCATCAAATGTGTTCAGTTGTGTTTTCCTTTTCAGAAAATAGTATTTGGGTTTAAATGTGAAAGCACAAAAAAAATGTCCTCTGTTTGATGTTGCATACCCTCAGCAGTTTAGTGGCTAATAATACAATTGTCACTGAGGGGCATATTTACAAGGGGATTTCGCCACCGGAACATCACTTTTACCGACGTTCCAGTGGCTCAATGCCCTGCACCATATTTGTAAAGTGGCAATAAGCCACTTTTTGTGGCTAAATGCCACTTTGTAAATATAGTGCCCTTTCTCACAGGTATCTGCTTGGAAGGGGCATGCAATGGTTGTGCCTGTGGGTGTTCCAACGCAACACCCACTGCTTTGCTTTTTTACGCTGCCCCAGATGTACAAAGATCTGTTAATCTGAGGCAACTTAAAAAAATAACGCCATGCAATAGCAGGCATTAGAATGGTGCAACAAGGTAAAATACATTTATTTCACCACCTTTTGCTTTTTAGGTCTCGGGAATATCGGCAGACCGGAAGTCCGAGATTTATTGTTAGTAAGAGGGCTGCCTTATCCCTCCCTCTTTTTGGCTCTGCCTCCATAGGCTGGCTTCCTAAATGGAGGCCAGCCATTGGAGGAGAGAGCCATCCCTCCAAAGAAGCTCCGTCTTTTTTGGATTTGGGGGCGTAAGTTTTGCTGTTCTTTAGCTCGTGACATCGTCCGTCACTCAGGACAGCAAAACACGCCCCCAATCCGAAAAATTTCGGAAGCTTTGAGGCAGCCATTTCTGCCCGACCACCGCCGCCACCGGAAGAAGTCTCGTTGTGGGGATCCCCCCCATCGGGTGCTCACCCCGCTGTATGCTGCATTGTAACTTCTTAGCCACTGCGAGAGCGCAACGGATACTGTGGCAGTTGCACCAGGAGGTACAGTGTTGCTGTTTACTCTTCAAAACACCCGAGCCCCTCGACCGATGTATAGCATTGGGTGTATCTTAGGACGGAAACAAAAAAAAGCGGGGGGTTGGGGGGGTTCTGGGCGGAAGGTGAGACGTACCACGCGCCCGGTGTGCCCCGCTACGGGGTTTGCACGTCTGCAGGCAGAAGTAATGGAGAAAGTGAGGGGCGGGCGCAGCGACCTGTGTGTAACCTGGAACCGATTGGCCCCATTGCAGAGGAGATGCAAATGCCCTGGTGAGGGCATCCCTACCTCGGCGCTGTCCTGGGCCAGGGAGGGGAGCAGCGAGCCGTCTCTGGAGGAGGACAGTCAGACCCGGGACACACTGACTGCGGACCTCCCAGCAGCCCTGAGGGGGTGAGGCCAGAGTCTGCGGAGCTGCAAGTGTCCAGGAACTGAGCTCGACCCTTGGGCAGCAGCAGCAACAAGTGCCGGCACCATGCTGGCCCCTCCTCCAGTGAGGACGACTCGGAGCTGGAGGGAGAGCGCCCACCGCCGGACGCGGTGCTGCTGGTGCCCAGCACGGACCTGTCGCTGGCGCCCCCAGCAGCGGTGCGTGAACCACGGGGGCCCGGGGAGGGATGCCCCCCGGCCGGCGGCCGCTGCAGCCCCAGCCCCTCTGTGCGCAGCGAGGGCCGTGAGGAGTGGGAACGCCGGGGCCGGCTGCAGCTCTACGTCTTCATCATCCGCTGCATCGCGCACCCCTTCAACACCAAGCAGCCCATCGACATGGCCCGGCGGCAGCAGAAGGTCAGGGGATTGCCGTGGAGCGCTGGGCTCCCCTGCTTGTGGTTACTGCCCTGCGTGTGCCAGTGTCTTCAATACTACTACCCACATGTTACCTACTGCACCTAAACCGCTGCCTCTGACTACAGCACACAAGTACCGTCTGCCACTCAGTGCTGTGCTCACCCTGCTTGTGGTTACTGCCCTGCTTGTGCCAGTGTCTTCACTACTACCCACATGCTAGATACTGCACTTAAACCTCTGCCTCTGACCACAGCACACAAGTACTGTCTGCCCCTCAGCGCTGTGCTTCCCATGTGTGTGCTTGGGGCTACTGCACTGACTGCTTCTGCAGTGTATCTAACCCTGCCCCTGCTCTACTTGCCACTTGCTTAAATAACTATTGGTGGAACTTACTGTAGCACAAGCGCAGCCTTCCATGGACTACTGCACTTGAACGACTGTCTGTGCCCCTCTCTACAGCACACGCACTGCTTACGGATGAGCACTACACCGCCTCTGCTTACTGTCCTACTCCTGTTGGCAATACCGTACTGCCCGTCCCCGTGCACTACACTACCCGCCACTCACTCCTGTGCTTGCACTTCTCTCTGCCCCCGAATACATTACCAGCCCTGTCCTCCACCGCGCGCTGCACTGTCCCGCCCCTGCGTGAGCCTCTGGTTACCGTCCTGCTTCTGATAGTGCATACTGTACTGTCTCTGCCACCACTGCTCTGCTTTCGCATCCATGCGGTCCTGACTCCTGGGCCAAAACCGTGCGCCTCCTCTCCTCATTCTGCCTGTCTCCTGCTACTACCCTAACCTGCCTGTGCTGCCCCCTGCCCACCCCGGGCAACCCCAGCAACTCTGCACGTGCCTATGTCACATACTCATTCACACATTCAACTCATCACTTGTTTGCTTTTCTGTGACCCTCTGTGTGCTGTCCTGTCCCACTCGTCTGTAGCCCGTGGCTTTCCTACCCCTGGTTGCCTTCAAGTCTCTTGAGATCAGCTGAGACCCGGTGTCAGGAATGTGCTCGGGTGTCGCACTCGAGGCCTGAGGAGCACTTCTGAAACACAAACTGAGCTATACAGCAACAGATCACTGGTGGGAGTCTGTACACCTCGCTAGGGGCCAGATCTGGGGGAGTACGCTCAGCATTCTGCAGTATTGGCAGCCCCCCCAGGTGGTACACACTAGACGTTTCTTGTGCCCCGAGTGCTCTTCAGTTCCTTCTGAAGCACGTGCACATTGCTGCTCCTCCGAGCTCCGTCAGTGTTGGTGCAGATCTTGAGTGCTTTGAGACACAGCCTTGGCTTGTAGTTTTTTCCTTCGTGCGTTTCATTGTCTCCCTCGGGCTGTGGCAAGGCTGCCTCCGGGGGCTGCTTTGTCTTTCCAATTTCCTGACGCGTTTCTTTTCACGTGTTCTTACCCTAGCTTTCAGTGTAGAGCGTATGAATAAATGATCTTACAATCATCTTTTCATACAATTGTAACTACTCCAATGAAGGTTCTCAACCAAAATCATAGTAATGAGACTAAAATAAATGCAAGGGGCTAAGCAGTGACACCATTTTATAGGAATATGGGTTCTCTGCAGATTGTTAGGAATATTGGGGGGCGACAAACAAGCTTTTATTTATATTACTGGAATTCATGGCAGTCAGTATAATAGACAATATGTGTTTTGGGATCTGTGTGTGTGGAGCTCTGTGCATTTGCAAGCTATTAAGCTATTGGCATTGTAAATGACAATGCCATTTATTTATGATAAGAAAAAAAATGTCATGAGCAATTAAAAAACCTTTAATAATGCCGAGACCATTGCATTGTAAATGCTTGTTGTATGTGTGCTGCAGAATGCAGAAAGGTCAAAATGCTGTTAATGATTGTTTATGTGCAGGAAGGTGTCCCTTTCTGCACATATAATAATCATTAAATAATGAGGATTTGCTACTTCTATGTGTGCTCACAAATTGGCATTATTGATTGTTTATGTGCAGGAAGGGACACTTTAATCTTCTCACTTGGGATGATTCATAGCAGATTCCATTTACCTGGAAGGCATTGCATTCAATGCTATTGTGTGGAAAGTATTGGTATTTTCAAAGGGACAAAACAGTGCATGTCTGAGATATTTTAGAAGTTCTTCAGTGCTATCATATTTTTGATAATTTCTCCTCTCTCCAAGAGGATGCATTAAATGGGGTTTGAGTGTGGAGAGCTGTCTATAATTTTGATTAGGAATCAAGGTGTACTGCTTGAAGCCTCTACATGTTCGGATAATTGATTGTAGACAATGGCAACTTCAAGAACATGGACAGGCTTCTCAGAATACACCGCCTGTCATTTTAGGTTTCCTAACACAGCCTTTAATATCCCTTCCCTTGTCTTAGACTGTCACTTCGGGGGTCACGTTTTTATCACACAGTACCTGTGGCTGAGTCTCTGTGACTGAAGTACCTTCAGTTATGGATTTTGCAGGATTCCCTACGCACAAACAAGTGGAGGTAGAGTTTGAAATCCTCATTGTATTTTACACTCAACTATGCACTCACAACTATGTTTTCCTTCCAATTCCCTATATCTGTCTTTATGCATTATTATTATCTTTAAAATATAATTTAAACTACCAGCAACATTAGGGTATTGAAATGCAAACATGTCCTTACTTCGAACAGTAATCTTTACTGTCCTAATGTGAAATAGTTATCTATAAAATCAAGAGTGAATAAATGAAAAATAATCTGACAATTTGTGCATAAGAAAGTCTGAAAAACAAACAGAAGAGAAGTCAGAGAGCAGAAAAATGCTGAGGTAGGATTTATTTTTCACATATCTATTTTCCGTGCAAATTCCCTTATTGTGGAATGCTCTATTGATTACTGGTAATCTTCATTACTCCTGGCCGGTTGTCCTCGTCCCATTAATGACAAGTGGAGATTAAGTATGGGCGAATTGTGCGGACTCGCGGTACGGGAATTCGCACGAAATGGCAACAAAATCTGAAAGTTCGCGGATTTTCCCGCGAACTCGCAGATTTTTTGCCATTTTGCACAAATGTCACCACCTGTGTCTGTAACTCTGCCACCGCGCCGAAAGGCTCCGAGGTTCCTCGAGTGAGCTGTCCATCATAGTGAGGAAAGGGCGGGATGTCGTTGCACACCCTAGTGTGTGTGTGGTGGGGCTTCTATGCGAGTTCACATGCCTCTTGTTTATAAAGGGTCAGAGACTGATCAGAGAACCAGATGAGGAGAAAGCAGCCTCCTGTTCACAGGAAGTACATGGGGATTGCTCTCGAGAAACTCATGAATGCAAAGGCCTCCATCAAGGATTACATAATTGTAGGCGATAGATATGGGCAGGAAAACACCTGCCTAGCCTAGACCGTGCTCACTAGTTGTTTGGGCACCGGGGTCACTCGAGTGAGCTGTCCATCATAGTGAGGAAAGGGCGGGAAAACGTTGCATACCCTAGTGTGTGTGTGACGGGGCTTCTATGCGAGTTCACATGCCTCTCGTTTATAAAGGGTCAGAGACCGATCAGAGCACCAGATGAGGAGAAAGCAGCCTCCTGTTCACAGGAAGTACACAGGGATTGCGCTCGAGAAACTTGTGGATGCAAAGACCTCCATCAAGGATTACATAATTGTAGGCGGTGGATATGGGGAGGAAGCACACCTGCCTAGCCTAGACCGTGCTCTCTAGATGTTTGGGCGCCGAGGTCCCACGAGTGAGCTGTCCATCATAGTGAGGAAAGGGCGGGAAAACGTTGCATACCCTAGTGTGTGTGTGGCGGGGCTTCTATGCGAGTTCTCATGCCTCTTGTTTATAAAGGGTCAGAGACTGATCAGAGCACCAGATGAGGAGAAAGCAGCCTCCTGTTCACAGGAAGCACACGGGGCTTGCGCTCGAGAAACTTGTGGATGCAAAGACCTCCATCAAGGATTACATAATTGTAGGCAGTAGATATGGGGAGGAAGCATCCCTGCCTCGCCTAGACCGTGCTCACTAGTTGTTTGGGCTCATTATTTTAGGTTCAACTCGGGCATGTGCAAAAAAATCCGCCCGTGAGCGAATTTGCAAATTTTTCGGCAATTTCACGAGATTCGAGGATCGCGAAATTGCCGAAAATTCACAAATTTTGTGAGCGGAACCGATTTTGTGCCCATACTTAGTGGAATTAATCATCTCCCGACAGAAAAAAAATGAAAAGAGAAATGCTGGGACACTAACCCCAACCCCTCCCACTGAGAGTACTTACCCATGATTCTGCGTGAATTGCCAAGTCCACAACAGGAAGGCTGGTTGACCATCTGGAAGAGAGGGTGTGGCATAATGAGTGGGATGAGGACAGAGGGCCAGGAGTAAGGGAGGTTACCGGTAATCCCCCAGGTCCCTTCTGTTCTGTCCCATTCATGACAAGTGGAGAATACCAAAGCCAGAAACCTGGCCTTCCAAAACCCTCAAGCACGCCCAGGTAACCACACCAAAGGCAGCAACCAGGGGGAAGCAAAAGGGAAAACCGCAGGAAACATCAGGTAGAGCCCCCAGACAGGAAAGCACCCCACCAAAACGCAGGATCACACCCACCCAAAACAAGAAGAAAACAAACAAGACGAAAAAGAGGAAAACCCACAGAGGGCAGCCAACACACACCAGGAACCCCCAAGCCAACAAGGAAGGAGGAGAACCCGCCCCCCCCAAAAAAAAACAAGAGAGGCCGCCAACAACAGAATGACAGCAAGGAGACCACACATGGAAGAAGACCCCAAGGTTCCGAACCGACCATCAAGCCAGAAACAGGCAAACTGGGACACAACCAAGGACCAGAAACTGCGACCACGGAATACAGAAGGTGACAGTGACACCAAGGAGGCAGCCATCTATAGAAATGAGAAACAGAGCACCCAGGCTCCAACAAAAGGCATACCCTAAACCGCCAAGTGGAAGGGAGCATCCCACAAAGGCGACCAGGCCAAGAAACCAAGGCCGAAAAGGAGGATCCCCACAGAGACCACAAAGGCAAAGCCACAGAAAGGAATCAGGGGCCAAAGCAGCCAACACCACAAGAACCCAGTGGACCAGAGAAGACAAAGCACCAACAAAACCCAGAAGGGCTCCCACCAGACAAATGGCAGACACCAGGCAGCCACTCTGACCTGGCAGTAGCACCGACACAGAGCGAGCCCCATCAAGAACATAAGGGAATCCTCGACAGCCAAGCAGACACATAAGAAACCCCAAAGAAAGACAAGGGACAGAAAGGAAGATCCCACGGCCCCGTCGCAACCAGGCATGAAAGGCGAAGAGGGCCAACCATAGGACAAACCCCAACACCACTGGACAGCCCCACTGGAGACCAACCCAAAAAAGAATGAGAGGGCCAGTCAACAGGGCAAAGGCACAAATGCAAAGGACCAACCAAGGGTAGGACCACGCAGACCAAACCAGGAAGGGGGGAAGCACCAGCCAGGTACCAGTCCCCAACCAGACCGACCTGGCCCCCAGAGTGCCCAGAGGCAATCGCCACCGAATCCCCACAGAGGAGGACCAGGCCCCATGGAAGAACAGCCAGCACCAACCATCAGAGCTGACACAGGACAACCGCCAAGCACTCAGCCCAGGAGAAGTAGCCAGAGTGGGAGCCCAGATACAGGCCAAGAGTCAAAGGCCAAGTCACACACAAGAAAGCCTGGGAAACATGAACACAACCCAGGATCACCACCACACAAAGGCCCCAGGAGCCTGACTGGAGCAGGCACGAGCACGCAAAAGAAAATCAGCCTCCGAAAGATCAGAAGATTGACCATGATGACCAGCCAGCCAGAACCCAACCCCAATCGAACAGGAAAGGACTGGAGAAGAGCCAGAGACCAGAACCCTATGAGGCCCAACATCCCACAATGAACCAGGCCTGCAACAGAGCCCCACCAAACGATAGGCAAAAGGGCAGATACCACCAGACTCTGACCCCTAATCGAACCAGGGCCAGGCACAAAAGGCCAGAACAGCACGGACCTGCGAGGCAAACCCCCCAGGCCACCAATACCAAGGCAATCCAAAGAACAATGGGGAACAACAGGGAAGACCCCACCCAACACAACACAGCCCCAAAAGGACACCCCAACCCCAAACCCAGGGGTGACAGGTGCAGGAAACCACAGCCCCGGAGAGAGCACACACTGACCACCGGTGAAGAGGCACAAAGGGCCCTCTAACCAAACAGCCAGCTTACCAAGCGGCCCAGAGAACCACAGCAAGGGAACACCCCAAGCGAGCCCCAACACCAGCAGCAGAAGGGCTAAGACCAGAAACTCCAGAAAAAACAGTCGAGCCAGAGGTGCCCCCATAGGGACCAAAAGCCAGCCGACTGAACCACAGACAGGCCAGCAAAGACCGGAGGCCACTAACACAGAATCCATACAGGCCCGAAAGGGGTGGGACAGGGCCAATAGCCACAACTCGGAAATCTCCAGCCACTGAGGGGAGAGAAACCCCCCCTAAAACTAGCCAAGCCACAGGGGCAGCAGAAACCAGGGCAGAAGTGAAGCAGACCACACAGTCACACATACTCCATGGCCCATTACACAGTAAGGAAGGACTGGAACAGGAGGGAAAACACCCCAGGGCAGAAGACATGCAAACCAGCCACAACAGAGGCAATAGAGCACAAAAAGCAGCCCGCAAACCAAGGCCGAAGCCAAGCAACCGGCCTGGGCAGGAGGACTGGTGGCCCAACCCACACCCGTGAAAGACCCATGCAGAGCAAAAGCAAACAAAAGGGAGTCCATCCCAGAACCCCAGCAAAGAACCGTCGGACCACCCAGGACCAAAACACAAACAAGGCACCAGCCCGATGGCCCAGACCAGTGAGTGCCGAGAACAGAACAGCCAGTCAAAAGAAAAACAGAGGTAACAGCCAAAGCCCTACAACCAGACCGCGAACCAGTTGGACACAGAAGAGGGACATCACCAAAACCACACCCAAAGCACAAAGAGTCTGAAACAGCAAAACTCCTACCCAGAAAACAGCCACTAGCAGAGGGACGACAGCCCAGGAACAGGAGTAAGCAGAGCAGGCAGGGGCACAAGACCCCGCCCGAGCCACAGCGCCAAGTCCCTGGAAAACCAGCAGCAAGTCCAGCTGGCACACAAAGGGGCAAGACAAACACCACGTGACCGAACGCACCCCTGACAAGGGGAGGTGGGAGCACACCGAACGACTGACACCCGCAATGGGAGCAGGCCCATGGGGGGCATGCAGGGAAGACATGGCGGGTGGAAGGGCAAAGGCCAGCCCAGCCAGAACCACGGGCCGAGGCCACAAATGGCAGGAACACCCCACACCTGTAAGGACCGCGACCAGACTGCAAAGGGTCCAGCCATCCATCATGCTGAGACCACGCAAGCCAGAGACCACAGGACACACCCCCAACACCACAGGACCAGGCAGAATACACATGCCAGAAAAAAAGAGGGGAACACACCCCAGAGGCGGCACAAACCCCACAAGGCAGCCAGCCCCAAACACAGCCCCACCAGGCAGCCTAGGAGTGCCCCAAGTAAGCGCCCCAGCAACAAAGAGCACATAGCACTTGGATAGTCATAGTCATAGTCATAGTCATAGGTTCTTATATAGCGCGCGAATCACCAAAAAGGTCTCAAGGCGCTTTCTGCCTGGATACCCAGGCAGAAAACCATCCAGGCAGTAACCAGGCCCGACTTCAAAAATACATACTTCAGAAACACAAGAAGACAGATGATCAATTGTAAAACAATCAAAACAAAATACACACCCCATAAAACTGCATAACATGCTTCACATAACAAACAAAAATAATCATGGGGTTCTAAAATTATTACTCATTGTAAAACAGTTATAGTGCAATAATGATAATACTACTATAATGTGTATTGAAACAAATGTACAGAAATACACCAATGGGTAAATTATCACTCATTGTAATAACAGTTATAGTGCAATAATGATAATACTGCTATAATGTGTATTGAAACAAATGGACAGAAATTCACCAACTCGCGTTTTGGAAGTTAAAATTCGATGTCAACAACCTTCATCAGGGCGCTGTCTGTGCTTTTACGTTGGTAGCAAATCGCCATCCACTCATATCATATTCAGTAGAACTATGCACATGGCATTGGGCTCACAAAAATCATCACAACAGTTGGTCTGAAATATTAAACACATGGTATGAATAAACTAGATACAGCAGGCTAGGGAGATAGGAGCTACCTACGTGCCAGTGTATAACGAGAATCTACCATATCCTATGGTGTGTGTATAATAGCAATCAAAGCAGTGACACCCTGCGGCGTAGGAAACAGATGTGATAAGAGAAAGAGAATTATATAGACAATTCAACTGTAATGAAGGAATATGATTCATTGTAGCATGAGCAGAGGTAAATAAAATGAATGCAGAATGAAGAACAATAAAAATTAATGAAAAAATAAAGAGGAAAGAACAAATTATGTAAGTATAAACAACCTACTATAAAAGAAGATTCATCATACATATGAAAGGGGAACTGAAGGCCAAGGACTAATAAGAAGAGAAGTCTGGATAACAATCGTTATCACTATAGGTTCACAATCGAAGAACGCCTATGTAAAGAGCAAAAAAGCCAACATGAGGGTTTAACAACGAGAAGGCAGATAGAGAACGGAAGATTCACCAAGACAAATCAGAGCTACTTGCCTCCCGGAGCACTCCATCAGATGAAGGAGAGCAACAGGGCTCAGCAATCCAGGTTGCAAGATAAAAGCTTGATGATCACTAGCCAGATACAATAAACTGGGAACATGGTCCTGAGATAAAGAGCCAAAGAGGTCTGTAAAATAGAGACTGAAGAAACCGGGTGGGTGCATAACAGAAGCAAATAGCTGCAGTATGCAAGAGCAAAAGCTAAGTAAAAGTAGAAAAGGCACCCACTCGGAAGGCTAGTAAGCCTGAGTCGATGAAGGTAGACAAAAAGGCCTAACCTTGCCTGGCAAAGTATAATGGGATCAAACGCGTCTCATGGTGGCCTCGGTTCGGCCAATGACCCCAGGAAGTAGACCATGTAATAACTAGAAAAGAAGGCAAGGACTATCTACATGAGAACACCAGGGGGGCACTGAAGGGCCTATGGATTGAACAGAAGGGTAGCTGATATGAGCCAGAATGGGAAAATTATGTTATGGCTTTTTCCCATGGGAGAATTTCATTGAGGCAAGAGGTGGCTGTTTGTAAGATGAAAATCCAAAAGACCTCTCTTTTTTCCCAAGGCCATCAATGTTACTGTCTTTGGGGTATCTTATCTTTTCCAAAATGATCTATTTAAGATCTTTCTCAGTATGTCTTTTCTGGGACCAATGCTCCACTAGAGTGGCTCCAATTCGGTTATTTTTAATGGTAGATTTATGTTCACTAAATTCTTGACTGGTTTCCCCCACATAGCCTTAATTTCAGGGACATTGAATCAGATATCCAACATCGATAGTCCTGCAATTGGTCATCTTAGTGAGTTTACATTTCTCTGTCCCCAATCCAAAGTATTAGTAATGAGGACATGATTGCACGCATGGCAATTACCACACTTATGGTTCCCCATGATGGTTGTAGATCCTCCAGAAGTCAAATGCTGAAAGCCTATTGTTTGGGTGTGAAATTCTAGAAAGGTAAAGCAGCAGGCCCAGACTTGATCCCTAGTGAGATTTATGGTCTTTTTGCAGAAGAAGTCATTCCTGTCTGGATAAGACTGTTTAATGAAATATTGAGAAGTTCTGCCCCACTGCCAGATTCATGGAATGAGGCATCCATCACAATAATTTTAAAGCCAGGGAAAGATCCTGCACAATGCCAATCTTGCCGGCCAAGATCACTATTGAACTGTGAATATAAAATCTTCACTGGAGTACCGAACTCTCGTTTATGCAAAATCGCTGGGTCAATAATCCATGAAGATCAGAAGGGCTTTCTCCCGGGGCGACAGGTGAAAGATCTAGTTCTTACTCTTATTGGTTCAATAGATTTGGCAGTGGCCCATAGTGTACCTTTATCGATCTTCACTCTGGGCGCCGTAAAAGCAGTCGACCAAGTAAACTGGTGCTATTTGAGTATAATATTGAAGGCTTTCAGTTTCGATGAAACCTTTAGAGAGGTCCTTAAATTTTTTATAAAATTCCTGAGATCAAATCGTAGTGAATAGCAATCTTACAGCTCCTGTAATAATAGGGCGTGGCACCAGACAAGGGTACCTGCTGTCTCCTATTCCTTTTGATTCATATATTGAGCCCTTAGCTCAAAGTCTAAGGCAAAATAAAGAAATACTCCCCTTTTTAGTAAATGTTTTTTCAGGGAAGCTAGCTCTAATGCTAACCAAGCCCTCCCAGAACTATTTAGAGAAGTGCAGGCTTTTGGGAAAACGTCTGGATACAAGGTTAATAGCAACAAGACTGAAGTCATGACCTGGAATCTGGCAGTGCAGGGGTTTAGGGTATAGAAGTTGATAAGGTATCTAGGAATAAGAGTTAAAAGAACTGCCTAAAATAAATCTGGAAAAAGTCTCTAAGGAAGTTAACGTCCTTTTGAAAAGATGGCAGAATCTTCCCCTCACACATTACGGAAGGACACATTTGATTAAAATGTGTGTGTGTTGCCTACGTTTTCCAATCTTTTTAATAATATTCCCTTGACAATTGATAAAAACCTGTTAGGGAATATCCATGGAAGGATCTCTGCTTTTATATGGGCAGGTAAGGGGATCAGATTATCATGAGAAAAGCTTAGGAGGATTTTTCACATGGTGGCCTGGGTTTACCAGACCTACAATTATATTGATTGGCATATCAATTAAAGAATTGCAGGATGCTCCTCCTTAGGCCAGATGATACTTTGATTGGCTGCATGTTTAAGGCCATGCTGATGAATAGGCCAGAAGAGGGTTTTATGTATCAATGTGGTGCCCCCAAATTTTTCAAAAAAAGTCCACCTGAAGGTCTTGCATGGTGCCACTAAATTATGGTTTGACTGCCGCTCAAGTCTAGGTATACCTTACTATAATGAATGGGCCCCCGTGTGGGATTTCCTGGGTACTTCTGTGTGTCCACAGGTCTTCTTATCTCAGCCATTGAAAGTAGGGAGCGTCGTGTGCTGGGGTAATATAGTCAAAGGAGGTAACTGTCTGCCCTGGGATACTTGGAGGAATTTAACAAGTGGCAGGTTATCTAGATTTAAATTTTATCAAATCTCAATGTGGTGTAAGAATCAACAGTGGCACTTCCTTGGGGACAATGCAATGGAGGGTGACCTTCAAGATCAAAACCACCGAAAAAAGGAAGTAGAACTCTGGTACAACTACCTCCTTATTGCAGCAGACAGGAAGCTAGATCCTCCTCATTTGGTCTGGGAGGAGTGCTGGCTGGATGAGGAGCTGAAAAATCTACGGCAAGTTTCTTTAGCCATGCTTTATCCGTTGAGCAAATTGGCTGCACTCAGGAAAAAAAATCTTTTCACACTACACAGGATATACTGGCCCCCAATCAAGTTATCTAAAATAAGAGGAGGCGGGGAAGCAAGATGCACAAGATGTGGATCCCAGGAAGCAGACAACATCCACATATTTTCTATCTGTCCATTGTTGAAAGAATTTTGGGACAATGTGGGTAAGACCTTGTCAGAAGCACTAGGTAAAAGGGTGGAGGTAAGCCCTAGGTAATCTTGTTTGGCATTGCACAATCATCTGAAGGTGAGGAGGTCTTCACGGGTCTGCTGATTAAACTTGTGTTTTATTTTGATTCTTTTTGCAAGAAGGGAAATTTGTAAAAACTGGCACCTCTTTAAGGCATTTTAGAGATCTAGACCAAAAGGTTAATTCCTATAAAGAAATAAATTAGCTTGGGTTATTTTGGAAGCTACTGGACTCTGAATAGTAGTTTGTGGTCAGAATAAAGTGTCCAATGATTACACCTCTTGGTCAGCTCATGATGTCTAACGCAGGTTTGACCCCATAGAACATCAGCTGAGATCAAACCCCAGATATAAGCAGTTGGGATGGTTAAGACCGAGAGGATGCTTATTCCATGGAGGTTATATGAGAAATATTTAGAAAAAAAAAAGAAAAAAAATTGGTCTAGATCCTGTAATAGATTTCTGTATATACTCCCTTTCTTCTTTGTAAGTTGCTTTAACTAGGGAGTTTCTAAGGTTCCTATTACGTCTAAAGGCAAAGACTGGTCTTGGGAGTTTGGTGGATTAAGAATATGCCTTTGCAACCCAGTGATTTGTATGATTTTATTATTGAGGTTTGAATGCCGTGTAACACACACCAATTTGTGGTTATCCTACTTTATCTTTGAAAAGGGTATCCCTATTGAAATATTTAGCTCTTTTATATGACAGCATTCCATTTAGTCAGTTTTTTGGGTTGTGTAGAAACTGTTCTAACATCAAGGATTACGACTATCATGCTGAACAACTCAAACACAAGTTCCTCACCAGAGGATATCCTAAAAGACTCATCAGAGATTCATGTAAATGAGCTAAATATTTCAATAGGGATACACTTTTCCAAGATAAATCTAAGAATGATGACTACAAATTGGTATGGGTTACACTGCATTCAAACTTCAATAATAAAATCAAACAAATCATTGGGTCGCAATGGCATATTCTTAATTCCGGAGAACAATCCACCCAACTCCCCAGACCAGTCGTTGCCTTTAGACGAAATAGGAACATTAGAAACTCCCTAGTTAAAGCAACCTACAAAGGAGAAAGGGAGTGCATTAAGAAACCTATTACAGGATCTACACCCATCATGGGGAACCATAATTGCTGTAATTACCATTTGTGCAATCACCAATCATGCCCTCATTATTAATACTTTGTATTGGGGTCAGAGACAATTTAAACTCACTGAAATGACCAATTGCAGGACTGCCAATGTTGTATATATGATTCAATGTCTGTGTAATTTAGGCTATGTGGGGTAAACCAGTCAAGAATGTAGGGTTAGATTTAGTGAACATAATTATACCATTAAAAATAATCATGTTAGAGCCTCTCTAGTAGAGCACTGGTCCCAGAAAAGACATACTGAGAAAGATCTTAAATGGATCATTTTGGAAATATCAGATATCCCAAAGACAGTAACATTGATGGCCTGAGAGAAAAAAACTAGAGGTCTTTTGGATGTTCACAGTACAAACAGCCACCTCTGGCCTCAATGAAATTCTCCCATGGGAAAATACAATAACATATTTATTCCCCTCCTGGCCCATATCAGCTATGCTTCTGTTCAATCCACAGGCCCTTTGGTGCCCCCCTGATGTTCTCATATAGATAGTCCTTGTCAACAATTCTAGTTAATTCATGGTCTTATTTTCTACCTACTGACCACCAGTTGACACTCCACTCTATGCATTTGTTTCTCTTACATTTGACGTAGAGTATGCTTATATTCTCACTGCCTTTGTTCTTGAGTAGTCCCTCTTTTTATTAATTTCATGTTTTCTTTTTTATCATTTTTCATTATGTTTATGCAAACCCTTATCAATTTAATGATATATGCTGAAATAGCTTTTTACGTATGAGTGCGCTCTTGCAATATGGTGGCTATATTTCTATGCTCTAGATCTAGTTATCGGTCTAGTCTATTCGGGCATTTGTCCCTCTTCACTGGCCCCACACCTGAAGGGTATTCGTCTTGTATGGGGCTCCGGACAAAGGTATATAATAACCGTTTTTACTTCCTGGGGTCATCAGCCGAATCGAGGCCACCATGAGGTGCGTTTGATCCCGTTATACTTTGCCAGGTAAGGTTTGGCCTTTTTGTCCACTATTATCGACATGGGCTTTTTAGCTCTCCAAGTTGGTACCTTTTCTACTTTTACTTAGCTTTTGCTCTTGCATACTGCAGCTCTTTGTTTCTGTTATGCACCCACCCAGTTTATTCTGTCTGTATTTTACAGACCTCTTTGGCTCTTTATCTCAGGACCATGCTCCCAGTTGATTGTATCTGGGTAGTGATCATAGAGCTTTTATCTTCCACCTTGGCTTTCTGAGCACTGTTGCTCTCCTTCATCTAATGGAGTGCTCCAGGAGGCAAGTAGCTCGGATTTTTCTTGGTGAATCTCCCGTTCTCTATCTGCCTTCTCGTTGTTAAACCCTCATGTTGGCTTTTGGGCTCTTTACATAGACGTTCTTCTATTGTGAAGTTATTGTGGGAATGATTGATATCTAGACTTCTCTTCTTAATAGTCCTTGGCCTTCAGCTCCCATATAATGAGAATGATAAACCTTCTTTTATAGTAGGTTGTTTATACATACTTGCATTATCTTGTTCTTTCCTCCTCATTTTCTCATTCATGTTTATAATTCTTCATTCTGCATTCTTTTTATTTATCTCTGCTCACTCTACCATGAATCCTATTTCTTCATTACGCTTCAATTACTTTCTCTTATCACACCTGTTTTCTTCGCCACAGGGTGTCACAGCTTTGGTTGCTATTACCCCCCCCCGCTATGGGATATGGTGGATTCTTGTTATACACTGGCACATAGGTGGCTGCTCCTCCCTAGCCCACCATATCTAGATTATTTATACCATGCGTTTCATATTTCAGACCAGTTGTTGTGAAGATTTTTGTGAGCCACTTGCCATGTGCATAGTTCTACTGAATATGTTCTGAGTGAATGGCACTTTGCTACCAACGTAAAAGCACAGACAGCGCCCAGATGAAGGTTGTTGACATTGAATTGTAACTTCCAAAACGTGCACCCATTCAATTCTGTCCATTTGTTTCTTTATACAATATAGTGGTATTATCATTATTCTACTATAACTGTTATTTTTCATTTCAAGAAAATTTTATTGATGAGAATAATGGTAAGAATAATGAATATATAATGCAATACAAGTGATACAATCGATGCAATAGAGATATGCAAAAAGGGCTAAAATTGATAGGAAAATCAAGATATTAAATATAGATAATGAACAATAGCCCATGAGAGCTATAGATTTCATTCAAGTAAAAAACCTCTACCAAGGCCTTAAAACATATGTATCACTATCAAATGAGGAGAAGGGGATAGGGGAGGAAACAGAGAGAGGAAGAGAGGAGAAAAAGAGAAAGAGTAAAGAAAGAATGAGTAGGAAAAGAAGACAGGAAAGAGAGAAGAGAAAAAAGAGAGAAGAAGGATTCCCACATGACTAACCCAGCCTAGAGACCAAATAGCAGACAACAATTAGACAGACACATCAAAAGGAAATTGAGGAACCAACCCCTTGGAAGACAATTCCATATAATCATCCAAAGCTTTCCAAACCCCACTAGAGATAGATGGAGAGAGGTGAGCTTGATCAACCGAAGTATGAGCACTACATAAAAAGGAGACCCAAGCCCACCATGTATGATAGGAAACCGACAAAAAGGATTTCCACTCCATAAGAATAATTTTCACCGCTACAGTCAGGAGAAGATCCAACAACTGTAACTCCAATGGATCTAAACAAAGAGGAGTAGGGGCAGCCAGTGGGCCTAATAAAATTACGGGGAAGGAAAGTTGGAGCTCAATACCAAAGATAAGAGAGAGATGTTTCTGAATGAGGTTCCAAAAAGGTTGAAGCAAGGAACAATGAAAGAACATATGAGGAAAGTCGCCTGCCACCAGGCCACAGCTCCAGCATAAGTTGTCTTCTTTAAGGTGAAGTGAGTGAAGCCGTACAGGCGTCCAATGAAGAAGATTAATAGAAAAAAACTTAGACTGCATTAAAGAAGGTGCGATTTTATTACGAAGAGAGAATTTACCAATTGATTGCCAAGTTTCAGAGGAAATATGTTCTGTAGTGGCATGATCAAAATGATGTAACCATTTACGATGAGCAACCGTCTGGTCAGGGAGTGAAGCAGAGGACAAAAATTTAGAAATTTTGGAGGCAACATGACCAGATTTGATCCAAATATTAAAAAGAGAGATAGTAGAAGAAGTAGGATGAAGACGAACTTTAGCAATGGCCACCTTAATTTTAAGAAAAGTATAAAAATCAAGATTTGTTAAGGAATGGTTCTGAGCCAAGGTAGAGAAGGGTAATGGTTCGTCAGAAGCACCATATAAATGTTTAACAAGAGAGATTCCTTTGTCTGCCCAATAAGAGATGAGGGTGGGAGAAATGATAAGCTTAAATTTGGAATTCCTCCAGATAGATGTCCACCTGGTTTTATGCAATGGAATTGCCACCTTCTTATCTATTTTACGAACCGCCGCAATTGTATCAAGAATTATAGATCGGGAAAATAGAATATGCAAAGTGGATGCAGTGCAAAAAGAGGCAGTAGGCAAAGGAGATGCTAAATGCTGTTCTATGAGCAGTCAAGAAGGAACATGCAGAGATGGCGGAGAAAACCATAAAGCACCTTGAGACGCCAAAAAAGCAGTCTGATATTTCTCCCAGTCAGGAAAATTACAACCTCCCATATCACAAGGACGACGCAAAAATTTGTAGGCAAGTCGAGCACGTTTGTCATTCCACAAAAATTTAGAGGTCAGAATATCGATTTCGCGAAAAAAGGAATCTGACAATTTAATCGGCAGCATGGATGAAACAAAATTAATAATCGGCGTGATCATCATTTTGAGAGTTTGGAGGCGACCCCACCAAGAAATATGTTTCGGAGACCATGTATCCAAAAGACGACGCACCTTAAGTATAGTCTGAGATTCATTATAGGCAATAGTGGTAGTCAAAGTAGAACAAAAATAAATCCCTAAGTATTTCAAGCGTGTAGACTGCCATTTAAAGCCCGCTGATCCCATATGCGAGGGGAAACAATAGGCATTTAAAGGGAACATTTCCGTCTTGTCTTTATTTAGGGTATATCCGGAAACCGAAGAGAATAGAGAAATGATGTTAGAAATAGCCGGGATTGCCAGAGCGATATCATCCGAAAAAATAAGAACATCATCTGCGTATGCAGCAGTTTTAATACAGTGAGGGCCAAAAGAGAAACCCTTGATATCAGGATGTAGGTCAATCAAACGAAGAAGAGGATCAATGGATAATAAAAATAAGAGTGGGGATAAGGGACAACCCTGTCGAGTGCCCTGACTAAGATTGAAAAAAGAGGACGTTGCACCATTAACTCTAATGTTAGCTTTGGGTTGAGAATATAAGGACATAATCATATTAATGAAAGAGTCACCAAGATTGTGCGCGCATAAAACCGCACGAAGAAACGGCCAAGAAACCTTGTCGAAAGCCTTTTCCGCATCAAGGGCCAAGGCCGCGGCAGGAAGTAGAGAGCGTTTGGCAACACCGAGAACATGACAGAAAGTGCGGACATTGTCTCGCGCAAGACGGCCTTTCACAAATCCATTTTGGGAAGGATGAACAAGAAGAGGGACAAAGGATTCTAGTCTTTTGGCCAGGATTTTAGCAAAAATCTTTGCTTCCATGTTAAGGAGAGAGATAGGTCGGAAGTTTTTAGGATCCGAATGATCTTTCCCCTCTTTCGGAATCACTACAATAGTAGCTTCAGCGGACGTACCCGATACAGACCCCTCTTTAATAAAAGAGTCAAAAACAGATTTTAATTTGGGGACAAGTGTAGGGAGAAAAGTTTTATAAAATAAGATTGGATACCCATCAGGACCTGGAGCTTTACCAGACCGAGTAGCTTTAATCGCAGACTCGATTTCGTCGGGGGAAATCGGTTTATTCAAAAAAGAGCGATCAGCATCAGAGACCGACTGAATCGGAACCGATTGTAAAAAAGCTTGACACTGGTCAAAAGAGGACTGATTAGAGGGAGTATACAACTTATTATAAAAGTCACGAAAGACTTCCAGTATCTCTTGTGTTTGGAATTTTTTAGAACCGGCGTGGTCAGTAATAGAAGAGATCTGCGAGGATTTAAAAGAAGAGTCCTGAAATTTTAGTGTAGCAGCCAAGATTTTCCCAGCTCGATTTTTTAACAGCAACTTCTTTGATTTTTGAGCTTGTACCCCAATATAGGCTCTTTTAGTAACAATGGTATTATATTTGTATTTAAGTAACTTTATTTGTTGTAAACAAGTCGGATCCTTAGAATGCCTGAAGGAAGCTTCCAAAGTCTTTATTTCAGATGACAAGTCCGTAAGTTCTTTTTTAATAGCCGAATTACGTTTGGACATACATTTAATGACCTGACCACGGAAAGTACATTTAAAGGAATCCCATAGAACAATTGGGGAAGAGACAGAGCCTTCGTTCTCACGAAAAAAGGTATCAATATCTTCAGAGAATTCAGCAACCTGAGAAGAATCATGTAAAACTTCGGTATTCAATCTCCACGAGCGAGCTCGTGAACGAGGGGCAAACGATGATAAAGTAAAAGTGACCGCAGCATGATCAGAGATTAAAATAGGATGTATAAGCGGAGAAGAAGAAGATGAAACAAGAGAAGAATGAACTAAGAGATAGTCAATACGAGAGAAGGAAGAGTGAGGCGAAGAGAAGAAAGAGAAATCACTACCAGTGGGGTTATGAAGACGCCAAATGTCTTGAAGCTGAGTAATGGAACACATGTTGAGCATTTGTTTGTGGGATTTAGGAGGACGAAACTGGAATGCAGAATTCCTGTCTAACAGGGGGTCCATTGGTAAATTGAAATCACCACCAACAATAAGATTGCCAGAGTGCGGGGTGTAATTTAGTTTTTTGGTAACCGATTTCCAAAAGGACGAATCATCAATATTAGGTGCATAAATATTCATCACATACAAATCATGCTGGCCATCCGACAATTTAGATAATAACCAACGACCCTCAGAGTCATGCTCAGAAGAAAGGAGCGATAACCCAGAATTCTTTGAGACTAATGTAATAACTCCATTTCATTTACCCAGGGCATCAGAACAACAAACATCCGAAACCCATTCCTTCCTCAAAAACAACGCTTCTTTGTTAGTGAGCTTGGTCTCTTGAAAAAGAACCAAATCAGACGACAGGGATTTACAATAATCTAAAATTTTTGACCTCTTCACCGGATGAGTTAACCCCTTAACATTAAGGGATAATACATTCAAACCCGGCATGGAAAAACATAAAAATCGAAAAAAGACAACATGGGTGACAGAAACAAGACCAACGACAGAACTACAAGGAGCCAATCATCAAACAAAAGAAACACATTAGGCGGGTAAATTTGGGGAATCCAAGAAAAAGAGAAAGGGAGAAGAGAAGAAAAGAGAAAAGAAAGGAGGGAGAGAAGAAACAGGAGGGAAGGCCTAAAAGAGACCAACATCATATTAGGGAGAACGTGGAGAGGCGAGTAAGGGACCCGTACTAGGCAAATAAATAGGTAATAGCAATAGCCCCAAAGAGATATGGTGACCAAATAACAGGAATAGGGGAACTGGTAAGAAACAAAAGTAGCAGCACACAACAACTGAAGAAGATAAATAAGTAAACTATAGCTAATAAAATACATAAACACATTTAGCTAACAGTCTAATAAAGAGAAACATAGTTATAGTACCAAATATAAGAGAACAAATTCTAAAGAGAATAATCAGCAAGATGTAAAGCATGAACACTAGAGTACAGCATGGCAAACAAAATTTAAGTCCTAGAAAAGAAAACTGCATAGTGAATAAGCAATTCATAACTGCATATAATAGCACTAAGACGTCGACAGCATATCAGGGAGAGCGTGGAAAGGCAAGTAAGGGACCGTACTAGTCGAAAAAACAGTTGATAACAATAGCCCCAAAAAACTATAATATCCGGATGGCAGGAAAAAAGAAACTGGTAACAAACAAAAAAACAGTCCCGCCAAGCAGCTTAATAACGTAAATAAGCATACTCTAACTGAGATAATGTATAAGCACATATAAAGCAGTCAATGGCTCGAAACATAGCTATATTACGAAATATTATTAGAAAACCTGATAAGAAAAAAAAACATGAGGAAAATCATGAACAGTAGATTAATGCATGACACGCAATATGTATATCCTAAAAAAAAAATAACTACATATTCAATGAATACACTATAACTATATTAAAAAAACATTATATATGTGAGAGAAGAAAAGCAGGAAAATATCAGAATAGGAGGAAAAAAGAGAAAAAAGAAGGATAGAAAAACTCCCCTACAGAAAAAGCAAAGTAACTATAAAGAGATGAGCATCAAAAAAATGGAGACATAAGTCGAAAGAAAAGATGACAGAGATGAGAAATAAGAATAATGGAAGACAACTAACAGAGCAGCATAGAAGAAATGATTAAATGAGTAAGAAGAAAGAACGAAAAAGTTGAAGAAGCGGAGTAAAATAGGGGAGAAGAACACATTAAAGAGATACTAAGAGGTACTATTAGAAAGAGAGCGATAAAGGGAACAGACAAATATGAATGTCAGAAAGAAGGATAGAACAGAAATGAGTGTGAACATAAGAAGAACAGAAAAATATCATGACCATTTATGGACATTAAGGTCGGCCCATAAGCACAACAGGAGAGAAGAGAGAACCAAACATGCAGAGAGATACATCCAGAGATAAGAAGAAGACAGTTCAAGTGCCCGAGGCACCAGGAGACTGTGAAGTCGCTTTTTGAATCTCCATCTCTATCTCCAACTGGTTGTCCAGGAAAGTATTTAGATCAGCCGGTTCCTCAAAAATTCTAGAACGTCCTTTGTAAGTAATGCGGAATTTCGATGGACCAGAAAACGAGAAGGGAATACCCATCTCAGAAAGACGTTTACGAAGATTCAGGAAGCCTTTTCTCCTTATAACCGTATCTCTGGCAAAGTCCTGAGAAATTGAGATCCGATGACCTTCCCAGACGACTTGTTTAGCTTTCCGCATATGAGAGAGAATCAGTTCAGTATGCTGATGCCTCAATGGTTTAAAAATGATTGCTCTTGGCTGGGTAGCTGTCTTAGACCGAAACGTTGGAACACGGTGTGCTCTTTCTAGCTCAAAGTCTCTGTGGAAAGAGATTTGTAGGGTATCCGGAATCCAATGGGATAAGAACTCTATCATAGATGAAGATGATTTCTCTGAATCTTCCGGCAGCCCAAAAATGCGTAGGTTAGATCTACGATTACGGTCCTCCTGCTCAGTTAGGTCTCTGCGCAACGCCGCCATTGAGCGCTCCAAGTGGTTGAGGGATCTGGATTGCTTATGCATACCATCCTCTGCACAACTGATTCGAGATTCCGTAGCAGATACACGGAGAGAGAGGGCTTTAAAGTCATTCCTGATAGCAGACACCTCCACTTGTAATAAATCCGTGTTAGTTTTCGTGGACTGCGCAATATCATGTACCTCATTAAGGCGCGTTAAGATGGTGTCCAGCGTGGAGGTAGTGTCTGACTGAGCAGACTCAGGCGTAGGAGACACCGCCTTAGGTCTTTTCAGTGACGTACCAACATCTTTAGTGTCTTTGTTACTCATGGGGCGACCCATACTTGTAGCCATGAAGGAGTAACCACAAAGAAAAAATATATAGCCACTGGAAGGAGAGAGAAGAGCCAAAACTGCGCAGCCTTCAGCCCAAAATAAGAAATACAGCACATTGAGCTGAATGGGCACTTATAATAAAATAGCGGCGGACTTATATGCAAGGCAGACAGGTAGCCAAAGAATGATAAAGCTACAATTAATGCAGGAGGGCACAGCACGGAGTTCGCAGGAAAAAATCTCCACACCTGAATGAGAAAGTTGCACTGAGAGAAAAATAGCGCGTAGACAGTTTAATTCCCAGCCAAGCAGCAAGAAAATAGCATAAAATAGACAAAAACGTTACCAAGTGCAGGCATCATAAAAGAAACTCACTGGGCAACCCCCACGACCTGCAACATTGTAGCGAAGCCGGCATTCCTGAGGAGAAAATGTCACTGCGTCAGGGGAAGGAAATGGCGGCCATCCGTGAGGAAAACGAGCGTCAGATACAAAACATGCAGCTGGTGTCAAAAGCAGCAGGAAAACCTCAGCAAACAGCTCCCCTCACATTCCGCTGTTGCAGGCTGCCTTTTCCGCTCACAGGGGCTGTCGGGGAACGGATAAATCAGCCCGACGGGAGAACTCGCCTGCGGAGCTCAAGCGCAGTCCGCCATGCAGAAGCGGCGCGCAAGCCACGCCCCCCATTCTACTATAACTGTTATGACAATGAGTAATCAATTTTAGAAACTCATGATTCTTTCTGTTTCTGATGTTTGTTATGTGAATATTATTATGTAATATTATGCTGTATGTTTTTTGTTTTGATTGTTTTACAATTGGTCTTCCTGTGTTTAATTTTTACCTATATTTAATACATGTATTGTCCGTTCATATATGTGGTGCTCACTAATTGTATATATATATATATATATATATATATATATATATATATATATATATATATATATATATATATATATATATATATATGTGTGTGTGTGTGTTAATTAAATATCACAACAATATATGCAATGAAACGTTATTTCATTTTTAAACTCAAAATGAATAAAATATAAACCTAACTGTTCTGACTTATGGTATTAGTAGCTCATAAATGTATTGTTTTGTTATATGTAGATTTGGAAAAGTATTCATGATTGTTTGCTTTAGGTAACCAGGGCCGAACCTGCTGAATCACAGTGAGCAGAAGAGAGCAGGCCAGAGGCCAAGCCGAAGCACCCACAAGCCACCGGAGGATGTCCCCCGGACCGCCAACCACACAAGGGTCAAAGAAAGATGAACACCCACAGCGGAGCATTGCTGGGAGGCCTAAAAGCAGGCAAAGGAGGGGCCTGGAACCCCAACAGCCTCAGGGCTGCACCACAGGGCAACAGCCCCAGGCAGCCAATTCACAATATGGTAACGGACATCAAGAAGCACACAGCACCAGGCATTCCCAGGCGGGCCCCCACACAGGCATGAATAAGGCCTGACCCAGCGCATCACCCGAGAAGAGCCAAAACCAGGGGCAAACAGTGTGGCATGGTCGCAGGCCACAAATAAGGGCCAAGGAGGAGCACCTGGGCAACAGGGGAAAGGCATCCCACTCCCACAGCCCAACACTTGTAAAAGAAAAACACATCACAGGGCAGTCACAGGTGGTCACCCAAACAGGGACATTAAAACCATCAGCACCTGGCACTCCCAGGTTTAAAAGCCTACAACATCTGACATTCCCAGGCAGTCTCCAACCCAGGTGCGAACCAGGCCCAAACCTGCTTAACTCTGAGATCAGTCAAGATAGAGTGCTTTAAGGCTGTCATGCCTGTAGGCTATCTATAAAGAGCCAATGAGAACAGGTGCTGTCATGTGGCAAGGCCGTAGGCTGCGCAGACATACTCCGCAGGCTCAGGCGCCCTGGTGGACTCCCAAAAATGTATAACCGCAGTGAACACAGGAGATCAGGCACCAAGAGTCAGCTCAAAGCACTGGAAATTCCCATCAGAGTGGAGGGAAACAGGCAAACTGCTATGCAGTGCTCACCCTGGAGTGGGCGGGAGACACCTCAAACCCAAACAAGCCCCCCCTCCAACCAGCCTAAGGTGAACCACCAGCACCCACGCCAGGGCAGGAGGAAAGTAACCAGCCCGGTCGCCA
This sequence comes from Lissotriton vulgaris, assembly GCF_964263255.1. Classification (NCBI taxonomy): domain Eukaryota; kingdom Metazoa; phylum Chordata; class Amphibia; order Caudata; family Salamandridae; genus Lissotriton; species Lissotriton vulgaris. The sequence continues at coordinate 955,208,333 of NC_141695.1, read as the reverse complement.
GGCACTCCAGGGGCATCAAAGTCCATCCCACAGCAATGGGTATTCAGAGGCACATCCAGGAAGAAAGCAGGTCCAACCACGCCTTAATGCTGAGAACAGACGAGAGGCAGGAAGGCAAGGCAACCAGTGACCACGGCATGTCTTCCACCCGACCAGACCTTAGGAAGACGCGCCCTCCAACCCGGAACTGACTTGGAGGCTGGCGCACCAGCTGCAAAGAGCCAGCCGTCTCACACCGCAAAGAGCCGACCGGAAACAAACAAGCCTCCCAGCAAGTCTGGCAGGCACTGTAGACACCCCGTCCAGAACAGCCGGGCAGCCAGATGGGAAGCGAAGACGGACGCCACTCCAGCCCAGCAGGAGAAACACCAGCACCTCATCCCATTCCTGAGATAGACAGAAAAAAAGAACAGGCCAATGCTGGGTAAGTATTGCTTATGTACTCCCAGAGGGAGGGATTTAGGTTAGGGTCCCAGCATTCCTTTGTTCTTTTTTTTCTTTCAGTCAGGAGATGATTATCTCCACTTGTCATGAATGGGATGAGGACAGGAGTGACCTGGGGGCATAAATGCACTTCTAACTTGTTAGAAGAAAATGGGTGCTAGAAATATATACAACAGTGAAAGTTATTCTTTATTATTGAGACATCTTGATTGCAGAACATAGGAATATATTTGCAAGGACATTGTGTCACAGGAACGTCACTTTTCTAACGACATTCCTGTGGCCCAATGTCCTGCTCCATATTTTCAAAGTGGTGTTAAGCTACTTTTAGTGGCTCAACACCACTTTGTAAATATGGTATCCTTTCACGCAGGCATATTCATGAAAGGGGTATCCAATGGGTGTTTTCATTGGAGGTTCCGCCGCAACACCGATTGCTTTTTGATGCTGCTCAGGTTTACAAGGATGTGTAAATATGAGGCAGCTCCAAAAAGAGTAAAACACCATTAATGATGGTGCTGCAGCACACATACAAGTAACAAATCAACATTATTCTCTGCAACGCAATGCACTCCGGTGAAAGGGGGGCTGTGTTGGCGCTAGGCAGCTAATTTCTATCACCAGCACTATGGAAAACACATGGGTGTGCCATATTGTATTAACTGTGGCGCATCCCTGCATTTTGGAAATATGCCTTGTAATTTTGAACAAAGGTTAAACCGAAATGTTCGGTGCTGCTGTCTTCAGTAGAATATCAGTACCTTGCCACATAAATGTTTAACAAAACTGCATTTACACTTGTGATTTTTTTCTTTTTCCTAATGAAAAATATTATTTTCCTTGGAGAAACTTTTTTCGAATGCCGCCACCATCAATTTCAGTAGGTGTTTCTTCCCTGCTCTATATGTTGATTTACCCACTCCCTAAATAAAAGTGAAATGATTTACTGCTGCCCTGAAAACTTTCGAGTACCCACAACTCAAAGTTTTGTGAGTTTCAACAACCTTCCATTGCATCCTTTTCCAAAATACCAGCTCCTTGCCTTGTGGGGAATTTTACTCTGATGTACAATTACACCAAGTCAGTGTTAATTTAAATGTGAATAAACCAATTTGCACTTGTGAAATCAAGTTTGCCTATTTCAAACATGGATTTGCATGTGCAATTTATGTATTCCTGTACCTAAGGTAAACTGAGGTGATGCACAAGACTGCAATTTCGGAAAATCCATAAGTTTACTGCAGGTTCCCTTCGACTCAGTATTGAAGTTTAGACATGGTGAAAATAACAATTCATGCCCACTCAGAACCATTCACTTCCTGTAGTGGCAAACAAATCGGAGGACTTGTACTGCAAGAGTATAATAGCGGGACTATTATTACTGATAGTGCACACAAAAGCTCATTAGTGATTATGCTGCCAGTTTTTTGTCTTCGATTATTCTGAAACTGCAGACTGCAAAGGAATGTAATTCCTTTTTAACCTTTCTTACACCTTGAAAACCATCGATCGCATTATCCTACTTCAACGTCTACAATCAATAGAGGGCAACAAAGAAAAAAATGGCTGTCCTCTTTTGTGTCAGGAAGAACACAAGCAGTTCAACTAGGCATGCACCAGTACTATGGGTAGATTCAATGGGTGCTGCCTTGCGCAGCACACGTGGAAAAAGCTAATTGCCAAGGTTTGTTTATGTTCAGGAAGATGTACCTTCCTGTACATGAACCAACCTTTTTTTAAAAATGTCATTTTGTAACTTACATGTGTGCTGCATGTAGCAGCACAAATGTAAGTTACACAATGGCATTTTAGATTTATTTATGTACAGAAAGGGACACCTTCCTGTACATAAACAAACCTCCCTGCTCGCAGACACCCTTGCACTCTGGTGCAAGGGTGCCTACATTGGCGTTAAGTCGTGAGACTTTGTGCCATTGCAGGGGAAAACGCCAGGCTGCGCCACAGCCTTGGTAATATGGTGCAGCCTGGCGCTTCCGAAGTGGAGATGAGAGGCGTTAGGCCAAGGAGGCTAATGCCTCTCACCACCACTTCCTCGATAATATGCCCCTACACTTTTTTCTTGTGGTCTTCAATTAGTTGTAGTTTGCCCTTGAAAAAGTGTAAAAATCCATTTGTAGGCTTGGACAGTTATACATTTCCGTAAACTAAGCAAAATTAGGAAATCAACAGGTCAATTGCGGATATTGCTCTTGGTTCCCCCCCAAAAAAACGAATCATTCAAGTGAAAAAACAATGAAAATAATTGCAAATTGTGAGAATGTTTTCTACCGTGTATTTTTGCCCCGCTGGCCGATTTACAAAAGTAACAACAGTTTTTTGCCATCATATCCGTCTGGTCACAGGAATCCCAGAGTAGAATCCATTTGTGAATCAATTTGTGAATCCATTTATGAGAGGTATCACTAGAAAGGGGAGACTTTCTCCTTTCTAGCAATGCTTCTAACTTGGTGCTGGGACCCTACTGGCGGGGGACAAATGCTTCTAGACGTTTGAGGCCTATTCACATACTGCTGTCTCTTCCACCAACCAGTAGGAGAATGACGTCAGTGGAACCTACATAATTGAATGTGGTTGGAGGGGCCGGGGGCTGAGCAGATGTACTTACCCGTCATCCTGCATCAAACATTATCTGTATTGCGGGAAGCCTCTGATGCAAGCACTGAAGGTAAATTGCTCATCGCCATGTTCCCTCAATTGCATTGTTGAGGAAGTGCAGCTGATGGGAACATCCAGAGAGCCACATTAAAGTGGACAAAGTCTCACCAATGTCTGATGACATACGTTTTACAGTTCACTCAACCTTAAAATCAACTCTAACATGAATATCTATAACTATTTGGAACTGAATCCTTCTGAATTGAACTCCTCTGGTCTTCAATAAAATGTGTAAATGGTATCATGATACATTTTAGTGACAGAAGCAATAACAATTTATATGTTTAATATATCTTTTTTTTTTTTTAAATCCCATTTTCCAAAAAAGTATTTCTTTTGAGTTTTTATTTTGTTTTTTGCTTTACAAAACCTTTCAATTTGCGTGTAAAGAAACAAAAACGATGCCCCTATTCACTATATATTTCATAATAAACAGCATATTATGTAGGTGTGTGATTTTAGATTATACAGATATGAGGATGATATCGCGATAAGAAAATGGGAGACGAAGATATTGGAAAGCTTTCAGATGAAAGTAGGGATAGTTTACAGAGACATTTTGAACATATCTGTGTGGAAGTCCATTGTATTTACACCCTTCCCCATTTGCAATCTAAATGTTGGGGTTTCTGAGTTTTGCAGTGGCTGCAGGTCTCTAACTGAGATCAGCCTCATGTGTTCTATATTAAAAGGACTACTGTTTCAGCATAACTATGCCATTATTGACACTTTGGATAAAATACTCACTGTAGGCACGAAAGGTTTGCACAGATTTATTACGTACAAATTTTGGGTGCAAATGAAAACATGACGTGATGTAAACAGTGCAGGTTTCCTGAAGCCACAAAAATGCTATTGAATACTGGCTCCTTCGCTAAGGCGGAGGAGCGTCGCCCCACTGCTCCCAGAGCAGTGGAAAAGGGAAAAACAAAATGATAATAACAATGTTATTTTCATTTTATTTTTGGTTGCTGCAGGGCTGTGCTAGGGCGGGGCAGGGCTGGTGGCACAGGGAGGAGGAGTGGTTCATGCATTTAAGCGATCATGACAGTTTGGCCGGACTTCTTGGTTCGGCCAAACAGTCATGTGCACTTTGCATGTTCTCCAAGGGCCTGTAATAGACAGCCTGGGTGGAGAACATGCACAGGCTCTCTGTCTCCATCTGAGTGCCGAACCACCTGGCCCAGACCTATCACACTGCTGCATTGCAGCATTGTGATTGGCTTAGGAGAGCCTGTGTGCTTCCTGCTCCATCCAGATTTAGTGTCAGGAAGAGAAGCAGAGAGACGATGAGAGATGACAGAAGAAACCCCTTGCACCGCCACCCTGTTCTCTAACAGCCGCAACTGATATTGTCAGTGCATACAGAAGCTTGTCTGCATTATCCATTGAATTAATCAGATTCTTATTAAATTTAGTGCTTTATCCATGTTTGAATTGTAAATTATATTCAACTGGAACTCAGTCGCACTGTTTTCTAAGAACCCATCCACATTCATGGCTGATGTTCTCTTGATGAAATCTATTGCCCCTGTGGATGAAAGAGACATGGAATCACACACCATAGAGAAAATGAAGTAAGGAAATTGAGTCCTAGGCTTTTAGATGACATCTGCTTGAGAACAAGCAGATAGACCTCTGCAGGGTCAGCCCAAACATTTTGCCTTCCCCGCTTCCTGTTTTATCACAGCTATCCAGTTTAAAAGTCCTTATGCTGTCTCCCTAAAACATTCTAATACTGCCGGACACCTGATTTAATTTACTTGTAAGTCCCTAGTATATGGTATTACATGTGTCCAAGGTCTGTACATTAAACGATACTAGAAGGGCTGCAGTACTCATGGTGCCTCCAACTAAAGTGGAACATTTAAACTTGCCCTAGGCCTGCCATTTTGACATGGCAAAGTAAACCTTTTGTCCGGCCTACGTCTTCTTTTTTAATACATATATGTCCCCCCTAAGGTAGGCCCTTATCGATCATAGTCCAGGGTTCATTGTATTTAAAAAGTAGGACATGTGGGCTTAGATTTCACATGTCCTGGTAGAGAAAAACTCCTAAAGCGGTTTATAACTACTGTAAAGCATATGTCGGCCATTGACCTTATTACGTATGTTTGATTGGGAGCAGACACATATATGCTATTTAGACTCTGATGAGTTGTAATTTAAAGTCCCCTTTGTGGTAAAGTTGGATTTTAAGTCACAATTCTGAAAATGCCACTTTTGGAATGCTGGCCTTTTCTTGCCTTCTGCCAGTAAACTGGGATACATGACAGTGAATGGCTTTACTTTTAGAGTCAGTGACACAATCTGCAATTAGGTGTGAACAAGATGGGCCATCCTACCAGGATGGATTAGGGTGGAGCTGTGCCAAGCCACACTTACATTTCAAAGGGCTTTGTCTCCTGCACACACACAGGAAACATTAGTCTTTTGTTACCCCAGACTTGTTGAAGCATTGACAGTTAGAAGGGGACACATTTCAAAACCAGATGGGGTAATATAGGGAATCCCCTAACTTCAAAGGCTGGCGCAAGCTATTAATATTGGTCCTCCAGAGCCACTCTTCAGTACACTCCTAAACCTGTCAACATTACAGAAGAAGGACTGCCTTCGTCCCCAGAGGAATGCCCAACTGCTGCTAGAGGACTGCCCTGCTGCTTGAGGCCTGTACTGCACTTTGAGAAGGAAGACAGGACCTGGTCCCTTCATCCTTGCACACCTGAGTGACTTCAATGGTCAGTTGGCTGACCAGTTTCGGCTACAAGAACACAACAAGCTCCAGAGCATACCCTGCAGCTGCCCAGCTGACCTGCAGCACTAGACCTGCTAGGAGCTTCAACTTTACCTGCCTGAAACCTGTTGGCCTCTCCTGGAGAGAGTCCCTGATCCAAATGAGGTGTCTCCCAAGGACCTGGACTCTTGGCTATCAGTTGCGAGAACTCCTTCTTGTCTAACCGAAGGTTCCATCAAATCCAGCACTAAGTGAAGCAAAGCCCTGCAAAGCTTCTCTGCACAGCTGAAAGCATCACTGGAACTGGCACCAAGCGATACGAAGTCTCGCAAAGCAACTCCACCCAGACCTCCCACCAAAGACATAAGGTACAACTACTAGCTGGACAACCTTGGTCATGGGCCTGGTCGCGCTCAATTGCTGTCGGCCTGAAATTGTGATTTTTGTCCCAGTCAATTGTGATCAGATGGCCGCGCATTGCGCTTTGTGCTTGTGGAAGCTATATCTAGATAAAACGTTAAAATTGGTAATTTCTTGTTCTACTAATTGGATTTTTGCCATTCTTTTATTATTTTATTTATTAAAATGTACCCTATTTTTAAAATTTTTTTTTTTTTTGTCCACTTTATTACTATTTAGGTGCTACATAAAATAAACCTGCCATTTCGTTTCTCTTTGTAAGAAGAAGTTAAAAGATGGACTTTCCGTGAAAACATATATTTAGAGCAAGGACAGGTTCAACTTTGCCTGGATGCTCAACTCCCATTAGAAAGCTGTTTGAAACCGAAGAAGACAGAAGTCAGAAGACAGAAATCTTTGTTGCTACTGAATCTTTAGATTTTATGACTACGTGAGAGGAATGTGGGAAACATTTTCTACATGTTTGGTTGCAATTTTGGACCAGGGATTTGTTCCAGGTTGTAGATTCTTGCTGACCCTCAAGGGTAAAGGGTTCAGATTCAGAAAGCAAAACATGCTTGCACCTGTGCTGACCCCTTTATACAGTGGCTTGAGATAGAATCACACCCTGGAACAGAGAACACTGGAACCTGTCTATAGGAAAGTGCCCTTTTTTACATGGTTCCCCCACTTTTTGCCTGAAGTTGATGCTTTTTGACTAGGTGTACCCTGGGTTCCCGCCAACCAGGTACCCACGGCCTATGTTCTTTCCCTAAATAGTACTTTTCCACACCCAATTGACAACTCTCTGACCAGAATTTCCTTATAAGAATTACCAGGGAAGGCCTCCAAAGACTGCAGCACATATTGTGCCACCGTTAGAGGCCCTGTACCCTAACACACACACACATTGTCATTGCAGACTGCATGTTTTGGTGCAGAACAAAATGAGGAGTCGACATTGCACACATCCCTGTGTGCCATGCCTACAATCCACTGCCATGTCATAGGTAAGCCTCCCCTCTAGCTGGGTGCACTACACTACTGGTTACTGGTGAGGGTACAGGTGCATGAGCCCTGCACACTACAGTTTTTAAGTTAATTCTTAGACATTGTAAGTGCACTAAAGCCATAAAGAGTATATGGCATGGGAGTTTGTAATTACAAACTCCACAGCACCATAATAGCTTTACTGAAATATGGGAAGTTTGGTATCAAACTTCGCAGCACATTCAACCCACACTGATGTCAATGTGAGATTTAATGAAAAATGCACTCAGAGGTCATCTTAGAGGTACCCCCTTAAATACGCCCTAACTCTAATGTCCTGGCTGACTGGCTCCTCACCAGCTGCTAACCCCAGATATGTTTCTGGACACCTGGTTCGAGAGCCTCCCTCTCTCGTGGTCCTGAAGCAAAGCACATCCTAGCAAGAGGTGCCAAGCCTACTCCCCCAGGATGGGCATGGTCCATGAAAGGGAAGCTTCAAAGGCTTGCCACCTTTGTGAGCTGACCCAGCCATTTCTCTGCTCCCAGGAACTGGCCTCCACTGGTTCTGACCCCCATTTCAGGAGGGAGAATAGGAGGAAAAATAAGATAGGACAAGAGGGGATGTATGTCACTACCACGCACACTGTTACAACGTGTACCATTACAACGCGGTTGTAACAACGCAAGTCGTTACAACGACTTGCGTTGGGGGGGCGCAAATTTAAAAAATATAATTTACTATTCCAACACCAGTCCCCGTAGATAGTAGGGAAGGTGTTGGGATAGTAAATTAAATGATTTATTATCCTTGAGCGCCACCCAGCGCAATTCGTTGTAACAACTTTCATTGTTATAACCGCGTGGTAATGGTACTTCGTTGTAACGCGCGCGTTGTAAACGTTGTATACCGACGAGAGGTGTTCCCACCTCTGCCAACCCCACTCCTCAGGTGGGGGAGGTGAGGTCAAGCAAACCCCTCCATTCCCGCCATCTTGAAGATGCGAGGACCCAGCCAATCAGAGTGAGGCTTATGCCCCCCTCCCACTGGAGGGTAGCATAATAGGCAGTGTACCCACCCCAAGGAAGGGACCCATTGGTCCCAACCTGTACCTACCTGAAACACCCCTAAATGTAGTATTTAGGGGCAACACCAAACCTCGTCTCTTCAGACAAGAAGAAGAAAGAAGAAGAAGGACCAAAGAGCTGTGCTAAAGGAAGAAGACGAGGACACCAACTGACTTGACCCCAGCCCTACCGTCCTGTCCAGACATGCTCCAGCAGAATCATGGTGTGTCCTGCAGCCAGCAGCCGCCCAGAGCGCAGAGGACCTGCTTTCACTAAAAAGGCTTTGTCTCCCATGAGTACTGGATTTGCTCGCCAACAGAGTCTGGCTCCTGCCAAAACTACTAGTCTGCACCAGTCTGCATCCGACACCCACGGCCTGAGTTTGAGTGGCCCAACACTATAAGGAGGTCTACCCAGCGATCCTGACCTGGGATCTGGTGATCCCTGACCTACCTATAGTCTCCCAGCCATGTTTGCAGCCCCTTTCTGGAGGATCCCGCAACCGTAGCCTTTTCCCAGTTATCCTCCATTGGGCATCATTCAAAGAGACTTGGTCTACCAACCTGTAGACTAGAAAGCAGTCTATAACTTTAGGTTTGAGACATCAATCAATAATTTGCAGATATCCCATTCTCCTTCCTCATGTTTTTCCCTTTTACTGATGGGGAAACTGCTCAGCTTCTGATGGTGGAGCTTCAGCCATCTTTCCTGGTGGTCCAGGAAATGGGAAGCCAGTGTCTCCATTGGATTCCCCACCCCACTTAGGGCAGGCCTTCAAATGTTATTCTTTCATGCCTTGCACAGACATTTCTGAAACCATGTGCTCAATAGAATGGATGAAGTCTAACTGCGCATTGATTTTTTTGGGGGGTGGGGGCCTGCTTTTAGCGGTTGTTTTTGAAGAATACGTTAGGAATTTTAATCAGGCAGCAATGCCATGACATGGCTGATAGGACAGCATTGTGATTTTCAACGAAAATGCTTCTGCTGTGTCGGGGAAAAGACTTTTAGCAAGCAAAACCCTGTAATTTATGCCATGGGGTCATAGGGGGATTGGTGTGGGTGTGTTCTCTGACGTCCCTGTGGATTTGTAGCCCATCCACCACGGTCTAGTAAGGCATTAGGATTGTTTTTTTAAATTTCTGTTAGAATATAATTACCTACATTTTGGTATTAGTATAAACTTTGACCCAAATACTTTACATTTGGTAGCATTTTACTCTATAATGTTTTCTCTTTTTATTTATTTTGGTTTGTTAACTACTTTACTAGTCACATTGTTTTGCTTCTGTTTTACATATACCACATTCTTTTCTCTGACAAACGCTGTAATGCTTGAGCCAACCTACAATGGGTGTGCCCGGCATTCCTGACAAAAAACTATCTGGTGTTTATGAGGAAAACTGGTTTAGACTTAGGAGAGCTCAGATGCAGCTCACAGAATCATAGAATCCTCTGGTATCAATTGGTTCACTGTACAATTTCCTACAATGCTTGCTGTTAGAAGGGGCGATCCCAGAGGCCAGGTTATGTCTACCAACTCTTCTGTGACCCGCCTCTCCCACCAATAATGCCGAGGGATCCCCACCGGGAAGGACCTCAAGTATTGAATCGTACACACGAGGACCACACCACACTTATCAACAGACACTACACCGTAGGTTTTTGATATCAAGTTCTTTATAAACAGGTAAAAGGAATTAGCACTCTCATGTACACACGATCAAGGGATCGTAAAAGTCTCAAGGCTTCTGGGAAGGGGGTAGCGGGACAGTTTCAGTCTTTTAGGCCAGTACGTAGCTTATCCTGTGCACAGCTTTCAATCCTCGAGCCGGGGGTTACGGAAGATGGTAGTCGCACTGGTTGTCCTACGCACTTGAGGATGACTCAATTTGTGTTGGTAGCGTCGATAGTCCAGCCGGACCAGAGTACTCCTCGAGCCGCGACGGATTCAGCAGGGCTCGATCTGGAGGGTAGTTCCTGAGGAGCCGCGACCACGTCAGCAGGGCTCAGGATGTTCATTGAGGTCTTTAGGATTCAAGCTTGGGCTGTGACGAGGTCAGCAGGGCTCCGATGTTCCAGTTCCAAGGATGAGCCGCGACAGCGTCAGCAGGGCTCGAAGAGTTTACGAAGTTCAGTTTTCCCCAAGGGCAGCCGCGATCAGATCAGCAGGGCTTTCTTGTCCAGGATACAACTGCCCGCTAGTTCTTGGGCGGGCCTTGATATAGTCCAGTGGCCCTTTGATGTCCGGACCCTCGCAGGCGGAGGTCTGAGGCTTTGGGGGCGGCCAGTTGGTGAGGTCCGGTGGTTGGTTCTTTGATCCCTTTGAGGATGCGTCCGGGTATTCCCAGACGCCCAGCAGGTCTGGAGCCAACACTCGGGGAGGCCAGAGGTGCAATCGAAACTGGCCGCCAGGGGAAGACCAGAGGTGTGACAGAAACCAGTCTCTCAGGGGAGGCTGGAGGTGCCATCGAAACTCCCTGTTGTCTCTCACTAGGGTAGCCCTCACCCTCCCAACGGGGGCTGGCGCATCTGGAGCCTAAGCTTCGCTGGAGCTGGGGACATGCTAAGCCCATGGAGTCAGGGATCTCGGGAAGGGAAAATGGCTGCTGGTAGGCCTATGGGGCCTTTCGGGTTTGGGGCGCGCGGGGCTGGGAAGGTGGCCGGGGACAGGCCGATGCGGGTCACGGGCATTTGGTCGGACATAGGCAGGGCAGCCAGGGGTTTCTGGGTACGGGGCTGGGCTAACGGGGAGCTGAGGAACGGGGGCGAACCACGCCACAAGGCCAGGTCCAGCACTTGCTTATGTTCTTCCACTTCAATATACATCCTAAATACATTTATAGTTTGATGATAAAAATTTTAAAGTCAGTATTATAAATTATTATATTTTTGTCAGAAAATAACCCTACATAACATAGGGCCAGATGTAGGTGGCCAAATACCGGTTGGTAATGCAGAAATTGACAACATTTCTGCATTACCAACCGGTATTTGGCTGAGTGCAATGTAGGTGAGTTGAAACCTACTTGCAAAATAAGGAATCGGAAAATAGTGATTCCTTATTTTGCTCTTGCATTTAAGGAATCAGAAATATCGATTCCTTATTTTGCTCTTGCATTTCAGGAATCGGAAATATCGATTCCTTAAATGCAATGTATGTAGCACTAAAAATAGTGCACTCCAGTCTTAAGGACTCGCTAATTACCACTAACTTCAAGTTGGAAGTAAGTAGCGATTTCCTTAAAAAAATAACTTTTTTGCTTTTTTAAATGTGCCATGTGGCACAGATCCATGCCCTTAGGGCATGTATGTGCGCCACATGTGCACGCATGCACATTTAAGGGGTGCAACAGGGTGTCCCTTGGACACCCTCACACCCTTGAAATAGCTCCCACTATTAGCGATTCCGTAATACCGAATCCCTAATAGTGAATATCTTCACATTCATTCCTATGGGCCTCCTAGCCCTTAGGAATGAATGGCTAGGTATTCCTTAATAACGAATTTCAATTACCGATTAGTTATTAAGGAATGTTAAGGAATCGCTAATATTTTAGTGATTCCTACCTACATTCAATTTAGCGAGTCCTTAAGAGCAATTTGGTAAAAACCGCTAATAAGGACTCGCTATATTGAAGTTACCTACATCTGGCCCTTAGGGGGCGATCACGATAGCGGGAAGTCTGCCGACCCGGTGGTGGTGGATTTACCGCCATCACCCTGAATATTCCCACCACCAAATTAGGATGGCAGTGGGAATAGTAAAGGTACCGCGGCGGACGGAAAGACCGCCCGCCGTGGTCCCGCAAGGCAGGCCTTTTGTGCCCGCCTTGCGTGACCAGGTACCATGGGGTAATGGAGGCAGTGCCGTGCAGACACCGCCGTGGGCATTATGATGCCTGTATTTTGCAGCAGAGTTCCCGCTGCAAAAAGACAGGTGGGGAATGCCTTCAGGGTCCCGGCGAAGGTATGGGAGGTGGGGTGCTGCACGTGGGGGTACCTATGGTACCCCCCTGCATGTGCATGTACAAGGTGGCAGGCAACGCACAGTGCATGCCACGTTGTGAATACATATGCACAACTTGTATTTTTACATTGTGACGGTCGCTGACAACGGCCGCAATGTAAACATATAGGATGCGCCCGCCAGTGTGACGGGCGCATCATAAATCGTTCTGTGGGACCGCCACACCTTTGCAGAAACGATGGCGGGCGGACATCGTAATCGGCCCCTTAATTCCTTGGAAATAACAACATAACAAAGTGGAAATGGCAAGCTTAAAAGACCAGATAGATCAATTTGAGAAAATATGGTGGGGGCTCAGCCTTTAAGATAGCAAAGACAGCAGTCGTTTTTCGTAATTTCTTTTTTTATGCCTTATAAGTATAAATATGGTTGTGTCTCTTTTTTAAATCAAGCCTTCTTCCACATTTAAACATGTCCTGTGCCAGTGCTGATTATTCCAGATTGATTTACAATGTTTCATTGGGTGAATTAGAGTTAGTCACTGATGAAATTGCATTGAATGCAGTGTGGACTATTGATGACAAGGAGACATGTAGGCTGACTGCTGTCAAGGAGCTCATTATGTACTTTTTAATTAGTGCCAAATTGTAAATTACATCAGCATTGAAGTCACACCAATGTGATAGTCACTTGGTAAAAGCCATTAAGGAAAATCTGTGCCTTATCAAAATTAATGCTGTGAGAAAAAACGTCCTTAAGATATTCCAGCACTTTCCCTTATTTTGAAGGATATTTATCTATATTTAATGGATGATGTGACTCAACCTACTTTTCAAAGCTGTTACATGTTACTGATACTCTGTTGGTATGCTTTAAAGTATGTATGGGTTAATATATGTGCACTAACCTCATTATAATATTTGTTCTTTTAATCCTTGTTCATGAAGCCTGGCTCACATATGTCAAGAAAAAGGTCTGTTTTAAGAAATGATAATTGATGATTATGCAAGTTTGTATTTTATAAGTGTGTGTGGGATTCTGAAACATTTCTGAGCTATGTCCTTGTAGATTAATTCATAAGTGAGTCTAATGTGTGTCACCCTCTCCTAGACCTTTCCTGAGAAAATGGTGCAATTTAATATATTTTCAATACTTTCTGCATAGTCCTATACATTAAGCTCCATATTTATCTAGGTTACAACAACAATGGTTCAGGGAAATATTTTAAACGAAAAAAGAAAAAAACAAAGAAATGATACTGTGACACAGTCACTCAATGCAAATAAAATACAAAGAATAATAACATACCCACAGCAATTATTTGAAAAAATAATTTGTTATTGCAAAGAATTCATGTAAAACATAAATAGTACAAAGATTCAATATATAATTTGTGCTCACAAAGTTATGGAAAACATATAAATATAAAAATACAAATTACAGTGTCTACAAAAAGCAATGGCAGAAGTAAACTGCAATACAAAAGTAAGTCTGTCAAGTGACAGGAACAGAGTATAGTGTATGCTTCTTCCTAATTCACCAAAGGAAGGAGTCAACATCCTTGGGACCTTATTAGTTCATTAGGTCATCATCAGGACATAAAACAAACGCTGAGAGCAATCCTTAAAATCATTTTGCAAAATCTTAATCAAAGAAAGAATGGTACGGGGCGTGGCTAGCAGCCAACGATGGCGGCCGCAGCTTAGAGAGGCTCCCGAGACGAGGCGGCTTCCCACCACAATCCGTTATAATTATCCTTGTCTTCACGAGCTTTAAGGGGAGGACCGGACCCGGAGTCCATGCGGCAACCAGCGCAGTAACTTTGGGGTCGGCGATGGCCTGAACGAGCATCGAAGCACTGGACGGAGACCGGAGAGGAGAAGGGCCTATCGTCAGTCTGAAAGCAGCGGAGTCACGGCAAGACTATAGCCGGCCGGAAGTGGCCTTGTGGCGGTGGTGAGTGGCAGGCAGTGCCGGGCCATCGGGCGCGTTGCCCAGAAAGTCCGCGGAACTCCCTCCGGCGGCCCGACCACACGGGCGAAGCCCCGCAACACCCTTCAGTACTCTACAGACCCACAGGATCCGGCCAGGGGCGCGGAAAGTGCCGCGGACTACAGACGCAACGCCGCCATTTTGCCCGCTGCACGCGAGTATCACCCCGAGTCCCAGCAGCGGCCATTCACACAGAACATGGATCACTGCAAGCGGGGGACAGCGGGTCTTAGCGAACTCCTTTCTGTGGCATCAACGAGTGCTCATAAGGCACTCCACTGGAAGGACATTGTTGGAAGCGGATGGGGCCCTGGCAGAACGCATACCGAGGGGACGCTAAGGCTCGGCAAAACGCAGAGGCATAACCCAGTGCTAGCCGCGACCCACAGCACACCGCCGGACTTATCAACGGGCCAAATGCAGGTATGAGGGCTCGGCAGACCGCCTGCTTCAATAGCACTACTGGGTGAGAGGTCGCAAAGACTATCATAGTCTCAGATACCGCCCTGTAAGTCGTTCCTGAGGGGACATTCAACTACCGGAAACCTGCGAGGGGACACTACTCTCCCTCACTGTGGACTCACCTACGCGCCTCTACACAGCCGACTACCGGTGCATGCATGGACGGCCCTGCTCGGCCCGAACACTGGCCCACTGTACCATCTGGCAACGCTGATAAAAACTGCACCATGGCAAACAGGAGCCCCAAGCACAGCTCTACCCAGGCCAAGCTGGACAAATTCACGTACGAAAGACAGACTCCGCCCCAGGAGCAACGCAAGAACGCAGGAAAAATCCCGGAGACCGAGGGGGCCTAAAAGGCCACACTTGAAGATGTCCTGGCGGCATTGGCCCAGGTACAAGCGACGGTGGGTGCTACGGCCACTGAAGTTACCTTAATATGAGCGGACCTCCAGAAAATGAACGAGAGTGTCAAACAGGTCGAAGTAGTCACTAAATCACCGGTCAAGGATGTGTCCGAACTACAAGCGGCGATGGAGCGACTACAAACTGATAACACACTACTCAGGGAAAAACTGGATGACCAAGAAGGCCGCTCCCGGCGCAACAATGTCCGAATTTTAAGTGTGCCGGAATCAGAAGTCACGGGGGCAATGGACCTCTATGTGGAGGACCTGATCAAAAACCGACTTCAGCCCAAGGGACTCTCGAACTTCTTCTCAGTTGAAAGGGCCCACCGAATTCCAGGGGGAAAACCAAAGACAGGAGGCCCGCCTCGACCAATATTGGCTAGACTGTTCAATTTCAGGGACCGAGATGCCATACTACAGGCTGCGAGAGTGGCGCCGGCCATTCAAATCCAGAACTCGAGAATTGCTTTCTTCCCAGACTACACAGCTGAGGTGTCCAGGAAGAGGAGGACGTTCCTGGAAGTGAAAAAAACGTTGAGGGAGAAGGAACTGCCATACTTGATGATCTTCCCGGCCAGGCTGAGAGTGGTAGCGTTTTTTTGACACCCCGGAAACTGCCCGGGACTGGCTGGAGGGATGGCACACTGTTGGCCGGCAGCGCAGAACTCACAGACCGGATCACGAACGCAAAGGAGACAGCAGGAATGGCTCACAAACGTCTGGTCGAGGGGAGGGAGCGGAGCGCTCTCCCTCCCATGGATTTGCAGGGGCAGGTGGGGAGGAATAACTCCTACCCCGGGATCTGTATTAGTGACAATCGCCGATCATTGACTTATTATTGCAACTGCTGCACATGGACTCTGGCATGGCTACCCCAGAAGCATGCAGGGATGCCGCCTGCTCGGGGAGACGCTCTTCCCCCTACACGCAAGTACTCTGGTTTGGGGATGGGATAAGGACTCGGCTCAGTTGGGGGGGCGGGCAGTTGAAAGTCCGTTAGGCAGGGATGCAGGGAGGGGGGAAGGGGGAAGGGTTGTTTTTCTAAAGTTAGGAATTTGTATGTTAGGTCAAAGACAAAAACTAGGCATCCACCTGAGTTAATCCCAGGGGGGAAGAAAGACAGGGGGAATACAGCCTCCACGAGGACATTCAACATCCTCTTACACGACTATACACTCATCGCGTATGCCACGTTTACCCGCCGATACCCCATGGAACCCAGAGTACCGAATGGCTGACATCCCAACGCCTGACATAGGGAATGTGGACACCGAGATACAGTGCCCCTCCCTACGTCTAATGACTTGGAACGTGAGAGGGCTGGGAGACAAGGTGAAACGGGGGCTAGTCCTAAGCGTGCTTAAGAGACAAAAACCCACCATAGCGCTACTGCAAGAAACCCACTTAACAGGGGGGGCTACCAAGACCATGGATAGAAGAGGATACAAGATGGTGGTCCACTCTGATTTCACATCCGGCTCCAGGGGGACCGGAATCCTGATGCAAAAAAACACACGATTTATCCTCCTACAAACTAAGACTGATGATCAAGGCTGCTTCGCAGCACTGCAGGGGCGGTGGGAAGGGAGACTCATTAACCTAGTTTCGGTATACATCCCACCGGCGCTACACTCGGTGCACCTCCCTAAACTGGGTGAGTTTATTCTATCTCTCCCAGAGGGGGAGGTTATCCTCAGGGGGGACTTCAACGCAATCCTGAATACACAACTTGACAGGTTTCCAACACCAGTCTTCACGGGAGGGGTACCCCGCCTCCAGCAGTTCCTGACAGCCATGGGCCTAGTAGATATTTGGAGACACCTTCACCCCGCGGTGAAGCAATACCCTTTCCATTCCGCAGTACATGGTAGTCTGTCTAGAATCAACCACTTCCTGACCCTGGGAGATGGTCTCCATTATGTAGATGCAATGGCGATTCACCCTCGAGGGATCTCGGATCACTCTCCACTGACTCTCACACTTTCCTCACAGAAACAAACACGTAAACGCATATACCCTATACATGCTGCCTACCTCAAGTTCCCCCAGGTTCGCAAGGCTCTTAAAAAGACAACAACACAATACTACACTGAAAATGTCCACTCTGTGCGCTCCGCCGAGGTTCTTTGGGAGGCATATAAAACGGTTCTAAGGTGTTAAGCTATAAACTCCAACCCGCGCTACAAAAGAGAACGATCTCAGGAACTAGTTGACCTGGAATTTACCTTGCAGGAATTGACTACAACTCATGAACAGCATCCCACTCCATCCACCTTACACGCACTTACATTACAACAGCAGCTGTACAACGATCACCTGCGCATACATGTCAAAGAAAGCCTAGCCGATACTCAAAATTGGATCTATGAGGTGGGTGACAGGGCGGGGAGAATGCTGGCGTGGCTCGATAAAAGAGAAGGGAATTCAAGGGGGATCCAAAGATTGAAAGATGAACGGGGGTACACACTAACCCGGGACGCATTGTAGAACTGCTCACAGACCACTTCGAACGGGTGTACACCCCTGAACATACAGTAACGCCCGAAATGGCCAGAGAAGTGTTAGCTCCAATCGAGGTCAGTACGTTGACCCCGGAAATATCAAAAGAGTTGGAAGCGGACATTACCTCTGAAGAAATACAACTGGCGATCCGCGCTTTAAATCCGGGTAAGGCAATGGGACCCAACGGAATACCTGTGGAATGGTATCAGGCGATGCCTGAGACCCTCAGTACACATCTGTTAGTGATGTTTAAGGAATGTCTGGGGAAGGGTACGCTTCCACCGGATCAGAGAGCGGCGACAATAGTGGCCATCTCCAAGCCAGGCAAACCACCTGAAGAGAGCTCCTCCCACCGCCCCATATCGCTTCTTAATGCAGAAGCCAAAGATTCTAGCCAAACTCCTAGCAACAAGAATTTTGCCCCACTTACCGTCTCTTATACATCCGGACCAGTCCGGATTTATGCCCCACCGCAACACTGTGCTAAAGTTACGCAGATTGCACGGAGTACTGGCTCGGGCGGATTCGGTGACGACTCAAGCAGTGATCTTGGCACTTGATGCTAGGATGGCCTTTGATCTTGTGGAGTGGGCATACTTGTTTGAGACGTTGTCGCGCTTGGGATTCGGGCCCCACTTTATTGCATGGGTGAGATTGCTGTATACCGACCCGGTAGCGCGGGTGGTGGCCAATGGGCATATATCACGGGAGTTCCCTCTGGGCAGGGGCACAAGACAAGGCTGCCCCCTGTCACCGTTACTGTTCGCGATCTCGCTGGAACCCCTTGCCACTCTAATTAAAACTTCACCCCAACTTCAGGGTATATGCTGGAAGGAGGGGTGGGAGGATCGGCTGCCCCTGTACGCAGACGACATGCTGATATACCTAACCAATCCTGACAGTGGAACCCCTGCACTATTACACCTCTGTGATACTCACGGAAGGATATCCGGATACACACTAAACTGGAGCAAATCAGAAGTATATGTCCTGAAGGGGTGGGTCCCGGTCCTTGACGCGGACTGTCCTTTGCGGATAGCGGGTACCTCGTTTAAATACCTAGGCATTCAGGTCACCACTGACCCTGCGGAGTTTATGGACAAAAATCTGAAACCTCACTTAGACAGGCTCAAACATGACGTTCAATTTTGGTCGGGACTCCCACTGACGCTTTTGGGGCGAGCGGCACTTTATAAAATGATGGCCCTGCCAAGATTCTTATATGTCCTTGAAAATACACCCTACCCGGTAGCCCCTAGGTTTTTCCAAAAGGTTGCAGCATTGGTATCTAACCTCCTATGGGGGAGCCTCCCCGCTTGTATCGCTCAATCCAAATTGCATAGAGGATGGTTTGACGGTGGTATTGCTTTACCCAATCTAAAATTGTACTACTGGGCGGCACACCTTAAACCCATTAACCAATGGATCCATACTCTACAAACTGAGCCGGCATTTCAGGCAGATAGGGCGCAACTGGGCACTAACAGCTTACTGGCCCAGTTATATGACCAACGCAAAACTCGCACATTAGTGGGACCCACGAGACTAACGGTGGCAATTCGGCATACAGCGACGGCGGCCCTGGGTTGGAAGGGGAGGATCACCAAGCTAACCCCGCTGTGGGACTCTCGAGTCCTTGGCAACATGAGGAACAGCAAGGGATTCTCACACTGGGACACAATAGGAATTTCCACGGTGGGCGATCTTTGGGAAAGGGGAGGGGTGGTACCCTTCCATAGACTGAGAGAATTATACGAACTCAGTGACAGGGAGCTCTACAGATACATCCAGATCCAACATGCATTGCTAGCAGCCTTGCCCACGGACACAGACCTGCCTGAAAGACCGCTGAAAGACCGCCTCCTTACTGACTTTATGGTAGATCGCGCAACATCTTTCACATATCGCAAATTACTCAACAACCTACCAGACCCAACACTATCCTTGAAGGCGAAATGGGAGGGGGACACCAGCGAGATGGACGAACATGAGTGGAATGAAGCACTAGCTTCGCCTAAGGAAGTGGGCATCTCCGCGCGGCTGCGATTAGTACAATTGAAAATACTACACAGGGTATACTACACGAGGACAATGCTGCATCGTATTTCCCGGACACAACACCCTTATTGCCTTCGTGGGTGTGGGGAGGAAGGCACGTTTTTCCACACCATATGGGACTGCCCCTGGATTCAGGAATATTGGAGGCAAATACTGCGAACGATCTCACAAACATTAGAAATATCACTGTTACCAGAACCGAAAAGATGCCTTTTAAACGTGTGGGAACCTACAGATATTTCTACGCATGGGCAACTCTGGGTTACAGTGGGGTTGATTATAGCGAAACGTGATATTGCACAAAGATGGGGAGTGGCGGAAGTGCCAACCAAGTCATTATGGTGTCTAAATATGGATAAAGTGATGATAACCGAAAGGGCGGTATACTCTAACCGTGCCTGCCCGGGGAAGTGGAATAAAATCTGGACTAAATGGAATGTATACAGAGGGGAGATTTGTGATCCCTTGCCAGAGGACGATCAAGATGAGTCAGACGAGGAAGAGACAGAGGGCTAGTATTTTGGGCGCCTTGTGAGAAAAGGGAACCAGGGATAGGGAAGTGGTGTCTCGCCACATAACATGCAGGATAGGCAGCAGAGGGATTACATGGATCACCACTTGAGAGGGGTGTCTACTCTAACACAAGCATGGTAGTCGGGGGCGGTAGGCGAGCATGAGAGGGAAATCAGGAAGGGGTATTTTGGTGAGGTGGCTACAAAGGATCAGTATTATTGCACACACGGCCACATTACTATTCCTAACAGTTACTTTGAGTTGTTGTTGTTCGGGGGGGGGGGGAGAAAAAAAGAAAAGAAAAACCAAAAACCAAAACTCTCTGGGATACATCTACATGTGCTGCACCTTTTCTTTTTGGCAGCTGACTTACTGACTAAAATACTAAAGAATGTACTACTGATTTTATAATGTTGCCATGTGACCTACAAACTGCTATAGCGGCCAGCCCACTGGGTTGTAGGCATTCCGCTGTGTAACTTGATGGTGCAATAAAGGTTTTATGGAAAAGAAAAAAAAAAAAAAAGAAAGAATGGTAAAACCTCCAAATCAAGCAAGTTTTCCCTGGTACAAAAATCAGGCTGGTCAAATGGTAAGCTCGTCATTCCAGAGAATTAAGAGGAAACATACACTGTATGCTGTTCCTGACTTTTGACGGACTTAATTTTGCATTACTTTGTCCCGTAATTTGTATGTTTATGTTTATATGTTTTGTATAACTTTGTGAGTACCAATCGTTTACTGTATCTTTGTACTATTTATGTTTTACATGAATACTTTTCAATAACCATTGATTTTTTCTAATAGTTGCTGTGGGCTCCATATTATTCTTTTTGTTTTATTTGTATAGAGTGATTGTGTCATGTAATAATTTCCTAGTTTTTACATTTAAATTATTTCCGTGAACCATTGTTGTTGTTACATTGTTTATTGGCCTCAGATTCTGGGTAATAGGGCTTCCTTGTTTGTTGTAATGATATTCATCAGCAACTTGCATCAGCTTTGCATCACACAGTGTGATGCAAGGGCGAATCAAGCAGTAAGTCAAATTTATCAAGTGACCCAAGAAAACAACTGTTTCATTTCTGGTCAATTGTGTGGTGCAAGTGCTAAGCTGAATTTGCCTTCAATGTAGGCATTCCTGTATAAATTCTAAGGCAAGCATAACACAGTGGGATTTATTATCAATCGACTTCATCATGCAGTGTAACACAATGATAGAAATGCCTCAGAATGCTGTACATGGCCAATGCAGGAGTAGAAAATAATGCAGTGCCTTTACTATAAAAACCTCGCCATCAGAGTACGCTTGGGCAAGCTCAACTACGTCATGGAGGCAGACATATTGGAATTGGTAGTAGGTATGGGGCAATGATTATCACTCATGATTTTAGGGAAGAGGAGCTCATACAGCTCTACAGACTGAAGAGGGTGAATATCATGGAATTATAGGAGATATATCATCAAGACTTCATCCAGCAACTGCAAGGATAAATGCCATTCCAGCATGAGTCAAACTTATGTAATTTCTACACATGTTGCCCTCTAGAAGTTTGCTTAGCACATCTGCAACACTGTCCCACATTTCCCAGGGTGCATTTTCAATTTCCTCCCATCTGTGTT
Organism: Lissotriton vulgaris; assembly: GCF_964263255.1. Classification (NCBI taxonomy): domain Eukaryota; kingdom Metazoa; phylum Chordata; class Amphibia; order Caudata; family Salamandridae; genus Lissotriton; species Lissotriton vulgaris. Next base: position 955,186,495 of record NC_141695.1, on the reverse strand, counting down.
GGATGTCATCATAAAACTTACACCACAGTGTCTTCCCTTCCCAAAAACCAGCCATCAACAATTAGCTACCAAACGAATTCACAACCAATGACAATCGTATACTAGAAATCAAGATGAAATTAAAATGGCGTGTCTCAAGCACTGGTATGACATATAATCTGAGTGACAACAAAAATGGAAATAGTACACTAGTCCCAAATCAACCTCTCATGTGGTTAGCCAAAATGTCAATATTGGGGCACTGACATATATATATATCAACATACAGCTACAATTCACTGATCTAACCTCAAATCACAACAGAAGGTCAACATTGATGTGTGAGTGAAATTATGTTATAAGTCTAATGTATGAGGGTGTCTAAGTCATTCATAACATTCTTCACACAATCAAAAGATATGATTTGTCATGAAATGTTAAATAAATCTCCATAGTGCCATTCCATACCCATAGGTTTACAAATTCATTGAGATATGTCATTGACATACATTTTCATATGTTCATTTACATGTAACCCTAGAAACTGCACGAAAGCCAAGAAACATATCTATGAGTTCTGAACGGTAAATAGACATAATATCGAATTTGAAATATCGAATTGCACTAATATCTAATTTTTTATATCGACATTACCATTATATTGAAGTAATTATTATCAATGTAAAAAATATTGTTTTTTTTGTGAAAAAATATGGAAGCATAAAATATTGTCAAAAATATCGTTACTAGAAAATATTGTTTTTTAGTGTTGTAAAAAATATCGAAAAAATATATAGAATGTCTAAAATATTGTTTTTTGTAAATATTTAAATAGTATTTATTGATATGAATTTATTATTTGTTTTACTGTATCAATATTTGAATGAAATTGTATTAAAATAATTATTGTAAGATATATTCTAGGAGCGGGATGTTGGGTTATTAGGGGATAAGGGTGGGGAGTGTTTTAAAAATATTAGTATAAAACTACACATAAAAATAAAATTTAGAAATTTTAAATTAATTTAAAACAAGAAATTTAAATTTAAATTCAAAATTACATATTTTGTTTTAGGAGTGGGATGTTGGGTTATTAGGGAATAAGGGTGGGAGTGTTTTAAAAATATTTGTATAAAATGACACATTAAATTACAATTTAGAAATTAGAAATTAATTTAAAATAAGAAATTCATGGGTGATAAAGGTGGGGAGCAATTTAAAAATATTACTATAAAATTACACATGCAAATAAATGTTAAAAAATTTATATTTTAAAATTAGAAATGTAAAATTGAATTTGAAATTTTAATATTGGTTTAGTAGAGGGATGTTGGGTTTTTAGGGGATAAGAGTGGGGAGTGTTTTAAAAATAATAATATCAATTAAAAAAATTAAATAACTTCAGAAACTAGAAATGTTATTTTAATTTTGAAAATAAAAATGTTGTTTTAGGCGTTGGTTGTTAGGTCATTAGGGGATAAGTGTGGTGATTTTATTAATGCGTTCTTTTTAGTAGTGGGATGTTGTGTTATTAGGGGGAAACGGTGAGGTAGTTAAAATAGTAAATTATACCTCTTTAGTGTACAGCACTTTCCCTGACTAAATGATTACTGGAGTTTGAATATTAATTTATATATGTTTAGTGTCCAGCACCTCCCCTCAATTAATACCTACTGGAGCGGGAATAGTATTTTATATATGTTTATTGTCCAGCACATTCTTTGAATTAATACTGACTGGAGTGGGAATGGTAATTCATATATGTTTAGTGTCTAGCACCTTCCTAGACTTAATATTGGATAGAGTGGGAATAATAAATTATATATCTTTAGTGTCCCTCACCTTCCCTGACTTAATACTGACTGGAGTGGGAATAGTAATTTATATATGTTTAGTGTCCAGCACCTTCCATGACTTAATAGTGACTGGAGTGGGAATAGTAATTTATAAATGTTTAGTGTCCAGCACCTTCTTGGAATTAATATTTGGTGGAGTTGGGATAGTACATTATATATATTTAGTGACCAGCACCTTCCCTGACTTAATACTGACTGGAGTTGGTATTGTAATTTATATATGTTTAGTGTCCAGCACCTTCCCTGACTTAATACTGACTGGAGTGGGAATAGTAATGTATATATGTTTAGTGTCCAGCACCTTCTTGGACTTAATATTTGATGGAATGGGAATAGTAAATTTTATATCTTTAGTGTCCAGCACCTTCCCTGACCTAAAACTGGCTGCAGTCAGAATAGTGATTTATATATTTTTAGTGTCCAGCACATTCCCTGAATTAATACTGACTGGAGTGGGAATAGTAATTTATATATGTTTAGTGTCCAGCACATTCATGGACTTAATATTGGTTGGAGTCGGAATAGTACATTTTATATCTTTAGTGTCCAGCACAGTCTCTGACTTAATACTGACTGGAGTAGGAATAGTAATTGACATGTGTTTAGTTTCCTTCTCAGTCCCTGAATTAATAGTGACTGGAATGGGAATAGTAATTTATATATGTTTAGTGTCCAGCACATTCCTGGACTAAATATTGGGTGGAGTGGAAATTGTAAATGATATATCTTTAGTGTCCAGCACCTTCCTGACTTAGGGGATGATTCTGATCTCGGTAGGAAGGGCACCGAATCGGGTTCGGCATTAGCGGATCCGAGTCCGAGGCTGAATTTCCATCCGAGTCGTACACGGGTCCGGACATCGAAGTACGATGCGAACAACCGCAAAATCTCCGTCCGAATCGTTTCCGGGTCCGAACTGCTCCATAGGACCCGGTCACAAGCAAACCATGGCACTCAATGGAGACGTTTCATGACCGAGCTAGTACGATGCTCGATTCGGAGAGCCGGATCGAGTCAGAGCGTCTGGCTCGCTATAGCTCCAGGAGTTGGACTTCGGGGGTCTGTTACCTGCAGCCTTTGACTCGGACATAGGGGGAGACCCATGGGTCTTCTCAACATAGGCCTGTATGGTGCGGATGGCACTGATGCGTACCTACTGTAGGGGGCGCACTTGTCCGCGACTTACCCATTCAGTCAATCGGAGCCCATGTACGTGTCGTACAACCGGCTCCCATTGACTTCTATGGGATTCCTACCACACCGAGTCCGACAGCATACGGCTGCATCATACTGACTCGGTCAGACTGCAGGAGTCCAGATCGGTCAGAAAACACCCCGAATCCGGCTCGGTCGGAGTTCTTTCTGACCCAGATCAGAATCGGCCCCTTAATATTGACTGGAGTGGGAATAGTAATTTATATATTTTTACTGGAAAACACCATCCCTGACTTAATATTATTTGGAGAGGGAGTAGTATATTAAATATGTTTACTGTACAGCATTTTAAATATTGAATAGTAAGTACATTTAAGCAATATATATATTGAAATGATATTTTTAGATAAATAAAATACAGAAATTCAATTAAAATATATATTTAGGAGCATAAATAATGAAAAATATTTAATAGAGAAAGAATAACACTTTTTATTTTTCAAGATAATTTTATTATTTATTAATAACAATGTTAGGGGAAAATATATTTAATTAAAGTACTATTATACAATTGATGAAACATAGAAAGCAAATATATATTTTTAATACATGAAAATAAAATAATTAGTATACATATGTTTATTCACATACAATATATTTTTTAACATACATTGTTTTTCATGTTTTATATTTCAAAACATAGGTACAATATTTTTCTATTAGCTAACATTTTTATATATTTTTGTGAATAACATTTTTGCAAGAAAATACATTTTTACAACATGTTTTTACAGTATTATCTTTGCATTTGTAAATGTACAAAATATTGATGAATACTTTTGTATGTTTAATACATCATATCATACATATTTTGACATACAATAACAAAAACATAATATAATATATTTTATAACACAGTGTATATTTTTTTTATTAATAATATGAATTTTTGATAAATAAATATAATTAATTATTACATTTGAACATTTTATACAAATATGATTTTGAAATGGTTAAATTATATTTTTAACGAGCATTTTTAGGTATGTAAATTGTGCAATTTAATAAGTAATTATAATAATAATTAATACGCTTTATATTATTATTATAATTTTACCATACATGATTTTTTTTAATTATTAAAAAAATAAGTACATTGTTGTAATATTTTTTAAAATAAAAAAATTGTTTATTTATCTATGTTAACTTTGTTTTTTATTTATTTAGCATGTTTTTGATTATTTTAACAGCCATTTTTGTTTAACGGGGATTATTTTTGTACCGCTCACTGTTGTTTTGGGTCATGTGGGGAGAAGCTTGCGGTTAGATGCTGCATCTCGTTTTATTTACTACCTTTTAATTATATATTAACTAGTAAGTGCATGTTGTTAAGTGGTAGTTAGTATGGGTAGTGGTAGTGTGTTGTGTTTTTGGAGCGTTTTGGTAGTTAGTTGTATTTTAACAAGATATCGGCCTAGCGTGGAAATGTAATGCTATGTTTCTAAATGTATGTTAATTTAATATGGAGTGTCTATATATGTTGTTTAATATACTGTATGTGCATGTTTGTGTGGGTGGGTATGTTTCTTTCTCTTCTTGTAGGTTTTGTTCTCGGAATCGCTTTTCAGAGAAGCTAGCATTTTTTTTATTAAGAAGTGTGTATTAGTATTTAATACTAACATATATTTAACACTTTCTTAATATTCCATGTTTTCCTGGAGCGTTTCTTTTTTCAAAACACTATGGGCCCCAGTAGGAAAGTGGGCGGAAAATCACCCCGACCACCATGGAGGCGGGAAACAACCGCCTGCCGGGACGCGGATAAACCGGCGGTCAAATTAGGATCGACCACCAAAAAAGACCAACAGAGGCGGTAGCGGGCAAACCAAAACCGCCAGTCGCGGGTGGTGGCGTTCAAAAACCGACCGCGGCGGTCGGAAATGCTGCGGAAAAGCTACAACCTGCCGCAAGCAAAGCGGAGACACTGCACGGGAAATTAGGATATCCCCGATGGTCCCGCAGTACGATCCGCTGTTTCAGACCGCCGCAGTCATACACAGGAGTGAATGGGAGAGACAGGGGAAGAGATGCAGCATAGCCACCGCAGCGGACGGTACATGAAAAACATGGCGGACGATGCCGAAAGACCGCAACAATGCCAAACGTAGCACAAATCAAAGTAACCATGACCTCCAAATACACAAAACACATAACAATGAAAAAACAAATGCCAAAAAAAACCATACAATTCCCAGGACAACACCCACAACACACCTGACAGCAAAATCCCATTTGGACACACCCACACAGCCGAGTATAAAACCAGCCCCTTCACTGACCACAATCCAGGAGAGAGAAGGGCATACACCAGATCTGACAGGAGAGGCAAAAACACACAGCACACACACCACCACCACCATCACTACCACCATCACACCAGCACCAACAATCCCCAGCACACAACACACCTCACACAAAAACACAACACCCACCACACACACCCCTGCACCATGGCAGCACATAAAATGCCCAAATTCACAGAGATGAATTGACAGTCATGGTCAATGAGATAGTGAGAGTGGAACAACAACTGTTTGGTAGCCTGGTCCAACAGACCCCATTAGCCACAAGGACACAAATGTGGGAAAGGATAATTTTTTTATTTTATTTATTTATTTTATGTAGCTTGTAAAGCGCACAGCTACCCCCGGAGGGGTGTCCCGGCGCTGGAACCTGAGTCTCAGAGGGAAGGAGGGGAACAGACAGGGGATGTCAATGCAGTAGGGACCACCCCACCATCCAAGAAGGAGATCATGAAGCGGTGGCAAGATCTCAAGAGGGTTGTCAAAGAGAGGAGAAGCAAGAACCAGGAGCTGGCTGACAGGACTGGCGGTGGCCCTCCCATTCCACCAAAACCATTCACACCATGGGAGGAGAAGGTGCTTGCCATACTGCATCCTGAGAGTCTCACTGGAGTATCAGGGGGGATGGAGGCTGGTAAGTACAAACAAATGGCAACCAACACACTGATAAGTACTTCCTTGCACAACCCAAACAAAATTGCATTTTCCACCCTCAACTAACAGGTAGCTAGCCATCTTGCTTGTGAAGCCCTGTTTTGGGGTGTGAGGCCTGTACCACGACTTCCACCATGCCCCCTGTCCCACAGCCTACCAAGATGGAGCCCTCCCCCACCACCACCCAAAAGCATGTGTCAGCCATTGCATTATTCACCCTCACCTAGGTAGGTAGCCATCTTCCCTATTATGGCTGTTTGGGGGTGGGAGGCCTGTACTATGACTCCCACCATGTCCCCTGTCCCACACCCCAGCAGCATGAAGCCCTCCCCCACCCAGGAACATGTGTCAGCCATTGCATTATTCACCAAGCAAACTTACAGGTATGTAGCCATCTTCACAGTGAGGGTGTTTGGGGGAGGGAGGTCTGTGCCACGACTCCCAGCATGCCACCCGTCCCACACCCCAGCAGCATGGAGACCTCCCCCACCCAGAAGCATGTGTCAGCCATTGCATTGTTCACAAAACAAACTTACAGGTAGGCAGCCATCTTCACAGTGAGGGTGTTTGAGGGAGGGAGGCCTGTACCATGACTCCCAGCATGCCCCCTGTCCCACACCCCAGCAGCATGGAGGCCTCCCCCACCCAGGAGCATGTGTCAGCAATTGCATTGTTCATCAAAAAAACATACAGGTAGGTAGCCATCTTCACAGTGAGGGTGTCTGGGGGAGGGAGGCCTGTAACACGACTCCCACCATGCCCCCTGTCCCACACCTGAGCAGGATAGTGGCCTCCCCCACCCTGGAGCATGTGTCAGCCATTGCACGGTTCACCCTCACCTAACAGGTAGGTAGCCATTTTGCATGGGAGGCTTGTTCGGGGTGGTAGGCCTGTACCACGACTCCCACCAAGCCCCCTGTCCCACACCCCAGCAGCATGGAGCCCTCCCCCACCCAGGAGCATGTGTCAGCCATTGCATTGTTCATCAAAGTGGAGAAGTGTAGCTCACGGTGTAGAGCAGGCAGACCCGGAAGCTGAGGTCAGACCCGGGACCAGGGTTCAATTCCCGACGCGGCAGGTTCTTGAGCTCAAATGTCCACGGACTCGATATTCTCGCTTCGGTGCCTGCTCTAATCATGGGTTCTCACTCTGCAACTCTGGGCATTAAGCTTGCTTAATCTCCACAACAGCCCCCCTGCGGCGGGATGCCTGGCTTTCACCTTGGGGATGCCCTGTAGGGGCTATCTCACAGGGAAAAGCCAGGACGGGTTCCCAAGGCAAGCGCCGGGAAACCTCCGGGTAGCTGTGCGCTCAATAAATGCAATAATAATAATAATAATCAAACAAACTTACAGGTAGGTAGCCATCTTCACTGGGCTGGCTGTTTGTGGTTGGGAGACCTGCCTCATTACACACAGCACCAATTGCATTCAATGCATCAATACCTGACATGTACGAGCAACTAATGTTCCTCTGCACCATGGAATGATGCACAGTATTGCACTTAATTATAATAGAGAAGATCTTTCAATTGTGTAGTGTACAGACAGTGGATGACACGCAGCTAACAGAATACTTGTACAGTGCTCAACACTGACCATTCCCCATATAATCCACAGGTGATGAAGAACTCACTGCTGAGGACAACAAAGAGCAGCAGAGCCAGTCTCTACCCCGGGTACATGGACTCTTGGATGTTGACTCCCAGCATAGTTTGGATGATGAGCTCCAGGCCGGCCTATCTGGTGTGCCAGGGACCAGCAGGTCCCAGGCCCCCATCCTCCCCACCACCACGTCTGCTGCAACACCAACAGCACAGCAGACCCCTGCAGTCACAGCCTGTGCCTCTACCCGCTGCCACCTCCACCTCCACCACCACCACCAGTACCACCTGCAGCACCCTCCCTGTCCCAGAGGATGACCATCCCACACCAACAACTGTGGACATCAGGGAGAGTGTGCGGAGACCCACAGTGGTGAGGCAACAGGTCCGTGGCAGCAGGGTAGGTGGGAGGGCCAGGGTCACCCCCAGACCTCAGGAGGTTGCCACACCATCCCTGGACCACTTCACCAGAGTCATAGGGGCATATGAACAGGTCGAGGGACAAAGTGGCCAGTTGATGAACTATTACGTGAGCTCATCCTGCTGATGAGGTCCATCGATACATGCATTGTACAAATGGTGTACCTCATGGCCCAGCAAGTGGCGTTACTGAGGGACAGGCCTGCATCCCAAACAACACCTCCGCCCACCTCTGTTGTGATGCAGGATGACAGTGCACCATCCTCCCCTGTGGCCACAGAGAGAGGTAAGTCCTCAGAAGCCGCTGGACATTCAGCAGGCCCCCCCGCCAAAGCGATCAAGGGGGCGCCCAAAGAAGAGCCTGGGAGTCTCTGGAGGCAAAGCACTAGCCAAACGCCAATCACGGAGCCAGCCCTGATGGCAACACTCTTCCCCACTGCATTGATTGCTTGCATAGTCCTTCCACACACTATCTTGTGATTGGCACCTGTCTGTTGGACTGGGTCACTACATCGATGTGATGTCTTCTCTTGCATCTCATTTACCATGACTGTCAACTCACTGCTCAATCACCACCTTCATGTAAATATGCCACACACCTCACATGTCAACTTTGTAAATAAAATATCTTACACACTTCAATTGATGCAGCTTTGCCTTTAGTGCAATATTTACAGTGTTCAAAATGTCCATGATGTATCCAAAAGATGTACAGTATGTAGGCCTGGATAATTTTGAGGCACCTAGGGAGACACAACAGAACAACAGTCACTGGCGTTAGTGTGGCATCACAGACACCACCAAACATTCACATACGTCTACAGGCAGACAACACAATGTGCAACAAGTGTCAATAAACAGAGTTCTGTATATGTTCACATGTGAAATGTCACTGCCACATTTCCACACACAGGTGACTCAACATGTGCCTGTCTGTACCATCCGCACATAGCCCTTCACAACAACAGCAATCACACCAGACAATGTACAAGTTGTACCTCGCCACCCACCTTCAAGTGATGTAGGGGGTGATGAGCTGTTGACGCATGCCATCTCCTTCCTTCTCTCCACTGTCCTCATCACTGGACTCAGAGCCCTGAACCTTGGGTCCTCACCATCATCCAGGAGCAGGGGAATCCCCTTGTGAATGGCCATGTTGTGTAGCATACAGCATGACACAATGATCTTGCAGACCTTCCCAGTCGAGTATGACAGTGCACCTCCAGTCTTTTCAAGGCAGCAGAATCTTGACTTGAGCAGGCCAAAAGTCCTCTCAATGACACAACGTGTCCTGCCATGGGTCTCATTGTACCTGACGTCATCTGGGGTCCTGGGATTCCGTAGTGGGCTCAGCAGCCATGGACGGTTAGGATATGCAGAGACACCAGTGAATGACAAACACACATTGCAATGTTGCACATGCAGAGGGCAGCAGGTCACATACACAGCACGCCATATCAGGCATACTCACTCACAATGCAAGCATGTTTGGGAAGCAGATTAGCATTCAGCCTGGGCACAATGCTGTTCCTCAGGATGTAGGAGTCATGGGCTGAGCCAGAAATCTGGCACACACATGTGATATGGTCATGTCTGCAAGGCACACCACCTGCTCATTTATAGAGTGATAATGTTTTCTATTCCTAAAAATGTGCTCAATCGCCTGTGGTGGCACAAGACCAACATGGGTGCAATCGATGGCACCAACAACATGGGGGATGTTCCCAAGCGGATAGAAGTCTCCCTTCACACCGGCCAATTCTGCTCCCCTGGGTAAATATATGTATCGATCTTTATATATCATCATGGCTGCAAGAATATCCCTCAGCACCAGGCTGAACATGGGTTGTGACATCCCTGCAACGCTGGCCACGGTCTCCTGGAAGGAACCAGTTGCAAAAAAGTGGAGGGCTGCCATGACTTTGTATGTGGGTGTGAATGCTGTTGGGTAGGTGCGACGAGGCTGCAGGTGGGGCTCCAACAGATCACAAAAGGTCTTCATTGTTGGTCTGTCGAGGCGGAATTTGCGAATGATCGCTATATCCTCCATGTCCTCCAGCACTGTAAGGTGACGTATGGCATTAGGCGTCCTCCTAGTTGAGATGTAAATGGACACATGTCAATGACAACCATCATGAGATGGCCACAGCCCATCCCGTAAGGATGTCATGGAAAAACAAAGACTGCCATGAGAGATGCTTGGCACACCAGCGTACATGGGTGGACATTTGAGACACACAGAGGGCACACCTCTCCATTTACAATACACAAGTGCCCAAAATAACACATAGGTCAATGCGAATGCACACATACTGAACCCCTTTTTTCACATGTGCACACCTCATACCGTACCATCCGCCAATATGTGTAAAATGACCATGACTATTTCATACCCATCTGCTGTACCTGTCACACCTCAATGCATCATGTGAACTTGGCACACATCCACAACGCAATGATCCCATTAGCTGGAAAACTTTCACTTGTGTGCATGAGCTGATATGAAAGCACAAGTAAGTAACAACACCATACAGTGAGACAAGCCTTGCCAAGGTCAGCACTGACCCACAACACATTGATTTGTTACACATTATTGACACCAGCTGAACACTGTTAAGCATCATCAACCATCAAATGCAAAAGTGACATGGCAGGGACCACAGACCAATGTGAGTCACACGTAATGTGCGTCCACCTGTGGATTATATGGAATAATAACATTATGTGAACAATGATGTGCCCTTAACCATGTTGCTGCTGTGTACTGATGCAGTGTTCATGATGGACATTGCCATTGCATGTGCCCCAAATCGCGGTAGTTACCGCCTGGCCACGGCGGTGTAACACCAGCACCACCCCTTCACAAGTGTGGTAGCCATTGGCATGGAGACATGGGTAGAAGGTGGCGGGCATGCTCTGCCACCCAAATCGTGGTAGCTACCACCTGGCCACGGTGGTGTGACACCAGCACCACCCCCATCACAAGTGCGGTAGCCATTGGCATGGAGACATGGGTAGATGGTGGTGGGCATGCTCCACCACCCAAATCGTGGAAGCTACCACCTGGCCATGGTGATGTGACACCCCACCAACCCCTTCATAAGTGCGGTAGCCATTGGCATGGAGACATGGGTAGATGGCAGTGGGCATGCTCTGCCACCCAAATCGCGGTAGCTACTGCCTGGCCACGGTGGTGTGACACCCCACCAACCCCTTCATAAGTGCGGTAGCCATTGGCATGGAGAAATGGGTAGATGGCAGTGGGCATGATCCACCACCCAAATTGCGGTAGCTACCGCATGGCCCCTGCGGTGCATCACCGCCATGGGGCATTGCCTACAGCCAATGGGAGCGATGATTGTGGTGGCATGATGCAGCTTTAAAATCGTGGAAGGCAGGCTCCGCCTCCGCGGAGGCGGTCATTGGATGCTTTTGAACGATGCATCATTGCGGTAGCACTCCCGGGCCCCTGCAAGGCATCACCGCCATGGGGCATTGCCTACAGCCAATAGGAGCGATGATCACCGTGGCATGATGCAGTTTTGAAAATCGTGGAAGGCGTGCTCTGCCACCGCGGAGGCTGTCATTGGATTCTTTTGAATGAGGCAGAACTGGACAACTAATTTTTGCAGCTTTGCACCTTTCAAGCGACCCCAGGGGATATAAATCTGTAGGAGTGAGCCTCACATTTTCACTGCTCACAGAGCCTGCTGCCTGGGACCCTCTCATGCTGCTGCCTCAAGTGCCTGTTGCCTTGGACACTCTTCTACTGCTGCCTCAAGTGCCTGCTGCCTGGGACCCCTCACCACTTACTTCAACCACAGGTGTTCCATGTCCACAGGGATGGCAAGGACAGAAAAGATCCGTGCCAGTCCATTCACAAGCGAGGAGCTGGAGGTCCTTGTGGACAAGGTGCTGGCACAGTACCCAAAGCTATATGGTGGCCCCAGTGTAGTGGTAGGTGATCATGACGGGAGCTGTAGGGCAGGGGGGTGTCAGACATGTAGTTGTGCTGCTGCAGTATATGCCTGAGGGTGTGGGGTTGTGTCATACACTGACTAACAAGCTGTCTCCAAGGCGAGGGAGTGTGTGTGTCCCAATGTCACTGTTTTGCCTGCCTGCAGTTGTATGTGTGAGTGGAGTGTGCTACATTGTCAGACATACAGAGCCACAGGATGTTGGACATGTAGGTGCCAGGACAGTGATTGCTCGGATGATTGTTTCCGTGTTTCCCTGTTGTCTGACTCAGTGTGAACCCAGACACTAGGCCCAGTGCCCGCCCACCCAAACGAGAACACATCACCGAACTTACATGGTCCTTGCTCCTGCTTTTTCACACTGAAAAGAAGATATGCACCATCTCAGCCCTGTATAATTGCACATGAACACACTTCTGTAGATGGATATTTGGTTTGTGAGTCCATGTGCTCTGAGGCCATACACATTACAAACACATATGTTCACAGGACATGCTCATTGAATGCTTCCCAGTCATGCACACAGTGCTTCTAGACACAGACACAGGTAGATATGTGATGTATGTAATGGGCAGACATGCATGGGACTGGTGATGTCTGCAAGCCACCTAGGGGGTTCCGTGCAGTCATCCTGGATGTGTGTGAGATTATCGGGGACCCTCTACGCCCTCATGTATGCGTGCAATCACATCTGTTTGACCCATGAAGAGTGCCCTTGTGAGGTGTCCCTCAGTTTGGGATGGAGGGAGATTACAATTGGTCATGTGTCTGTGTCTTGCTACTGTACTGATAGATGTTGGTACATGACACTGTATCACTGATCATTTTCCCTTCTTTTCTCCCATACCTGCAGCTCAAGGTACACCAGTGTAAGGCTGTGTGTAGTGCCATTGCAACAGAGGTGCGAACCCTGGGGGTATCCATCCGACGACGCACCCACTGCCACAAGAGGTGGGACAACATCAGCCGGCTGGCAAAGAACGTGGCAGAGATGACATTGGGGCTGCTACCGCGCACTGGGCGTTTGGCACGGCGCGACATGACACCACTGAAGGGCCGCATATTGGCAGTGACTCATCCTGAGCTGGATTCACGTCTGAAGGAGGATCACCAGCAAGGCAGGGGTGAGTATTTGGGGAGGGTGACTTTGGCTGGGAGCGAAAGCATGTGTACAGGGCCTGTGGAAGCGGTGGCCCATGTGATGTTCGTGTAGTGGTGCTGTGCTGTCATGTGAGTGGCTGCTGGGATGTGTGCCCGTGTCAGGCATTGGGCCAAACTGGCCTTACAAATCTGATCCTCCCTGCTGTCCTTTCTCATTGCCAGATGTGTTAGGATCTACATGGATATTCAGCATTGGGATTGTGTGGGGAATCTATTAGGGGTGAACAGCAGGGTACACTATCTGAGTGTGACTTCATGTATGCCTACTTTGCATGTACCATGATCGGTGAGGCCCACACATCTGACAACAAGGTGCCCCAGAGTACCACATGGTGCTAGTATGGCCTACTTGGCATTGTGGACTGTCATGTCCTAATAGGTGTGTGTGTTGTCCCCTCCTGTTCCCTGAAGGTCTGTCAGTGGCAATGAGTATTGTCCCCACATCATGTCCCTAGGTGTGGGCAGTGCAAGTTGTGTGTCTGGTACACTTCATCCAAGGGCAGGGTGTTGTGCTGTGTAGCCTCAACATGGCTCAGTCATGGCAAGTATTCAGGGTTACAGGTACTGATGTGGTCTATGTAGTGTGTTGTTGCAATGTGATTGCAGGGTGTGGTGGTCACCATGTTGGTTTGGGCATCTCCTGTACTGCATTGATTGGATTGCTTTGTCCTGATGATGACACTAACACAACCCTGTATCTGTCTCTCATGCAGAATCACCAGTGGACACAGAGGAACGGGAGCCGGAAACCAGTGGTGGCGAGAGTAGCACCACAGCTGCACTGGAGGCCAGTGACACAGAGCTCACCAGCGCATCTGAGGGGGACCATTGTATGCAGAAGGATTCCGTGGCTGAGACACAGAGTACTACATCATCTGATGGCAGCGGTGATGCATCCATGTTGGCAGGCACAGGCAATGGGGAGTCTGCAACATCATCTACTACACAGCGGCCAGTGCCCAGCCTCTCATCCACTTCATCTGGTGCTGCCCGTGTCCGTGTCAGTAAGAGGGGATGAGTTACATTCACACCTGGCACCCCTGAGCCTGTACCTGTCCCCCCTGCTGCCCTCAGTGCTGAGTATGAAGAGCTCCTATGCCAGCTTTGTGTGGGCCAGACCGCCCTGCTCAATGCCTTCAGTGACCATGGCAAGAAATTAGGCCAGGTGATTGCCTACATGGAGGGCATACACTCTGACGTGGGTGGGCTACACTGTACAGTCCAGGCTTTGTCATCCGCAGTGACATTTGCCTTCCAACAGGCACATGCTCCCAATCCTGCTCAGGTGCCTTTGTCTACCCCCCAGTCAGTGGCCACATCAGATGACAGTGACCAGGGTTCGCATGCGTCACAGACACGATACAGCACAAGAAGCACACAGCAGACACAACCCAAGCGGTCCCACCCACAGACACCATCCCCACAGAAGACCAGAACCAGCCAAGAATGCAAAGGCAAGAGCCCGTCTGGAAGAGCAAGGCCGAAAAAGCAATGAGGCTGACATCAGGCTCACATGCCTCAGAGGCATCACCAGCAAAGGAATCTACTGTCCCTAAAACGGCACGCAGAGCTAGGCGTGCAGTGTCTGTGCCCACTGAGGAGGTGTTGTATGGCAAGGGTACACCTAAGAAGGGCACACAGCCAGATCCCCCCACCATATCAACTCCAATTCCAAGCCTAGTGAAGCAGGTGGAGGAGGGTACTATAGGGGCTAGCCCTGGCAAACAGGCAAAGGAGGGCACTGTTGGGGCCACCCTTGGCAAAGTGGCAAAGGAGGGCACTGTCGGGACCACCCCTGGCAAAGCGGCAAAGAAGGGCACTGTAAGTGGGACACCTGGTAAGCAGGGGAAAGTGGTCCAGAGGCGTAGCCAGACAAAGCGTTCCGCAGGATCCAGCAAGTCACCAGAGGGAGTGCCAGTGTCTGCACCTGATGCGGGGCAGTTGGTATGTGTGCCTGTTGTGTCATTACCAGTTCCGTTCCCATTAACCCCAAGACAGGGAAGCTATTTCATATTCCCAAGAAGTGGAAGGGCACCCCTCCAACCTCTCCCACCCACACTGTCTCACAGGTCTGCATAATTTCACCTCCATGTGCCACTATACCACCTGATCCAAACTGCCCTCCAGCTTGCCAGACCACTGATAGCCCTACATCACCTGGGCCTCTGTCTCCCCAGTCAAGTATTCCTGCTGTCCCCGACACACAGCCAGCTCCAAGTCTGCCTGACAGACAAATGTGAGAGGCAGTCCCCCTCATACACCTGTCTCTCATGCAGGTGTGCTAGTGCTGCCCATTGTTTGCCACCTGGGTGTGTTGCTGGTCATTTAAGGGTACAGTCAAACACACTCACTATGCAGCTTCTCATGTCCTGACTCTGCATTTCTCCCTGGCCACTGAAATTGTCATTCACTGCTGTGTTGGACTCTCCCAGTGCAGCCTTTCATGTACTTGCTGTGCCACCTGCCACGGACACTGGCCATGTTGCTCTGATGTGTTGGACTCTCCCCTGTGCCATGGATACTGGCCCTGTTGATCTGCTGTGTTGGAGTCCCCCAGTGCAGCCTCTCATGTACTTGATGTGCCACCTGCCATGGCAACTAGGCCTGTTGCTCTGCTGTGTTGGGCTCTCCCGTGTACCAAGGACACTGGCCATGTTGCTTTACTGTGTTGGACTCTCCCCTGTGCCATGGACACTGGCCCTGTTGCTCTGCTGTGCTGCAGCCCCCCCGTGTGCAGCCTCTCATGTACTTGCTGTGCCACCTGCCATGGACACTGTCCCTGTTGCTCTGCTCTGTTAGGCTCTCCCCTGTGGCATGCACACTGGCCCCTTTGCTCTGCTGTGTTGGACTCTCCCCTGTGCCATGGACACTGGCCCTGTTGCTCTGCTGTGCTGCAGTCCCCCCCTGTGCAGCCTCTCATGTACTTGCTGTGCCACCTGCCATGGACACTGGCCCTGTTGCTCTGCTCTGTTGGGCTCTCCCCTGTGCCATGCACACTGGCCCCTTTGCTCTGCTGTGTTGGGCTCTCCCCTGTACCATAGACAATGGCCCTGCTGCTCTGCTGTGTTGGATTCCCCCCTGTGCAGCCTCTCATGTACTTGTTGCACCACCTGCCATGGATACTGGCCCCTTTGCTCTGCTGTGTTGTACTCACCCCTGTGCCATGGACACTGGCCTTCCTGTTTGAAGTTTGCCTGTGCAGAATATCTTGCACATGATCAGCATTTTGTGCCTTGCTCTTGTCTACTGTTGTTCTACTGTCACATCTGTGCAATATGTGAATAAAGACAGTTACTCTTGTTGTGTGTTTTGTCAGTGTCCTTGCTGATTAAAGTTATTTTGGTGTGTGCATTTGGTTGCCTGTGCCCCATGCTCTATGTACCACTTCAGCATTGCCAGGCTCTTTGCCCGCATCACATTTTTAGACGGGGGTGACAGTTTCTTCAGTCCATTCAGACACTGATACTAGTGTTATCTGTGAAGGCTATTTTACCTGTCATGTAGTTCTCTTTTTAGTGGTTTTATATTGTTGGTGACATTGTTGCCATGTCAGGTTGGGGGACACTGCCAGCACAGGGTGTGATGCTGTGCACAGGTTTGCATGCAGGCTGGGCAATGTCATGATATATGTGTGTTATTCCTGTATATGTGCCCAGCTGTGTATGTGTTATTCCTGTATATGTGCCCAGCTGTGTATGTGTATGGTCTTCTTGTGTTGGCCTAGGGTCCTGATCCCCTGGCCAACACAAGATGTGTGCTCTTGTGTGGTGTGAAGTGTGAAGGGTGTGACTTTGTAGTGGGTGAGGATGTGTGTGTGCCCCTGGATTGTGATAGACACACATGTGTCACCCAGGAGTTGTGTGCCTGTTGTTTGGATTGTCCTGCGCAAATGATTGTATGCACATGTGCGAGTTGTCTGTTGTGCACTGTGCAGTGTGTTGGTGTGTCCTTGCAGGTCTGTCTATCTCCTCCTTGTTGTTTTGGTCACTTATGAGTGTGCAAAGTGTGTGACTTACACATCAGTGTTGTGTTTGTTTGATCATCAGTGTGTCTTGAGTGTGTTTGTGTAAACTGTGTGGCCCTGCGACTCCTCACAGGCATTGTGTTGTGTTTATGTTTCTCCTGTATGGCATGGTGTGTGTGGTGTAATGCCATACCCTATGTGTGCCACTTGTGCCTAGCCATTGTGGGTCTGCACTCCCTCTATTTGTGTATGGTACACCCCTTACAGATCTACTACTGTCATGCAAGTCAGTTGACTTTTATGTCCTCTATCCCCTTGGTTTACATGTGTATGTGCCTCCCCTAACTTCATTTGTGACACTGTGCCTTGTGGTGCAGTTCTTGTGCCAAGAGTAATGTTCAACTCTGGACATTGCCTCAATGGTTTATGTATGATCTTCTTGTGCTATTTATCTGTGAGGATTGCTCATGTGCACTTCAGAAGTGTCTGCTCCCCAGTGCTCTGGTGAAGATAGTTCTGCTCTTGTACCCCAGAGTGGTGCATCCTGTTGTTGTTGTGTTGGATGTATGTGTGTTGGCTGTGGTATTGCTTCACTTCCTGGGTGTGCTGTTGTATTTGTGCTGTGCTGATTTGTGGTGTGTGTGTTGAGGTTGTGTCAGTCATGTCTGTGTGTGGCTGTTGTGCTTGGTGTGCACACACTGCTTGTTGTGCATACGGTGCCTTGGCATTCCCTGATGTGCATCCCCTGATGTCCTGTGGTGATTGTTGATTTTTAATTTCATGTGCATTTGTGGTTGGTTTGATGTGGTAGTGTAGTTCTGTGCAGGTGCACTTCTTGTGTGATTTGTGGTATGTTATGTGTGTTTTGTTCCTGAGTGATGATGTTGTGCACTCATGTTGTCTTTGTGCTCCCATTGCCTTTCCACAGTTTGGCCAACAGGGTATGTCTGTTTCTGTTGGGTTCTGTGTGTGTTCCTGTGGTGTTTGTGTGTTGTTTTTTGGGCAGGCATCTGTTCAGGCTTCCCTGTGTGTGTGTTATGTTTGTAGCTAAACCCAGGGTGTGTATTTGTTTGTGTGTGTATGTGCTGGCAAGGATTTTAAGCCTTCAGTGTGTGTGGCACTGGTGTTATGTGTTCCTTGTCAGTGGCTGTCTCCCTGTGTGTTTGTTGTGTGGTGCAGGCTTTGGATTGGACTTGCTTGTTGCTGTGCTTCTTGCTTGCTGCTGTGCATGAGGGTGCACAAGATGGGCACTTGGCCTGTGACTTGATGGGGTGTGTTGATGTGTGGCTGGGGGTGGTGTGTCCCTGTGGTCTTTGTGCCCTGCTCATGCCTTGGAGTGGCCATGCCTTCTGCATTCTGCGCATGTGTTGACCGCTGCGGCGACATGACCGGGACTGGGACGTTGCTGCTAGTTCGTGGTCTATGTGTGTCCTGATGCAGTGGGGTGACTTGTTGGCCGGTAGGTCATGTGTAGGGGCCCTTGTGGATGTGTTGTTACCCGCAGCAGGGTGTCTGTGGTGGAATTGCACACTGTGTCAGCCTTTGTGTTGTGTGTTGTATTTGTGTAGTTGCATACCTGCTGCGTCATTCGCGGCGGCCCATTTTATAATAGTGCTGTAGCAGATACAGCACCAGAAACACATGTAGAGCTGAGTCCATGGCGGTCGTGACCAGGTGGTGTGGACCGGTTCACTGCTATCGCGATCCGCTGACGAGTTTCCGCCATCTCTGGTTGGGCGGTGTCTCCGCTGCAGTGCGTCTGCCTGTTAGGGCCATCCTAATTTGTGGAGCAAGGCGGTAGTCATTCCGCACGGCGGAGAGTCTCTATTGGCTCCCACCGCCGAGGTGGCGGGCCCACTTTGATGGTGGTGCCGGTCGCGCCGCGGCAGACGGGAAATTACCTATGTTTTGCTTTCCTAATATGGTGGGCGTGATTCCCACTGCTCGCGGGCGGAAAAAGGTTTTTTCTGCCCCACCAGCACAGCGGTGGTGCCACCGTCCGACATCCTAATAAACCCCTTAGTATTTTTGAAAAACCCATGTATTGTCTATAACTGATAGACTGGTTTGGGACAAATTCTGAATGTCCCATCCATCATCCAAGTATTACATTGTTGCAATTTGACTAAATTGTTTGCAGAAGCAAACATATTAATTTTTTTGTCATTGCATTTTTTGTCAAAAGATATGAATGGTTCATTGGTATGTGTGACACTTAGCTCAGGGGGAATCTCAACCTCTTGAAATGTTCCAGGGGCAGGTGTACTAGATGTCATGTTTTTTTTGTCTTGCTATGGTTCTTTTTGAAGAGTCAATAGTTGGTAATTGACTAGATGCATGTTGTGGTATTGTTACAAATTGCTCCTTCAGTATCTCAGATGTTGGTCTATCTGTGCTAGTGCTAGCTTCTTTTATATTTTCAAGGGCACTTCTAATTTTTATCTCTGTTACATGTGGTGCATGGTTATGTTCTTTAACAGATGTAACAGTTGTTTCCTGCATAATAGCCCTACTATAGCATTTATTAGAATAATATTTACTGCATTTCCGAAATACTTTTAAACCACTCTGTTTTTCTTGTGTGTATACATAGCCCATAAAACCAATAACATTTTGTTTTTTTGTGACATAAAAAATTCTGCTCCTTCAGTCATGGTGGTTTATTCATGTCTAAGAAAAATATTTAAACATATGAAATGATATCTAAACGCTAATTAGGAAGTTGTTAATGTTAATCTTTTTTTATTGGTATTTCTTTGGTTTCGTATGTTTAATATAGTTTAAAATATATAGAATTGTATGTCTTAATTTTAATAACATTTTGTATGAAGTTTAATAGCGTGATTATTACAGTTTGGATGTTTTTATATATGTATATGTTATAATACAGGTTTATAATAATTATAATGTGTGTAGTTTAATTTTATATAGTGAAAAGATGTTTTGGAGTTAAGTTATGTTCATTTTAGTTAATTTTGTAAATGTCGATATTTAAAAAAAAACGATATAAGTGTAGTCTATATTTTAGTTTTCGATATTTATGTCATTTTACTCTTTATTAAATGAACATCGCTATTTTTATTAGCGATATTCATGATTTAAATAATGTGATATTCTATATTTTTGATGTACGAAATGTTTTGTTCGATATTTATGTGTTTTCTTTGATAAGTATTAGTATTCGATATTATTGTCATTGATATTTTTGCGCCGATATTTTGGCAACTCAATGTATTGATCATAGATATTATGTCAGTGATTAGTTCTGAACATATAGAGCCTGTTCTTTGTGGATGTGTGGTCCCCTTGAACCACAGGAGGTGATGAAGGGTGATGCCAACCTTACAGTGAGAAAATCGAATGCACCTAAGGCAGCCATGTGTGAGTTTGCAAGGTTAGTGAAAGCTGAACTCACAGAATGGCCAATACCTTTAGCTCTTGTCTTACAAAGCCCTTGAAAAGTGTTATCAGCATGGAGCGTACAAAATAGCACATATGGTCACAATGGCATTTTATTCATCAGCCACACTTGTAAATTAGGTGATGGTGAGCTACATGCATACCTGTGCATAATAGATACACTTGTGCACAAAATTATCAAGGTTTATCCTCGCCCGTGCACCATGCAATGGGATGCGTGCGCAAAGCAAAACCTAAATGAGATTCATCAAGCCATGGAAGACCACGTGTGTGGTTTGGAGAGGTTTGTTAAATCTAGAGTAACACAAGGCAGTACAAATTGCTACCTTGTGTTAATCTGCAGCAGGGAGGCGTACCATGAGTGGACATGGCTGTTCCCATGCATCTACCCACGAATTCCGACACATTCCCAGATTTCTCTACATTGGTAGAACTGGGAATGCGTTAGAATTGTAAGCTTCCTCACCAGAGGTGCAACGAGGAGAACTATCTTTATTTCTCCTCATTTCTCCTCTCATCACATGTGCTGCAGCACAGATAGGAAGATGAAAATGCCTCTAAGGATAGGCAGGATTGTTTATGTGTAAGAAGGGATACTTTCCTGCACAAAAACAATCATGCCTACAACACAGGTGCCTTTGCACCATGTCACAAATTTGCCTGCATTGGCTCTAGGCAGTCGAAAGTGTGGCAGTGCTAGGAAAGGACCGGAATGCTTAATATATTGATAAATATGGTGCATTCTTGCCCTTTCCATTTCATGCAGCACAGGGCAGCATGGTGGTATGCCTTGCTGTGCTGTGTGAATTTTTGATAAATATGACTTTGTGTTTATTACTGAGCTGAGTTATATGTACATCTGCAATATGTAACTCTTTACATATATGTAGGAAGCAGCTGTAAGGTTGGTATATCGGTGAAAGCCAATATAACATATTTTTACTTTATCAATGTGTAGTTTAATAGTATAACATAAATATATGGGGCCTCATTTATGAAAAGTGACGCATCGCTGCGTGAAAACAGCGATGCGTCACTTTTCACTGCGCACTCCTTGCGACACCAATGATGCGTCATATTTAATGTATGACCCATCATGTCGCAAGGACTTACAGATACGTCAGTATTTCTGACGCATCTGTAAGCGCAAAAGTGACGCATTGCTGGAGTGTGTCACAAAAGTGACGCATCTCCAGCAATGCGTCCTTTCACATGGGGAAAGCCCCATGTGAAAGGGCTTGCGTCAGTCTTACGCCTGCTGTGAGGCAGGCGCAAGATTTTGACGCAACAGCATCCTAAAAGTGACGCAGTGAAATCTCATAGATTTCACTGCGTCACTATTACGAGGCTTTTTGCGGGGGAACGCCCCCTCTGCATACATTATACCTGACGCAGGTATAATGTGGCGCAGGGGTTTAAAAAGTGACGCATCTACCTAGATGCGTCACTTTTTAAATATGGCGCAACAAGGCGCATGTTTTACGCCGCAGATGCGTCACAAAAAGTGACGCATCCGGGGCCTCATTTATGAAAAGTGACGCATCGCTGCGTGAAAACAGCGATGCGTCACTTTTCACTGCGCACTCCTTGCGACACCAATGATGCGTCATATTTAATGTATGACGCATCATGTCGCAAGGACTTACAGATACGTCAGTATTTCTGACGCATCTGTAAGCGCAAAAGTGACGCATTGCTGGAGTGTGTCACAAAAGTGACGCATCTCCAGCAATGCGTCCTTTCACATGGGGAAAGCTCCATGTGAAAGGGCTTGCGTCAGTCTTACGCCTGCTGTGAGGCAGGCGCAAGATTTTGACGCAACAGCATCCTAAAAGTGACACAGTGAAATCTCATAGATTTCACTGCGTCACTATTACGAGGCTTTTTGCGGGGGAACGCCCCCTCTGCATACATTATACCTGACGCAGGTATAATGTGGCGCAGGGGTTTAAAAAGTGACGCATCTACCTAGATGCGTCACTTTTTAAATATGGCGCAACAAGGCGCATGTTTTACGCCGCAGATGCGTCACAAAAAGTGACGCATCCGCAGCGCAAAACTGACGCAAGGCCTCATAAATGAGGCCCCCGCAGCGCAAAACTGACGCAAGGCCTCATAAATGAGGCCCATGATTTGTATGGGCCCTTGCATTGCAGTATATAGGATACTGCCTAGGAAACATGTGAATTATGTGGCCCTTTGTATTGTGATACATAGGACAATTTGTGGCTCTAACATTGTGCTAGATAGGACACAGCATGGCCATTTGCATTGTGATACGTAGGACACTGCCTGTTGTGTGCTTTGATACATAGGACACTGTGTAAGAAGTGTACATTTTTCTTTCACTTTTTGTGTGTGGCTGGTGCAAGTGTTGAGAGGATAATTAAGAGAGTGTTGGGGTTATTTTGCTGTGTATCTTGTGGAATCTGTGTCCTGTTGTACATTTTCTAATAGTCTGTGTCTTATATTTGTGAGTTAGTATATTAATTTATATCAGCTTTATGTCTTAGCATTGTTAGATGTCTATCTATTTTAGGGTTTATATTCGTTAGGATTTAAGGGGGCTTATAGTAGTTAGTTTAGTTAGGATAGGCCGTATGCCATATAGGGCCATGTGTGGGAAGGGAGAGGCTGCAATTTTAAATAATGAGAAGGAGGTAGGTGCCTTTATCTGGCTGATTGTGCAATACCTCCCTCATATGCTTGGAGCTGGAGAGCGGGACAGCAAAGGTACTCTACCACAGAGAGAAATACAGGTAAGAGAGTGTGAGCAGGCATAAGTGCAAGGTGTCAGAGGAGGAGTGAACCGTTCACCAACTAAAGCATCGAAGGGAGGACGTTGTTTCCTGTGAGGCAGATGTACTGGACCTACATGAGCTGAAGGTTGCAGGCCCTTTGGGTATGGATCCATTTACTTTCAGCTCGTAGTCATGTAAAGTTATATTTTTTTCCATAAATATTTTGATAAATATAGCAGTGATGTTTGGTGCACTGTGCCATACAAGACAACAGGGTGACAAACAGGCTAGAATGTCATTACAAATAATTAGCCATGCTGCATAAGGTAGGTTTGTGTGACAATGCAAATATATTTGTACACAATATTTCACTGTGTTTTCCTGCATGGCACTGGCGCATGACACTATGTAGCTAAATCTGCTATTCAGTGTATATCCAAAATGAAGCATATGTTCCTGTGAATATAACATATGTGTGCATAGGAGCAATTATTGGCCCTAATATTTGAAAGGTTTAGCCTCACCCTTGCACAATGCAAGGAAATGCAATGGTGAACTAAACCCTAACCAAACCCTAAATTTGAATTTGCAAGCCTACCTTTTGAGGTCCTGTATGGCTTATACATCTAGAGTAAAACAAGGAGCGCATATGGCTGCCTTGCATTACTCTGCAGCAGGGATACCTGCCATGGGTGGAGCGAGGCTGTTCCCATAAATCTACCCATGGATTCTAACACATTCCCGGATTTACATATGCTGGTGGACCTGAGGATGCATCTATTTTGTATGCCTTCCCAACAAAGGAACAACAAGGAGAAACACCTTTATTGCTACTCATTGGTTCTCCTCAAAGGGGCTCATTAGTTTGTTGGGCGGATTGCTACCACCACCCGACATTTCCTCCCGCCCGCATGCAAATTCCCCCGCCATATTACTATGGCGGGGGGACCCCAGCTGACGGAAAGATCGTCCGCCCGTTTTCCGCCCGGTAGATGAGTCAACCAGGCGGAAAAGCTGTTAATATGGTGGCAGTGTCTGGTAGACACCGCCATCCATATTAAGATTCATGCGGGCTTTTACCTTGCAGTGTCGGCAACGCCGCCACGGAATGCATGCAGTCTTCAACATTGGGGGCCTGTAGTTGGCTCCCAGGGGTTCTGGGGGATGGGGGTGCACATGGGGGTATCTATGGTACCCCCATGCGTTCCCATGTACAACGTGGCAAGCACTGCGTGATGCCTGTCATGTTGTGCATTGAAATACACAACTTTCATTTTTGTCATTGCGGCAAGCGGTGTTTTCAGCACTCACCGCCGCATGCATTGCAGGCAGTCCCATTTCCCGGGGCTTGTAAGCCCGCCATACAAATGAGCCCCAAAATGTACAGCAATTAGCAGCAAACTTAGAAGGAGCAAAATGCCTCTGAGGATAGTTTTTGTATAGGAAGGTGCCCTTCCAACACAAAAGATGCGCATGCAAGGGTGCCTATGTTGGCGCTAGGTAGCAATTTGCACAACAGCGCAGGCAGAGATAAAGAATGTGAAATTTGGTGTTACAAATTTCTGCTCTTTCCCTTTCATGCAGCTCAGTCCAGCAAGGTAGCTAGCAGCGTTCTGCTGTGTGAAAATATAAAAATATGGGTCTAAAGATTTCAAAATGTGCCATTACACAGGAA
Organism: Lissotriton vulgaris; assembly: GCF_964263255.1. Lineage (NCBI taxonomy): Eukaryota > Metazoa > Chordata > Amphibia > Caudata > Salamandridae > Lissotriton > Lissotriton vulgaris. The sequence continues at coordinate 955,161,527 of NC_141695.1, read as the reverse complement.
TATCAAATGCTTAGTATGGAAATTGAACTGTGTTTCTATGCTCCAATTTTAATGCCATTTAACTTAACTTGTGTTCCAGGTGAACATAAACCTTTCTCAAGAGGGGAAATTGAGTGCCTCGGAGATCTCAATGCTAAAAGTAAGTGTCATGACAACATGTTTGTAGCTCTGTAACAACACTTGTGTATGACTTATAAAAGTATTCCCAATGTAATCCACATAGCAAGGCCATCATCACCTTGATTCATATCTCTCTGAATTAGATAGCAAATTTAACAGAAACTATATAGGCATACTGTGTAACATGCAAGATGCCCCGATATTGTAAAGAAAGTGTCAATATAGGTGTCAGAAAGTATTTTATTTATCCTACTTGAATAATGTTCATGGTATAAATAATACAGCATCTGCATGTAAGTTTGCATAGACATTACAGACAGTGTCACCAGGTTAGCCATCATATTGGAATTGTTGCACAACATAATGATGCAGGAATTGTGGCAGTACCATCTTAGCTTAGGTGCATCATTATTACAACCTAACAAAAATATTTACATCTCACAAAGTGTTGGGTCAGAGGTGTTGAAAATGTAATTCTAATCCAGCCATTCCCTTACTATGACCACTGAACTGTGGTATACGTATTGATATCCTGTCTCAGGGGTGTCTGACCTTCCAACAGAGTCTAATGTAGAACGAAGTGACAGTGCTTCCAATCCATTAGTCTTATGCCCTGGACAGTACATCAATGTAGCCTAGCTAATGATTTGACACAAAGATTTCTATGAAACAATAGCTCTCAGCCAGTCTTTAACATGTTGTAAGAGTATATTTTACTGTGACCTAGCAGATGTCCCATGGATGGCAGTCCTCATATCTCTAAAAGTATGTATTTGATTGATCACAGAGTGCCCATATCATTAATTCGGGACCAATGCAGATCCAGTAAGCCTCAGAGCATGGATGCCAATGCATTGAACTATGTTTGGCCACATAAGCACACCAATTGGCAATAATGGAATTATCAATTATTAACTATCGGACAGCTTGATAATTCTTTAATGCAGTGCAATGCAGCAAGCCACCTTGCTACACTGTGCTGTATTAAAGAGAAAGGTCAGGATTGCTCCATTTTTACTATTATACAGCACATTATTGTCTTTTCCTAACACTGGTGCACTTTTCTCCTCCTAGCGACAATGCATGTACCCTTGTATAATTCGATATCTTCTTGCACAAAAACAATCCTCTGAGGCATTTTCCTCTTCCTATATGTGCTGCAGAATGCAGCACACATAGAAAGAGGAAAAAATTCCGAGAAATAAAAAAAGTAATAAATAAAGAAAATAAAGATATTTCTCCTTGTTACACCTCACCTGTGGAGGTGCACCATCTTGACGCATTCCTAGGTCTATCACTAATGGAAAATCTGGGAATGTGCAAAATCTATAGGTGCATGCGTGGGAACACCCAGGCTCCCCCAGTATATCCAATATAAGGCATTCCTGGAGCTGATTAATGCAAGGCAGGGAATTGAGCAGCATTGGGGTACTCCACATTTACCAACACATGCACAGCCATGCAAGATGGCCTGTCATGGGGAGGTAAATACATTTTAGGTGTTGCCCTTGCCCTCCTTGTAGCTCTTTGCTTGTGGCAAGGGTAACACCAAACCATGTTAGCTATGCCTCCAAGAGACTATGAGGAACATATTGACTTTTTTCTGATTCAACCTATAAACCTTGTTCATATTCGCATTCTCATCTGTGGATACATAATAGCAAGGGAATGCAAGCCCGATTGAGCGGTTAACTGGTGTCACTGTGCCTGGATTAGTTGTGACATGGAGGTACCTACCTGTCTATGATTGTTTCCCAAAGCAATGCTACTCTGTAATGTATGGGCCAACACAGATAATACATTGGCATATGTCACAATGTAAAGCCGGAACAAGATAGTTCCACATCCCTTTATTTGTGCCATTGTACCATCTATTCACATATATATGTGCACATTCAATCTTTTTTTTAACAAAAAAAAGACCAGCAGGAATACATTAGTTCTCATTCCTTTCCCCCAGTGAGTTCCTTGCCCCCACCCTCTTGATCCAAAAGACAATTAAGCTTAAAATTTCTTAATAGGCTACCTGAACTTAAGAGCCGTCACATGATATTGCAAAATAATTATGTTATATACAAAAACAATACTCCTTCACTCCTTTACCCTCTGCTGGATTCCACCGATCCGTCATCCACAACAGTTCAACTAATTAATGGCGCCCAGATTTTGGAACCTTTTTTGGCTGCCCTGTATCCCCTCCGTTTATACCCAGCCATCTCCCAGCGGTAAACCGCAAGCATTTTGCCAAGCCAATAATGTATGAAAGGAGGATCATTATCTAGCCAGACACTCGCCAAGCACAGCCTAAGTACTGTCATGGCTGCAAACACAAGAATCTGACTCCGCCAAGCCATATACTTATTGCTCACCCCTAGAACTATCACTTGGGGGGTTAGATCCAGACCAAATCCCAGTATATCTCTGAGCCAATAACCAATCTCGGTTTGAAGAGAATCTAGTTTATGAGATGTGGCAAACATATGCACGCAGTCAGCAGCTTAGGATCCGCACCATGAACAATGCACATCTGAGGTCCCCCCATCTGGTTATTCTTGCAGGTGTTATATATAGATTAGGCCAGGTTTTAAAACATTGTACTTGAAGATTAGCCGAGATAAAGGCCGTATGATGGAGCAGGAGCGAGTCCTCACATTCTCCGGCCCCTGCTTGTAGGAGATTTTGCCAGCGATCTATATGTTTTAATAAATTATTTCCCATTTCTTTATTTAGTAATTTATAGATTGTCGATAATGTTGGCCACACTCCCAACAAGGTATCCAGTAGAGGGACCTTGATACCACTACCTGCTTTCTTAGCCAGGAAATCCCTTATCTGTAAATATTTGAAAATGTGATTATTCCCTAGCCCATATTTTTCCTTAATTACTTCAAGCGAATACATCGTCCTATCTTTCGTTAAATTCCCTAGGTTCCTCACTCCTCTCTTGGCCCAACATTTCATATACCCATCATGAAATATAACTCGGAGTAATTTGTTGTTAGCCAAGGGGGGTACAGCTCTGAACTCTTGTGAGATTACATTTTTTTCAGATTGCAGTCCAGACCCTAAATGCTCCCAACAGTGTCTTAAATTTGACTCTTTTAAAATAAGCAAAATTAATATGGTGCATAAGAGAGCCTCAAGCTTCTATCCCATATTTTAATTCATATATAGAGATATTAAGTTCCTCAGCCAGCTCCCTATTGTCTCTTCCCAGCAGTCCGACCATCTGCTGAATAGATGTGGCCCAATAATACAATAAAAAGTTTGGAACCACCCAGCCCCCCGATCTCTTGGCAGTGTCATACATTTCAAGGCTCTTTGAGGTCGTTGTCCTTCCCATAAAAACCTAGAAATAAGCTGGTTTAAAGCTAAGAACCAGGATTTGTTAATTTCAACTGGGATGGCTCTAAAGAAATACACATTTTTTGGCAGAAACAGTATTTTGATAACGTTGCTCCTGCCTAATAGTGTGAGATGTAGGTTATTCATTCTGCTTAAATCTGTTTTAAATCTCTATAATAGTGGTCCTAAATTAAGTTCAACAAATTTCTCACCATTGGCATTTATCTCAACCCCGAGATGCCTAGCATTCTGGATTACTCGCGCATCTACTAGATCTATTTTCTAATTTTTAACAATTTGTGTTTTACTATTGTTGAGTTGGTACTCTGAGATATTGCCTAACCTCTCTTTTTATCTCCATAGGAGCGTCACATGGGCTGGGTTTAATTATGTCCAGGTCATCAGCATAAGCTAAGATCTTAATGTCCCCGCCTAAGGTGTGTAAAGTCTGGATCATTCCATTCTCTTCAATTTTTCTAATTAATGGGTCACTATACAGGGAAAACAATAGGGGGCTGGAGCAGGGACAGCCCTATTGCATGCCTCGTGATATCCTAATCATATTAAACATACAGCCCATCATAGCTATTCTGGCTGTAGGATCACTGTACATAGTCTGGGTAGCTCTAGTGAACGCTTTAGCCATCTCCTTTTTCTCCATGGTTGCACAGAAGTAAGGCCACGAGACCCTAGCATAGGCTTTTTCTGCATCTAATAATATTAGAGCTAAAGGGTCTCCTGTAATCTTGGAGGAATCAAATAGGGCGATAGGCCTATGGATATGATCCGCTGTGCCCCGACCTGGGACAAAACCATGTTAGAAGGGAGGAACTAACTTCTTGATGACTATGGCTAGTCGGTTAACCAGAATTTTGGCATATATCTTCGTATCACTGTTGACCAGTGTAATTGGTCTATAAGAGCCCAGTTCGCTAATAGGTTTACCATTCTTTGGGAACACAACTATATTAGCTGACTTCCAGGGCTCGGGGGCCCCTGATTGTGCCCTTATAAATATCTTTTGCATATTTTTCAGTAAGTGTAAAGTGACATTTTTATAAAATTCCCCTGGTATTAAATAAGTACCAACAGCCTTACCTTAAGGTGTTGATTTGATCGCCTTTCTTACCTCCCCTGTTTTTATGGGTGCTTCTAAATGTTCTCTTTTCTCAGGGGACAGCTGTTCCATGGTGTGACCATTCAGATATTCTTCTATTCATCTATCCACTACTTGGGTGTCCTTTGTATATAGCTTCTGATACGATTTTTGGAATGCAGAAAGAACTGCTGCCAGCTCAGTAACTATACCGCTGTTGGGTCTCTAATTTCAGCTACTCTAGCTTGCACAGCCTTCTCCCTAGTGCGGAATGCAAGCATATGGCCTATCGTTTCATTGCTCTCATATGCCTTGCTACTCCAAGCCATGAACCTTCCTGCAGATTTCTTGATTGAGATCTCTGTAATTGTGGACCTAGCGAGCAATATGCTGAGCTGTCTCAAGGTCTCCCGCATTGGAGATAGCTTCTGTCAGATGTGTTTCAGCCATTACCAATTTCTCATATAGCGAATGTAAAACATTCTCTTTTTTTACTTTCTCAGCTATAATTTGACGTTTCCTCTCTGATACCAGCTTTAAGGGCGTCCCAGACAATGTGAATGCTTGTGCTCCCTAAATTCTCTTCAATAAACCTGGGCATCCATAACTTCTTGCGCTGTACATAGCCCTCCTCACTGATTAGAGCCCTGTTAAACGAATGTCTGACAAAATATCTAAATCAAAAATATCGAAATACAAAAATATCGGAACAAAAATATCGAAGTCAAAAATATAGGAATCCTATCCCTAACAAGGTAAGTACAAAAATATCGAAAAAATAATATCGTAGTACAAAAATATCGAAATTAAAAATATCGTTTTTTTAAATGTATTAATAATAATGTTAAAATAATTATAAAATACATATAATGTTACAAATATTAAATAAAAATATTAAAACATAATTAAAAAATTAAAACTAATACATATACATTTAAAATAAATTAAAAACTTAATAATTTAATGTAATTTTATATTTTTGTATTTCATTTAATTGATTTAATTTAAATGTATTTTATTTTTACCCTGTACGACTGTACCCCAAAAACCAAAAACTGACCCTGAACCCTAAAAATACCCCTTTACCCAAAAACCCAAAACTGACCCTGAACCCTAAAAATATCCCTGTACCCCAAAAACCCAAAACTGACCCTAAACCCTAAAAATACCCCTTTTCCCAAAAACTGAAAACTGACCCTGAACCCTAAAAATACCCCTTTACCCAAAAACTGAAAACTGACCCTGAACCCTAAAAATACCCCTTTACCCATGAACTGAAAACTGACCCTGAACCCTAAAAATACCCCTGTACCCATGAACTGAAAACTGACCCTGAACCCTAAAAATACCCCTTTACCCAAAAACTGAAAACTGACCCTGAACCCTAAAAATACCCCTTTACCCATGAACTGAAAACTGACCCTGAACCCTAAAAATACCCCTTTACCCAAAAACTGAAAACTGACCCTGAACCCTAAAAATACCCCTTTACCCATGAACTGAAAACTGACCCTGAACCCTAAAAATACCCCTGTACCCAAAATTAATTAATATTATTTATTACCAATTAATTTTTAATTAACAATAACAATAAAGTAAATATATTAGCACATTTGCTGTAATTAATTTAATTTAATAATTAATATTATTTTGCACAATTAATTAATTAAGAATAACAATAAATTAAATATAAAAAATTTACTATAATTCATGTAATTAAATAATTAATAATAATTAATTACCAACTAATTAATAATTATAAATATGTAAAAAATTATAATAATTAATTAACTAATTAATAGAAATTAATTACCAATTAATTATTAATTAAAATATGTACAAACATATATCAATTAATTAATTATTAATAAATTACTTCCCACCCTATTCCCCTATAAACCCATAACCCGCTACAGAACATATTTATCAATTAATAAATTAATTAAAAATAATTAAAAATTAATTCTCAATTAATTAATTAATAATTCCTACTAATTCATAATTAATTTAACATAATTAAATTACTTCCCACCCTATTCCCCTATAAACCCACAACCCGCTACAGTAGTAAAAGACAATATTTAATAAAATAACATTAAAAATAAATAATAAAACATAATAAATACAATATAATATACACTAAATTTATTTCAAAATTGATATTAGTAACATCAAAGTTATTAATTTCGATATTATTAATATCGATATTTACAACTTCGATATTACTGATATCATACCAATATCGATATTTAGACTGTCGATATTACTTACCTCTGATATTTTTGTATTTCGATATTTAAACTTCGATATTTTTGCATATCGATATTTAAAAATCGATATTTTGTCTGTGTACCCTGTTAAACATCCAGCGTGTCAGTGAGGATTTAGTACGAATATTTATTTCTAATACCAACGGGTTGTGATCAGACATAACTCTCGGTTATTTGTGTATTCTACAACCCTGCAGCAGTTCCGGGGAAACAAAAAAATAGTCCAATCTAGCATGTTTTTGCTGTGGTGCTGTAAAGTATGTGAATCCTGGATCATTGGGTTCTTGCTTAGCACAGACATCTGATAGCCCATGGAGTAGCTTTAAAAGTGCCAATGATTTAAAAACTCTAGGTTTACGGCCTTGATATGCTACCCCACCTTGATGTTGAAGTCCCCGCAAATAATAAGAGAAAGAGGCCAGCCCACTGTTCCACATTGAACAATTCAAACAATACCGAACCATAAATGGAGCATAGTGTAAACATGTTATTTTACAGACAAAATTGAGTAATGTAGAATGTAAATGTAAATGTATCTATACTTGTAAAGCTCACTATCACCTTTCAGGCATCCTGGCGCTGTATACCGCTGTGGAACCCTTCCTGGCTTTCCCTGTGAGATGCCCCCTACTTGGCACCCCCAAGGTGAAGCCAGGTACCCCAGCGCTTTCGGGGCCGTTGTGGAGATTAAGCAAGCTATTGCCCAGAGTTGCAGAGTGGGACCCATGATTAGAGTAGGCACAGGGTGAGAATTATCAAGTCTGTGGACATTGAGCCCAAGACCCTGCTGGGAATTGAACCCCGGTCCCGGGTCAGACCTCTGCATCAGGGTCTGCCGCCTCTAACCAGTGAGCCACACTTCTTCTCACTTCTAACCAGTGAGCCACAGCTTCCCTATTTGTCCGAGCTAGACCATGGGAACCTAGCTAATCCTTTCCCTGCCATAACTGCCACCCCTCTTGTCTTTGTATCTTACTTAGTGGAATAAATCAGTTGATAGCTTACCAACTCCAATACCAGCAGTCTACTGGCTTTGATATGTGTTTCCTGAAGTCAGATAATATCGGACTTCAAAGAATTGGACATCCAGACTAACTCTCTGTCTTTTTGGGGGGTTGTTTAATCTACATATATTAATGATAGCTATTCTAAGCTTGCCCATTAAACAGAAAAAAAGTTCAACCTGCATGTAGGATACACAGCCGAATTACGTGTCAGAATAAAAATAAAAGTTTCCTTTTGGATCCCACCCACCCCTCCTTCCCATACCCACTCAAAAAGGCAAAACAAGGTTCATGGACCCTTGTGATGCCTCTGGCGCCCTGCTGTGCCCCTCGTCGCTCACCACCACAGTTTAAGACAAAAAATACGAGAAGAACCCGAAAAATAATAAAGGAAATAAGTAAAAAGATCCAGCCGAAAAACAAACATCCTAGTCTATGTGTCCCCCTAGCACTTTATAAACAGGAAAAAAAAGTGTTTTGCCCTTGTATTGTTCTCCTTCTTCCATGAAAGTTCCTGCATATACTCCTGGGCTTGTATCGCTGAAGCGAATACCCTGGTTGTACCTTTAAAGAAATCCTTGAGTCGGGCGGGGTTCATTAAGAAGACCTCACAGCCCAGTTTCTGGAAATGGGTGATTAGCTGCCAGAGTCTCCATCTGCTTTCCACCATAGTATGGTTGTACAAAGAAGGAGTGTCCTTCAGCTGCCCCTCTTGCATCAGGTCTGGATTTCTCAAATATTGACTGGCGAAGGAGAAAATTTCCCAAAAATATGAGAATGGCTCTGGGTTTCTAATTTTTTCCTGCTCTCTTTTTCAGCATCTAAGGGAATCAATGTACCCTCTGCACTTCTGATTCCCAGTTCCGGTGAGCAAGTTCAGGGAATGCCAAGTAATCTCGGAACAAATCCACGTATATCATCCACTCCTGCTTTCTCTTCAATCCCCAGTAGCCACTGGTTATTTCACTGGTTCCGGTTTTCAAAGTCCTCCTATTTCCAGAGTACATCAGTCATCTTACATTCATTTGACACTATTTTTTGTCCTGTATTGTCAGGCCTGGCCTCAAGCTGCACAATGCGCTCCTCTAACACCGTAGTGTGTTCCGAAAATTCTGAGCATGTTTTATTAACTTTACAAATAGCCCCTAGAGTTTCTATGTCGCCATATGAGCCCTCTTGTGTTAATTGCAAGCTTCTTTCTGCATCTGTTTGAGTGTTGATCAGATCAATTCCATAGATAGGGGGATTCCTAGCTGATTTTGGACTCCAAAGAAAGTTTAGGGTGCGCCAAGTTGTATTCCATTCTCCTCATCAGTTTCTATCCCGAAATGGGTGGCAGAGTAATTCCACTTTAAAGGACTTGTCTGGCTATTATCAGGTTTTGAGCACTTGTCTTTGCCTATGCCTTTGGTACTTCTCCTTTTGGTGCGGATGGGTATGCGCCTTTGAGTATCAGGTCTCAGGGGAGGACTGCCACTATCCTCTCCGGTGAGCTCAGCATCTGTGCCTTCAATCCCACTGGTGTTGGTGAGTTTTTTCACCATCTGGAGTCCCGTGCTCTTGCCATCCGTCTGGGTGAGAACCACGATAATTAGATCCTGAGAGTTCTCAATATTCTGCACTTTTTGCATAGGGGTGTTTACTTGCGACCCATTTCTTTCATCCTTGCTCATCTACGTTTCGATGCCTGGCTTAGCAGTCACAGTATTCATGTCAGACAGATTTACTACTTTCGCATCAGAATCTGCAGCTAATAATGTCCCGGGGGGAGCTTTCCTGTATTTGAATGTTTGCCAGCTGTGGACCCTTCAACAGTCTTCAAATCTTTAGTGATTTTAGTAGCTTTTATGTTGGATTTACCTTTGCTTGTTAATTTTGTCTTGGTGACGGTGAGCCCGGGAACAGCAAACTTCCCAGGAACAGTCTGTTATTCTGGCTTGGTTGCCGTGTCAACGAGATGCGGCTCTCCACTTGGTGTCCTGCCGTCAATATCCACATCTTCCAAGCCAGCAGAGAGAGTAGCGTGCACACTCTGCCACTCCGCAGTTACCCTCCGAAATGACGGCATCCCCTTCGCTCCTCCAGCTGCTCCGCCTTCCTTGAGTGGAGGTTTCGACCTTGGGGGCATGTCGAATCTTGTCAATGAGCCTTGGAACTGCCCTGTTCTTTTGTATTGGGGCCATATACCGTAGATAACTCCAGGTTCACCGGTCCAATTCTAACCTTGTTCCGGCAACACAGAGGAAGGTTTCCTTCACCGCGAATTCCTTGCTCCGGCATCGTGTCTCTCTTAGGATGTTTGGTGGTAAGTTTTGTCAGTTTTGCGGGTTTACTTCATTTTGGTTTCCCCGTGGCAAGGAGAGCAGCTCTTACAGCAGTCACACAGCCGCCATCTTGCCTTCTGCCATAAGGTTTTTTCATGATGATGAACATGCACAGTCAGCCTAGAGGAAGGCGCGGAGTACCGACGGACAGAGCGGTGCTCCATTTGTACCTGAGCTGTTGCCGGGTGAGGTGGAGAGTCCATTCCCCAGATCATGGGTGATATGATTTTTTATACACACTATACACTTCAATATTAGGAGTAGCACTCCATTAACAACAAGGTCCTGATGAAGCAGACTGGCATCCTTTGAGCCAATGAATACTGCAGAAACATGTTGACCAAGATAAGATCTCAGTAGTTATTTGTTATTACTACTTGCACTGTTTTTTAACCTTGGGTGTGGGTAGGACCTCAATAAACTCTTTTTTTTTTCCACTCCCACAACCCAATATTAATTTTCTCACTATCACACGCTACAGCGAGCACTTCATGCACTGCTTATTTATATATTTACTTGTGCCCCCTGATACCACCACATAGTTTAAACCCATATTCCTTCACATTTTGATTAGGCCACAATCTACCTAATCCTAAGTGGTTCTTTCCACTTCCTTCGGGTGAAGGATCCCAAGTGATGTAGGACGGTACAGGACGGGTATCTGATGGGAACATATTTTTCACCAAGAATACTTTGGATTCAGGGATTGTGTTCTTTCAATATACACACACAGTCTTTTAGATAGCTGCACAACTTTCTTGTTGACCCATTGTTACACTTTGTTTTTTCAGTCGATGAACATGCATATACATTTTATTTTATAAGCTGACATCTGCATGAATAGGGATCATTGTTATGAGATAAATGCGTGGATCTGACATGTGACTAAAAAGATGTATGTCACCCTACACTGACCTTCATATTGCAAGATAGGCATATTGTAATAGAAAACTATATTATTATGCAGATATATTGAATATGCATTTATACAACAATTAGGTGTTTGTATGTACATGCCCTTTTTCTTTAGTAACAATGTGAGAAAGTGATGTAAATAAGAGATGTCCATTCAAATCTTTATCTAATATGATGTACATCTTCCCTCTCTAGCTCATATCTGCAGAAGTGGCCAAGACCTTTGCCGGTAAAAGGGCAAGATATTATCGAATCAAAACAATTGCCCATTGATTCCATAAAATGTGTAGAAAATATGATTGTTAAAAGGCAGCAGGGACACTGACTGCCTCAACTGTGGCCCACCACACAGGCAACAACTACCCCTCATATGACCACTCAGGGCCCGACCATCGCAAGCACAACACTGAAAAAATGGAAGACTTGCACTGCACCACCTCATCCAGAGACAACTCAAATATATGGTGAGAATGGACAAACCACTGGCCAAAATAACAAAACTGCAAAACAAGCACACAAAGAATTGGCTTTGAAAGCAGGAGGCCTTGATAAACATTTCTGAGCAAATCTAAATCTGGTCTCTCCCTCCAACCATCCACTTCACTGTATTTTTACTTGTTATATTTGCATTTTAGGTGTGTTACGAGTAAGCTAGGGTATAGAGTAGTTTTAGGGATAGTGTATTTTAGAAATAGATTTTTAAGATACATTTAGCTATTGTTAAGTATCAAAATTATACTGTAGAAGGATTTTAGTTCGTGAGGTGAATGTCTTGTGTGTAAAAAATATTAAAAAACAAAATAAATTAAAAACAATCTTTGGAAAATAATAAAGAATATTTATTTTACAGGTTTATGTGTGTAGGTAACACATGTTTAGGGTATAGTTTATGTTTTTATTGTATTGAATTGAGTGAATTAAGGGTGGTGGACAGGTTAATGTTTATCATATCATGTGTTAATTATTGTTATGTTAATTTATTTTGTAGCGCTCACAGATACTCAAGAGTGTCCCGGCACAGAGCAGAGAGGGGCAACCATCTGATATGTATGCAAAAAGATATGTTTTTAGGTTCTTCTTGAAGAACAACGGGTCCTGAATGTTCCAGAGGGCGAAAGGGAGGGCGTTCCAGGCAACAGCAGCTTTCCGAGCTAAGGAGCTGCCTCAAAGCCTCAGACATTTAAAGCTGTGGACCTGGGCGAGGCGCTGAGACAAGGAACGCAGAGGTCATGCTGAAGTGTAGAAAGCAAAGTATTTTTGCAGGTAGGTGGAGCCACGCCCATGAAGAGCCCAATGGGCCATGACCAAAGATTTTAATTTGATCTGCTCGGCTACAGGAAGCCAGTGCATAGAACGCAGGTGGGGTTTCATGCTCGTCCTAGCGGAGATTTCAAGGAGTCTGGCTGCCGCATTTAGGACCACCTGGAGTTTTGTTAACAGATAGCCCGAGATGCCCACATAGAGGGCATTGGCGAATTCCAGCCGAGACAGAATAAGGGCACAGATGACTGTCTCTTTCGCCGCCCTAGGCAGGGGAGGGAGAAACTTACCCAGAGATTTCAAAAGGCCAAAACAGGTCCCGGCAAGTTTCATAATCTGAATAGCGAAGGAAAGATTCTCCTTAAACCACACCCCCAGGTTCTTAGTGGGCTTCCCTATAGAGGTGGGAATAAGGAACTCAGGGGGCAAATAGTTTCTCTGTAATTGGAGGAAAACTTTCCATAAAGGAGAATCTTAAGTTGTGCGGCAGCTAGCCAGTGAAAAATGGAGGACAGACAGTGTTGAGAAGAGGAGACAGAGTCCACATTCTTATCCCAAGGGATGGGAAGCTGGGTGTCATCCACATAGTCCATGACCTTAGCCCCAAGTTCCTCTGCCAAGTACACCAAAGGTGTGACATAAATGTTAAAAAAAGTAGTGGACTAAGGGAGGACCCCTGTGGGACACCTGTGGTCACTACCTGGGAAAAAGAGGACGACAATGGAAGCCATATCTGCTGAGCCCATCCTTCCAGAAAGGATCTGTGCCAGCCCCAAACAGCACCCGACACCCCAATCTCGGTTAGACACGAGAGGAGGAGGGAGTGGGGGACAGTGTCGAACGCCGCCAACAGGTCAGGCAGAATTAATGCTGCCTTACCGCCAGCATCCAGACACCCCCTAATTGCCTCCAAAATCTCCCCCGGGCCGACTCGGTACTGTGAGAGGCTCTGAACACTGACTGGTCTGGGTGCAGCAGGCCCTCTCTCTTAACAAGTTGAAGAAAGGTTAAGTGCTAGATAAGTAAAGCTAGGATTGTTTTAATATTAGGTAGTATAGGTTAGCTAGTGTTATGTAGTGTTTCTATATTAGATGCATTACTTTTAAATTAATTTTAAGGAGTTTACAAAGGGATTTGTTTTTTTCAGCTTTAGTTCCCTATTATTGACTTAGGCGAGTACATAATGTTAACTGTAGTGGAAGGGAACTCGCACAGCTGCTTGTCCAAAGGTAAAGGGTTGTAAAGGGGTGTAGTGTGCTGCCAAGAGGAAATCACTGTCTGGCCAGGCAGTGAAACATCCAAAGGAACTAATACAAAGCTCCCCCTTCTGGGGGGTGCTCTCTCCCCAGAAGGGGGAGCTTTGTATGAGTACATAATGTTGTCATAGTCTGCAGGATATTCTACAGAAATGTTGAAGCTTCAGACTTCACTTGACAACTGTGTCAGCCTCACATTGCACATATGAATGCACACATATTCATGCTTCTAACACTGATAATGGGATATCTTCCTATACAAAAACTATTGTCAGAGGTATTTTCCTCTTTCTGATTGTGGTGCATAATGCAGCGCACTTTGAAAGAGGACACATCAAGGAGAAATAAACACATTTCTCCTCCTTACCTTGGGAGGTGTAGCATTTTAATGTATTCCCTTGTATACCACTAATACTGGGAATCTGGGAATGCACCAAATTAATGTGTGGATGTGTGGAAACACACATTCTCAACCATGTAACACTTTCCTGGAACAGATTCATGCAAAGCTGCAATTGTGCACTGCCTTGCATTACTCTAGATCAGGGGTACTCATAGTACGGCCCACGGGCCAGTGGAGGCCCGGCAAGCCTTCCCTGGCGGCCGGCGGACCCCCGAGACATCATAACTGTGTTTCCCGAGTTTTTTTTTTAAAGTGTCTGCAGCAGCGAGAGAGACTCTTGCTGCTTTGTGGGAGCTGCCGGCGGGCGATCCTAGCAATGGCCAGAGTAAAGCTGCTGGGGCCTAAGGAGAGGTGAAATACAAAGGCATCATTAACATGCAAATGGTCTTTTAATGACCTGTGAAGTGCTCGGGTGCGGCTGTGTGTGTGTGTGTGTGCCCCGGCTGGCGCACAGGCAGGGTGAGGTAACAGAGGGAGCGGGAGGGAAAGGGAGGGGGAGGGGGACGGAGAGGGAGAGAGAGAGAGAGTGAGAGGGAGTGAGTGAGTGACAGGGAGGGAGGGAAGGAGTGAGAGTGAGGGAGTGAGAGTGAGGGAGTGGGAGTGAGGGAGAGGGAGTGAGGGAGAGGGAGTGAGTGACTGAGAGGGAGTGAGTGACTGAGAGGGAGTGAGTGACTGAGAGGGAGTGAGTGAGAGAGAATGAGTAAATGAGTGAGAGGGAGTGAGTGGGAGGGAGTGAGAGGGAGTGAGTGAGAGTGAGGGAGTGAATGAGAGAGAGTGATTGAGTGAGAGGGAGGGAGTGAATGAGAGGGAGTGAGGGAGTGAGAGGGAGGGAGTGAGTGAGTGAGAGGGAGGGAGTGGGAGGGAGGGAGTAAGAGGGAGGGAGGGGGAGAGAGAGAGGGAGGGAGAGGGAGGGAGTGAGAGAGTGACTGAGAGAGTGAGAATGAGTGAGAGGGAGTGAGTGAGTGAGAGGGAGTGAGTGAGTGGGAGGGAGGGAGTGAGTGGGAGTGAGTGACAGAGAGTGAGAGGGAGTGAGTGAGTGAGTGAGAGGGAGTGAGTGGGAGGGAGGGAGTGAGTGGGAGTGAGTGAGTGAGAGGGATGGAATGAGTGAGAGGGATGGAGTGAGTGAGAGGGATGGAGTGAGTGAGAGGGATGGAGTGAGTGGGAGGGAGGGAGTGAGTGGGAGCGAGTGAGTGAGTGGGAGCGAGTGAGTGAGTGAGAGGGAGGGAGTGAGTGAGAGTGAGAGGGAGGGAGTGAATGGGAGGGAGTGAGAGGGAGGGAGTGAGTGAGTGAGAGAGAGGGAGAGAGGGAGAGTGAATGAGTGGGAGAGGGAGGGAGAGGGAGGGGGTGAGACGGAGAGGGAGTGAGACGGACAGGGAGGGAGAGGGAGTGAGATTGAGACAGAGAGGGAGGGTAAGGGAGGGAGTGAGAGGGAGGGAAAGGGAAGGAGACGGAGAGGGAGGGAAAGGGGGTGAGACAGAGTGAGTGAGAGGGAGGGAAAGGGAGGGGGACGGAGAGGGAGTGAGAGGGAGGGAGTGAGCGAGTGAGAGAGAGGGAGAGAGTGAGAGTGAATGAGTGGGAGAGGGAGGGAGAGGGAGTGAGTGAGACGGAGAGGGAGTGAGACGGACAGGGAGGGAGAGGGAGTGAGATGGAGACAGAGAGGGAGGGAAAGGGAGGGAGTGAAAGGGAGGGAAAGGGGGTGAGATAGAGAGGGAGTGAGAGAGAGGGAGTGAGAGAGAGGGAGTGAGAGAGAGGGAGTGAGACAGTCGGAGTGAGACAGAGGAAGACAGGAGAGAGGGAGGGTGAGAGGGAGAGAGAGCTAGAGAGAGGGAGGGAGACCGAGAGAGATGTGTGTATGCTGGGACGGCTCAGTGGACGAAGGCGTCCGCTGCAGGGACCTATGATCAACCTCATGGTCAGTTTTATGTTGTTGCTCTAGCCCCACCCCCTCCCCCACTGACCCTGCCCCCCCACCGATGCGGCCCTCGGACACAAACCAAACTGTAAATTTGGCCCCCGAGAGAAAGTTTGTGAGTACTCATGCTCTAGATGTATAAAGCCAAACTAGATGGCCTTACATGGCATGATGAAACTCATTTCGGGTAGTGGGAATTTCATTGCACAGTTTACTGTTTTAAAGCATTACTGCAACGCAATGCACTCCTGCATGACGTAATGCTGATTTGTGGCACATAAAGCTTTTACAACATGCAATTTGATCTGGTGTCATGTAAGGTAGTGGTTGCATTATGGCACTATGCACCATTATCAACTACTTTGCATCATGACGTGTTATGCATCTCGGGCTCTGTGCCACGGTGCACCGTATGATAAATGCCACATATCCGTGATGCAGGAATTGTACTGCAACACAGCGCAATTCATTCTGACGATATGCACTGCAATATTGCATCAGAAATTGTAAATATGCCCAAAAGTTCTAATGTGAGAAATGCATTGTTAAAAATGTAGTGCTGTCTAGTCATTCCCTTTGTTGTATTGAATTTCCTTAACCACTCCTCTTATGCGCCACTGGCAGCAACTAGTCTAAGGGCACTTTACTAGTATTTGTGCATTCTTTATTATTCAGAGGGCCAGATGAAGTAAGGCTGGTGTGGTGGAGGCATCTATCAACACAGCATAGAGTGGCCTACTAAAACTAGAAATATCTGCCCTTTGTGTGAACATGTATCCCCTCGTGGGATTTGCACCAGGGATCAAGGGCCTGATGTACGAAATTCAATTTTGAATTTCCTAAATAGCGACTCCTTAGGAATAACTATTTAGGAAATGCAAAATGATATGTACAAAATATGCAATTCCCTAATAGCGAATTCCTACAGAGTAGGAATCGCTTTTAGGGAATTGCAAATAAGAAATGTCATGGCATTCCTGCCTATGGGCAAAAATAGGAAATGGCTTGAGCTTCCTAAATTGCAATTTCCTAATTGGAAATCGCATTTTAACAAAAGCAAAAGCAAAGCCAAAGGTGTCTCTGGCCTCAAGGTCGACCTAGAGGGACCCTGGATTTCCTAGTGGCATATGTGTGCTTCATGTCACATTAATAAAATCCATTTTAAATGCATTTTGCAATTTGCAAAAGGTTTACATCGACTTTGAGTCAATGGGAATTGCATTTACTAAATGCACAATTTAGGAAATGCTTTGTACATGCGCTTTGGAAATTGCAAATAGGTAATCCCTATTTGCGATTCCCTAAATTGCAGTCACAATTCGCGATTTCCACTGGGTAGAAATCACAAAGTGCAACCACGATTTGGCCTTTGTACATGGGAACAGGCCATTTAGCATTTCTTACGGCCTGAAATAGTGATTCGGCACAGTAAGAAATAATAAATGACTTTGTACACCTGGCCCTAAGTCCACAGTGGAGTTCCAACATGCGTGTCCTGTTGGCACCTATTTTTTCTAAACCTAGAGCCTCACAGCGCAGGCTGTCTTCAGGAAATCTTGACTAATGTCCCCTAAAACAGACAAGCTGATCAGGAATAAATAGAAAAGCATTAAGCCATCCAGATATTGGTTGAACAACCACTCTTGCACCTGACCTGCCATCAGTCTGATGCTATGCAGTTAGACCATAAAGGCTCATTATCGTTCAGATGAGGTAGGGTCTGGTGTCAGCAGCACATAGCGGTGGCTGTCCAGCCTGGTTTAGTCATTGGTGGTTGTGAGTCATTGCTCATCTATACTACTATTATAAAGAGAGAACTTGCACCTTTTGGCAAGGTAAACTTGGGAACCACAGCACCAATCCACACACCCAATACATTGTTGTAAACCACAGGGTGTGTAGATGGACATAGGCTGCAAAAAATAAAAAATAAACGTGAATAAAAAAAATAAAGTTTTAAAAAAAAGTAGTCCCCTAAAACAAGCGCCGGCCGCGATGTAGCGCTGACTGCGACCTACACCTGTGTGATGACGCGCGGGGAGGAGCGGGGATGAGGGCCGACGTGCGGCGAGGAGTGACGAGTGGCGCGGCGGCTCAGGTAAGGCGGGAGGCGGGAGGCGGTCCGCGGTCCGGGCAAGGCAATGTCGGGGAGGGCGGGCGGGGGCCTGGGAGTGGGGGCTAAGTCCGGAGTTTTGCTGATGTAAGGCGTGAGGCGGGCGGGCGGGAGGCCCGGCCGGGACTAAAGAAATCCTCAAAATGCAGCCCCCTTCTGCCCCCGGACAACGCTGGGGCTGGCTGGAGGCGGCCGGGAGGCAGGCGGGCGGGCAGCGGTACAACCAATGTCGGGGCGGGCGGGGGGCCCGGCCTGGACTACACAGACACTCAAAATGCAGCCCCCAGCCCCCTTCTGCCCCGGGCAACACTGGGGCGGGCTGCTAGTCACATCATAAGGTGGACTCAGGAAAGACATATTCTGAATTAGTGGCAGGGCTTCCATAGTTTTCATGGCATATGGTGTTGACACTAGTGTCACTGTTGAACAACTCACTCAAATGCCTCAGTGGGGACACCTCTACCATTGGTGGACATTCTTGAAGCTTTTTCCGCTTACCTGCATTCCTGTCAATTGTAAGGGTGAAAGAGAGGCTTGAACTTGCTTGTTGAGGACTTAACTCTCAGAGGCATGACATCTCCAACTTTGATGATTTACTTGATGTTTTTGCCTATAACTTGTCTGTTGGGTTGCCTCATTCTCATCTTGACACTGGCCTCTTTCAATGCAGTTGGGGTCCATTTACAGTGATATGGGAGGGCATCAAAGGCCTGGCTCCCAAATAGCAAATGTGCATACCTTTTGAAAGAGTGTGGCATGCTACAGTATTCTCTCCGGAATTTGTATAGCGCCCACTCGAGTTGTCCTTCTCTAGCTCTGCTATCCAGATTACTTAATGTGCACATGAATGTTTTAACCTCCCAATTTGCTTGAGGTCACTGTAGTGTTACGTTTCAATGTCTGACATTCATTGATTGATGTTTTGATTGAATTAACGGCTCTGAAATGCTGGTCCAAGATCAGTGGAGACCTTGTGGGAAAAACAGTGTGTTGCAAACATTTTTCAACTTTTGCAATTACCATCTGGGCACTGGTTAATGGAACAAACTTCAGCTCTGAATATTTGCTAATGTTATCAATAGCAAGGGATGATTCATCAGGAACTAAGGTCTTTGTGATTACTAACCTCAATCTTCTCAGGATTGGGACATTGTCTTTGAGCGACAATTCATTTAGAACCTGATGAACAGCTTGAAGCCACATCTGAGTAATGGGTGCCCGGTGTTGTTCTTCATCCAGGTCTTGACTCATCAATGACTAGCCTCACATTTTCCTCTGATTCTAATGCTTGGTTTGCTTTTCCATTAGTAAATATTCTTGGGTGCCAGAAGGTAATTTGTGGAGTTTCCATGACTAGACTGATACAGCTCATCAAATGAGCATTCCTGGAGCTGGCAAATCCATTTCTAAATGTGGGGTATGTTTTCAATGTTGATCCTGTAAATAGAGGAATTAGTACTTTGTTGTCAGTTCTGACTTGGAATTTATTGAAATAGTAAAAACATACTTGTTTAGTGTGGCAAATTAACCAAAGATGGCATCCGGTCACTGTGCTGCAGGTATCAGTCAAGTTTTGAGTCTTTTTAGTATGGAGGGGGATGGTGTTCCAGGCTTTGGTGTTGAGGTGGGAGAAGGAGAATCCTCCAGAGCGGCAGCGACAGATACATGGTATCTTTGTGAGGGAGGGGAGTGCAGAGCAGAGATACAGATATACATGAAATAATTGATATCCCACAATAAAAAAATGCTTCATTCTCGTATGTCAAATATTGTTGTTCAGTCTCAGTTAACCCTCTACTGGCATATACCACCGGGGCCCACTGGTCTTCATTCTCTTGTTTCAAGCAGAACTGCACCTAATCCAGTAGGAACAAGGAGTTCGGTTGGTAGGTATGGACCATGTTCCCTCGTTGTTATGCTGGCAGATTGAGCATCTTTAGTGTTGCGGAAAGCTTTTTGTTGTTTGGCTGTTCATGCAAGATCTGTCCCCATCTTTAGGAGGTCTTTCAGTGGCTTGGTAAGAGTGGCCAAGTTTGTGATGAAATGCCCACGGTACGCGGCCATTCCCAACAACCTTTGATTTTAATGACATTTATGGGGACAGCAGCTGTCTTGACATCTTAAACATTCTTCGAATCATGTGATACTCCTTCAGCTGTGAATCAATATCTAATTAAATTGATGCTCTGTCTGAGAAGTTTGCACTTCTTTCAGTGCAAGGTCAACTCACTATTCTTGATCCTAAGCAAAAGGGCTATGAGATGACAAATATGTTCTTCAGTAGTGGTGACATATAGAAAGATATCATAATGTTTAGTACACCTGGGAGTTCTGCCAGCACCTCCCTGATTAACTGTTGAAATGCTTCTGTTGCACTGTTTCTTTCAGTGAAAGCTTCCTCATCACCACACTCATTCTAAGACTAGATTTGGATGTTCAGCTTTGATTGATTTGGTGTATTGGGATGCTTTGATATGTCCGGTTCAACCATTGGCCAGTTCATATGATGTCAAAAGGGTTCTGAGATGACAATTATGTTCTTTAGTAGTGGTGGCATAAAGAAAGATATCACTGACGTTTAGTACACCTGGAAGTTCTGCCAGGTCCTCCCTGATACACTGTTGACACAAGCATTACTAGTAGTGTCACTTTATCTTGTCTTAAAATATAAGCTGGTGTGAGTGGCTCACATGCATGATCTAAACTCTGATCTCTTCTTCTGTGTTCATGAAACTGCATGTACTGCCTATCCTTCAGGGGGAGATGTGGAAGATGTAAATTGTTCCTTTGGGCTTTGCTTGGTGTGGCATAGGACTAAACGCTCATAAAGAGTGCTGGTTTGAGAGCTGAACTGGGCACTGAGTTTTCCAAAGCTGAATCTTCCAATGTTTGGAACATCTTGTGAACTTCATCACCAGCAAAGTGTAGGAGCAATGCCTGTTGAGTGGTAGGGTCATTTTCCTTTGTTGCTGCTTGGCAATTCTCGAACAAGAATCACCATTTTGTGAATATAAGGATCTGGCTATGGACAATGCCAAAACACAGCATTTAGCGACCCTGCACCAACTCCAGGGCGGCAAGGCTAAGAAGCTCCTTGATTAGTAGGTGAGAGGTCATGTAGAGGTGGGTGAGAGAAGTGATAGATCTCCAAGGGACGAATAAACCAAGGACGAGGGAGTAGCAACAGCATTCAGGGAGTATTATAGAGACCTATACGGGGCCCGGACCCCAAAATCACATGATGAGATTAGGGACTACTTGGCGGTAATCCCTACCCCAGTGTTAGGAGAAGAGGAAGCCCGGGGCCTAGAGGACGACCCGTCCTTGACAGAAATCAAAGACGCGGTGGCCAAACTTCACCCTAGAAAGACCCCTGGCATGAATGGACTGCCCATCAGAATTCTACAGGTGTTACACTAACATTTTCAGTCTCCACCTACTTAGGCTTTTCACGGATTCTCATAAAGAAGTTATCCTGCCGCCGGACCTCAGGATGGCCAGTATTGTCATTATACATAAAGAGGGTTAACCCCGCAATCAATGCGGCTCATATAGACTCCTATCCCTACTTAACTCGGAAGTCAAGGTTCTTGCCACAATCTTGGCGACCTGACTCCTTGGAGTTTTCACAATCTTGGTTCATGAAAATCAGTTGGGATTCATGCCAGGCTGCTCCACCCGTCTCAGTCTTCGGCGAACGCATAATTGGCTTATGAAGGTGAGAAACTAGACAAGCCCGCAGGCATTCTTATCATTGGATGCCAAAAAGGCATTTAACACCGTAAACTAGCTGTTCTTGGATGCTGCACTGTCTAAATTTGGGTGTGGACCAAAATTCCGTAGCTGGGTGGTACTCCTCCATAACCAACCAATGGCCACGGTTCGCATTAATGGTATAGGTTCAGCACCCTTTCCTGTAAAATGTAAATTGATACTTGTATAGCGCACTACTCACCCGCAAGGGTCTCAAGGCACTTGTACGAATACCGCTGTGGAACCCATCCTGGCTTTCCCTGTGAGGCGTCCACTCCTGGGCACCCCCAAGGTGGAGGCCAGGCATCCTTAGCGTTGTGGGGCCGTTGTGGAGATTAAGCAAGCTATTGCCCAGAGTTGCAGAGTGGGACTCCATGATTGGAATAGGCAACAAGGCGAGAATTATCAGGTCCGTGGAATTTTGAGCCCAAGACCTGCCGAGGCGGGGAATTGAACCTTGGTCCCGGGCTAGACCTCTGCATCAGGATCTGCCGCTCTAACCATTGAGCCACACTTCTCCACTTCTCTGTCGAGAGAGGGATACAACAGGGCTGTCCCCTCTCACCCCTACTCTTTGCTCTGACCCTTGAGTACTTGGCTTGCACAAATAGGTCCCATCCCTCTATCTGAGGATTTCGCTGTAATGAAATGAAATGAAAAGCGTTTTTATAGAGCGCAACAGTTGCCCTGAGGCGTCCAGGCGCTAGAACTAGAACAGTGTCTTCCAGAGAGACGATCCAGGAAGGATCAGAGTTAGTTAAATAAGAAGGTCTTGAGCTGTTTACGAAAACTTGCCAAATTGGAGTTGCTTCTCAGATGACATGGAAGAGTGTTCCACAGTCTGGAAGCGTTGTAGGCAAAAGAGCGGCCTCCTGATCTAGCGCTGTAGATCCTAGGGACTTTCGCCAAAAAGGCATTTGATGAGCGGAGTGTTTTATTAGGCTGATAGGGAAGAATCAGGGCCTGATTAATTTCTGGACCAGTCTTCCAAAAGGCTTGGTGGGCAATACACAGTGTCTTAAACTTAATTCTATCCCTGACGGGAAGCCAGTGAAGAGTCCTTAGGCCATGTCTTATCGAGGTTCTACGTGGGAGTCCCAGCAATGTGCGGGCTGCACAATTTTGTGTCCGCTGTAGTTTTTGCAGGCTGTACTCCGGGGCCCCGAGGTACAGGGAGTTGCTGAAATCAAGGCGAGATTGAATTAAGCCTTGAATCACTATCTGCTTGGCCTCGAAGGGGAGAAGAGGAAGGATTTTTTTGATCGTCCTAAGGAGGCCAAAGCAGACCGCCGATACCTTGGTTGCCTGGGTATTAAAAGTCAACGATTTGTCCAACCACACTCCCAGACGTTTTATGTTATCTCTGGGAGTGGGAGGAGCACCCATGCTCAGAGGCCATAACAGCTCCAAGGTGGTGGGGGCTGCAGGGCCTAGGAGCATGAGCTCCGTTTTATCATCGTTGAGTTTCAGGCAAGACATGGTCATCCAGCTCTTAACCTCCTCCAAGCACGTCGCTAGGTTGGTTTGTGGTTGGCAGTCGTTCCCTTGCACAAGGGAGACCACTAGCTGAGTATCATCCGCATAGGTAATGATGTTAATACCATGCGGACGAACAATCCCAGCCAGTGGCCTCATATATGCATTAAAAAGCGTAGGGCTCAACGAGGAGCCCTGCGGCACCCCACATCCCAACGGTCTGCTTGAAGAGACGGCTGAGCTTTCAAACACCTGGAAGGTGCGATCACTCAGGAAGGACTTAAACCAGCCCAGGGCTTCTCCTGATATTCCCAGATCGGATAGACGGTTTATGAGGATTTTATGGTTTACCGTGTCAAAGGCAGCGCTCAGATCGAGGAGGATCACTGCCACTGATCCTCCCCGATCCAAGATCCGCCTTGCCTCCTCTGTCACTGCCAACAGGGCAGTCTCCGTCCCATGTTTGGGGCGGAAACCCGTCTGGGAGATGTCAAGCAGATGGTTGTGCTCGAGAAACTCAGTCAGAAGGATGTTAATATGTTTCTCGAGAATCTTGGCAAACCAGGGAAGCAGTGATATCGGGCGGTAGTTGCTCAAATTGCCCGGATCCAAAGTGGGTTTTTTCAGAAGTGCCCGCACCATGGCATGTTTCCAAGCCAGTGGCACCAGCCCTGTCCTTATGGAGGAGTTCAAAAGCTCCAAAAGTGTGGGAAGAATGATATTGTCAGCTTGGATCAGTGCACTGGGAGGGGCAGAGTTCAGTGGAGAGCCAGATTTTACTTGATGCATCAGGAGCCTGAGTGTTTCAAGGTTCATCAAGGTAAAATTGGCCAGACGGTTCTGAGAAGGATTTCCTATTTTTGTGTCAGGGTCTGAATTGAGAGTGGAAGATTCTATTGCCGGATCCGGGAAGGAGAGATAAATTGTATTTACTTTATGAAAAAAGAAGTCGACTAGTTCATTACAGCGGGAGAGTGAATTATGGTTGCCTGCCGGAGGAGATGGAGTCGTAGTCAGGGTTTTTAGTATCTTGTATATCTCCTTGGGTTTGGACTTCGCCATCATTATTTTGCCGTTGTAAAAGGCAGATTGAGAAGCTTTAATTTCAGATTTGTACGTCCTGATAGCTTCCCTATAAGTGGCTTTATCTGCCTCATTGAAGGTCATGCGCCACCTCCTTTCCAGTCTCTTACAGACACGTTTCCTCTCCCTGAGCTCCTCCGAGTACCAAGGCACAGTTTTTTTCTGTCTTTTTGGGCCTGATGTGCGAAGAGGAAGGGCGATATCCAGAGAGTTTATGATCCATTCGTCAACTAGGTTACTACTGACAGAGGGGTCAGCGACAAGAACGGGTCTGGTGGTGTTAAGGATGTTGGACCAGTTGTCTATGTGAAGCTTAGGCCAGTTACGTACTTTACACGGAGTAGGGATAGAGGCGGGCGCATTGTGTGTGGTCCAACTAAAGGGTACCAGAAAATGATCTGTCCAGGGGAGATGATTAATTGTGCCCACCTTAAGATGTTCGCAGTTGCTAAATATGGGGTCCAAAAGATGTCCCTTGATATGTGTTGGGGAAGAAACAAGTTGCTCTAGTTGCATTGCAGCTAAGCTTGCTGTGATTTCTGTAGCGGTAGTGTCTGAGGTGTTGTCAAAATGGACATTAAAATCACCAAGCAGTGTAAAATTGGACGGGGCAAAGACCAGTTCTGCCACTACGGCGGGAAGTGCTGTTTGGAAGGTTTTACATGACCCTGGAGGACGGTAAATAAGGATACCGGTGAAACTATCGTTGGGAGAGAATTCGATAGTGAATGATAAGCCTTCACAGTCACAAATGGACTCCGGGGAGTAGCGACATGTATAAATGTCCTTAAATATAATGGCGACACCGCCACCTTTTCCCTTAGGGCGATCTAAGCGGGCTATCTGATAGCCTGGTGTAAGCGCTTGAACCACATCCGGCTCGGAATCTTGGGTCAACCAGGTTTCGGTCATGAACATTGCGTCAGGGGCAAGTTCGTCCAACAGCAAGGCTATTTCCAAGCTGTGTTTTGGAATGGACCTGCAATTAAGAAGAAACATGCGGTAGTCTCTAAAGGCAGGTTTGGTCGAAGGGTTGATGATCTCAGTGTTACAAAACGGGCAGCGGCGGGGAGTTTCTAGGGGGTGGAAATGGTGACAGCAGCTTGCTGAAGTAGGTGGACGTAGTTGGAGCAACAGGTCCCCGTTATATGACATCCTTTTTTCAAGGAAAGGAACAGGGGGGTGGCCCCTGGACCCGGTAGGGCGCGGACGGGCGCAGACGGGCCCGCCTTTGGCGCGCCGCCGCCGCGCCGCCGGCGCGCCTGCTGCGCCCGCCCGCTGCGCCGGCGGGGAAGGGACTCCATTATATGGGACCCTTGCTGTACACCCGCAGACACTGAAGAAGAAAAGATTTCCTTATACGCCGATGACATTTTACTGTACAGTACTAATTCCGCCTCAACTATACCATTCCTGTTTGAAACGACAACTGAATATGGCCCCCACTCTGGTTACAAAATGAATTGGAAATAGTCAACGTTCTACTGCCCGAATAACTCCCAAGCTGACTGGCCCCGGCCCGTAGAATTAGGAGTAGTCCAACACAGCTTTAAATACCTGGGTATATTTGTCACTCCACATCCAGAGATGTGCAGGAAGGAAAACCTGGTGACATTCCTATATAATTTCAAATTGGACATTGAAAGGTGGAGGGACCTCCCCCTCACTCTGCTCAGACGGGCAGCCATTTTCAAAATGATTACCCTGCCCCAACTGATATATGCCTTTCAAAACTCATACCACCCACTTCCCACAGGTATCTTTACAGAAATAGCTAGCAAAATTCGAACATTAGTATGGTAGGAGGAAGACCCCAGAATAGCGCTTAAGACACTACAACCTAACCCATATAACACCCAGATAAAGAGGTTTATTATTGGGCATCCCACTTGATACCCATAAATGAATGGGTACACAAAAATAGAGACCATCCCACGTATCGCCTTCGGAGGGAGGAGATGCAGCTGCATACACACTTACACTACCTTTATGGGGGAAGGGGAGCTCCCGCCTGCTACCCGCGACTCAAGTGACTTTGACGGCATGAGCAAGGGTGACCAGGACTATGGGCTTGACAGGTCCGGTCACGAGGAGTTCACCTCTCTGGGAAGGGGCATGGTTTAAGGAGCTTAAAAAGCTCAGAGGGTTTGGGACCTGAGATCTTTTAGCGATTTCCACAATAGGGGACATCACTGAAAAGGGGGAGCTCAAAACGTGGGCAAAGCTCAAACAGGAATATGATATGACCAACTCCCAAGTCCTCAAATACACACAACTGCGCCATGCCTGGCCGAAGGAGGGTACCCAAAGTGAGCATCTTACTGAGTATGCTCCTCTAGAAGGAAAGCTCCTGCAAGAAGAACTAACACAAAAACGGTCTACTTCACCTCTAAAACTATTAACAACAATATCCCAGATGGTCTGGTGGGGCTCCGAGCGCTGGGAGAGAGAGGTGGGGTATTTGGAGGATATAAACTGGGAAGCAGCATTAATGCACCCCAGGTGAGGTTTTGTCTTATTCAACTTAAGGTAATACACTGCACATATTACGACCGAGACAGGCTGAAGATAATGGGATGGGCAGATTCTCCATTCTGTTTGACTTGTACCAAGGCTAAAGGCAATTTCTTTCATACAATCTGGGCTTGCCCTTAGTTACAAATGTATTGGACGCAGGTATTTCAGTTACTGGGGGCGGTCCTGGGGGTGACGTTACCTGTGGAGGCACGTTTTGTGTTACTGGGGATATCAAGTGAGGTTGACGTTACCAGAACACAGTTAATATTCACCTCCCCAGGGCTGGTGGTTGCCAAAAGAGACATAGCAAGTAGATTGGGGGATGGCCGATAAACCCATCATACAGGAATGGACTAGGGGGATGGATTTATACATGGAGCACACCACGTACCGCAGCAGGAGGTGCCCAAAAAATTCCATAAAATTTGGGACCCATGGAGAAGACATTTTGGATTTAACATTGTGGATGATACACAACAATTCGTAATGCTTACAACACAGGGAACACCCATAGTGGGGTCAAAGGAAGGACTGTCTTAGACAATATACCAGGTGGCTATACAATACTGCTCTCAGGTCCCAGTCATGACTACACACCAGAAAGGTGGGAATACGGGTGGTGACTATAATCTCATAAGACCCAGAGGAGAGGTGGGGAAGTGGTTATGTTACCCAAGAAAATGTTTCTTACTGTAGGCAATCGATCACTGTAGATGTGCTGTGTAAAATTGTACTGTGTCAATTGTTCCGTTGGAAAAAAAAAGAATCACCATTCTGCCGAAGTAGAGGAGGGGGCGCGCAGCATGTCTAATGGTTGTAATTGGGCAGCAGCATTAGTGAGCATGGTTGCTGTTGTCTGGATAGCCTGTCTGCACTTAGAATTGGTATTAGCTGACTAATCAGAGGGTCAGTATCTTGCGAAGGGTTAACTTAATGGTTTCTGGAGAATCAAATATCAGTATCAAATATGGCCTCTCTTTGGCTCTTGCACTGAATTCCAAATGCGTAAAGAGCGATATGGCCCGCAAGAGCATTTTGCAACTTCCCCATTCAGTACTACTTTCAAACAGTTTGTTGCGCCAGTGTATAATTCCACAGTCACTGCAGCCCTGTGTGGTCTATCAGTGGAGAGCTTTCGAGTGGCACTGGGCTGGATCCTACAGCATCAGCCCTGCAAGCAAGTCATCTAGCTCCCTCTTAGGCTTAAGTTCAGGGCCTGTGGCGCTTTCGATGTGGAAGGTAATAATGATGGGCATCTGTTCTTACAGACATCCATGAGAGTGGGTGAGGCTGTGACAACCATTAGAGCTGCACCATGGGCCCTGCCCAGTGCAAGCAATGGTGTCAAGCATGGGTGACATGAGGCCCACCTGGATGCAAGGCTGTGTGTACACTCACTGTACAGATCGAGGGGACCGCTATCAGACTCAGACACATAAGGTGGTTGTTCACAAATGAGCTGTGAGGTAAGATTTTATTTATACCCCTCGGTGATGCATCATGGGCTGAGGCCCCTGCAGAACGTACACGAGTCCCTTCGCTGTGTATCAGCAGATAAATAACAGTTGATCTAGCAGTCCTGGACAGAATGGGCTCCAGTGAGAATGCCATTAAGGGGCCTGCCTTTCCAGGGTGTATCAGGGCTGGGCTGAATAGACCTGGGTTGCATTCAGAGTAGTGGGAGGAAATTTCTTTCACACCTGAATGGGCCTGGTCTGCCTTGGACAATGCTGTCTTGACCACCTGCCAGGAAGCTTCACCGGGGTACACAGAACTGGTTTTGGCTGGGAAAATATCTTCTCCAACACCAGAGAACACTGGGTTTTGGATTATGAAAAGAGGGACACAGACCCCAGACTTTTACATCACTTCTGGGAATCAAGAGGAACCTTTGCCAAGGAGAAGAGCTGGAGAAGCTGAGGAGGAGTACTGTCCCTTTGCTGTTTGCTGTCTGGGGTTGGCCTGCATTGGCTTTTTCTGCCAAGGAAAGGACACAGACTTTGCTGTGTACTGTGTCACCTGCTTGAGGAAGTTCTCAAACGGTTTGAAATAGAGCTTGCACCCTGTCTGAAGTCTGAGGAACACAAAGACTTCACCACCAGCTCCCGTGAACTTCTTTGCTGAGAGTTCTGACCTGCTAAGAGGTGCCTGCTGCTGTTTTTGATCTCTGGAGACTATTTGGCGCTCTGAGCTGGAAATGTAATGCAACTTCGAGAAGCGGGATGCATCTGCATCTATTTCCACCGCCAAATTAGGATGGCGGTGGGTAGTACAACGGACGCAAAATCTGTTTGCCGCTTTTCCACCGGTGGCAATCGCACTGATTGTCTGGCGGGAGGAAAAGGGCCACTAATATGGTGCTTAGCAGGCACTGTCCGCAATATTAGGATGTGCCCTGATAGAGGTCTTTCTATGGTGGCGATGCCGCCATGGAAAGGCTAGCGGGGATTGGGTTTGGGGGCCTGATGCGGGCCCCCTCTGTGTGGGGGGAGGGTGTAGGTGCACTGGGCATTTCCATGTGGAAGGTGGCAGGCACCGCGTGGTGCCCGCCACATTGTACATGGAAATGCACATCATGGCATTTTAACATTGCGAATGGTGCTGCAGCCCGCAGCACCGTCCGCAATTTTAAAAGGCGAGGATGCGCCCACCATACTGGCCGGCACATCCTAATTGGGCTGGTGGACCACCTCACATCTGGCGGGCGGTCCCAGCACCACTATGATGGAGGACGGACTGCTGTCTTCCTGCCATCATAATAAGCCCCTTACTTCCCACTATTTACCACTATAAACCCCACAACTTACGTTAAAAATTATTTACCCAAATGCCATCTTTTCATTTTTATTAATTAATCAGCATTAATTAACAAACAAGTGTTAAGTAATTATTAATAAATTAATTCACAACCTATTCTCCTATAAACCCCAACACCCACTCCTAAAAAATGACACAATTAACATAACTAATTTCAAATCAATTAATCAATAATAATTACCAACCAATTAATATATATTTAATAATAAAATAACTCACACACTTAACATTATAACATATAAACTAAATAAAATTAATAAATTAAAAATATTAATACATTTATTATAATTACATTCCTTCCCACCCTATTCCCCTATAAACTCACAACCCACTCCTAAAACAAATGACAAAATTAACAAAAATGCCAATTAATTAATTAATAATAATTAACAGTCAATTAACAATAATTCATTATAAATTAATTCACACATTTAACACTGTAAAAGCTACATTAAATGAATACTAATACATAAACAATTATAATTAATTTATTATAATTAAATTGCTTCCCACCCAATTCCCCTATAAATCCACAACCCACTCCTAAATAAATGACACAAGTAACATCATTGTAAATTAATTAATAAAAAAGAATTAACAACTAATCCAAAAATAATTAATAATAAATTAATTCCCAGAATTAACTCTATAAAATCTAAATTAAATAAATACTAATACATAAAAAATTATCATTAACTTATCATAATTAAATTACTTCTACCTTATTCCCCTATAAACCCACAACCCGCAACAGAACTTAAAAATTAATTAAGATAAAATTAATTACTACTAAAAATTAAACACATATATTAAAAAACAAATCAAATTCTTATACAAATAAATAGATCACATACTTTTAAAATATTTACTAAAATTCATAAAACTATTTAAAACATTGATATTTTAAAGAACTATATTTTTGCAAACAATATTAACAACTTCTATATTTCAAAAAACGATATTTCTTACCTGCAAGTCGATATTCTTGACCACGATATTCTTCCTGATGATATTTCTGTATCACGATATTTACAACTCAATATTTGTGTATGTCGACATTTTAAACTCGATATTCTGTCTGTGCACCCACACTGCCAACTCTTAAGGGCATCAAACATGCTGTTGCACTTCTCATAGAGGGTTGGCAGAAATATGAAAACATCACCCCCATCCTGATGGAATTCCAGCAGCTCCCCTTGCCAGCCCACACTATCTCTGAAATCAGTTGCCATATTTATAAAGCTATCACAAACATCAATCTTGCTTATCCTACAGAGAAGCTCACTATCTCCTGTGATTATTGGCATACCTGCAGCCAGGTAACCATCAGACTGCAAACTAAGAAGTGTAAAAAAAGAAAGTGCTAGGCTGTAGGCCTATTCCATATATTCACCCAACTTCTGAAACAATATTTCTGTGTCCATCAGGACTATCCCAACGCTGCTTCAATTTAGGAAAGAGTTAAATATGTACCTCTTTAAAGGGGACTACATTACAAGGTGCTAACAGTTCACAGACCAGTTACCTCTTTTTTGTATGCATGTGTATGGTCTTTCCATGCGAACCAAGCCAAAAGGCAGCGGTGCACTGCACATGGTTAACTCCTTGACTTTACGCTTGTCTTTGACTCTGTACAGTGCTTTGCAGCCTTTTGACTAGGGTTGTACTGTAGAAATACCACATACATGAATAAATACATGCAGACATATGTCATTGATGGGCCATATCACCCTGGTAATAATGGTGGTGCTCCCCCAATGCCCATGTGTGTTCCAGGGGATCACTACTTTTTCATCTCAGCATTTGCTTCAGTATCTAGACATATTCCCCAACTAGGAGATTTGTCTTTTGACTGGTGTTGTAGGAAAAAGTCCCCAAAGACTTTGTTTAGATATGTTATCATTACTTCTTAAGCAGTACATTGGGTGCCGTGACATCACAGCTATGATGTAAGACTTTCACTTCGCATGTAGGATAATTTTTAAATCGCCTAATTATTTTGCTAATGTGTAATGTATATATGTACATGTAATTATATGGGTGTGTTTGAGTACATATGTATACTTATCTATATACATATATACATGTATACATACATATATTGTTTCAGATTAGTGTCTTTGATTTCTAATACTGTTCTGAATTAATTTAATTTAAAATTAAAAGTTAGTTAATTAACGTGGGAAATGTGTTTATTACTATTTTAAATAGGTTTAAATGAAAAATAGGAATAATAATGTAAGGAGTCATCGGGCAACCAGGAGTTTAGAGCTGCCATTAGGAGATCAGGAAGGCATTCTCCTTTAAGGTTGTGGTGGACTAGCCTTTGAAGGGTGGTGCGTCATGACTGACAAGAATACAAAGGTTATGCAGTGAGATTTAAGGTTAAGGCTGTTTGACGACCAGTTAGGCAAATGAGCACTGCCTGACAACTTTACATGTTGCATTTGCTCTTTGCCTGCCATATAGTTTGTTCACTCTCTCATCTTGCAACTTTGTTATTTTCCTCCTCTTTGGTTTCCATGGTTGGGTTACTTTAGATGGGTAGTAAGGGGTTATTACGGTTCAGATATGGGTAGCATTTATGGATAGTAAGGGGTATTTAAGGTTCATGGCTCTGTAATTTTTAGGAGAACTAAAGGTTTTTAGGGTTCATGAATGAGTAGTGTTTAGGAGTAATAATGAGTTTTTTGGGTTTTGGGACTGGTGGTGTTTAGAGGTAATAATGACTTTTTATGATTCAGTGATGAGTAGCCTTTGGGGTTAGAAAGGTTTTTAGGTTTCAGGGATGGATAGACCTAAGTGGTAGTAAGAGATGTTATGAATCAGGGATGAGTAGTGTCTAGTTATAGTAACGTGTTTTACAGTACAGGGAAGTCCAGGGGTAGTAAGGTCGTTTTTAGAGTCACTGATGTTTAGAGTATAGGGTTAGTAGTAATGGGTATTAGGGTTAAAGGGGTGGATAATGTAAAATGACATTATATTGAATTCATTTTTTTTAAAGAAATTAAGGATAATTCAAACTGCATTTCAACAGTGTTAATATTATAACTATATCAAAATTGGCATTAAGCAATTCATCAAATTCACTTTATTTTGGTTAATAAAAAACAATAAAAGATACAGCAACACAAGTCATAATTAAATACATTCAGGGCTAAAAGGCAACATTCGAATGACGAATAAAACAGTAAAAAAAAGTGTCTGTGATTGTCATATTAATAACAACGTGCGAAGAGCATAAATGATACAATTCTCAAGTAGATTATAATTATGATATCTCCAGCAATACAAGACACGGCAATAAAACCACATGACTAAAGTGCAAGTGCATTCACCTATTTTGTGTGGGACAGTCCCCGAGTTTGCAACCTAAAACATAGGTCGGCAATTCATAAAAGCCCCTTTTTCCAATAAGAGTGCCCTATCTCATAATAAAACAACAATGATTGAGGTAAATGCATAAAATATTACTAAAAGGGCTGCTATTTACAATATAAAATAGAAGCAGCATTGGGAGTTAATCGTCACTCGACTGGCCATCGCTTTGTACCTTTTAGCTCTCATGGCCAGACAGGGGAGTTAACAGCTTCCTACTTCTAATCGCCCAAAAGTGGTCCAGAAATTTTGCAGTTGTGCAAGTGAATAAAGGTCTAGAGTCTGATTTCAATATGTGCAAGGCCTCTTTAAAGTTTCGGGTCCCAAGTTGTCTGCATACTGGAGCTAGCCACGTGCTCCTTGGTGTTGCATGGGCTGTGCAAGCAAAAAAACATGGCCTATTGATTCATGTGGACAGGATGGAACAGCAAGGACAGCACTTGGGTTGAGATTTTTTAATCAGCCAGAGATTTGTAATAACATTGATTGGTAAACTGCCATGCCTGAACTGGATACAAATTCCTATCGGCTGGAACCTGGATGATATCAAAAGAGCTTTCTAAGAGACAATTGATTTTCAAGTCTATGAAAGCATCTGTTAGGCTGCCAAGTTGGATTTTCAAAAGTTTGTTCTGCTCAACCCATTACCCAATACAATAACTTGGCTTGGCCTCTAGTTTAACTTGGTGAGCACCCGGTATCATGCTTTGGCAAGGAAATGCTTGACCAAAGACTATCTACATGTTTGATCCAGCCAATCTTTTTAGTGATGTCCAGAGCAGAAACCTCATTGAAAGCCGCAGCATATAGTGCCAGATCAGGAGTGGTGACCAATCTATGCCAAAACAACTGTGGGCATAGCCTTGCAAGATCATTAATAGGCTTGATACCCAGATCAAGTTTAAGTGGAAGGAGAGAGGTACTTTGATGAAGGGATACCAAGTTTCTGAGAAACTTGTTTTCCGCTGCTAAAAGATTGCTTACGTTTGCTGTATCCCACAACTCTGGCCCTTATAGAGCACTGCTCATAGCCTTGCAGCTATACAGTTTAAGAGCAGGTGCCACTGGCTTTTTATATGATATGCAATGCTACTGCCTCAGAGCCCCAGTTAGCTGGGAAAATTTGAGAGATGCCTTCTTGAGATGGATCTTCCAGGCGATTCCCTCCGACAGCTTAATACCCAGATAGTCAAATGAGCTAACCCGCTCAAGTGGAGCATTGTTAAGGCGCAAATTTTCCTTAACACCTTGAATGCTACAGCAATCCCCGCTTGGTGCTGAAGTCTTCAGATTCCCATTGTTCATGACGAGCTCAGCTCGTCATAAGCACACGACCAGTGTACTGCATGACTAGCTGAGCTCGTCATGAGCAGGGAAGGGGTTAAAGGGCTTGTGGGGATTCATCATCGTTAGCTTTGTTTTGATGGTGTTGATTACCAAACCCCTCCCATCACAAAAAGCCTTGAATTGGTTCTATAATTTTTGAAGGCCCATAGGAGTTTTTGAAGCTAAGAGGGTATTATCTGCGAATAATAGTGTGTAGATTTTGTGGTTTGCCAAAGACAGAGCATCCGTTGGGATGGAGCACAGGAGATCAGCTACTTGGTTAACATACAAAGGGAAGAGAGTTGAATCTAATACACTGCCCTGATGTACCCCCCGCTGGATCTTGATAGACTGAGAGGTTTGACCCTGGTTTCCCCATCTGACACGGGCATAATTCTCTTCATGCAACCTGATTAGGAGTTCCAGAATTGCCAGGGGCATTCCCATGTCCATAAGTACCCACCTAAGTAAATCCCTGGGCACAAGGTTGAAGGCTGTTTTTAAGTCTATAAAAGCTAGATATAGACTACCTTTGCCCAACACAACTACCTTCCAATACGGGGGCAGATCTTGCCCGGCACCAAGATGGCCGCGACCTAGGAGAGCTCTACCACTCGCCACCACTTATCCAACATTATCCTCCATACAATCCTCAAGTAAATGTCGCTGTGAGGGGGAATATGGCAGCGGTGGAATTGTGAGCCAAGCGCCGCCTGAATTGCTGCAGTTATTCAGAAGCTGCCACCAGTGACACGCCACGGGTGGCAGAGCGAGGGAGGTTCCCTGGCTGTGAGGCAGTCTGCAGCAGCTCCACCTGCCGGGAGCTGATGTCAGTAGAGGTGCAGTGAGGAAATATTCTTGGAGCCCAGTGGTGGTGCAATCGTAGTCACACAATCCCATGCCATAACCTAACGGCACATGTGATAGCTCTGGTGAAGCACAGCAACTGACTCAGGTCCCAGGACGATACCTTCCGCCATAAGACTGCAGGCTGCGGTGAGGGAAGCTGAGGGGAGGAGAGCCAAACACACTGCCAAGCGACCCACTGTGACGTGTGCTGGGTGGGGGGAGGCAATATTTTTGACAATTATTGCAGTAAGACTGAACAGGGCATGCATTGCTAGGCCTGGACCTTCTGGGGGACGGTCAACATCACGGAGTACAGTTTAACACTGCAGCATGTAGGCCTCATCGAGAGAGCGGGCTGAGACGGGAGATCCTTGCTGATTTAGATTACACAAGGCACATCCTAGTGTAACGAATACAGAACGCATAAGTGCTGGAGTGCGAGGTGGCTAACTGTTCTGGACAGGGAGGGAGGCGGTACTGCAGTTTGCAATTTTATGAAAGCTGGCCTGTACACCGGGTTATGTGTGTATTTTTTATATAATCTGTCACACATTGTTATAAAATAGATTGAGATAACATGATATGTGTATTCATAAAACTTCTTTTTAATTATTATTATTATTATTTCTTTTCTCCCCCCACTCACAAATATTATGTGGCTTTTTGTCACTTTTTTTATATATAAATAACAGTTAGTATACTTTTTTGTACAATTCATGCAAATTTCTAAGCATAGAAATATATCTAATTACAGTGATTTATCATACATATATCAATACATAAGTCAACAACTGATTATCATTGCCCAATACAAAACTAGATCCACTGCAGTTTGCACCAGACTCAGTTTGCTCATAATACTTTTGCCTCCTAATGTTGCTTACTCAAAACACCCAGGGAACTGCATTAAAGGGCACAGGCAACTTTCCCGGTTATCTATTTTTGCTATTGACTCATGCGTAGTACTCAATATCTTTGGGTCACTCAGGCATCATCACCATGGGCAAAACAGATAAACTTCAACCAAATTACAGTTCAACCTCCGATAAACTACCAGAACCAAAGAGTCCACAACTGCAGAGCAGGATACCGCCTCTGATGACCCAGTTCCTGGCACAGACATTGACATGAAGCAGGCGTTCCATACTATCCAGCAGAGCCTGTCTAAGATTGACAGTAAAATAGACGCACTATCATTCTGATGGATAGGATGTCAGAGAGATTGGACAAACATGGCGGTAGACTAGAAGCTGCAGAACAGCGTATCTCCGACTTTGGAGGATGTAATACGAGCAGAGGCAGAAACAGACAAAGAGAGGGATAAAACCTTGCGAGCACTGCATAAGCTGAAGACCTTGAAGCGAGATCTCATCACAACAACATTCACATTTTGGGGGTTGCAGAGTCTTCCAACATCGGAAACATGGAGCAGTTTGTTGAAAAACTACTCGTAGACCTACTGGGCTGGCAAACCTTCTCAGACATACAGGTGGTGGAGGGTGTGCATCTTTCCTTGGCTCCCAAACCAGTACCAGGAGTGGCTCCCCGGCCCATAATAGCATGGTCGCTAAATTACAGAGTCCTTGATGCAGCCTTGCAAATAGCCCAAGAGCTAGGTCACAAAGGTATGGAATTATCACTGTTCCCGGATTTCACCATGCAAGTGCAGGAAGCGCGACAACTATTCCTTCCAGCGAAAAAGAAGCTTTGTGACTTAAACCTGGAATACCGCATGCCCTACCCGGCCAAACTGAGAGTCAAAATAGATGGCAAAATGCGGTATTTCACAGACCCTAAAACATTGCTGAGGTTCTTTAGAGACAAGGAGCAGCGCCTCAAACGCCAATGTTTGACAGGTTCCTCTCAAGCACATACGGAGGGCTCCCCAAGGGCTCTGGAAGAAATTGACTCTGAAGAGTGACTATTGGAAGGGTCCCTTGATTACTTACAGGCAGCTTAAACAGAGGGTGAGGTGGTATTGCAGGTACACTATAATATGGCTGGAAGAGGTTCATGGGACAGTCCCTATAGTTTTTACATTCCGGCTGAAGACGCTCCATTGAGCGGCCTCACGTTGTAATCTGGACTGCTAAATATACTCAAGGGGTTAATAGGGTTTGTGGGAGGTAACCCTGCACAGGGACATTCAGTAAAAAATTCCAATATGCTGAACAGCCGCGGCCTGTGGAGGGAGTTCCGTCAGGCAGACAGGCGGGGCGGGAGAGGGGCAGGCAGCCACGGCCCGTGGAGGGAGTTTCGGTGGGGCGGGGAGGCGGGGCGGGGGAGGGGCAGGGTGGGCGGTGCTAAAAACTGGAGTATGGATGATTGCAGTTAAGTAAACAATTTAATTAACACAACGAATTTCGTAGCGCGCCCTGCATCGTGCGCTACGAAATTCGTTTTATTAATTAAATTGTTTACTTACCTTCAAATAACCAAACTCCAGTTTTTAGCACCCCCCACCCTGCCCCTTCCCCGCCCGCCTCTCCGCCCCACCAAAACTCCCTCCACGGGCCGTGGCTGATGCTGAAGAGTAGTGCAAGGGTGGTGGAGGAAGAGTGATATGATGGCAACATCGGCCCCCAAGTGTACCACACCTTTAATAATGATATTGTTGGGGTTTTGTTTTATTTCAGGGGACAGGGAGGGTATGCGGGGGGGAGCTGCATTCATGCAAAGTTGGGTCATGCATGATGTGGGTGGGGGAGGGGAGGTTCTTAGACTTGAACTATTTGTTGATTTTTGTGTAGTGATACCCGTTCTAACAATACAGACAAAGAATGGAAATATTGTTGTGAGAGCACAAAACACATATCGTTAAATCGGCGACATAGGTTGATACATTTTCAATTTTTTAAAAGGTCTAGTATAAGCATGGGCGAATTTTGCGAATCTCGCGTTCGCGAATTTTGCGGATTTGCGAACTCGCAATCCGCAAAATCCGCGAATTCTCGCGAATTTGCAGATTTTTTTTTTGTGTGTTTGCGCGGGTTTCTGCGAGTTCGCGAGAGTTTTGTACAATGTCGCAAATTGCGAACTTACCTGTCGGGTCGCAAGTTTCGCGAACTTGTTGTTTTTACGTGTCCAGCCTGTTTGGGACACTCTTCTTCATCACTGCCACTCTCTGTCACCACTGCCACTCTCTGACTACTCATGCCACCCTCTGGCCCACCCATTCCACCCTCTGTTTCATCACAGCACCCTCTGGTTGTCCAGTCAGTGTACATTATTGTGGCAACGCAAGCACACCTTCCCTGCCTCAAGTGACCTGAATTAATTTGGGGCTGATTAATGTGTCACAGAATATTTTTTTAGCTGGCACCTGCTTCCTTAGTGTTTCCTGATTAGTGATCTTTTGCACTTGCTAAGTGCTTTCATTGTTGCAAAATTAGTTACAACACCTGCCCTGCCCCAACTGACAATAATGAATTAGGGGCTGATTAATGGATTTGAACCTCCAGCCTGGCTCCTGCTTGTCTCCCTTAGCTGTAATTCAGGACCTTTGTGGCATATGTGTAACTATTCTGAGGTTCAGAGCAGGGTCACATAATAGTTGCGACTGGCAACTGAACTCTGGAGGGGCCCCTCAGGAAGCACTACAGGAAATGGCTACTAATGATGAGCCTGAACTTTTGAACCTGGTAAGTAGTTTCAGTTTTGCTAAGATCGTATTTCTGCAATTTTGCACTTTTTCGCGGGGCGCGAAGTTGTACTGGGAAGCCGCGAACTCACGCGAACAGTGCGAGCAGTGCGAGCAAAATCCGCTGCTCGCGGATTTGCGGATTTTGCGGGAGATTCGCGAATCTCGCGGATTGCGAATTTACCGAAAATCCGCAAAATCCGCGAGCGAAACGGATTTTCCGCCCATGCTTAGTCTAGTACACACCAGAGAGGCTCTGCAGATATGGTCTTAGAGAATCTGCAAAATGTGATCGCTGCGGTGTTGACTCAGCTGACTTTCTCCATCTAGCCTGGTTATTTCTGGGGTTTGCGGCCTTCTGGGCTTCGATATTCAAAACATTGGGGGACATTACAGACACTTCACTAGAACCGGGCCCTATGCTTGCCATTCTGGAGTACTCCTTACACTTGCCCAAAGCGATTAGACGGCTTGTTGACATGGGACTATTGATGGCTAAATGCAGAGTAGCGATCTGCTGGTCCAGAGTCCCCGCCCCTACTATACCAGGGTGGTCCAAAGATATGACGTACTGTAGCACACAAATGGAGTATTACAGTAATTTACTCCCCCCATAATCGACCTAAAAACGTCTGGGGCCCATACCAGACTTACTTGGCTGCCGGAGGGTTTGAGGGGAGGTCAGGAGGAGACTCCTGACGCATTAGCCTGTAGAGCAGTTGCAATGAGAATGGTAGGGACAGATATGTATAGATTGAACATAGTGCTGGGACTAGTCATTTGGAGGATGGGTGGTGGTCGTAGACATGGAAAGTTGCAGGGCTTGAATTGCAAATATAGGTTAATAAGTGCGCTTAGCGCTGGACAGTTTTCAGCACCATTTTGATGTGTATTGTATAATATTGTGCTGAGTTGGCTTGATAGGAGGCACTAACTCTACAAGGACAATAGTGTATTGTAAATGATGTAATTGGATGTAAGAAATATGTGTCTCTGCATTTTTTTGCAATATAAAGATTAATAAAAGAGAAAATTACCTTCCAATATAGCTTGACAAGATGAAAAACTTGATCGTTAGTGCCAGTCTTCAGTCGGAAACCCGCTGCAGTGGAGAGAGGATTTGATTCTCATCCATCCAATCCTGGATTTTAGCTAGGAGAGAGCGGCAGAAGACCTTTTGGGCACAATCGATCAACCTGATCGGGCGGTAGTTGGAGGGCTTCGACCTGTCACCTTTCTTAAAGATAGGGATTACTACAGCCCCTTTCCATGATTCTGTAATCATCCTTTCACCAGCAATGTCATTGGCCAGTGTCGTGAAGTAGGTTGCCCAGTTTCCCCTATCTGAGCGGAAGAGGTCACCAGGGATACCATCTGGACCAGGGGCTTTTGCAGCTGAAATTGCATCCAAGGAAGACAGGATTTCCTCTCTGGTGAACGAAAGGCTACCTACTGGATGACCTATATTAAGAAACATCTGGGCTCTATCTTGGGTGCTAATAATAGAGTAAAGAGCACTAAAATGTTTATGCCACTCCGTAGCTGGGATGTTATTGGCCAAAGGGGGTGATCTTTCAAAATTGCCCTTGGACAAAAGCGACCAAAACATCCTGCTATCTGGGTGCAGGATAGCCTCCCCAAGCTCTTCCCATCTCCTTTCATCCCACTCTCTCTTGGCTTTGTTTTGTGCCTGTTTATACTACCTCCTAACTTCATGTATCATGGGCATTTACCTGTTTCTGATGGCTACAGACAATCTCTTTTTCAATACCCTGCATTCCTTGTTAAATCACAGATTTGTTCCTAATAATCTCCCCTGTTTAGATCTGTTCTTATGAACATGAGCATAGAAGAACTTGCCAAATATTCGAAGAACTCTTTATGTGAGGCACTACAGCTAGCCTGTGTAGTCAAATCATCGGTCGCTAGTGACAGGATATCCAAATGCTTTTCTATATAATTTTTGATTGATTGATCTTTTGTCTGTCTGCCATGATTGCGGGACATTTGAGCCAGGGTTTATCATTTGTAGGGATTACATTAAGCATATCATGAATTTTTTGATTCGCTAATGGCTTTTAGGACTATTAAAGGATTTACATGAAAGCTGCCAACCTACTTAGGCACCTATGTTTCAGGCCTGCCAGGTTTCATGAAGATCTGTTCATGGGGGAAAAGGTTAAGAGCGGGGGTGAAAAAAAAGACTTGGATCAATTACATTTGTTTTTGGATCTTGCACTTGCAGAATTGTGTTCGAAGTGTATTGCTTATTTTGTCTCTGTGACGTAGGGCATATGTATGAGCATTTTGTGCAGTTGCAAATGGGATGTTGGCCCGTTTGCGACCTCAAAAGATGTCTGGCCCATGTGCAAAGCCTATTTGCGAGTCGGTAACCTAATACCGACTCGCAAAATAGGGTTTGCGACTCTCAAGTAGGAAGGGGCGTCCCAAGGGCGTCCATTCCTAATTGCGAGTCCCAATGGTATGTACCATTGTTATATTTTGTGGTAGTGAGGGTGAGCAGTTACACATATCAGAAGGTAGTGCTTTGCGCTTATTACACAAACAAAGGCAGTAAATGAGACACCCACTCAAAACAGAAATCTAACACCAATTTATAAAAATAAATCATACCTTTATATAAATGTAGATACCAAGATCATAGGAATTGGGTGATTACTGTTCGACTTATGTATTTTTGTGCTTTCAGAAATGGACACAGTGCATTTTCTGAACCGGGATTGGTATTCTATAGAAGAAAACATAACATGTATTGCATTTGGGCATTTGCCAGCGGCTTACAGGACTGTATTTCTAGGCTTGAGGTGAGAAATCGGATGGGGCAAGGTCCAAGACCACATAAATAGGTCACCTCTGGAGGCTCTGGGGTGTCCGGGTGCTAAGGTGTGTCCTGCATTAGGGCTCCCATTCACATCAATGGGAGAACAGTCCAGGAGGGCTCGACACTTAAGATCTTCGGGCATGTGGAGACACCTTTGGTCCACTTCTTCACAGGCTGTGCGTCTTGGGCGCAGTAGTGTCTTTTGATGTCAAATTCCAATGCCGGAGCCTCTCACTGCTGGAGGGGGCTGTAGAAAGAGGATTCCGGAGGCGACTGGAGTTCCAGTCTTTGCAAATCCAAGTGTGGGTTTAGCTAATATGGGCCTGAGGACCCCATTGGCATGTCACCTCCTTTGGACTCGGGCTCTGGAGCATGGGTGCATAGGTGCTTGAGGCCTCGGGTGGCAGTGGTCACAGACTCATGACTTGTTTTTTGTTTTGCAGAGGAGGGGCAAACAGGACAGCTGGGCCCCTCTCGAAGGGGGTCTCACTGTCCCCAAATTCCCTCTACATACAAATCGGTTTTCATCTGCTCTGGTGTCTGAACTGTACACAATAACTGTGAGGCTCTTGTTGGCCCTGGTTTCCTATCACTTGGTGGGAGGACAGATATGACATTCAGGAGTACAGGGTCCTCTTCCTGGGGAGCTCTTGCTTTGTGTTAGCTAGGGAGCAGCTACTCGGTGGCCTGCACCTTGTGTGTTTGGTGCCTGTGTCTCCAGGGGTTTAGCTCCCCTACTCCAAGGGAGATTCTTTGGCAATTAGTGAAGCACTGGCAGCCCACTAGGTTTATTGAGGTCTGCACAGTGGTAGACAGAGGCAGATGCTCCATGAGGGTTGGGTGCAGCAGGCAAGCTGGCAGGGTTGGCACCAAGTCAGTTGTGCATCCTCAGTTAACAGGTCAGCAGTCTTTTTCTTCCACTTCTTCTTTTGTGTGCAATGAAATCTGAAGTCTGGTATCAGGGTGCCCACTAAATACTCAATGTAGGGGTTTTCAGGGGAGTGAGGGGTAGTAGCCAATGAGCTACTTACCCATGGGGTCACTGCATCCCCTATTTGACCACTTCTTTTGGGAGTGGGCATCACACTGTCCCAGAAATTCTTATTCCACCACTCACAATATGGTTGAATTTCTAAAGTCATGTTCATGTCAGACCTGGTCACCCTAGAGGTGTTCCCTGTTTGGCAGTGCAACATGCCTCCTGCATAGCTATTTTTCCTCCCTGTCTGGGTGCCAAAGGGCTCTAGACAAAAGGGGTCAGCTTCCTCTCCTGTGAGAGAAGGAAGATTCACATATCAAAGGCCTCTGGAGAGCTCCACAGCCTTGGAATGCTAATCCTTAGGCCATCGGTGGGCAGGGGCCTGCTCAAGCAGACTTGGTTTATGGACCCCAGAGAGCAAATGTCCTCAACCTTGGGGAACAGAAACCCATCTTGGTCGCAGGCTGGTAAAAATCAGTCAGCCAGCACACCAGTGTCTTGTAGGTTTTCAAGGGACAACTCTAAGGTGTCCTGTGGGTACATGTTTTAATAATTCCAACACACATCAGTGAAGGTTATTTAATACAAGATTAACATTACTTCCCTGATCACTTGCAATATCGAGTAATAGAATCAGACATCCTGGGGGCATGTTAGCTCATGCAGATATGTCCTCACATAAAATATAATGCACCCTGCCTTCGGGCTCAAAGGCCTGCTGTAGTGTAGCAACTATGTGTCTTGCATATTAGATGCAGTGGCTTTGGCAGAACACACAGGAGTGAGTTATGTGGTGTTTTCACTCATAGTTTACACCATGTCACGCAGCCCGCAGTGTCAGTCTGTGTGAAATTTGTATGTGGGACCCTTCAGTCAGGTATACGATATGCTGCAGCTTGTAGGAACTCTCTTTAGTTCCCCTGCTGCAGGTACCTGGAGTACTATTTACTTGGGACTTACAAGGGTGCCAAAGTCCTTTGCCATTTGAAGCACAATTAGACAACACTTTGTTTTAGGGAAGAAGCATTGTGCTGAGGTCAGGCTAGCAGGCATCAGTGGACTGTCAGAGTTGAAAATCAGCATCTAGTAGCTTTGCAGTTTTTGAGTCAAATTCAAAGAGTATTAACACTCTCCAAAAACTGGGACATTGTTATACATGCAAGAAGATATAGCTATCCATGTATTCTGGTGTTTGTGGTTTGGGTGCTATCTTCTCACAAGTTATTACTGGTGAAGAAAGTGGCTACATTATTTTCTTCACACTCTCATAAGGGGCAGAAGAATGATATAGAGTCATTGAGCGAGAGGCTTAAGCTACTACTTGAGTAAATTTTTAAACAATTCAAGAATTTTTTAATGGAGGAATGCCTTTTGTAGTGAGGGCAGACCATTAAACTGTAGTTCGGAGTTTTCCATGAAGGAATAAAGAGAATTCAACTCTCAAGAAAAGGA
This sequence comes from Lissotriton vulgaris, assembly GCF_964263255.1. Classification (NCBI taxonomy): domain Eukaryota; kingdom Metazoa; phylum Chordata; class Amphibia; order Caudata; family Salamandridae; genus Lissotriton; species Lissotriton vulgaris. The sequence goes on along the minus strand of NC_141695.1, from coordinate 955,117,397 downwards.
GATGGACGCAAAGCATATCTGATTATAATTTTCAAGTGACAAATATACGAGGTAATAACAATAGTACAGAAGGCTGTTTATCGTGATTACCAGTCACTGGGAACATTGATGCCAAAAGGTCTATGATGTTAAGGTTGGGTGAGAAAGGTTGCTGTCGGTGTTATAACATGGCGTCAGGCAAGAGTTGATGATGCGTCCTTAAATTAGTGGATTATTATGTTATGAACGGATTGATATCGGAGATTTGCCAAGCCATGGATGAGGATTTTGGAATGTATGAGACTAACTAACTCTTGTTAAGGGGAAACTTCTCAGATTGATTTCACTAGTGAGATAGAGAGAAAGTGATCAATCTAGCACATGAAGAGCACCATTAACATCCTTATCATATACGTCTGGTGTTTCTGGACACATTCATATGGATTTATATATCGAAATTACAACCTTCCTCTTGATTACATGTTTCAACTTAAAAGAAAAACAAGCTCATTAGCTATGCGGTATTACTGATGCTCAAACTAATCATGTACTAAGAATTTCATCCAGAACAGAATCCTCACCAACTCCTGGAACTCTAAGGAACTCTTCAGCATCATACAAGAATTTACCAAACCCACCATCAAATCCTCCGACGTCCCTCCCTCCCTCCCTCCCTCCCAGGACCTCTGAAACAAACTTGGCTCCTTAGCCTATCTCAAAATAAGGACCTTCTACAGCAACTTTAATGAGCAGAACCTAGGCACCGACACTTTTCTTTCAACCAGCAATGCAACCCAGCCTTGACCCCAGTCATCACAGAAGACACCGCCAATACCATGAGAAGCCTCCGCTTAGGAGCCCCCATAGACCCCTGCATGCCCCAGATCTGCCACGGAGCCACCTCTGCCATATCACCCGAACTGCGATGTACTTCAACTGCTCCCTCGAAACTGGTACGTTCCCCGATAACTAGAAATGTACAGAATTCAAACCCCTCTTCAAGAAGCCCATCGCAGACCCAACAGAACTACCGACCCATCTCTTTCCTCCTCTTCGCAGGCAAAGTCACAGAGAAGATTGTCAACAACCAGCTTACTAACTTCATAAAAGCTAACTCGATCCTCGATCTCTCACAATCTTGATGCTGCAGCAAGCACAGCACCGAAACAGCTCTCCTAGCTGCCATGGACGACAGCCGCACCCTCCTCAACTAGGGCAACACAGCTGCCCTCATCCCACTTGACCTCTCAGCAGCCTTCGACATTGTCTCCAACAGCACACTAGCGCCAGACTCCACAACGCCTGAATCCAGAGAACTGCCCTAGACTTGATCCGCTACTTCCTCATGGGATGAACCCACAGAATCAGACTCCCGCCCTTCCTCTCCAAACCCACAGAGATCATTTGCGCATTACCCCAAGGATCCTCACTCAGTGTCAGAACAGAGAGAGAGGGACCCAAATCACCAAAGGGGTAGGGTACCAAGAGACAAATGTCAAGAGAAATTCCCTTGGGAACCGTAAGCTATTTATTCAAACATCCCACACTATCAGAGCTAAAATCATACTCAATTCACACGTAATCACCACTCAATGAGCCAAGGAAACTTATCAGTGCAAAACACAAATAAAAAGTTGCATACAATTTATTATAAACGTTGTAGCTAGCAACTTAGTATATTAAAAACACATTATAGAAAATACACAATAAAAATTGAAACAGTCTATAAAAGTGGGACAAAAGAAAAACAGCAAGAACAGATAGTTCCAAGTCAGGAAGAAACACAGTAATTAGACATGTCAATATGAAGACATAGCTTTTACACACAGTAAAATCAGAAAGCAAGTGTTTGTATTCATAAATCATCCGTGATAATTTCCATGCAACTAAGGCATTGACGCATTTCGGTGGGTCCAACACGAATAACTCCCCACCCTCTTCAGGACAGACAAACCTTCCCACTGTGTATATACAATTGCTTGTATGTTTACTTTACCAGTTAATACTCAAACTCATACAATCAATCCACAGATACATTAATCAGTTGAATACAATCAGATGTAGAATTCTTAAAGTAAAAAGAGAACCAGCATAGATGTTCCTTCTTAGTTAAAGACCAGCCCTCCACGTGATAGCTAATAAAGCTCGGGGAAAGTATCTCGAATCTGTAGAAAATGAGCGGTCTTCAGGGGATGGCTTTCTCCGTCCTAGAATCCAGAGAAACCCCTGTATCCTAGTGAATTAAAAGTCTTTGGCACAATGACGTGACTTTAAGATGATCTGGATTGCTGCAGAATAACTGGGAATCTGGTACGGGGTGGAATTATTCACTCAGTGCCATGCTGTTTAACATCTACATGGACCCTCTCGCCACCATCGTCAGTAAACACTGACTCAGCATAGTATCTTACGACGACGATACCCAGCTCATCCTCTCAATCACCAAGGAGCCAAACACCTCCAGACACAGCTTCCAGGAAGGAATGAAAGACGTTGTTACCTGGAAGAGCAAAAGCTGCCTAAAGATCAACTTTAGAAAACAGAAGTCCTCGTCCTCGAATCCACCCCCTCAGCATGGGACAACACCTGGTGGCCCTTTGCTCTCTGCAACCCTCGCACACTCACAAACCACGCTCACAACTTCAGCATCATACTAAACTCCTCCCTCACCATGAACCGACAGATCAACGCAGTATCTTCTATGTGCTTCAACATCAGCTGCATCCTCTGCAAGACCTTCAAATGGATCCCCAAAATCCAGCAAGATCGTCCCCTACGCACTCATAACTAGCAGACTGGAATAGGGAACCCTCTAAGCCGGAATAAACAAATCTCTACTCCTCAAACTCCAGACCATCCAGAACGCCACAGCTAGACTTGTCCTTGGAATCCCTTGACAACACCACTTCACCCAGCACCTACAAGAACTCAACAGGCTTCCCGTCGAAAATATTGTTACCTTCAAGCTCTTCACTCATGCCTACAAATCCCTCAACAACATCAGACCCAATACCTCAACTAAAGAATCTACTTCTACGCACCCAGAAGAAACATCTGCTACGCCGATCTTGCCTGGCCAAAGTCCGATGCATCTCCAGAGCCAGAGTGTGGGGGTGATCTTCCTCCTACACCGCAGCCAAGACCTGAAATGATCTCCCGCTCAGCATCAGACATACCCCCCACACTGCAAGCATTCAGGAAGATCCTCAAGACCTGGCTCTTCAGATGAGACAGAGCTGACCCAACCCCCCCAATTCCCCCAGTGCCTTAAGACCCCACAGGTGAGTGGTGCATTCCACAAATCCTTGATTGATTGTACTACACATTTTTCAAAATTATGTGAATTGGACAAGTGTGCCTTAGATCTTATTGGTTGCTACCTAAAGAAAGTCAGTCTCTGTATCAGTACCATCTTTCTAGTTTCCAAATGTTCACATTCCACAATTTATTCTCTTATATTCTATATGTTGGACAAGTGCCCTTTAATATACCTTACACAATTGATGGTTCATTACCAACTAAACCAGATTTTGCAGCTCAAAATAATAATTATCTCATAATTTTTTCCTGTAACAATATTCATGCTTTGGACTGCTGTCTCAGTTAATCAATTAAATATCTCTATTGTATAAAACTTGATTAAGAAAAGCGCCCTCATGTTTAGGAGATAATCCTCTCCATTCCACCAAATGCTCGCTCCTAGTTATTATTATTATTATTATTATTATTATTATTATTAAAACAGTCTTGTATAGCGCATGGTTACCCTAGAGCATCCCAGAGCTTAACCAAACAGAGTAAAAGTTTAAGTGAGTGAGAGGCACAGCGATTTAACAAAAGATAAAAGTTTTCAGTTGTTTACAAAAAACGCAAAAGGCATGGCTCAGAGCGCAGCCCTAGAGGGAGTGAGTTCCAGAGGGTTGCAACCTTTACGGAGAATCTCCTCCCTCCTGAATGGGCCTTTTTGACCCTAGGGATCTTAAGAAGGTGTTGTTGGTCTGAGCGTAGTGTTCTACTTGCCTTATAAGGGGTCACCAGCATTTGTAGGGCAGGAGGGCCTATACCTTGCAAGATTTTATGTGCAAGGCAGAGAGATTTAAATTTCACCCTTTATCGCACTGGCAGCCAATGTAGAGCCCTCAATGCGGGTTTGGCCGATCGTGACATGAGGATGTTATAAAGCATTCGTGCCGCTGCATTCTGAACTTGCTGTAATTTGTTCAGAGTGATCTCAGGGGCGCCCAGATAGACTGCATTACTGAAATCTAATCTTGATATGATCAGGCCCTGGATCAGAAGCTTCCGAGATGGAAATGGAAGCAGAGGCAGCACTTTGCGAACCGATCGGAGAAGTCCGAAACAGACACCAGCCAGTTTGGTGGCCTGGGTCTTGAAGGAAAGATCTTGCTCCAGCCAAATACCAAGGCTCTTGAACTCAGCCTTGGGTTTGGGTGGGGATCCCAGACAGCTAGGCCAGGCAGACCAAGGGAGTGAGGGACTTTTCCTCCCCATCAGCATTATCTCGGTCTTTGAACCGTTCAGCTATAGTGCCGATTCCCCCATCCAGGTATGGACTTTGGATAGGCAGGAATGTAGCACCTGGGGATTTTCTGTGGCCTGGGAAAGGGCAAACACCAGCTGGGTGTCATCGGCATAGCTCATGATTTTGATGTTAAATGGAGCCACCACATCCTCCAAGGGGGCCATGTACACATTAAATAATGTGGGGCTCAAAGAAGAGCCCTGAGGCACTCCACAATGGAGGTGGGTGGATGCCGATCGTGCGCCCCCTTCCCAGACCTGAAAGTTCCGGTCGCTGAGAAATGACCTGAGCCATTTCAGCGCCATCCCCCTCACTCCGACATCTGACAGCCGTTGGAGTAACACCCGATGGTTAACAGTGTCAAATGCTGCACTAAGGTCCAGGAGGATCACTGCCACTAAACCTCCTGAATCCAAAATGCAACGTGCCTCTTCAGCGACTGCCAGCAAGGCGGTGCCAGTGCCTTGACCCGGGCGAAAGCCCGTTTGAGAACTTCTCAGTGCACCGTTGGACTCAAGGAAATTGGATAGCTGGGAGTTAACCAATTTTTCCGTGATTTTACTGAGTCCCGGAAGTAACGAGATGGGCCTATAGTTTGCCATATCAAGGCTAGGTTTTTTTAGGAGGGCTTTTACTATTGCACCCTTCCAATTGGGTGGCACCACACCGGCACCCAATGAGGCATTGATTACCTCAGTGATAGATTCTGCAATGGAAGGGGCGACCAGTTTGAGAATCCTCATGGGGACCACGGCACGGGGAGAGCCACTCTTAACGGACGCCAGGACCCTAAGAACTTCGTCCTCAGAGACAGGTCCAAAAGAATCGAGGGTCTTCAGGGGTCTGCCCTTGTCCTCAAAGGGCTCAGCTCCTATATTGAATTGGGGCAGGGTAGTCAACATTTTTTCAATTTTTGTGTGGAAGTACTCTGCAAGATTGTTGCATTTTTCTTCCAAGTTATCCGTGGAGGCAGATGGTGTCGGGACCCTCAAAAGCTCCTTGACCACTAGGAATGCTTCTCTGGAGGAGTTGGAGGCGTTGCTGATTCTCTCCTCCAGGAATTGAATTTTGGCGCACCGGATGGTGAGTTTGTAATTCCTTATCGCCACTCGATATTCGGTCTTACAAGCTACTTCCCAATTCCTCCTCCAGGCACCTTTCTTGTTTTTTACAGGCCCTCCGCATAGCCCTCAGCTCTGGCGTATACCAGGGAGCGGAGCACGATCTTTTCTCCCTCCTTCCTGCCGATCTTAAGGGGAGAACGGAGTCGAGTGTATTAGACATCCATCTACAGAAATCTGCTTCCGCCAGTACTGGGTCCTTAGCCAGTGAAGGGCGCGAGCCCTCCAGTCTGCATGCCAAGTTTTCCACAGACAGCCTAGACCATGGTCTTTCAGGCGCACAGACACTAATGGAAGGGGTGCTTTCCAGCTCGGTTTGCCAGGCGAAGGGAACCATAAAATGATCCGTCCACGGGAGAAGGTTCGGAGAGGCTGCTTTCATAGCGGTAATGTTTGTAAAAATAGGATCAAGTAAATGACCCTTATTATGGGTAGCCTCCAAGTTTATAAGGTTAACCTCACAAGTTTTTAGGTCGCATTGAAGGGCTGTCGCCGACCAGTCTTCCTGGTCGTCGAAATGAAGATTAAATTCTCCCAAGGTAATGAAGTTTGTCGCAGAAGCGGCGAGAACCATTACCGTTTCCATAAAAGAGCCTATGAAGTTACCATTACTTCCTGGAGGACGATAGACTAATAACCCAGACATCGCCACAGTAGGTGAAATTTGAAAGGAAAACTTACAGCTCTCACAGTCCTCCACCTCACCATTTTGGGCTCTGCATACCAACGAGTTCTTGTACAGGATGGCAACACCTCGGCCTCGACCCACCGGTCGATCCTGAGTGTAGATTAGAAAACCAGGAGGAAGGGCGTTCACTATATCCACTTCTGAGCCTTGCATAAGCCATGTTGCTGTTAAAAACAGAATGTCTAGCTCATGTTCCTGAATAAGGAGGCTAACTTCCAATGAGTGCCTCTGAAGAGATCTACAATTCTGAAGGGCTGATCGTAAAGTGTTCTTTGTTGCTACTTGATTAGGGGGAGTGCTTGGGAAGTACTGCTTAGTTTGATTCCTTGCCCTAAAGATGTGTATGCAAATCTTTTTCTGCAATTAATCCACAAGAAATGTTAGTTCTGAGTTCACATTTTATATTGTGGGACTGTAGTCTCCTCAACTGCTGTTCTCTGTCTCTTCCCCTATTGTTCCTGGGAACAGAATTAATCACATAGCAACATAATGCTCTATCATTACTATGGTGTACCTCTTGAGAATGCCTTGCCACAGTATATGTTTTGTCTTTTTCCTAATAGCTTTCAAATACTGTAGTGCCCTCTTATATTCATCAATTCAGACAAACATGTCAATACATGAATGACATGTTCACTTTTACAATTATAGTCCCTTTAATCTTATTGTGCATATTATCAAATGAGGAGAACAATTATATTCTACTGACCCCGTAATTTCAGGCTTTGCATTCACTGCATTTCCTAAAGCCAGCAGTCTTCTGTAGCCAATTTCTAATGCACACCATCTCAGAACTGCTTTTAACTAGCATGTCCTGCATTTATTTTCCCCTCCTAAAAGTAACCCCCGATTTTTAAGTTTGTTTAGCAATGGATATCCCAACATATTTTCATCATTTTTCTGATTGTACCTTCCTTCTTGCAGAATGTAGTAACCTTCCTAAACTTTGGAACTTTGTTCTGCATGCAACTCCTTCCTTTGAATAGATTTGTTTCACATTTCTCTAGGTTATCTTTTGAATATGCCTGTTGTATTGTTTTCTCTGAGTACCCTCATTCTTTGAATCTATTTGACGAATCAACCGGTGTCAATCTTACTTGTTCTGTTTCCCTGCAATTTCTCACCACTTCCAAATGCTTCCCATAAGGTATGCTGTTGTTAGATTATTGGGGTGGACACTTTGTGCATCTAAAACTGTATTGCTTGAAGTGTGCTTTCTGTACATTTTTGTTTCCAGCTTCTTCATCTTAACATATACTGTAACATCCAAGAAATTGACTTCAGTTTTACTAATGTGGAGGTAGTTATAGTTAGAACCTAGTTTCCATAGGAAAAGCATTTTTTGATTTGCTAATAACTTTGGCGTCGTTTGACGACGTCGTTTGCAAAATTCTACAAAAAAAGGTCTATCCAGGTTAGCTCCTATTCTGAAAGTTTGGGGGTGATTCGTTTAGTGGGGTCTGAGAAAAAAGAAGGGTCCCAAAAACTGTTTTCTCTATGTTAATTTCCATAGGAAACTTTAGCCAACGCTACATACTGCCTGAACTGCTGGACGAAATTACAGCAAATTTTGCAAAAAGGCAGCACTGGGTTCAAAAAGCGACCTTTTTTTTAAAATGGTGTAAATTAGTTGCATGAGATGTTTTGAAGCTTGTCAAAAATTAATTTGAAAACTGCACTTTATTCACCTCAGTGGTTTAGCAGAATAATAGTATGGTTAGTGTCTGTATTCCAAGAGGAATAGATACATCAGGAGTCATTATGATGGTGGTGAACCCTTCACCGCCATCGGGCGAACATTCTCGAGCCGCCAGATAAGGATGGCGGGCGGTGTGCTGGTGGACGGAAAGCCCATCTGCCATGGGTCCGAGACAGGCTATTGTTGCAATTGACTTTCTGACCCACCCCGCATCCACAAAATGATGGTGGTGCCTAGCTGGCACTACCTGCCAGATTTGGATGCTGCATCCGACTAGCCTTGTATGGCTGTTCAACCGTCATTCAAAGGCTGGTGGGGGTGAACTTTGGGGACTCACTATGGGCCCCCTTTTTGCAGGGACATGTTACTTGAGCACTGGGGGGTACCTGTAGTGCCCCCCTACAGCTCCCTGCACCACGTGGTGCCTGCCACGTAGTGCAGGGACCTGCATAACATGCATTTTTATCATTGCGGCGGGTGCTGCAGCCAGCAGGACCTGCCGCAATGGTAAACATGCGCTATGCAACCGACACAGTGGCTGTCGCATTGTAATTACATGTGGGGGACTACCGCCATATAGGCAGCCGGTCCCAATTCCTGGGGTGATGGCGGACAGACTTAAGTCTGTCCGCCACCGTAATCACCCCCATAGATTCCACTAAAGGATGTATTGCAGGAAACCTGGTGGACTCATCTAAATGCTTGAAATTGGATAACTTTGAAATCTCAGATTTATACTTTGAAGGGTAGACTCTCTAACTCCAAGCTTAGTACAACTTGGTAAAAGGTTGGAAGTAAGATGAATCATCTGCTTTTTGGATGAGCATGTTATTTAATTCAATCAGAAAGAGATCAGAAGAGATAAAATCCAAGTTTGATATAAAAGACCTTGAGAATGTGGAAATTATGAAGACACTAGGGCAACCATTAGGATGGGGGGCGGATCGCCTCGGCCAGGCCGGCAGTAGCCACCGATGGCCTGGCTGGGGTGATCCGCCCACCCTCCATGCCGTGCCGGAATGACCCCGCCATATTAGTATGGCTGGGGGGTCCGCGGCGGACGGTCTTTCCATCTTTTCTATGGTGGTGGTGTCTATCAGACACTGCCAGCCATATTACAATGGGCATTTTGCATTGCCTTTCCGTGGCGGCAATGTGCAGTCTGCTTTGGGGGCCCGTTGCAGGCCCCCAGGGACTCTGGGGTGGGGGGGGCTGCACAAGGGAGGTACCTATGGTACCCCCAGCATTTCAAAGAACAATGTGGCACGCACCGCACGGTGACTGTCGCGTTGTCCTTTGAAATGCACAACAGGTATTTTTACCATTGGGGAGGGCGGTGCTTTCAGCACCGCCTGCCCCAATGTTAAAAATACAGGATGCGACTGCCACTGTGGCGGGCGCATCCTAATTTCCCCCACAGGACCCCCGCCCTTATGGCGGGTGGTCCCTTTCCACAATGGGATGGTGGATGGGCAAGTCCCCCCGCCATCCTAATGGGGGCCTAGGACTTGTGAAGAAGGATGTATCCATATGTATGGGTCCCTTCATTTTAAGTAAAGTGAAAAAGAACGTAGTTGTCTTGAATTTTGGTGATGTGTGGAGCATTTCTAGGTAGTAATATCTCGCTTCCCCATACAGGATATTCACTATCAAGAGGTAGACTAGGACACTTGTAACTACGTTACATGGAGTGGTATAGAAAACCCTCATAAACGCTATGATTTTTCGTGAGTGCGGTATATTGTAGTTCTCCGCCCCTCATAGACATTTGGCATTCGTCATTGGGTGATCTATTCGTGCAACATGCCTGCCTCAAGCCTGAGGACCACTCTGGAGCAGCGTAGCAGTGTCCAGAGAAGAGTTTGGGTGGCACCACTTTATTGAGGGTAGAATTATACTAAGAAACAAGTCACCACCAATATTGCTATTTTATTCCAGAAGGCGTGATTTGTTATTAAATTTATCATGGGTATACTGTCAGATCAAGTTACTGGATCTTGGTATATCACTTAAAACATACAGTCAACATGTTTCAGCTCTGTATTACCCAGCCGGGTCTGTGGAGCATTCGTCAGGACAAAACAAGGATTAAAATATACTTACACTACTTGTGTAGTATTAAGGTGGATTATATTCTACCCATTTCTAGGTAGGTAAAATCCGGTACTGCTCTGAGTGATATCAAGAATCTAAGTGTGCTGGGGGTGTGGCTTGACATCACCAAGATGGCTGCGCAGTAGAAGAGCTCCGAGGTGGCCTTCCCGCTCTCATCGAAATCCACCCATGATCCGCCCTACCCTGAGGTGCAAGAACTATCGGGGTATCTGTACTGGATGTGGCATGCACCTGGAGCCAAAGTGGGGCTGAGAACTGCTGTCCTGGAGGCCCATCAGAGGCGGAGACATCTGAGCTGAGGATGGCTTGACTTGGGTGCCTCTGGCAAAGGCCTGACTGCAACAGCAAATGTGAGCAGCAATACAGGCTGGAGGCACGGCCCTACCAACACCCTAAGATAGATGGCTGGACCCGGGCATTGCCCCCTTCCCCTCATCACGGTGTTGAATGAGGGCAGCTAGGGCTGCAGGCGTGGCCAGATGGGTTGGCTCTGGGGCCAAGATCTGTGCTGCATTCTCGAGTCCCCCAGGCGGGGAGAGAGGCCACTGATGATCGAGCGAGACCAACCGTGGAGGATCACACAGGGCCGGCACCAGACACACTGGGCACTTTGGCCAGATGAGACGTGCTGGGGTTTGAGACAGGCAGTGGCGCGGGGGTTAGGCCACAAGCAATGAAAATCCTTGTGCCGTGTATGAGACAGGCGGCCTGAGCGGCTCTGGTCCACCCAAGAGTGCGAACAGCTTGGCAAAGGTGGTTCTGAACATCATTGGAAGGACTGTGGTCTCAGGGTCTGCTGTGGGGAGGAAGCGGAGGGTCTGGCAGTGGGGATCCCTCCCTGCCCCATCCCCCCTCTTGGTCCTTCTAAATACACCTCCTCTGACTGAGTCAATACCGGTGGCCTAGAAGGCACATCAACAAATGGTAAAAGGGAGGCAGGTGCCCCACCTGAGCGGAAGTCTTGACCAGGGCGTGAGGAGCACCCCTCCACAGGTGGAACGCAATGCGGCCCAAGGGTACCCTCCCACCACAAACTAACAAGTTGGACAAATATGCGGTGCCAGGATGACAGTGGCAAAGGGTGCTGCAGGTTCACTGACACAATATCGATGTAAAAAATATTGAGTAAAAAATATAGACAACAAAAATATTTACTCCTATACTTAGACAGGTAAATGCAAAAATATCGACTAAGCAAATATTTTTGTAAAAAAATATAGATGCATAAAATATTTACTTTTTTATTAATGTAAAAAAATATTATATACTAAATTATAAATATAATTTTAACAAAATAAATAAATATAATATACATTTTATTAAAATATAACAAACCTCATTAAATAAATAAACACACAAACATAATTCTTTATACATATATATTTATATTAAAAGAATTATTTTTAATTTATGTTAAAAGTTTAAAGTAATATAAAAAATAATATTATATATTAATGATTTCAAATTTAAAAAAAAACTAAAATCTATAATAAATTAAAACATTGAACTATAGAAAATATTTAACATTAAATTTCACAAGACAATCAGTGCAACAGTAAGGACAGTGCTGGATAGCGGAGGAGTAAAAATTACTATTCCCACTCCAGTAAGTGAAACAGTAGGGAAAGTGTTGAATAGCGGAGGGGTAAAAATTATTATTACCACTTCAGTGAGTGCAACAGTAGGAAAAGTGTGGCTAGCGAAGCAACAAAAATTACCATTCACACTCAAATAGGTTACACAAAAATAAAACATGTAAAAAATGTAAATATATCATGAAAATAAATAAGCAATATTTAAAAAATGAAAAAAAAGAAGACATTATAAAATGACTTACATATAACAAAAACCTACAAATAATGTATACAATAAAATAATAAATACATTTAGAAAAAATAATTCTTTAAAACTAGAAAATATTTACAAACATGTAAATAAATTAATAAATAAATGCATTTATTTTATTGCCTACCCTATAACACCACACCAATAACAAAACACTTCAACATGTTTAATTAAATGTACTTCCTTGATTAAAAAAAGTAAATAATCAATTAAAAATATTATTAATAAAAAACAAACTAATGAACATTAATTGACTCCACACACTTTATCACTATAATATCCCCAACACACACCTAAATTAAACTATAAATGAATGAAAAAAATTAAAACAAAACTTATTTTTAAATTAAAAACTATTAACAGCTAATAATAACGTAATTAAAATGTATTTAATACCCACCCTTTACCCTTTTCGAAGTAAAAACAACACACACAAAAATAAACAATTATCCAAAGTAAATAACACATAACTACATTAACAACTATATATCAATTCATTAGATACAAATTACTTCCCACCCTTGACTCCTATAATCACAACACCCATCTAAAATTATTTACACAATTGCTATAATTATTATGAATTAATTATTTGAAATTAACATTCAATTATTAATTCATCAATTAAAAATAAATTACTTCCCACCCTTTACCCCTATAAACACCACAACACACACCTAAAATTATTGACACAATCCCCATAATTAATTACCAACTAATTAATTAAAATTAATTATTAACCAATTATTAATTAATTAATAATACATTACTTTAGACATTTAACACTATAACAGCTCACTTAAACAAATAATAATATATAAAACATATCAAAACATGTAATATAATTAAATTACTTCCTACCATATTCCCCTATAAGCCTAAACCCCGGTACGCAACTAAAAATGCAAAATGTATATTAAATAAATGAACAAATACTAAAAATGTAACACGTATATGAAAAATACGAACAATTCTTATATCAAATACATATATAATTAATACTAAAATACAAAACATTAATAAAAAACAATATTTTTAACAACTATATTTTGCAAACGAGTTTAAACACTTCTATATTTTTAAAATCGATATTACTCACCTTAACTCAATATTCTTGACCACAATATTCTTGCTGTCGATATTTCTGAACCACGATATTAATAACTCGATGTTTGTGCAACTCAATATTTTTTACTCGATATTCTGTCTCTGCACCGCACAGCCATATCTGGGAGTCAGGAGACTGAGGAGCCCTCCGTGGGGGCCATCATGGTGGCTATCTGAGAACTGGAAACAACCTTGGTGTCCAAAATTGACAAGGTCACCATTGAGGTGAATCTCCTACGTGCAGACATGAACAAGACCTCAGAAAAGGTCACTATTGTGGTGACAAATATTAATGATTTGCAGTCTGCGACCAGAAATATGTAAGATCGATACAGCAACTTACACACCCCACAAGATAATGGCTGCAAAGTTGGAGGACCAGGAGGGGAGGACCCGCTGGAACAACATCAAGGTGGTTGGGGTACTTGAGGGGCGGAGTGGGCGAAGGGCCCTAGTGTGGACTTGTTCCTGGAAGATCTCATAGTTAAACATCTCCAACCCAAATGCCTGTCAAACCTTTTTCAGTGGAAAAAGCGTACAGAGCACCGGTACCACCACCAAAGCCGAGGGACCCCCACAAACTATTATTGCACATAGCCTCAATTTTCGAAACTGCAATGCAATCCTACAGGCTGCATGAATCAAAGGCGATTTGCCCCATGAAAACACAGTAATCTTCTTTTTCCCGGTCTTCACCCTCATGGTCCAACGCCAAAGACGCACATTCAATGAGTTCAAGAGAGTATTGCAGACTGAGGACCTCAAATACATGATGCTATTTCAAGCCAAGTTGAGAGTATTGGACAACGGCAAGTCATTGTACTTTATAATGCCTGGCGAGGTGGGGAACTGGTTTTTGACAGCAGCAACAAGGAAACAACCGATGACGCAGGGACCAAAAAGAAGCTTCAACCCAGAGACTGCATACCAACGGCCCAGGTAGAGGCCTCCCTCCAAAGACTGGCCCCTTGAGCCCAAATAAATGAAGCATGGGGGGTAGGGGTGCGTGCGGGGATATCTATGAGACTGCAGTTAAGAACTGACTGGGTCAGACATGGGATGCAGCAGAAATGTTGTGAGCCGCAACAGGTTAACTGACTCTCACCCGAGGAGAGTAGGGGAATAGGGACTCTGGCACTGGCGTACAAAGGGACACTTATCAAAATTGATGACGTAAGGAGAGTGGAATGGCTGCCCTTTGTTCATAAGTGCGAGCGCTAGCCAAACCCAGTTGATAGGATTATGGTTCTATATGGGCAACAGGCACTGTGCAAATTGGGGAAGTGGGTAGTTTTAAACCTACAGTGCAGGGTAGCAGGGAGGGAGGTTTACATTAAGGGGCTGTTTCAAGATGTTCAAAGTTACGTTTGTTTAATGTTTTCTCTGATCCACTCTTTGAGTCACCATACCAAACACAACATGAAGGGAAACCACAAAGGTTGCCGGGTCGGCATCGGGGAGTGGGACTGATATAACAACTACCTGGCCACTGAGATGACATCGCAATCCATGGCTATATTGAAAATCCTGACATGGAATGTCAACGGTTTAGGGGACAAAATTAAGCGGATCATGGTCCTACAATACTCACGTAGGCATTCCCCTGACCTTGTCTTCTTGCAGGAGACACACCTGCGAGGTAACCACTACCTAGCACTCAGCAGATTTGGGTACACCCTCCTTGCTCATGTGGGTTTTACAGTAGGCTCCAGGGGAGTGGCTATATTGGTAAAAAATCCGGGACCTCTCTTAACTAACCGCATCTGACAAGACCCACTGGGTATGTTTGTGGTGCTGGCTGGGACGTGAGAGTGCTGGAATCTACAATTATGCTCCATATTCCACCAAAGTTGCATGCGGGGATCCTTCCCATAATGTCTCACCAACTCGACAGGACCATGGTGCCGGCCTGAGCTGGGGTTCGGATCCCCTACGGACGTTCGTGGAGGCGATAGGCGTATCGGACCTATGGAGACTTTACAACCTGACCAATAGAAAATATACACATATTTCTTTTTTTTTTTTTTTTTTTTTTTTGTTTTTTTCTTATTTTTTTTTTTTTTATCCTCATATTACGTGCATAGCTCCAATCTATCAAAACCAAAGGACCGCCACAGAGCAAAGAAAAGAATGGTCGCGTGCAGTGCTGTCTCAGCTTATAGCTGGTAGGAGAAAGTTCATTCGGGAGGGAAGAAGACCGGTTCCCCTCAGCACCAATCACAACAGCCAAACATGATTTTGCTTAGGGATGTGCCTCAGGAGATAGTGTCCAAATTATCGAGACCCCCATAGCTCCAAGACTGACAGTCATGGCAGCAAGGATAAGCAATGTACGTGTTAATCATAGGACCTGGGGAAAAAAAAAAAAAAAAAAAGCAGATTTGGGTACACCCTCCTTGCTCATGTGGGTTTTACAGTAGGCTCCAGGGGAGTGGCTATATTGGTAAAAAATCCGGGACCTCTCTTAACTAACCGCATCTGACAAGACCCACTGGGTATGTTTGTGGTGCTGGCTGGGACGTGAGAGTGCTGGAATCTACAATTATGCTCCATATTCCACCAAAGTTGCATGCGGGGATCCTTCCCATAATGTCTCACCAACTCGACAGGACCATGGTGCCGGCCTGAGCTGGGGTTCGGATCCCCTACGGACGTTCGTGGAGGCGATAGGCGTATCAGACCTATGGAGACTTTACAACCTGACCAATAGAAAATATACACATATTTCTGTGGCACATGGTAGTGGGGCTCATCTAGACTACCTCTTCATATAATGCATGCATGTGGGGCACTTCCAAGGGGCACAACATAAGGCAAGGGGCATATCTGACCACTCTCCAGTTGAGGTACTGTTGAGGTACTGTTCCATGGCCCCATCAGAGATTATACCCTACCACCACGAAAAGCTCCCTGGTACTTGAAAAACAAAGAATTCCAAGATGAGTTTAGAGAGCGAATGCAACAGTACTTGGATGAAAATGCGGGGTCGGTTAAATTGCGCTGTATTCTATGGGAAGCATACAAAGTAGTGGCCAGGGGATATGTACAGGCAGCGATAGAGGGACAAAAAGGTAGGAGAGGCGCTCCAAGGCTGACAAGTGGAATGTGAAATAGATGCCCTGGAATGATCAATACTATGTAACGGGTCAGATGACCCCAAACATAGACATAGGATATGCCTCAAACAAAGGGAGACTTAGAAACCTTGAGGAAGATGCAGCACGAAAACATTCGATAGTCACTCAGAGGTGGCTGTACAACCTGGGAGACAAGGCCAATAGGCTTATTGCATGGCTGGAGAGGTGTGATATGGAGCGAAACAGGGTTGCGGAGATTCGAGAGGTGGATGGCACAGTTCCAAAGTCAGGAACAGATATAGGCCTTTGTGTGCGATTATGAACACTTTATTAATCGGCGACAACTAGGACAGGAGAGCTGAATGACAAATTGCTCAGAGACATCTCTCTGCTGGCACTCTCAACGGAAGACAGATAAACCATTTACAATGACTTGACAAAGGAAGAAACAGAATGGGCTATCCGGGACCTGCAGTCTGGGAAGGCCGCAGGCCCGAATGGGCTTCCTGCGGACTTTTTTAAATGTGTGGCAACAAGGGTCGCACAATTGGTGCTAGACATGTTCCACACTGCTTAACAGGATGGGAGCTTACCAGAGGGTTGGCCACAATCATGATCATTCCAAAGAAAGACAAACCATTGGAGCAGTGCAGCTCCAAACGGCCAATTTCCCTACTTAACTTTGAACCAAAGATCTTGGCAAAGGTATTATTAAATTGACTTGGTCCCATTATTTCCACAATAATCCACCCAGACCAGACAGTATTCATGTCTCAGAGGAGCATCAGGCTGAATCTTAGACACTATGCGGTGTAATCCATACTACAGAGGTACATCCAACTGAACCTGCTGCAGTACTGTCATTAGACGCCCGCATGGCATTCAATAGAATGGAAAAGCCCTACCTACAAGCGGTCTTGTCCAGACTGGGCTTTGGACCAAAATGTTGTGTTCGGTCCGCCTTCTCTACCGCGACCCAATGGAGTGTGTTCGGGTGAACGGGTCTGTCTTGAGTCATTCGCACTGCATAGGGGCACACAACAGGTGTACTCCCTCTCCCCGTAAACTTCACAATGGTACTCGAACCACTCGAGGCGTAGGCCCGAAAGGACCACTTGATCTGAGGTATTGACATTGGGGGTGGGTGGGAGGAGCATATTTCCTTGTACGCCGACAATGTATCATTGTATGCATGCAGATCCAGGCAGAAATTTCACAGACTTATTAACATAATCCTGCTCTTTGGCAGTTATTCGGGGTTCCAGATAAACTGGGACGAATCCTTCATTTTTAGCCTAACTGGTGAAATCCTGCTGCTCACAACTGATTGTGCACACCCTAAATAGTTTGGAACCCCAATGTGGGTTGGAAATATCACCAGATTTCAAATCTCAACACTTTGAAAGATATAGCCTTGATGAAGTCGCGGGATGACGCCCCGATAGCGACGAAACACGTGTTGGCTGTGGCTGAAACAAAGAGAATAAAAGCTTGAAAATAAGAACCAAAAGGAACTGTTTACACTTTGTTATTTGAAAATCAATGTGTCTGTATTAAAACAGGGAAACCAGTTACATGTAACGTGTGCTTGGGAGCAAAATAGACTGTATATAGAGATTAGGCTTTGTGATTGTGGAGTTTAGTGGTTTTCCACACCTTTGAGCACCGTTGATATACTTAATTTATACCTCAAACTTTGTGCGATTCCACCAAGTGGCGCCGGAATCCCTATACTAAATACAACGCGTCATAGGATTTATGGATCATGAAGTCAAACAAAGACTTCCTAAACCTAAATCTACAGACCAAGTTATCAAGACTGTGCGGGGACGTAGCACACTGGCGGCGGGTACTGATATCCCTCATGGATAGAGAAGTATTATTCAAAATGATGGCCCTCGCTCATTTGCTATATGCACTACAGAACACCCACTGCAAGATCCCTGACAATTTTTATTAGGCAATTGAAATGGAGCAGCGCAACCTCCTGTGGGAGGGTGGCAAACCACCTATAGCTCTGCACAAACTTCAACAAGGGGTTTTCAATTGCGGATTGGCAATCCCGGACATTTGGAATTACGACTTGGCAGCCCAGCTAATCAATATTAAAGGCAGGGTGTCAGGGGCTAGTGGTGTACAGAGTATGAGACCAGAGTAGTGTTATTCTACTGTTCACTTTTATTAAGGGTTCACACTATAGATTAGGATGATTCTGTAAGTTCTTTCCTTCTCTGGGGTGTTCGTAGTTCTGGGAGCTTCAAGGGTTGGTCCGATATCCCGGTTCTTGTGGCCTCAGGGAAAAGAAAACAATCGGGTATTACTGTTCCGTTCACAGCTATAACTGGTCGTGCTACCGTCACCAAAAGAAAGGGGGGTGTCTTGGTGCAAGGTTCACCGCAGGACTTGCCCTACCTCCCGCCTCCCCGAACGTGCTACCTCCATCCTCACCACACACCCCACCAGAATGCCCCTTTTAACAACACTTGCTTTGGGCTGTGGCCCGCCTCTCGGACCACAGCAGCAGGACCCGTGGCTTCTTCTCCCTTTAGCCCGCCGGGTATGGAAGCAGTGTCTGGAGCGTCGGTCTCTGTTACTCTCAGCACGCTCTACGCTCTTCGGTTCTCCTCCGCTCTCACGCTCTCCTCTCTTCGGTCCTCCGCTGCCAGGTACTCCGCTACCTCCTCTCCGTCCTTGCACACCGTCCGTTCAAAACCTACTCCTCTTATCCTTCCTGCTTCCGCTGGCTGACGGGACTCCTCCCCCTTCCGCCGCTCAACCACTAGACCGCGGTTGTAGTCTTCCTGGTTCTGGATTCTTGGCAACCAGGAAGTGGTGTATAGTTCTTCCTCCTCGTCAGCGACGGAGTGCTCCTGCCACTCCTCCTCCCCACACAGGGTCTTCACGTTCCACTGTGAACTGGCATACAGGGTCGATCGTCTTGCAATGGGAACTGAGGGTATTCTGCAGCCCTATACCGAAGGAGCAAGGAGAGGTCTCTACCAACACACACAACAAACCCTGATTTGGGTAAGAGATGTACAGGGCAAAGTAGGAAGCCTACAGGGTTTCTGTAGATGGAGCCCTATTGGAATAGAAAACCTCCAGGATATATGGCAGAATGGGAGCATGGTCATTTTTGAAGATCTCCAGACAGAATATCAAATGGCTAGTGGAGAACAATTTTGTTATTTACAATTGAGACACAACGTGGGCTGCCACGTGCCAGAAGGGGAGTCGTTGCCTGACTACCTCGCTGGAGGAACGACTGTTACTTGACACCATGATTGATAAGGCAGTCTCCCTCACATATCGGAAATTAATGAACAATCTTCTGGACCCCGTAGGCCCACTGAGAGAAGCATGGGAATAAGACTTGGGGCTACTAGAAGACGATGACTGGTTGGAAGTGATTTAGAGCCCCAGGGAGCTGGCCATGAGAGCATGATTCAGACTAATTCAACTCCGGGTCCTACATAGGTCATACTCCCCTGAAATGCTTCAACACAGGCTGGGTAGATGTGATACTGACGCTGCACCAGGAGGTGTGGGAAACTTTCTTTCATATCATCTGGGCATGTCCCAAATTTCAGCGATACTGGGCAGGAGTGGCGCTGGGGCGCTGTTCGAGGTAACGGGCTTGCACATACAACTAGACGTATGCTGGCAATTGCTGGGAGTCACAAGAGAGACCAGATGGCTCATACATACTAAAATCTGGCTCATGCTAGCCCTGGGAGTGGCGGAACGAAACATAGCAAGGTCATGGGGGGTGCACCAGCCCCACCAAGACTTACCAACTGATAGGAGGACCTAGACTGGTGCCGACAGAGAGAGTAGTATATAAAAGTAAAGGATGCCCCAAAAAATGGGAAAAAATCTGGAGTCCATGCGAGAAATGTAGGACCTGACTGGGTGGAGGGGCAGAAGCGGGGGACCATCAAGAATGCACTTGCAGGATGTGCCTGGTGTTGTAACTGTGAACCCAGTCATATGCAGGAAACACTGTCTACCTAACTCCAGATGTTGCCAAAACATATCTACTTGTTTTTTATTGACTCAAAAAGGTGGACCGAGTATATGTTTCAATTAAAAGAGCTTTAAAAAAAAAAGAGTCTAAGGGGGTCATTAGGTTGGCAGGCGGACTTGGTCCGCCCGCCATCCTTTCGTGAAATTGCTGTGGGGGTTCCATTGTTGACATTAGGATGCTCCCACCACACTGGCGGGCGCATCCTGCATTCCTGGCAATGCGGCGGGTGGTGCTCTCAGCACCACCCACCGCAATGCCAATAAGGCATGTTGTGCACTTCCATGCAAAACGTGGCGGGCACTGCACGGTGCCTGCCATGTTGTGCATGGAACTGCAGGGGGTACCATAGGTACCCCCTTGTGCACCCCCACCCCCCAGAATCCCTGGGGGCTGGCTACGGACACCCAATTGCTTGAACCGCCTGCCTTTCGGTGGCAGTGTTGCCGCCACGGAAAGGCATTTCCTCGCAGACATGCTAATATGGTTGGCGGTGTCTCCCAGACACCGCCACCATGTTAGCAGCTTTTCCGCCCGGTCTACTCTTCATCATGGTGGAAAACCGGCGGACGGTCTTTCCTCCCGCTGGTGTCCCCCCCCCGCCATGGTAATGTGACAGGGGTTTTTTTTTAGTCGGCGGTGGATTTTGGTTTATAGCTGGCAGATCGCCACCGCCATGCAGGCGGTGGCGGTCCGCCCGCCATACTAATGACCCCCTAAGTGTGCCCATCAATGGTAGTTCAAATACCTGAGTGAATGACAAATGCTCCTCTTTTGGTTCAAGATATCTATACTATAGATGAACATAAATATTTTAACCAGAAATGTATGTGATGTAGGCTTGTAGAGAAGAAGTACTAGTTTGCTTTGTTCAGAGAGAAAATGTGCGCTAGATCTTTTTTAATCTGTCTTGTAGAGAATATGTGACAATACAAATGTGCACGTTAGGATATATTTCCATAACCTGCACTTGACACTATTGGGACGCATAAATGTAATCAAAATGGTCACGTTACCGAAATTTCTTTATCTGTTTAGGGCTATACCTCTATTTTTTGAACAATTCTGGTTTACTAAGCTGGAAAAAATACTCAATAGACTAGTATGGGCACAAGGGAAAACTAGAAGGGCCTACAGACATATGACACTTACACGGGAGAAAGGGGGATGGGGAGCACCGGATTTCAAATTGTACTATTGGGCCGCAGCTCTGCAATACTTCCAAGGACTAATCGGAGGGAGACGGGAATACACAAATGTGTATAGAACCATAATGGGGGAGGCCGTGGTCGATGGTCTTCTGAATACAATTGATTATAGACTCTTTAAGAACACCAGGTTTAAAACACTAAAAGCTGTATACATGATCTGGAAAGTTGTGGGGAAAAAAGTGGGTATAGGCAGATTTAGCAGATATACCAGGTTAATAGATAATGAAACACTTCCGGGGGACATCTTCAGGGATGGAACGATGAAGATATGGAACGAGAGGGGCATTAGGAAAATAGGAGATCTCCTGGATATAGAAGGAGGAATAGTAGAATTTGTAGAATTACAAAGCAGATTTGAAATACCCACTAACACTTTCTTTAAGTATTTACAGGTGAGGAGCTACCTGAGGGATAAAAAGGGTGGACGGATAGGTTTTAAACATTGTAGGCTATTGGATAGTATAGAACAAAGTAAACATTGTAAGATACGGCAGATACATGCAGAATTGTATGCATACAAAGTAGATGACAGAGAGAAATTCTCAAAAAAATGGACAGAAAAAGTTGGGACCTCCCCGGAAGGACTTCAGAAGTCTTTAGATTTAGGAAGAACGGTTTTATGCTCGGCCACGCTGCAGTCACAGCACTACAAAACATTATATTGTCTTTATTATACGCCGGCGAAAATAGCGCAGTGGGGTGGGACAGAAGGTACTACATGTTCTAGATGTAATTCTACGGAAGCTGATATAGTACATATGTTCGCCCAATGCCCACAGTTGTACACCCTGAAAACGGCCATAGAAGAATTCCTGGGGAACACTCTCAATATTAAGATAAAATTAAGCAACGAAATATTATTGTTGGGGGTGAAGACCGAGGAAGAAGAAAATGATTCTACAAAGTTTCTGTTTATGGTGGCAGCTGTATATAGAATTTGTATTGCACAGGCTTGGCTTGATAAGACACCTCCCACATTTCAAATTTGGATAGCTAGATTACTAGCGTCATATAACCTAGAGAAGGCTATATATGAGAGAAAGGGGAAAAGAGCAAAAAAATTGGGAGAGGAGATATGGCAACCCATTACGAGGTGGAAGCATAAGCAAAATAGGGTAGGGGTTGGTTAAACAGCTGTATGCTGGAATGGCCTATCCTTTTCTTTTTTTTCTCTTTTTGTTAAGTACAAATTTTGGGGAGTACTGCTGCAAGAATGTATTTGCCCTGTATTTAATTTACTCTATATTATATAGGTTATATAATATATGCATTTTGTGTTGTAAATTTGATGTCTGTAATACGGGGGGGGGGAAATTGTTTTTAAAATGTTACAATAAAAATATTTAAAAAAAAAAAAAAAGGATATATTTCCATAATACAACAAGACAAATGGTATTAGAGTTCAGGTCTACTTAAAGAGATCTGAAAATGTATCAATATAATGAGTTTCCAGACGAGCTCAAGGAAACAGAAGATATGGACACCACATTCTTGAATGTGATATTTCATGAGTTGGGGTGAATTCAGTTATAGTTTGTACAGTCATTTCCAATAGAAGCACGTGGCCCACATATGGCTGAAGGGATAGTTTAGCAAATCAAAATGGAAATACATGTATCCAACAGAGAAAGATTGGGGGACTTAGGGGCATATTATCAAGGGGGTTTATCTCCGCTTTTTTGGCTTTAAAAGCCAAGAAAGCGGAGATAAATTGATCTCCCTATTACCTAGCTGTCGCTAACACCAGTTAGCGACTGCTAGTAGGAGATAGCGACCATTTTGGGCCCCACTTTGCATGTCAGTGATATTTATCACTAATGACATGCAAAGTGGGCGCGCCAAGATGTTAGTGACTGGAAACAGTGCTAACATCTCTATCTCCTATTACCAACTTTTGGAGATATTCGCGCTAAGCTCGAATATCTCCAAAAGCTAACACCTGCCCTGAGCAGTTCTTAGCAATGTTATCCAATGGGAGGTGGATAACATGGCTAAGAGCATTAGCTCGGTAATGCATGGATATCGCTGACTTTTCAGCGATATTCATGCATTGTGGCCGATTTTTATCGCATTTGCGATAAACCTTGGTAATACCAAGGTGTATCTGCGATAAAAATCGCCGCAGCTCAGCGGTAAATTTTTGTCTCTAACCAAGCAATAGCGATAATTATCTCTATTGCTTGGTAATATGCCCCTTAGTTTGAACAACATATGGAGCAGGGAGGTGAGGAAGGCAGTAAAAGCTGGAAGAAGCCTTGCAGAGAGAAAATACACTACTGGGCTGAACAGGCCTGGCGATATAGAGCTGCCAGCCAACCTTGATCATAAAGAGAGGTAAATAAAATAAATGTGACAAATAAAGTGAAATGCTAATTGTATCCTTTTCACTTAGAACTAAAATCCATAATTTGCTTGTTAAAAAATCCATTTTGAATAACTGCAGCATTATAATCCAGAATAGGAATCCCAAAGTACACACAGGACTAAATGCAGTTTATTGTTGGAAACCCAGGTGTAGAGTATAGTAGGAACGGCCTGTAGTATTGCAATAAAATGAATACAGCTCAAAGTAGAATACATTAAAGAAATATGATGTCACAATACTACACGGCCCTTGTCTGGTGTGTTTATATTTTGATTTAAAAATCAATGAATATTATTTCATTGACGCATCATCATTGAAAGCAATTAAAAGTGCAGCATTAGGACGCATTGAGCATGCATTGCTTTTGATAATGTTGCTTGGTCTTACATGAAGATTGAACAAATGGCTCTTAATAAGAAAGTTAAAAACTAATTTTCATATAGAGTGAGAAAACATGTAAGCTTATATCAAAGTTCAAAGAATACACTTTAGAGTTTTGCTTCGTGGACGTGCACATTTCAGGCCAAACTCATTTTCTGTGGGTTGTATAGGGAGATAGTCTTAGTTTTGTTGCCAGTAAAGAATCGTATCGAGTACGCTGCTAAAGTTGGTTAAGTTAATTATTTCTGATTGAATCTCTTGGGAGTTCTATCGTTGATGTGGATACCAAAGTACGCAGCATTTACTGATATACAGTTTACTTGTAACTAAATGAAGAATTTGTTTTTAGGATTATTTTAAGAAACAACATTATCGAGTAGCATTGTTGAAAATTAGATTATTGTAGGTGTTCAATACAAATTGATATATATTGGAAAGAGCTTCTGTGCAGTGTGAGTGAACGTTTTTGGTTAGCTTGTAGTTCATAGTTATCATTTCACACCGAGAAATGCATGCAAATATTTGACAGGTTAAATTTCTATGAGAGTTTGGCCACACACGTCCTATTAATGTTGTATTCATATGTATTTCTATTTATATATTAGGGTAATATCCATCCAATTTTCATTGTTGATTTTTACTCTTCACTTATTTTCCTCAGTATGTTTGTCTGTTGGGGACTCTTTGTTTTTACATAAGTAGTGAAATTTAGCCTTGCGAGTTGCACACTCTCTGGTTGTTTCGCATTGTAGTGGAAACATACTTAAGATGTTTTGCCTATTGTTATTTGGCGATGACGAAGTCTGTTTTTCACCACTTATGATAGTTTGCAATGGTTAGTCTGTTGTTTATGTTCAGCGGCATCAGCTGTTATGCATACGCAGATGTTTAACTTTAGAAGGGAATGCACTTCAGAGAGGAACTACGTTAGTATGAGTATCCACTTTAGAGGTAAGGGAAACGTTTATTAATAAGGTCGCGTTAATACTGAGTGGCATAGCTTATATCGCTACTTTTTGTTTGCAATTCGTTAGGAATATTGTCACACCCCGCGTACTGCAGAAGCAAAGGGAGACGCTAAGAACAGAAGGTTGAAGTAGGTGTGCATTCTCACTGACCTTTTCCATTATCGTTTACAGTACCGGAATTGTATTCTCATATGCCTTTTGTATTACATTCAACAGTGTGTTCATTTAAAGTCTGCACAATGCAATAGTTGTCCAGTGCTGGTCATGGCATCTAAGCAGGTGAGTTCTCCTGCGGTCGCAGGGGACATTATGGAGATTATGTTTGCAGTGTTTCGGTGGCGTTTACAGCTTGACACTCACTTTTGACTTCGGGTTTTTAGGTTTGCACATTAGGGGCTCGATTCCGATCCGGTAAAAAAATCCACTGTACGATTCGTATTCGTAGCCCTTTCCGTACGAATCGTACCCGTCCGTCCGAGTCGCGTAGTACGATCCGCATTCCGTGAATCCGTCCGAATCGTCGCGATCCATACGTATTGCAAGGCTGAGACTGTGAACCGTACGACTCGTACACACACCGTACGACCCGACGAATACGATCCGGACCTGGGAATCAGGACGCGATTTGTACGGTCCACGTCAGGTAAGGGCGATTCGTACGGAAAAGCGCACAATTACATACACCCCGTACAGCGCGTACCCACCCATGATTGAAGGGGTATGGCACGTACCCCTGCGATCATGGGGTGTACGAGCCGTACCCCCATTGTATGATCGGTGTACGATCGGTGTACAAGCCGTACCCCATGTACGATCGGTGTACGAGCCGTACCCCATGTACGATCGGTGTATGAGCCGTACCCCCATTGTACGATCGGTGTACGAGCCATACCCCATGTACGATGGGGGTACGGCTCGTACACCGATCGTACATGGGATACAGCTCGTACACCGATCGTACACCGATCGTACAATGGGGGTACGGCTCGTACACCGATCGTACATGGGGTACGGCTCGTACACCGATCGTACACCGATCGTACAATGGGGGTACTGCTCGTACACCGATCGTACATGGGGTACGGCTCGTACACCGATCGTACACCGATCGTACAATGGGGGTACGGCTCGTACACCGATCGTACATGGGGTACGGCTCGCACACCGATCGTACAATGGGGGTATGGCTCGTACACCCCATGATCGCAGGGGTATGGTGCGTACCCCGGCAATCATGGAAGGGTACGCACCGTACCCGGGGGGGCCATTCCGTACCTGTTTCGGCACGAACTCTGCTTTTACGGCTGTTTTCAGCTCCCGTAGAAAAAGGGTCGTACGGTGCGTACCCGACACGTATCGTACTTGCTGGGTCGTAAAAACCAGCCGCGAACCGTACTGATGTCGCCTACAGCAGTTTCCGAGGGAGAATCGTACGGAGATTAGAGTCGTACGGTGTCTTGTATGACTCGTACGGAGTACGGCTACTGGTACGAATCGTACTTCGTCGTACGTACGGGGGACGTTGCAGGGTACGATTCGTATGGGAAAAACGCTCCGAACGACTATTCAGAGGGGTTTTTCCCAAATCGGAATCGACCCCTAGCTGTTCTCACTTCAGTTGGTCTATTCTGCGTGATTTTAAAAGAGTAGGGGCCTTGCACTTGAGACACATTGCTCGAAAATAGACGAATAACCTTTCTTTAGAGGCATGATGATTTGGCCTGACACTTTTTGTATCTTATTCAAAACTTTATTGAGCTAACAATGTCAACTTGTATGTACATTCAAAATAGATGTATTGTATATATATGTTCACAGTGTCCCCCTGATGAAGGTGTCCGCACCGAAATGCATTGGGAAATTTGAACACGATAATAAAGAAGAAGACAGTGTGCTAAACTGTTACCAATTTGTTCGGTTTTGCTTGGTTCTCTAATTATTTACTGTTTCTTGTACTTCATCCCAAGAGAACTTGGATCATGAATTATTGCTTGAAGAAACTGTTTTATCATAGAAAATATTAGCATTTAGACAACCAAAGACTGTATGTTGTATTACTATTTTTCTTTAGGAATCATTTTGAAAAACCACTGAAAATTATACCTTTTTTTTTTACTAAAGACAGTGGTCTCTAGACAAGAAAGAGTTTTAAGGAACACTAGGATAACATATGCTAAATAGATAATATGTTCTTTTTCCAGCCAGACACCATTTATTCATTAATTAGTATTTAAACAGAAAGGATCAAATAATAAATACAAGTGGGACAACACCTGCATCCAACTTAGGAACATACATGGGAAACATAAAAGGAAGGGAGGGGCGAAGTTTCAGGCAAGAACACGAAGTCTATGTACAGTAGTTTTTTAGACTTATTTTACAGAATAGTACCATTGCATTTTGTGATCCAGAACTATTAGAAACATATGGTACATATAGTGTCGACGATGTTTCAATCCCTTAGGGGAGAATCATGGGATCATCCTCAGGACAGTGAAAATAAACATGCCTTTGTGCAAACATTGTAATTCATGTTTGTCAATTACTTCGTAATGAAGGTAAACCGGGGTTCAAATGCCACACAGTAGTAGGTTGAACTTTTCAGGCTTGAGTCGGAATCCAGGGTGCTGTGAAAACATATTAGATAAGCGCGAGTATTGAATGGGTAAAAGAGAATCCCTTTGTGATAAGAACAGGACGTGAGAAGTTGGCTGCCGTTTCCTGTATGGATCAATGTCGGCTAACCGAGTGAATACTCGAGCAACTTCTAGTAGCAACTGCTCCGACCGTATGATCTGGGAGTCATGTATGTTCCTAAGTTGGATGCAGGTGTCGTCCCACTTGTATTTGTTATTTGATCCTTTCTGTTTAAATACTTATTAATGAATAAATGCTGTCCGTCTGGATAAAGAACATATTGTCCATTTAGCGTATGTTAACCGAGTGCTCCTTAAAATTCTTTCTTGTCTAGGGACCACTGTCTTTAATGAAAATATATACACCCAAGGTCCCTAACACATTGCCTTTGGGTTTGCTTGTCCTGTTTGCATAACTGAAAATTATACAGCACCATATTGGGCACGTGAAAAGTGCTTCCTTGTGTTCAAACAGGATCTGTTTAATTTTGGGAAACCACTGGTACTGCAACATCCTCCCACAGAAAATAATGATGATAGGGACTTAAAATAAAATTTTATATCATGAAAATGTACAGTTATATTATTATAAAACATATTGATAACTTTTCAAATCTAAACATTAATGCAACTTTTTAAAGCATACTAAAACTACATGAATGTTTAAATAAAAATTTACAGTAGCATTTTTGTTTTACTTTGTCCTACATGTAAAATGTATTCGTTTACATCAATTAACATTAACTAATTGTACTAATTTATTTTGACTTTAGTAAACTTTAAAACTTTTGCTATACTTTACCATAGGGAGATCTCCACTCCTGTGGTGCAGAATTCCACCTATGTGGGAAAATCTACAAGTAGTAACTTTGCATTCATAAATTTTGCTGTACATCCTGAATTCAGGGAATGGGGACATGTTACTCTACATATTTTTAGTAACTGTACACGTGTAAAGTGTGGGAGTAATATTTATATGTGTCCATTTGCTCAGGTGTAACTTTACCTTTGCGAATAGCCCCAATTGTCGCTCGTCTCAGAGCATTTACAAACGTTAATTTTCATGTAAGTTTACCAAAAGTCCAAACGAAAGGCAACTTTAGCAGCCACAGAATAAATAATGAATATAAGTAATAGAGCACTGTCAAATGTGTATTAGAAGATATGCGTTTTAATGGGAACAACCAGAGCATGTGTTATGTGATATATAAAGTTATGACATTTCATTAATGTAAAGAAACATACATTTATACAAATTATTATGACAGAATGATCTACATCAACGGATATCACATGAGCTTGAGAAATAGTCCTGTGCCAGAGTAGTGGTTACAATGTGACATTCAAGAAATGTATACTGCATTACCTGAGAGTAATAACCAAAGTCTGTAGACATAAATCAAAAACCCATATTCTCCATTGATTTTTAATTATTATCAACAACAGTGGCTGGATGGACCCCACATCTTACTCTAAACCAAAGTTGCAAAATGTAGTTTTTTAAAGTAATTTTGTTTTTCTCATAGAAACAGCTACAACTATATTGAGAGAAAAAAGGGACATGCCAACCATACATTTGTACATGTTCAACTTTTAAATACTAAGCTCCCTATCTTGTGTACCACAAGGCCTGCAGCATTAAAGCTACACATGATGGCCTGAAGCTATGTTTTCTTGTAAGCCCAGTGTATGGCACAATATGTGTTTCAGTCCACAGATGAAATTTATTTCCCATGCCCTTGGTGTATTTGCCACACTATATACTAAATTGGGGATTAGCTAATTTGACCATGTTTTAGTGGTCGGAGCTCATACATTGGGGACTGAAAACAAGGTCCTCAGTGTGCAGAGTTAGAAAATCAGCAATACCAGTCATTTGAGTCTCCCATTGGTGGGTGTGTCATATGGAAAATGGAGAAGTGGGTTAGCGGTTGCACACACCGCTTCCGTTAAAACCCCTGAAGAGAAGCATATGGAGCTTCGAAATGCGTTGGGCAGATCCATTACGGAGTGGCATCTACAAGCGTACCCCCGTCCTCACCTACACATAAACCAAGCTGCTGCTCGTGTGCTACTCAAAGGTGGACAACCTTGGAGCGACAATTTATACGCGGCCGTCCAGCCACAGAGTATGCACCACCCCGTGATCCTTGGGGGTCACGGATGTGAAACAGCAGCCGTACACGGGATTGAGGACGGGTCCACTTGCGGGGTCCATACAGGACTTGATCATGTGCTTTCCGCACCCCACTTCCCATAATACACAGTCTCATTTGAGCCTCCCATTGGTGGGTGTGTCATATGGAAAATGGAGAAGTGGGTTAGCGGTTGCACACACCGCTTCCGTTAAAGCCCCTGAAGAGAAGCATATGGAACTTCGAAACACGTCGGGCTGATCCATTACGGAGCGGCATCTACAAGTGGATCCCCGTCCTCACCTACACATAAATCAAGCTGCTGCTCGTGTGCTACTTAAAGGTGGACAAACTTGGAGCGACAATTTATAAGCGGCCGTGCAGCCGCGCAGTATGCACCACCCCGTCATCCTTGGGGGTCACGGATGTGAAACAGCAACCTACACGGGATTGAGGACGGGTCCACTTGCGGGGTCCATACAGGACTTGATTGTGTGCTTTCCGCAACACACTTCCCATAATACACAGTCTCATTTGAGCCTCCCATTGGTGGTTGATGAGTCATATGGAAAATGGAGAAGTGGGTTAGCAGTTGCGCACACCGCTTCCGTTAAAGCCCCTGAAAAGAAGCATATGGAGCTTCGAAACGCGTCGGGCAGATCCATTTCGAAACGGCATCTACAAGCCGATCCCCGTCCTCACCTACCCATAAATCAAGCTGCTGCTCGTGTGCTACTCAAAGGTGGAATACCTTGGAGCGACAATTTATAAGCGGCCGTCCAGCCACGGAGTATGCCACACCCCGTCAATCTTGGGGGTCACGGATGTGAAACAGCAGCCGTACACGGGATTGAGGACGGGTCCACTTGCGGGGTCTATACAGGACTTGATTATGTGCTTTCCGCACCACACTTCCCATAATACACAGTGTCATTTGAGCCTCCCATTGGTGGGTGTGTCATATGGAAAATGGAGAAGTGGGTTAGCGGTGGCGCACACCGCTTCCGTTAAATCCCCTGAAGAGAAGCATATGGAACTTCGAAACGCGTCCGGCAGGTCCATTACGGAGCGGCATCTACAAGCGGATCCCCGTCCTCACCTACACATAAATCAAGCTGCTGCTCGTGTGCTACTCAAAGGTGGACAAACTTGGAGCAACAATTTATATGTGGCAGTCCAGCCGCGGAGTATGCACCACCCCATCATCCTTGGGGGTCACGGATGTGAAACAGCAGCCGAACACGGGATTCAGGACGGGTCCACTTGCGGGGTCCATACAGGACTTAATTGTGTGCTTTCCGCACCACTCTTCCCATAATACACAGTCTCATTTGAGCCTCCCATTGGTGGGTGTGTCATATGGAAATGGAGAAGTGGGTTAGCGGTTGCGCACACCGCTTCCGTTAAAGCCCCTGAAGAGAAGCATATGGAGCTTAGAAACGCGTCGGGCAGATCCAATACGGAGCGGCATCTACAAGCGGATCCCGGTCCTCACCTACACATAAATCAAGCTGCTGCTTGTGTGCTACTCAAAGGTGGACAACCTTGGAGCGACAATATATATATATATATATATATATACATATATATATATATGTATATATATATATATATATATATATATATATATATATATATATATATATACATATATATTACCTACTGGCGGTCGCCAGTAGGTAGTTATAGTTAGGATAATTTTCAATGTTAAATCTCAACATTCTATTTTGAATAACTTTGGCGCCGGTTGACGAATCTGCCTGAAATTTTCAGGAAAATGGTCTCATGGCGGTCCGGTCCTTCCCTGAAAATTTGGGGGGGATTCGTCAAGCGGGGGCCGAGATAAAAGGGGGGTCCCAAAACGCGTTTTCCCCATGTTAATTTCCATAGGGCGGTCGATTTCACTTTTAGCCCGAACGGCTGAATGGATTTCCACCAAACTTGGCAAAATTGTAGGGACTGGTAGCCCGATGTGCCTTTGCTATGTCTCAAGATATGTGCTCCAGTGGATTTTGAGTAATTAAGGTTCAAAAAAATATATATATCTATAGCAGCGCTCCGGTAAGCGCACCGGTACGCGCACCGGGCGCGTCACGCGACTTGCGCGGAGAAAGCTGATTGGCTCTGGGGTGTCTGTAAACATTCTAAACAGTCCGGAGCGGCCGCCATCTTGTGTCTCGGTAGGATCGAGACACAAGAGGTGGCCAAAACAAAGGGGGAAATGACCATAAGGGGGCAGAGTAGACCCCCCTTGACCCCCTAGGTTTGATGTGGGGGCCATAAAAGGGCCCCACGGGGCAAAAAAAAAAAAAAAAAAATTTTGATTTTCGCGGGGTGAGCGCCCGGTACGCGCACCGGTAAGCGTACCGGGGAGTGTACCATGGGGAAAAAGAATGACAGTTTTAAAAGTAGCTGATTAGAAAAAAAAATGTTTTTTTTATATATACACATACATATATATAAATGCATATGCACATATATATATGCATATATGTCTATATGTGTGCGTGTAGAGAGAGGTAGAGAGGTAGAGGTGTAGAGGTAGAGAGGTAGAGAGGTAGAGAGTAGAGAGTGAGTAATAGAGAGTAGAGAGTGAGTAGTAGAGAGTAGTAGAGAGCAGTAGAGAGAGTAGCAGAGTGAGTAGTAGAGAGTAGTAGAGTGAATAGTAGAGTGGTAGTAGAGAGTAGTAGAGAGTGAGTAGTAGAGACTGAGTAGTAGAGAGTAGTAGAGAGTAAGTAGTAGAGTGAGTAGTAGAGAGCAGTAGAGAGTGAGTAGTAGAGAGTGGGAGAGAGTAAGTAGTAGAGAGTAGTGGAGAATATTCCAAAGTTTGGCACAGCACCACTTTCACAATGAGTCCAATCAAATCATATCACTTAGAGTACTTATTGAAGCGCTGAATCTTGGTGTATATTCAAATGCTTTTATTTTCCTTAAGTTTATGTACCACAGCCAGCCGAAACGTTTCGTTCTGTACAACAGAACTTCTTCAGGGCGTTCTTATTTCCTTCAAGTTATGTCGGTATCCCGTTGTCATATAACTAGATATTTCTTCCAAATGTTAGACGAGACATAAGTATATTCTTATTAAAAGTGACTAGGTATCAATTTTACCCACACAATTCGGGCAGACTTGAGTAATTTATAGCATCCTCAAAGTCAGTCTTTCAAAAATTCCAAAGTATAGGACATGATAATCCAAATCCAAATGTTTCTCAAGAAAAGTCATTTACAATCGTTCGGAATATCGGTGTTTGGGCAGATATGATCCAGGGACCCCCAGTATGCAAGGGGAATTAGTCCCCCCTCTGCAAAGGCGCCAGTGGCCTGCATTGCAGAGAGGTGTAACAAGGGTGTGGCCTCATTACACTTCTCTGCAATGCAGCTCCCTCGTGCATACTGGAGGCTCCTGGTGGACTAGTTGACCCCAGGGACCCCCAGTATGCAAGGGGAATTAGTTCCCCCTCTGCAAACGCGGCAGTGGGCTGCGTTGCAGAGAGGTGTAACAAGGGGCATAGTCTCATTACACCTCTGCAATGCAGCCCCAGGCGCATACTGGAGGTTCCAGGTGGGCTAATAGGCCCCCAGGGGCCCCCAGTATGCAAGGGGAATTAGTTTCCCCTCTTCAAACATGCACGGGGGCTGCGTTGCAGAGAGGTGTAAAAAGGGTTGTGGCTTCATTACACCTCTCTGCAATGCAGTCCCCTGGCGCATACTGGAGATTCCTGGTGGGCTTTCAGGTCTTATATAGTTAGGAATTAGCATTAAAAAAACCTTTGAAATTCACTGAAAAAACCACAGGTTTCACACCAGTTATAGTTAGGAATTAGCATTTAAAAAACCTTTGAAATTCACTGAAAAAACCATAGGTTTCACACCAGTTATAGTTAGGAATTAGCATTTAAAAAACCTATTAAATTCACTGACAAAACCAGTTATAGTTAGCTGGAAATTTTACTGATATAAAACCAATGAAATTCCACGTTATAGTTAGTTGGACTCACTATAACTTGCGCGTGCAATGCACTGCTGATGACGTCACATATTACATCACTCATGACATGGTCAGTGACATCACTCATGACATCACTGATGACACCATCCTTGTGACATAGTGACAGACCTCCTTTCAGTGTAATGTAACCCTTGAAACACATATTCAAAAATAGAAACTGAAATTTAAAAAAAAATGGAGATACCCATATCAGTTACAACAAGCAATTCAGTAATTCCACCATCTATATGCACATCCAGTCATTCACCAACAGTTCTATATAGTCACTCATACATATACTCACTTATCATATGAAGTGATACACCTATACATCCTGTTACACACCGACAGTCATCCAAAAGTTACTCACACACATACTCACACGTGCAAATAAACTATTGAACATCCATTTATTTGAATATAGAGTTATACACACACTACAACCTTACTTGTATTGAAAATTACACATATTTATTCTCTTAAACAATCACTTATAGAAACACATACTTATTTAAACAGGAACTCTTACAATCTCTTACTCTCACATATACTCACTTATATACATCAATATTCACATATACTAGATTAAAACATATGTAGTTACTGATAAAGACACTAGTGAGACAGTCATTCACTCACTAACAAACACATATACACACTCATCCATCCATACAGTCCTGCACATATGCTGTCTTCAAAACACATACAAACAGCGAGTCAGTCACTCATGCATCTATGTGCTAAGTAATACCCCCACCAAACCATATAGACACTCATACTGATACTAAGAGAAACATCTAATAACCCATATACATACGCATGTAGCTACTTACCAACACATGTAGCCACTTATAAACAAAGTGAAACAATAATATATATATTTAAATATTTAAACATTACTCACTAATATTTATTTTTCAGAAAGACACATATTCACTGGATGGTGTCATCAGTGATGTCATGAGTGATGTCACTGACCATGTCATGAGTGATGTAATATGTGACGTCATCAGCAGTGCATTGCACGCGCAAGTTATAGTGAGTCCAACTAACTATAACGTGGAATTTCATTGGTTTTATATCAGTAAAATTTCCAGCTAACTATAACTGGTTTTGTCAGTGAATTTAATAGGTTTTTTAAATGCTAATTCCTAACTATAACTGGTGTGAAACCTATGGTTTTTTCAGTGAATTTCAAAGGTTTTTTAAATGCTAATTCCTAACTATAACTGGTGTGAAACCTGTGGTTTTTTCAGTGAATATATATATATATATATATATATATATATATATATATAACCAATGAAATTCACTGAAAAAACCATAGGTTATAGACCATATATAGTTAGGGATTAGCATTTAAAAAACCTTATTTTATTTGCACAAAACCATTGAAATTCCATATATAGTTAGTTGCACTAACTATATATCGCGGACCCGCAATCCACTGCTAATGATGTCACATATTACATCATTCATGACATGGTCAGTGACATCACTGATGACATCACTGATGACATCTCAAATGACATCACTGATGACATCACTGATGATATCACTGATGACAACACCCAGTGACTGTATGTTTCTGTAAAGTTA
Source organism: Lissotriton vulgaris (assembly GCF_964263255.1). Classification (NCBI taxonomy): domain Eukaryota; kingdom Metazoa; phylum Chordata; class Amphibia; order Caudata; family Salamandridae; genus Lissotriton; species Lissotriton vulgaris. The sequence goes on along the minus strand of NC_141695.1, from coordinate 955,081,913 downwards.
AAATATGTCTTACATATTGAAGAATGAGTGGATGTATAAGTGTCTGGATGAAGGATTTAGTAGGTGCATGACTGACTGTATGAGAGAATGATTAAATGTGTCTCACTGAGTGTATGGGTTAGTGATTAAAGTGTCTTAATTTGGCAATCATTATTTATGTTGTTCTGTAAACTGTTGCATGTTTAAATCAGTAGCTATATCAGTAACTATATGGGTTATTGAATGGTTGCCCAAGTATTTGTATGGGAGACTGAGTATGTGTGTGGGTGGCTGGGAGGTGTATAACTCTGTGCATAGATGTGTGAGCAGTTGATTCCCTAGGTGTATGGGTTCAAAAGTGCATGTAGAAACAGCTGTATGGACAGTTGACTGTGTGCATGAGTATATTGGTGAGTGAATGGATATCTCAGTGCTACATGTCAAAGTAAGTACATATGTAAAACACACTCCATGTGAGAGTTGACATATATAAATAACTGAACATAAGAGCCAGTGAATGTGTGAGTGGCTGTATGAATCATTGTGAACTTGTATCAAGGATTGTACAAGAGAGTAAATATGTGTTACTATATGTTTGAATAAGTAAGGTGTGTATAACTGTATAGTTGAGGAAATGGAGATGTGATTGATTCTTTGCATGACTGACTAGGTGTGTGAGTAACTCCATGGATGTGTGACAGTCTGTGAGTGCCTGTTTACACTGAGTGTATCTAAGGTTATATTAGAGTCTGAAGATGTATTATCACATAAATGATATCATCAGTGATGTAATCAGTAATGTCAAATGAGATGTCAGTGATGTCATCAGTGATGTCATTTGAGATGTCATCAGTGATGTCATCAGTGATGCCATTTGAGATGTCATCAGTGATGTCATCAGTGATGTCACTGACCATGTCATGAATGATGTAATATGTGACATCATTAGCAGTGGATTGCGGGTCCGCGATATATAGTTAGTGCAACTAACTATATATGGAATTTCAATGGTTTTGTGCAAATAAAATAAGGTTTTTTAAATGCTAATCCCTAACTATATATGGTATATAACCTATGTTTTTTTCAGTGAATTTCATTGGTTTTTTAAAAGCTAATATCTATAGCTGTAAAATATATTCTTTATTAAGTGACGTATCACGTAGCCCGTGAGACGCCTCATGATGCATCGCATAACCGTGAAGTATCGTCTCTGCAGCGCAAACCAAACCCAAAACGTAAGCGCGCCAGAACACGCTTAAAGATATATATATATTTTTTAACCTTAATTAGACAAAATCCACACGTGCACATATCACAAACGTTCAAAAAACACAATATGTCGGACTCCCGTTACGCTGCCGGTTAGCTGCCCGGTTAACGTACCAGGAAGCACCTTTACCGCGAAAAATCGCAATTTTTTTTTCTTATGCCCCGCAGGGAACTTTAATAGCCCCCTCATCAATCCTAGGGGTTCAGGAGGGGTCTGCCTTACCCCTTTCATTCATTTACACCTTTTTTTTTTCCACCTCTTGTCTCTCGATCCTACCGAGAGACAAGATGGCGGCCGCTCCGGACTGTTTACAATGTTGACAGCCAATCAGCTACTCCTCAGACTCCCGTTACACTGCCGGTTAGCTTCCCGGTTAGCTGCCCGGTTAGCTGCCCGGTTCGCGTACCAAGACGCGTCTCTACGGCGAAAAGATCGGATTTTTTTTTTTTTTGGCCCCGCGTGGCTCTATAATATCCCCCTCATCAATCCTATGGGGTCAGAAGGGGTCTACCTTGCCCTCTTTCCTTCATTTCCCCCTTTGTTTTGGTCTCCTCTTGTCTCTCGATCCTACCGAGAGACAAGATGGCGGCCGCTCCGGACTGTTTACAATGTTGACAGCCTATCAGCTACTCCTCAGACTCCCGTTACACTGCCGGTTAGCTTCCCGGTTAGCTGCCCGGTTAGCTGCCCGGTTCCCGTACCAAGACGCGTCTCTACGGCGAAAAAATCGGATTTTTTTTTGGGGGGGGCGGCGTGGCTCTATAATATCCCCCTCATCAATCCTAGGGGGTCAGAAGGGGTCTACCTTGCCCCCTTTCCTTCATTTCCCCCTTTGTTTTGGCCTCCTCTTGTCTCTCGATCCTACCGAGAGACAAGATGGCGGCCGCTCCGGACTGTTTAGAATGTTGACAGACACTGGAGAGCCAATCAGCTCCGCTTCGCAAAGTTCCGATACGCGAAAAGTACGCGAACCGGAGCGCAGCCCGGAGCGCTGTTACAGATATATATCTTGTTTTAAACGTTAATTTCTCAAAATCCACTGAAGCACATATATTGAGACCTAGCAAAGGCACATCGGGCTAACAGTCCCTACAATTTTGCCAAGTTTCGTGGAAATCCATTCAGCCGTTCGGACTAAAAGTGAGGCCAACCGCCCTATGGAAATTAACATGGGAAAAACGTGTTTTGGGACCCCCCTTTTTTCTCGGCCCCCCCTTGACGAACCCCCCCCCAAATTTCCAGGAGCTGCTCAGAAACAGAATGTGCCATTTTCCTGAAAATTTCAGCCAATTCCGTCCACAAACGCCAAAGTTATTAGGCATAGAATTTTCAAAAGTTCCATAGAGAAAAAATCCTAACTATATATACCTACTGGCTATCGCCAGTAGGTAATATATATATATATATATATATACATATATATATATATATATATATATATATATATATATATATACTTGTACGAGTGCTCAGCACTTTAGGGAGCACAAGAGAGACTGCAATTTGTTCTTTCGGGCAGCGTGAGCACTTCAACCTCGAGTGTTCGCCTGACGCGTTTCGGATGATTCCTTAATCATAGGCTCACTCCAATGATATGCCCAGCAGCTGACACTCTTATATATCCTCCAATGAGCTTAGGTACTGGCTTTTCCCAATACATCCGCCTCATCTCAAACCGCCCCATTCTCTCTAAAGCCCTGGAAAAATGTGCCCTTCAGCAATTGGACAAACACTTAGACACTTACAACCAACTCGACCCCCTACAATCTGGCTTCCGTAAAGGCTGCAGCACTGAAACTGCACTGCTAAACATAATTGATGCCATTCACCTTGCCATAGACAATGGAGAGACCTGCCTACTCATTCTTCTTGACCTCTCTGTGGCATTTGACACAGTTAACCATGCAACCTTACTCAATACACTTAAATCTTGGTTTGGCTTTAATCGCACTGTCCTCAACTGGTTCAACTTCTATTTCAAACACAAAACTCAACAAGTAAAAATCCCAAACTGCTTATCTAGCCCCATGCCGGTCTCCCTTCATGTCCCCCAAGGATCTATCCTCTCTCCTGAGCTTTTCAATCTATTCATGGAACCCCTTTCCCTCATTCTCAAACAAGCCAGAATTAACTACCACCTATACGCCAACGACACCCAACTGTACTATAAAATTATATCCCACTCTGGTGTAAAGCACCTCAACACTGCTCTGACCAATATCCGAACCTGGTTCTATCCCAATCATCTCATATTTAATCCTAATAAAACTGAAATTCTTCTTCTTTTCTCTGTTATGTTATGTTATGTTATGTTATGTTATGTTATGTTATGTTATGTTATGTTATGTTATGTTATGTTATGTTATGTGGGATTTGTAAAGCGTGCTGACACCATGGGTTTCCTGGCGCTGTAGGACAGAGGTGAGAAAGGACAAGTTGCAGTAGGTCTCAGTAATGTTTATATTTCAAAACATACGTTGCTTAATTGTACAATGATATAAAGTTTGTCACATAATCATTTCAAAAGCACAACAAAAACTATAAGGGTGCACAGTGTCCCAAGTGTATACATGTGAAACCAAAAAATAATTACAACAACACTAAAATCAACATAAACACAACAGTTTCTTATAGGATGACCAGGTAAGGAAAATGACCCAAATATTGATAATTAATTTTAACTAGTGACCATATCTAGTCATAGGCACTAGTGGCAGGTTCGATTCCTTAAAGCGTCGACACTGGGAGCTTTCTCAAATTGCAACACACGTAATGTTGTGTATTGCATATGGTGTCCATGCGGCCTTCCTTATGTTGGACAAACAAACAGCCCATCAAAGCAAGGGTAGGCCAACATCGAAGCCGAATCAGGAAATCAGTTTTGACAGCACCACTAGTAACACATTTCAAAGACCACAATCATACTGCAGATCAAATCAAATGGCAAGTGATTGATACCATAACTATGCCCGACAGAGGAGGTGACATCTCACAAATCCTACAGCGTAGGGAGTGTCACTGGATTGAAAGAATTAACTCCATCAACCATGGTTTGAATTCAGCAGATGAATGGAGAGGATATGTATCCAGTATTAGAAACTAAATGGTTTACACTTTTGATTTTCCTGCGATCTTACATGTACCTATGTCTCTCTTTAAAGGAATTTAAAATGTCCTTTTCACTATTGTCAGTCTTTTTCACGATGCATACAAGTCGCTCTAGTTAAAAATATTTCAGCCCACTGGTTCTCATATATCATTTGGCTCTCTGCTGATATTCGAGAGTAAGATTGTCTTCCTTGTCAGATCCAATATACATGAGTGCATTTGTATAATTGTAATAATGAGCCATTTTTCAATAGTATATTTCATGAATATAAATTTGTAGTATGTTTTTTAAAAAAAAGGTGTAGAAACGCTCGAGTACTATGTGAGCAAATTGTCTATCATAATAATTATACTATGAATGTGGTAGCCAGAACGATCTAATTACATGCAGATCCCATGCCGAAAATATGCCTTGCAGCCACTTCGGCTGTTTTCTTTAAGATATCATATGCGTGTTGGAATGGCTTGTCCAAACTCCTTCGTAACCTCGACTTTCCATTAATAGACCTTGCGGTGGATCGAGCTCTCGTAACTCTCCCCGTCAGGTCTAGACCCGTCAATACCCGGAAGTGCAGACAGCCTCCGCACTACCGTTCCACGGAGACGCCACTGAGCGTTGTAAGATCCTCTCAGGTATGACAACCTTCCGGTAACTGCTCCTTAATTGAAATCCCTCTTTTTGATAGCATGCCTCTTACTAGATATCCGCTTTCTTTACCAGGCATCGCCCTGTAAGGAAACATCGACGTATTTACGTAGCTGCTATACCCAGCACTATTCAGTGCCAGCGCTATATTTTCAGGCATTGTCCTGCAGAAAATACTTATTTCCTGGAGAAGTTTAACCTATTACTCTGAGACGCTGACCACTACAGTGGTCAGTACTCCGTCCTTTTTCAAATATCAAATGTAAATAAAAGAGGTTGATTCTGTTTCTCTGATGCAACTTTCTATTTATGTCCCATACATGACAACAGTACCCGGCTGGGCTACCTGTAAGTCTAACTTTAACCTTTTCATCACACTTGGGTGATAATAAGTCCATATACAGGTACATTGGTCTCTTAAAAAATATATCGAGTAGAATACGAATATGTCACTTCACACACTTATTATTCACTTTGTCCTCTTTATTTGTAGATGTCCCCATATGTCCTGTCCTGATGAGACCCACATTCTCAAGGGTTGAAACGCCGTCGACGCTTTAAGGAATCAAACCTGCCACTAGTGCCTATGACTAGATATGGTCACTAGTTAAAATTAATTATCAATATTTGGGTCATTTTCCTTACCTGGTCATCCTATAAGAAACCGTTGTGTTTATGTTGATTTTAGTGTTGTTGTAATTATTTTTTTGGTTTCACATGTATACACTTGGGACACTGTGCACCCTTATAGTTTTTTTGTGCTTTTGAAATGATTATGTGACAAACTTTATATCATTGTACAATTAAGCAACGTATGTTTTGAAATATAAACATTACTGAGACCTACTGCAACTTGTCCTTGCACCTCTTTTTATCATCTCTGACATACCTTTCTGGGTGACGATAAATTGCTATTAAGCAAATATTTGAGTAATTTATACAAATATAACACCACAGGAACCGTTGTTCTATGTTATAATATGAGGCCCTGGTTCCGATGTGAGTAGGGTTTACCTTGTTTTTCCTTGAGAGGTAGGACAGAGGTGAGGCTGAAGACGGGAGAAGCGGGGGTTTAGCAAGGTGGGGGAAACAGGAAGGTTTTGAGCAGTTTCCTGAAATGAAGGAGGGAGCTGCTGGATTTGATGGCCACGGGAAGGGGATTCCAGAATTTAGGGGCCAGGAGGGCGAATCGACGGCCCCCGAATTTGTTGGTTTTGGGAACAGCAAGCAAGTCGAGGTGAGCTGAGGTTGCGAGTGGGGCGGTGTTGGTTGATGAGTGAGATTAGGAAAGCGGGGCTGGTGCAGTGGAGGGTTTTGAACGTGAGGCAGCCTAGATTGAAGGCCGCCCTCTGTTCTATGGGCAGCCAGTGCAGCTTGTGCAGTAGGGGTTTAGCCGACTGCCATTTGGGTTTTTTGTAGATGAGACGGGCTGCTTGGTTCTGCACAACCTGGAGGCGGACCAGTAGTGATTTTGGAAGTCCGTGATAGAAGGAGTTGGAGAAGTCCAGGCGGGATAGCACCAGGGAGATGATAACCTGAATCAGAGCGGCTGGTGGGAGTAGATGACTGACTTTGCGGATTTTTCGAAGCTGGAACGTGCATGCTGAAATGACAGTGCCGACTTGGGATATGAGGGAGAGTTTGGCATCAATGGTCACACGAGACTCTTTACCGATTTCACGGGAGTCGGGGGAGGGCCTAGTTTGTTGGGCCAGAACTGCGGGCCCCAGTGAGAGGGGCTGGATCCGGGAAGAAGGAGCTCAGTTTTTCCTGGATTTAGTTTTAGTTGATTGCAGTTCATCCACTCCTGGATGTGTATTATGGCGGAATGGAAATTGGCCACAGCGTTCGAAGAGTGGAGTGGAAAGATGATCTGCAGATCATCAGCGTAATTGTACACTGTGATGTCCCATTTTTGAAGTGAGTGGATCAGGGGCCAAAGGTAGAGGTTAAACAGTAGGGTTGACAGGGAGGAACCCTGAGGGACTCCACAGGTAGTGGAAGTTTTGGGCGCTGTGTAAGGGCCCAAGCGGACGGCTTGCGTTCTGCCGGTCAAAAAGGACTGAGTCCATTTGAGGGGAGAACCCTGGATGCCGGCCTGCTCGACACGGTGAAGAAGGATGTTGTGATCATCCGTGTCGAATGCGGTCGACAGATACAGGAGTACGAGGGCCTGGGGGATTCCAATGTCAGCGTTCCTCCTTAGCATGTAAGGACTGCCAGGATGACGGCCTCAGTGGGGTGGGCTGGCCTGAAACTGGCCTGGTTAGGTCCAGGTCGCAGGAGGTCTCGATGAAGTTGCAGAGACACTGGGTGACTTGTGCCTCCATTAGTTTTGAGAATTATGGCAGGAGAGAAATGGGGCGGTAGTTGGTGAGTTCCGCCGGGTCAGCGCCAGGTTTCTTTAGGAGGGGCACTAGGATGGCCTCTTTGAAGGAGCTGGGGACAGTACCCGTGCTAAGGGAGCCATATAGCAGAGGTAGGATGCAGTCGGGTAAATTGAGGCAGACGGTCCGTAGGACCGAGGGGGGGCAGCAGTCATTTGAAGAGCCTGATTTTACCCGGTTCGCGAGTTCAGCTAGTGAGTTGGAGTTGAGGGTGGGGAAGTGGGTGAAGATCGATGAGTTAGGCAGAGGAGTATCTGGGGGGGTATCTGAGGGTGGTGGGGGATGGAGTCCTTGATTTTATTGATTTTCTCGACAAAGAAGAGGTTAAGAGCATCGCAAGTCTCTTGGGTGGGGGTCTGACCTGGGAGAGTTCTGTCGTCTGAGGTGAGTTTGTTCATAATTTTGAAGACCTCCTTTGATTTGTTGTCCACGGACAAGATTCTTTTAGAAAAATGTTCCGATTTAGCTGAGGAAATTGCATTTTTGTATTCTCTGCGGGCTATGATGTATTGTAGTCTGTTAGGTACGGAGTAATTGTATCTCCATGTCCTTTCCAAATGGTGTACCTTCAGTTTGTGTTGCTTAAGGTCGTCAGAAAACCATCCGTGGGAGTTGAAGTGTCGGGTGGGGGGAAATTTGGTGAGCGGGGCGAATTGGTCACTGGCAGATTTTAGCCAGGTGCCGATGTTGCTTTCCAGCCTGTCGATATTAGTAATAACAACCCTCTCCCCATTCAAACATGTATTGCTGACCTTAATGCTCTAAACTGTTGTTGGATTACAACAACTGTCAACTCTCCTAATTAGTAAAATCCCACAGCATCACCTTTGACAGCATGTTTACACTCAATTCCCACATAAAAAACACGGCAAAAGGAGTACTGTTTACGCTCCAACATCTCAAAAAAATCAAACCCTTCATTCCAGCTGAAGATTTCAAACCTGTTGTACAATCCCTAGTCCTCTCGAAAATCGACTATGGTAATGCCCTTCTCTCCGTTACTCCAAAGGTTCACCTGGCCCCCCTCAAGTCTGTTCTGAACCTAGCGGCTAGGCTTACAACAGACTGCTAACATTTTTTACACATATCGCCAGCTCTAAAAACCCTTACATGGCTTCCTATTGAAGGCAGATCCTCCTATAAATTAGCATGCTTTACGCACAAAGCCCTCCATCAAAAGACCTCACTCTACCTTTCAAACAAACTCAAAAAAGCTGTCAGTGCCCGTCTGACGAGAAGCTCTAACTCTCTCCTCCACATCCCCCCTCTGCTAAAAAAGAAAGCTGCACAATCTCGCTCCTGCTCTGGTAAGGCCCCCAGCATCTGGAATGCCCTCGCTAAGGAACTACGACTTAACCCCTCATACTTCAGTTTCAAAAAAGACCTTAAAAAGCACCTGCTCAATAAATATTGGGGTCCATAATCACTCTATTTCCATACCCACTCCACAATCTCTTCCTTTTTCAATCTCTTACCTTTCCTCCCTCGCTCCCACCTCTTGTACTCTACTAACGTCTAATCACCCCCACAGTACCCAACCTCACCTCTTGCGTCCTCCTCCCCTCAACTCTCTCCTAAAACGTTGCCACTTGTCCTTGTCAAAAATCAATCTAGCTCCTTTTACTGTTTAACAATTTGTAATTATTTCATTCATATGTTTTTGTAAACAGCGTCATCCGTTTATTTTGTATCATTATCAAGATATGTTGTTTATTTTGTTCCTTAAGTCTACCATATGTTAATGTTTCTTTTTGTTACTATTTGTTTTGTAATCCATGTACTATAGTCATTCCAATGTAAAGCGCTCTGATACCACAGTGTGAAGCCAGCATAAAACCTCTTGAATAAATTCCAACAATAATATCACACAATATCCCATGCAGGGCCCCACACTTCACACCAATCAATATGTTAACACAAGGTAAGACCTTTAGTGCTTTTACATTGGTTATTATTGGATTTATAACAATATGGAGTTGAATACTCAGAGGTTACTTTCATTATCTTTTCACATAATTTGGTATTCTTGGATTACTCGACTTAATTTTAAATATAATTCAGTTGCATATACATAGAACTAGGTGAGCTCTATTTTCTTAATATCTAGCATGATTGTAAAGAAAACATCAGAACTGGTGACACTATGGGGTCGATTCCGATCCTGGAAATAAAACATCCGTACGATTCGTATCCGGAGCCCTTTCCGTACGAATCGTACCCGTCCGCCCGAGTCGCGTAGTACGATCCTCATTCCGTGAATCCGTCTGAATCATCGCAATCCGTACGTATTGCAAGGCTGAAACCGTGAACCGTACACATGCCGTACGACCCGACGAGTACGATCCGTACCAGGGAATCAGGACGCAATTGGTACGGTTTATGTAGGGTAAGGGCGATTCGTACGTAAAAGCGCACAATCACATACACACTGTAAGGCGCGTATCCCCCAGGATCGCAGGGGTACGGCGCATACCCCTGCGATCATGGGGGATACGTGCCATACCCAGCGATCGCAGGGTTTACGCACCGTACATCCAGCGAACATGGGGTACGGTGTGTACACCCCGAGATCGCGGGGTACGGCGTGTACCCCCCATTGGCGATCAGGGGTAGGTGCCGTACCCCTGCGATCATGGGGGGTACGCGCCATACCCGGGGGGGCTGTTCCGTACCTGTTTCTGGCCGAACTCTGCTTTTACGGCTGTTTTCAGCTCTCGTAGGAAAAGGGTCGTACCGTGCGTACCCGACACGAATCGTACTTGCCGGGTCGGAAAAAGCAGCCGCGATCTGTACAGATGTCGTGTACTGCGGGTTCCGAGGGAGAATCGCGTCGTACGGTCTTTGTACGATTTGTGCTGAGTCCTGCTCCTGGTACGAATCGTACTTTGTCGTACGTACGGGGGACGATTCATAAGGGGAAAACGATCCGTACGGCTAATCGGAGCGCTTTTTCCAGGATCGGAATCGGCCACTATATGTGTATGATGACAGTTGACTCTACTAACTTGGATACACAACACTTATTATTGACGATTCCCACTACCTACTACTAATATTATACCACAAAGCCTTTCTATATGGCGCTATCATACTTTCAAGACTATCAAGAGACAACAATTTTTATAGAAACATGACTACGTTAGATGAGATTAATGTTTGAATACACCTGGTACCTTTTGGGTCTCCGACACTGGTAGCAGGATTTTAACTATCCTAAGTGCTCCTGCTAAAATATGATCATATATATATGTATCGCCCTGACCTGATGCAGTCTGCTGGTACAGTGTCAGTAATAGACGAAACATGTTTTGGTAATTTCAAAGGCAAGGGAAAAATGGACTAGTGGATATCTAATAAAAATCTGTTGAAACCACAACCCCAGCCTGAGATTTTTTGTAGTGCTCGGAGAACCCCTTTATTGACGTTTTGAATTTTCCAGAAGAGGAAGACTAGGTGACTCTTCCTTGTCTTAGTGCGCCAGACAACATTTAGGCATTTTCTAAATAATACTGATTGACTGTTTTTACTTGTGACCTATTATGGTGTTTCAGAAAAAGCGGAGGGAGACAATATTACAATCTTTCTAAGACAATATTTGCCTAATTTTTGTTTTTACTTCACCTAGTGCCAATATACAAAGACCTCATAAACTAGGAAGAAAGTCTGCATTTCATGGAAATCTATCAGACCAAGAGGCCTAATTCCTTTTTTTCTAGAAAATGCTGTTACTCTGAAAGAGGCTGCAATTAAAGTAACAGCTGGCTGAAGAAAATCATTGTTGACCTAAGACCCACTTTGAGAAAACCTCAATGATTGTTATCGTCTCATTCATCTATACCTATTTCTGGTTGCTCACAAAAGAATTACTGTAACTTATAGTGACCTAGAGAAGCGTAAAATATATATATTCATGCAAAGGTTGACAAAAAGGATTCATCAAAGTTAATTTATCTTAATTATTATTATTACTTACTTTTAGATACTTCTCAGAGATACAATTTTAATTTTCCTTACCATGCGTTACTACACCAACTATTGCAATTAATATTGTGTGAAACTGGCAATATGTTTTGCTTTCAGATATATATTTTAAAAATATGCTGCATGATTTTCATGCCTTTTAACTTTGTTTACCAATAGTATTGTTCTCAAGGATTAGGGGAAGGTGTCATCTCTGGGAGCTGCAACCACACCCACTAACCAAGCACACAACCTGGGGTTAATCTTGGACTTGTCGCTCTCAATGACCCAGCAAGTCAATGCTGTGTCCTCCTCCTGCTTCAACACCCTTTGCATGCTCCGCAAGATTACAGATGGATCCCCACTGAAAGTAGAAGGACTGTCACCCAGGCCCTCGTCAGCAGCAAACTGGACTACGGCAACGCCCTCTTCGTAGGAACCATGGCCAAACTCCAGAAAAGACTCCAACGCATACAGAACGCTCCACATGACACATCCTTGACTTACCCCACCACACCCACATCACCGCCCACCTGAAAGACCTGCACTGGCTACCAGTCAACAAGAGGATCACCTTCAAGCTCCTCACCCACTCTCACAAAGCACTCCACAACGCCGGACCGGCATACCTCAACAAACGTCTTCCCTTCTACACCCGACCACCAACTTATTTCCACCGACCTTGCCCTCACCACCATCCCACACATCCACAGGACCTCCAAGTGTGGCAGATCCCTCTTCTACCTCACCGCCAAGACATGGAACACCCTACCCACACAGATGTGACAGACCCCGGACCTGCTTACCTTCAGGAGACTTCTCAAAACATGGCTTTTTGAGCAGAAGCTGCACCCCCCATCCCTCAGCACCTTGAGACCCTTACGAGTGATTAGTGCGCTCTACACATATCTGATTGATCTCTATCTTCACGCAGCTTTCACCACCCCTTATCCTGCTGTTTCTTTTGTTTATCAACAGATTTCATTATTCTGTTAATTGTCTTAATTTTTGGCTGTTGAATGAACTCTCACCATTAGTGGAGTGGTGTGGCTCACTGGTTAGAGGCTGCAGACCTGGAAGCAGAGAACGGCCCGGGACCAGGGTTCAATTCCCGACGCGGCAGGGTTGTGGCCCAGGGTCAGCAGACTCGATAATTCTCGCCTCGGTGCCTACTCTAACCAGGGATCACACTCGGCAATTCTGGGCATTAGCTTGCCTCATCTTTATAACGGCCCCCCACATTCGCCGGGGATGACTGGTTTTACCTTGGAGATACCCAGTAGGAACCATCTCACAGGGATAGCCAGGACGGGTTCCCCAGCGGTCTACAGCGCCACGACGCCTCAGGGCAACAGTGCGCTTTACAAGACACATACATTTACAAGACACATACATTAATCGATTGTTAGTTTGAATTTAGTAAGGTAAAACAGACTACATTTCTGATATTATTTAGAAAACACAACAAGTGTATTTGGAGAATAAAATACATTTGGGAAGCTTTTAAATAATATAATAAAATTAAAAAGAAAAAAGTATTTTTTACTCCATTGTTGATCAAAATTGTCGAACCCAGAGTGCTCCTTCTGATATGGTGGAATGTCTTTGTTAAATTTTATAAGGGGTTAAAAGTTAAATGAAATGAAGATTCCCTTTCTCCACATTACAGTATTACTTTAACCTTCCTGATTCATTTGCCACCCAATATGAAATCTAATGGAAGCCTTCTAAATCATATTCCCTTCTGACTTCTCCTTTGTGTTTAAGAGAGAAATCTAAAATTGAATTACAATGGCACAAAGGAATTAGCTGGGTACAGCCAAGCAGTTTTTGGGAGCGATTTTGAATGAAAAGGTAGATCTGCTAGTATAAATGCAACAAAGGGGGAACACTGTTCCAGGGAGAGTAGTGCAGAAAGTGCCTGCCTCACTCTGTGAAGAGAGGAAGAAGCAAAAGTGAAAAAAGGGAAGGTGACCTAGGTCTAGGACTCAGTTGTGGGAGTACAAGTATCGTCTCTTGTTGCCCTCACACACCCCAAGGGATGTCATGCTTCATCATCGGGCAGTTGTTCCTCGTTGGGTCGGAGCTGCAATGCCCTACAGGTCCCCCAAAGGGTCACTTTATCGGAGATCTTTTGAGAGCTCCCGTTTGATTCGTGCGGGTGTGTGTGGTGAATCCTTTGTGAAGGGTGATTCAGTGCATGCAGAATGTTAAAACTGCCTAAGAGTTATTTACCACGGAGTGCTTTAATAAAGTGGGAACCTTGGCAGACTAAAGAGCCCATAGGTTAATGAATTACCCCTGTAGGCGTAATGTGCCCAGGTAACTATCAGGTCAACATGTTTCACTCCTCTATTGTCGTAGCAATCTTAGGTGTTTAATCAGGATCAATGCAAATCAGTGATAGTGGTGTTGTGCATATAAAAAATATATATAGTTATAAGGTAGAGGGGTAAGTATCCCTCTAGTTGATCAGTGGGGGCCTGGGGCTAAGAGACCTTTAGTCCAGGCATCTTACTAAGCAGTAGATTCCACTCCTGATCGTGAACTAGAGAAAGTGAAAGTGAAAGAGAGCCATGTTTAAAATGAGTGAGGGAGGCTGGTCTGCGTGCCTCCCTACACGTCAGTCATAGAAGACAAAGATCTGATCTGCAAGAGAAAGGCAGAAGGGGGAGACAAGTTTGCATGATATTGTGGGTAAGGAAATCTTGTAGCATCCATGCAAGCTACACCACTCTGGAATTCCCTACATGTCAGAAATGTCAGGGATTTTTACGTTTCCGTGTGTGGCCACAGAGCCTTCCCCTCTTGCCAAAACAGGTTATATATTTTTGAAAGGAAAAGTTGATGTCTCCATTTTGCATTCTGTGCCCTTTTCTGTATCGGGCACTTGGCCCACCCACATAAGTGTGGTGGCGTTATTATAGGGAGATGTGTGGGAATGCTGGGTGGTAGGAATTTTAGGGATCCCTGCAGATTCCAAAACGTTCCTTCACAGAAATGTGAGCAAAATGTGTGTTTTAGCAAAGGTTTGAGGTTTCTAATGGCTTCCAAGTACAAAATAACTAGTGAGAACCACATGTTCATCCGCATTTTGAGACACCCAACCCGCTCATTCTTCTGGATCTGCAAAAGCACCAGTTTTGCGGATGACCACTACTATATTGTGGACTCCATTGATAATTTGAGGGAATGTATGAGCTCTGGGAAACACCGCCCACCCCACACACAGTATGCACAGACTGACCATCACTTCAGAACAGCATTGGCACCATCTAGATTCGCAGACCAAAGTTTTTCTTTTTTTTTTCTTTGCATAGTCCACTCCACCTGGGGAATTAAAATGAATGCCAGAATGCCATTTTCGTTTTTCAGTGAAAATGTTCATCCAGTACTAGTCTTAATGCACAATAAAGGGAGTTGCATTGGAAAATTAATGTAAAAAAATTAATGCACATTCACTGAATGGACCCTTAAAAGAAATACTTTGTTGTAGACACTTTATTGACAAGATGCTTAACCAAAACCAGAATGAACAACAATTAATTGACCAGGCCTTTAAAAAAGGTAAAATAACGGCCACTTCACTCAACAGTTAAAGAAAGATGTGGTAAGTGGCACTTGAGTGGAAAGGACCTTTACAACATTCAGTAAAAAGCACTTCACTGGATATACCCTTTACAAAAACACCATGAGCAATAATTTGCATGCCAGGCCTTTGGAAAAATCAATTAATAGCATATTCTTGGATAGTTAATTTAAAGAACATAACTATGACCAACTCTTTACCATTCAAGGCATTAAATAAAAAGGTAACAAGGTAAAGGTTCACAGTATGGTCCCTTCAAATAAAAGCACATAAACCAGTACGTCATTGAGCAGACGTTACTAAAAAGTGCAATCTGTTACTTTCAGTGGATAGAGTGGACCTTAAGTCTACACATACACACAGAGCAAATGAGGATCAGCAGAGGCAAAACTCTCTACATTTGCTAATTTTATATTACATGAAATCTGCAAAAAAAAATGAGTCGTTGCATTCCATGATTATGTGTATTGTTTTGCTGCATGACACTTGGTCACCTGTGTTCTGCCTTTATCTTTTGTGAAGTTTTTAGGCGATTTATTACTACATCACATTTTCATTTGACATTAAAAAAAGCAACATTTTAAGTACTTTTACCAACATTTCAAGGAAGAAATATCCACACCCCTACTAATAGATATTACTGTCATAGCAATTTCCTGAGCTATGTGCCTATGCAAAATCTTGCAAAAAACTACAAGCAAAACATGTTCAACACACAGAAGGCTACACTGTAAAAAGCCAGATATTTTGCCTTTGTCAATGAATTTTCATTGTAATTCTCGTCACCACAGTGCTGCAGATTATAATAGCGTTCTATATATACAAAAGTTACTATCACCCAAGTCAATGTTGCTAGCATCACTGGCACGGGAATGATAAAATGCCAAATAAATCAAACAGGATCTGCGCCCCATCTCTGTCATTTACTTTTACAACAGGCCTACTTACTGCATAATTAAAATAACAAAACAGAAGGCTATATTTAGGGCACAGATGTTGTGTTGCACTAGAATGAACATATTTAGAGAGTAAATTGTCATTCTGTGGAGAGAAAACCTAAAGAAAGACACATGAAAGAAACAAAAACGAACCTAATTTAAGGGGCTATTACACACAGAATGGGAAAGTTCATGCCCCTTTAACTTTTTAAACCACTTTGAGCAGCACATTATTAGAATGTTAGAACAGAGTGATTTTCCTCCTTCCCGTCAGCACACTGCTCATATTTTAGATGCACATTCATATCCCAAGATTAATTGCACCAGGGAAGAATGCGAAAGCAATTACATTGCAATTTTCTGTAATTTAAACAATTTGGAGTTCTTGGTTTGTTTTGTGCTTCCAGAACACTGCCCACACGGCTTGGCAAGTTAATCTTTATAAGCAAACTGCTGGGAACGCACACAGGCTTTATTTTACCTCTTGGCATTGATCGGTTAGGGTTATTTGTACACCTTGCCTTGACAATAGTGGGTCTGTAACACTAGGCTGCTGTGGTGTAGTATCCTGTGTGTCTCATTCCCTTTATGTCTGACCTGGCCTCTGTAATGTTGAGTGAATCATGTAATGGAATGCTGATGTGTGTGTGTGACGTGGAAGCTGTGATATGATTACAGTTTGAGAGAGGATGGAGCCCTACCATACTGTGACTGTAACCTATGGGCCTAGCTAGAAAAATTGTTTATCGCTGCCTAATTGGCTCCAAACTCTCACACGAAGACCCTCAACCCCCCTCCCCCCCACAACACCTGCCAGGTCTTCAAGTGTTATGCACTATACAGTTTCTCCTGATGAAGACAACATACTAACTGCTAAAAACTCTTTCTCGTAGGTTTCACCAGAGACAAAGCACTACAAACATATAGACCTCCTAATGTAGCTTTGAGCTACAGCAATATGTATGCAAGTGACAGATTAAGGAACTGATTGTAAATGCCCACACAGTGTGAATGTGATGTTATGCTTTGTATTTCACATCAGTGTATTGAGAAAGTATCATTTAAAGAGTGTAATCTCAAACACACATTCATATTAGCATTATACACCACAACATTTTGACCAGTAAAGGTTAAAATTGGAAAGCCGTCTATAGTGATAAATCAGTTTGCATCTTAATCAGAAATTGTGCCCTTGTCTGTTGTCTCTGTGGTCAGAGTAGAGGTAGGAATGGATGACTAGGATACTCCAGGCCACCTACAGAAAAGGAAGAGGGCCAGACCTCTGGAGCCAACACAGGAGGGGTCCGCTTGTGAGGTTAAGGTGGGAAAGGGTCAAGCAGTAATTTCAGCTAGGGGAGGAGTTGAGGTATTCAGAGAAGCTCTCTCAAGAGAAAAAATGAAGCTGCCATGCTGTATTGTCCCAGAATATTGTGCAGAAAGGTTGGGGCTGCGGTGGAGACATCATTTGGCATCTTAGGACTGGCCAGTGATGCCTAGCATCTAGAGCTTTCCACCTACATGTAAAAACCCCTGAGCATGGGGCAGACAGTTGTGAAGACCCTGGACCTGGAAGATGATGATGGCGGAAAGTACCCCTGGTTGGATGGAGACACCACCTCATGCCTTCAAAGATGGACTAAAGACTTTCGGCCGTATGTGCAAATGGCCTGATTCACAGAATCAGGCTATTTCCAAATGCATAAATGCTTTTACAGATGTACAGAAACACAAATTGCGATTCACTAACAATACCGAATCACAATTTCTGTTTAGCGCATCGGTATTTGGAAGGGTCATTGTTAGGGTGTCCCTTCTGAATACCATATTGCAGTGGTATGTAAGAATGTTTTGCAATAAAATTCCAGTTACAAAACATTCAGGAATGAGGCCCTACCGGCACTATTGTGCTGCAAGAACATCACTTTTTGACATTCCGGTGTGAAACACCCCAATTACTTTACTCATTTTTGATAAATACATTAGTATGAATATATGAACACTATGAACACTTTCACATCTACAGGATCAAGCAATTTTAACTAAGCAATCCCATGCATGGATGTGATGAATAAACATATGGTCCTACAACATTCATATTTTTCCTCATGGTATCAGAGTCACACCAAACATAAATGTATGCAATATCACCTAGTGTTGTGATCTTATCTAGGACCCTAATTAAATATTCCCGATTTATGCCCTTATGTGGTTATAACAAATCATACCCTTATAAAGGCATAAGAATCATATCCATATTTAGTAATAGCCAATGCAATCCAAATACGGCAAGGCTACTTCCTTAGACTCCTAGAAAGTACAACGAGTTCTTTCAACAAACCAAACCTCCAGCAACCTGGGAATTCCACATGCTTTTGTTTTGATTTGTCCTAGAACTCATGCGAGTCCGAAAGAACGGCCAGTTCTTAGTGACATCTTTTATTGACATCTTATGTCCAACCTTACGTCAAACTCAGCACCTTCCAGGTATAAATATACCAATGTTTGCCTTAAGCAACACACAGTGGTTTGGAGCAGAGCAGCTGTCTACTTATCCAAAGCCCAGCTGATGCGAGTGCCGAAGGAAGCCGTCCCTCCCATTTGACACACTGAAAGAGACGCTGTCTTTTTCTCCTGCCGAGAAAATTCAGCTCCAGTGTTTCCAGTCACCCTTGCGGGTTACTGGGAGATCGAGTCCTGAGAGCGAGATACAAGACCTCCTTCATTCTAAAACCAAGGTACGGAGCTGATTAGATCCTTAGAGAATTCTTGAGTCAGATGCTTGGCAAAACTAACTTAACTTAAAAACTCCTTTACTCCTTCCCACGTACTAGGCTTAGGTTAGGTACACTGGGGTAGGCGTATTTAGAAACATCAGTTCAGTACGTTTAGTCAACTTTTATCATTGTATGTAATTGTATATATTGTATACCTTTTAAGTATCATATGGCTCAGAAACCATATCAATGCTTTTACAGTATTATTTCATAATACTCATTTTACTGTATGCACTTTACTTTATAACAAGTATTTCAATTGTGGCAATTCATTTCTCTTGCATGAGAAAGAAGACTGCTCAATAAATAACACCTTTTATTGAAAACGCCTGTCTCTCTATTTCTCTGCACTCTGGTGAAACTAAGTATGCACAATTGACTGAGTGAAATAGCTATCTATTGTTTTCACACAACTCTGGAGATATACTCCTTATTCTGGGGGAGAAAAGATGTCATGTTTATGCGGTTGTCAGAAGCTAAATCCCTTCTTGTCTAATCAGGGAAGTTCACTCCTCCCTGTTCATTCGAGAAAGTTTCTAGTGACATCTGAGCTAGCTGGCAAACCTAATTAAGTCTAGCATATTCAATAGAGACCTAGTCGACCTCAGTCCTACGTCTAAACTATCGTTTATTTTATTCCAATGCTCAGAGCCTATTGGGAAAATAGGAAATACACTTCAGACTTCAGTGGTGCAACAAAAAGCCTTTGATATCAAAGATTGTTTGGCTGTTTTACAGGACTTAAATGAAACAAGAAAAAGTCTGAATAACGAAAAACTAAAGCTAACTACCACTGAAGAAAAACCACCTGTCCCAGCAAGACTTGCCTGGATTCCAAAGATTGGGGATCTGGTCAGAGAAAAGATCGTAGTGAAGAAGGAATTTGGGCCTTCTTACAGAAAAGCAGTACCTGTCTTAGCTGTCAGCGGAACAAGATCAGTTGTACTACCGCCCCTTGCTGGAAAAAAGGAGAACCGAGTTGTATCAATCGACCTGGTGAAACCACAACCATGTGGCCAATAATAAGTAGTAGGCCCAGTGGACTCCCAAGAAATAGCAGAAGACCAAAACTTGCTACAATCCAAGAGGTTCAAACTGAGAGACTAATCACATTTCACAAACCTGCAGTGATTAAAAAAGGACTATGCAACAAAGTCATGGAACTTGTGCCTCTTGAAACCCAAATTGCAACAGTTCATCAAGAAACACCAGTCTACAACGATGTAGCCTTGGACTATACAAATGTAACAAAAGAAAATGGAAAGATCAATGGAAATCCGGAAGCAATCCCACAAATTGATAGAATTGCATCTGGCTCCTTTATCAACTTTGATGACTTTTCCGATGATCCAAGTGAACATGGAAACAAGCCAGCAACAAAAACATTCAAAGAAAAAATCACAGAACTCTTTCATCAACTCAGAGAAACATATCTAACTTCACAATGGATTAAATGATGGATTGTGTTAGGCGTACTTTTCCTTCTTCTATGGCTCATCTTGGTTTTAAGTTTGGGTAGATTACTTGATGGAAAATATAGTACAATGGACACAGCAAGTCAGAACATCAACTTGGTCCTGAAACCACACAGATCATCACACATCGAAAAAAGAAAACTGTCATCAGTGAACATCACATTAAAGCCTATACCTGGTGGTATAGCATGGGACAAACTGATTATGAAATCTATGGCCCGGTTGAGCTCTTGAAATATCCACATCAATTTAAGATTTCTTTAAGTGACTTTGTATCACCTAGTACTTTCTCTGATGATTGGGACTTTGAAAATATTAATAATATGATGTCAGATTTAGAAATGTCAGCAAAATTTACAGAACATGATTATTTACAGGGTTCGTCGAATTATGAAGAAATGTATTGTTACAATCACTTTGGGCATCATTATCTGCATAAATGTGCAAATCTTAGAAATGTTTTCAGTTATAATCAATGGGAACATTGTCCAACCCCACCAAAAGGCAGTTCAAAAACATTTTATGAGAAATTCTCATACTTCTCAGGGTTTAATGTCACTGATCCTGAAACATTCTATTTCAAAATGTTAAATAAGACAGGAGTGAAAAACATGTTGACAAATACTAAACTGATTTATTCTGAGAAATTTTATGAAAAAATGTCTATATTTGGTTTTGAATTTTGGAGAAAAAAAACATTGAGACAAAAACCATCTGGGGTACAAAAGAATGGCAGGTACAAGGTTTAGAAGCATTGTTCAGAGCCTGCATGATCCCAGAACAAATAATGTTCCTGAATGACACAATTCAGCAAACAACCTGTCTTGGTTTAGCCAAGATAAAAGATTTAAACAACCCGTCTATACCAAAGCCTATTCCTGATAGAAACACCACTACAGATGAGGGGTTCGACGTGGCTTATATTTTAAAACAAAACAGAACACTTCCTGACTGGAATAAATGGTTGATCTTGCCCACAGACACTAATAACTGTCAAGATAGATTCCTGAACAAAATACAGGGGTTCAAACAGAACTGGCCAGACCCAAGATATTCCCAGAGACAACATCCAGGGATAGTTACAACATACAGTGTAGGAAAACTATGCCTCGACTGGCTACAGAGATCCACACTTCCCGAAATTAAGCAACACTTAACTTTACTTAAAGACGGTGCTGACTTGCGAGATTTCATACTGGGACCTCGCAAACAGCGTCAAAAATGTTTCATATACGCCGGTATATACACAGCATACAATGAAGCTTGGAAATTAAATCAAATTGAAACTGCAGAACAAATACGAGAAATTGATCGTATTAATTTGGAAAAAACACTTTCTGTAGTGGACAATGGGTTAACGACTCTGTCCTCCAGAATCTATTCACTGGACAACATTGTATCATCTGCTATTGATATAATAGAACATGATATGATAATGTTACAACATGGTCAGTCCTAATTGTGTTCTATTGTACAGCTAGGCTGGACGTTACAAAACCTCCGTTCAGGTCACCTGCCATGGTGTCTAATCAACATAACGTCATTATTTTCCATCTTTAATCTTACTGATAGACAAATCTCGTTGGCACAAAAAGGAGCAGACTATACAGTGCTGAGCATTAAAAAACTTGAGAGATTACCATTGACAAGGACAGAAAGACCGGTCATTGAGTTGATAATACATGGCACCGTTACAATCCCGATAACAACTTTTCATTTTCTTTACTGCCAAAAGTATATACCAGCAGGCCTGTATGAAAGGTTGGGTAAAGGATACATCAAATCAACCTGGAATTTACCTTATACACATAGATGTTGGAGTGGGGGCAAGAAAGAGGTATTTCTTAGTGGTAATAATTGTAAAACATCACTGAGCAGTACACTTCTATGTCAAGGTATAAATTTGCATGGAGCCTGCAAAGGTTCATCAAACAACCTTTCGTGTCATCTGCACGGCACCCCAGCTACACAGATAGAGCCCTTTTTCAGACAACTTTCCAACGGTAGCTACGTTATATTTAGTGACCACAGCTGTTGTGGCATACTGCCAGGAAAACCCTATCTCGTGAGCGTTACTTTGAGGGTCATTTGTTGTATGCAAGTATTGTATCCAAACAACAATCCAGACATGGAGGCGGCATTTTGGCCTTCTGTGAATATCTCTTCTATTCGAATTGATACTTTAAGCAGAATGAAGTCTATTCTTTTACAGACAACTGTGCCTTTAACCTCGTCCAAAGAGACGTATGACCTTCAAGCTGCAAGGACAGCAGCAGAGATACATACCCTATTATCGACAAATTGCCCCGTGCATTTCGTAGAAACGTTAAGCCAAACTTTAAACATGTCAGATACCAATGGCATCGCACATGTATTTAAGACAATTTTTTCAGGACTGTTAGCACCTTTTGAAACAGTTCTGGGCATCTTCCCGAATTTTGTACATTCTCTTTTCGGAGGCCTGCCTTTTATTTTGGGACTCGTAGCAGGAATTTTATTTTTGTTTCTTCTGCTCCGATATGGCAAGCCAAGTCACAGACAAAACTCAGGCTACAATGGAACAAACGATCCTAGCAATACGATACCAAGACCGTATCACTAAGGTCCTCTGATTGGCCCGGCTAAGAGATCTGAATACTACCTTGTTTCTTTCATTCAGACCGATCTGGCAAAATTGCATCTTACCTGTGATTTGATGTCTGCTATGCGGAGAAGAATGCGTGTTGGACGTCTGTCTTACACTACCTTCAGCAGTACCAATGGATATCGACCCTTTGCTTTGTCCGGTAACGACTCATGTAACGTGTTGTCAACAGCGGCTACTGATTCTGATGACGGCATTTGTTGAGATTTCACCATTACGATTAGGTGGCGGTGAAGTACGAGATGAAAGCGGCAGCACACAGGTACAACCTTCTGTGAACATTGCTGATCTAAACACCGATGAAGTAATGCATTGCATATATGCACTATTTCTGATTTTTCAGCGTTGGCCCAACTTTCACCTACTGTTGTAGACAAATTTTTTGCTGGTCTAGCTGAGGTAATGTTCTCTCCTAACAACGAGAATAAAATTTGAAATAGCGAGCACACAGCGTTCCCTGAACTCTGAATTCGGCCTTCAGTTTTTATAAACAGCAAAAATATTTTTCCCAACTTCCAAAATATTTACCTTTTTTTTTTGCACAAGGTACTCTGCTTAAAGTAGAACTATTCTCAGAGAGCAGAGCTTCTATTCCTAGATACTCTAGAGACAATATTTTGTATCAGCCTCTAGCACATGTACAATCTTGTATAAATATGTGATGAAATGGTCTTGACTTTTTTTTTGTATTAAGAACCGTTTCATAAATGTAAGTTTCGCAATTCATTCAGCTGATATTTATATTTGTATTATCCGAATGATACCACTGCTTGAAAGCGTACAGTATAATACTCATTTTCGTGTATCTATACCATTTCAAATGCATTCAATGTATTTTGGGGTGGGCTGGAAAACACATGCATACCTATATGTTTATATATTGCTTAGTATTTAGTAATGATGGACATTATACGTGGAGTGGGTGTTGTGATCGTATCTAGGACCCTAATTAAATATTCCCGATGTATGCCCTTATGTGGTTATAACAAATCATACCCTTATAAAGGCATAAGAATCTTATCCATATTTAGTAATAGCCAATGCAATCCAAATACGGCAAGGCTACTTCCTTAGACTCCTAGAAAGTACAACGAGTTCTTTCAACAAACCAAACCTCCAGCAACCTGGGAATTCCCCATGCTTTTGGTTTGATTTGTTCTAGAACTCCTGAGAGTCCGAAAGAACGGCCAGTTCTTAGTGAAATCTTTTATTGTCGCCTTATTTCCAACCTTACGTCAAACTCGGCACCTTCCAGGTATAAATATACCAACATTTGTCTTAAGCAACACACGTTGGTTTGGAGCAGAGCGGCTGTCTACTTATCCGAAGCCCAGCTGATGCGAGTGCCGAAGGAAGCCGTCCCTCCCATTTTACGCACTGAAAGAGATGCTGTCTTTTTCTCCAGATGAGAAAATCCAGCTCCTAAAACCAAGGTACGGAGCTGATTAGATCCGTAGAGAATTCTTGAGTCAGATTCTTGGCAAAACTAACTTAACTTAAAAACTCCTTTACTCCTTCCCACGTACTAGGCTTAGGTTAGGTACACTGGGGTAGGCGTATTTAGAAACATCAGTTGAGTGCGTTTAGTCAACTTTTATCATTGTATGTAATTGTATGTATTTTATACCTTTTAAGTATCATATGGCTCAGAAACCATATCAAGCTTTTACAGTATTATTTCATAATACTCCTTTTACTGTACGCACTTTACTTTATAACAAGTATTGCAATTGTGTCAATTCATTTTTCTTGCATGAGAAAGAAGACTGCTCAATAAATAACACCTTTTATTGAAAACGCCCATCTCTCTATTTCTCTCCACTCTGGTGAAACTAATTATGCACAATTGACTGAGTTAAATAGCTATCTATTGTTTTCACACGGCTCTGGAGATATACTCCTTATTCTGGGGGAGCAAAGTTGTCATGTTTATGCAGTTGTCAGAAGCTAAATCCCTTCTTGTCTAATCAGGGAAGTTCACTCCTCCCTGTTCATTCGAGAAAGTTTCTAGTGACATCTGAGCTAGCTGGCAAACCTAATTAAGTCTAACATATTCAATAGAGACCTAGTCGACCTCAATCCTACATCTAAGCTATTGTTTATGTTATTCCAATGCTCAGAGCCTATTGGGAAAATAGGAACTACACTACATTAGGTTGCCAATCTCCTGACCATCAGAAAGGTTTATGGAAAGGGAAAACAAGTTATGCAGCTTATGCAAAAACGTCAACATCTCATTAGTGTACTTACTTTGGGTTTGCTCAGGCCTCATGAGGAAAAGATGGAGTCTTGTACGACATTTGTTTTTTCAAAGGCAAATTTGATCATTTTGACTAGCTATCATGGATACTCTTAGTCTGAATGATCCCACTTTGAATATAAACATAGACAGATTCTTGATGCAGGCTGGAAAGAAACTAATGGTATAATTATTGTGCATAGGTGATTGATGGCTCTGTAAACTTTCTCAATTGGAAGGAAAGATGCCTCACGAACTATGTCAATTGAGGAAATATATGAAAACCATTGATGAATGTGTATAGGGGTTTGGCGGCTCTGTAGACTCCAGTTATGGAAGGAAAGGTGTCTGAGGAACTATTTCAATTTATGATACCTATTGAGGAATGTGTTGTATTCATTTTTAGCTGATGTAACTTATGTAACAAAGCATTGTCACTCTCTATTTATTCTTATATTTGTATTTAATACATGCAAAGTTTTACATAATTAAGCATGAAATAATGAAAGAAAGAAATAAAGATATGAGCATATAAATAAATGTATTATTAGCACCATAATGCCACTGTATTTGTTTCAAAGGAGTGCACATGTAATATATTAAGGTTTGTGTATCTAATGTGGGGAGTGCTTGCGTTCCTGAGAGTAGCGGGGCATGTTAGCTTGACAAGGAGGGTGTAGGACTGGAGGAATGGGAGGGCAGTGGAGTGAACATCAAGTGAATCATACTGCCCGTATTCTGTTCCACGGTGAGCCAAGTATTCTTAGGATGATGTACAGGATGCCAGGGGATAGTCTAATATCAAAGGGTATAGCATTCCTCGATGGCTTATGTGACTCTGTCACTAGTACAGTGTCCATCTCTGTGAGGTGCAGTACATGAAGCGAGACTTGATTTGCCCATTGCTTTTAGAGAGAACAAATAGCAAAAATGCATGAAGCGAGTGGAGCAGTAATATCATCTACATGAAACAATATTGTGGAAAGGGATTATTTTATTTTTCGGAAGATTGTAAAGGATTGGTTATTGAGGCAGTAGATTTGTGTGTCCTCTTCATCCTTCCTCATTTCAGGAGAACCAAAGAGAACCAATGGGAAGAAGATCTCCATGTTCCAGGGTGATGGCATCAGTGATGCCACAGCCTGCATGCCATTCATTCCTCCCTGTGCTGGTAAGTCTTGTTTATTATTTCCTGGCTAAGTTTAATAACAAGCATACCTTCTGGCCTTCTGTATTTTCCATCCTTTTCTAATCTACTTTAGTATCTGTGTTAGCCCTGCATATTTTATTGTGCTTTCCTTTATAGTCCCTCTGTTTCTGCATGTTACTTTCTGCTGCATGTGTTTTTTTTGCTTCTGTTTTATTGGTACTGTGGTAAAAACCCTTCCCTAAACCCTCTTCTATATATCTTGTGGTAACAGAAGATTGTTAGGAAAGTTAAGAGGAAGGAATGCAGACTCAGAACATGTAGTTTGACAAGAGGCTTTATTGAGCAAGCATTCCATAGCACAGCCACATAGATGGGCATGGCCCAACAGGATTTTGTACACAGCTCATCTCAATTCTAACTCTCACAATGTGAACTCTGTGGAACCTCCCATAATACAAGGTTCCATGATGTCATGAAAGAGCAGCATGGAAGTATCCCAATATCATATGCCCTTTCTATTACCCTCCTGTTCTTTCATTATTCTTTTTCCCATACTTTTCAAGCTTTTTCAAACCAATATCATTTTTGTATAACATAAAATTCTGGGTTATTTGATTTTCAAAATGTAAGGAAAACCTTCCAAAGTGATTCCCTGGATAGCTTTAACTTTACGTTAGTTTAATTTGGTTTTGTGTTTTAACTTGTGCAAAATATTGTGATATGATATTCTAAATATCTGTGTTTTATTTTTGTCTAGCTAATAATTCCAAGTCTTCTAAATTGACACATCAAATTCAGTTAAAGGAATAAATGTGGTTTGTACTTTTTTGTACTGTGAATCCAGTATGTATTCCTGGGAGAACACAGTTACAGCCTTTGATTAGTGTTCAAGTGAAGGATTAAGCTGCTCAACAAAGAAGCTGTTTCTTTCTTGACTCTGCAAAATGTTTGCTCCACCTGTTGCAAATGTTCCTGCTGCAGGTGCAACAACAGAATGAATTGTACTCACCTCCTTGCTGACTTCCCATGTCATAATGTTAAAAGGGAGTATCATTTGGAAATTACACTTTGGTAGATTAAATCTTGAAAATAAAAAATCTTTGCCAAGCGAGCACAACAAACTTGGCACAAACTGAGCAAAGTTCAGTTCAATCAGTGGTGCAACCACACCGGTGGTTCCCTTGAAGACACAGAGTTACATGCCTGCCTTCTAGTGATCTCCAAACTTAGGGGCTGCTCCTGATGGCAGACAGACATTGTTTCGTATTTGGGACCGCACGCCTACAGGGCCGCAGTCCTGCAGTACGAGGTATGAAGGGACCACCACCGAGGCTGTTGCATTGCCCATGTTTTGCATTGTAGCGGGTGCTGCAGCACCCGCCACAATGCAAAAAAGGGACCGTTTACATATCCTTGCACTATGTGGCAGGCATCATGTGGTGCCTGCCACATGGTGAGTGCTATGTAGGAGGGACACCATAGGTGCCTCCCTGGTTTTGTGTCTGGGGTCAAGTGGTAGGGCGGGCCAGTTACTTTCCCCTAAAGTCCCTTTCCTCCTGCCTGTTCATGGCAGGTTAACCGGAATTAACAGGCAGGTGGAAAGGGGCATTGTAATCACTATGGCGGTGCCTGGTAGGCACCGCTACCATTGTAGGGACTGTGAGCCCCTCTGCTGCACCAGCGGGCTCAAGGAGCCTGTCGGATGCATGTCTGTCGGTCTTTACATCCACCACACATCCGCCCGCCATCATTATATGGCGGGTGGTAAAGTTTGTTACAATGGCAGGGAGAGCGCCATTGACAGCTTGTCAGTGGCGATCTCCCTGCCATCGTAATTGGACCCTTAGTAGATGCCAATGGGGTGAAGGCAACCCTTTTAGTGTTTTGTAAATGGCATTTTTGTCACATATCTGCTATAAAATGTCTTGTTTCATTTGTAAAATAATTTTTATCATAATGCCGTTTAACATTTGGCACACAACAAGTCACTATGTTTTGTCAATCAGTCCTTAAGTCATGCTTCTGTCTCAGTGTACAAGATTATATTCGTTTTGTGGGTTTAATCAATTTTAACTTGAGCTATTTGTGTTTCGAATTTAACATATTGTCATAATCTAATTAATCCAGAGTCACTTGTTTGTTTACTTAAATGTTTTGTTTATTTCTACTGGAAATGTGTACAAATATTCAATTTGCTTGAGACCAACTTGACAATTTATTTCCTAGCACATCCTGTCTAAATTAAATTAGGGTGTGTTTTCATTTGTATCCTTCAAGTGCAAATATCTCTCTAGTGATAAAGTTAAGGCTAAATCATATTGTGTGTTAGACCACTACTTGTGTTATTTCGGCTAATAAAATTGTGAATACATTTCGCAACAAAGACTTTTACATTAATTATTTTCTAGGTTGAAGTGGTTAGTCTCCCAAAAAACGTTTTTTTGTGAGGATAAGGTTGAAAACCATTTTATAGCTGTGTGAACCGACCGATCAATGTTCTCGATTTTGTGAGCATATCTCTGTGACCATATCTTTGTTCTAAAATCATATCCAGAATTAGATTTAAAACTTCTCTTATTACCTTGGCTTCATAATTAACATACAGGGATATCCAATATTACTCCTGTAATATTTGTCTAGGATTAACACAAAAGCGTATTTGTTTTGGAATAGACTTACAGTGAAATATATACATATAGAAATAGCATTATTACTGCGTATATTGACATTTGGTTGTTATCTTGCCACCCTTATTATGTTCTTGGTTTCTAGTTTTCAGGCATATTTATGGAATAAAACAGCACACCACAGAAGAGTTACTCAAAAGATATATATGGCACTTTGCCTGAACCCAGTTGCTTTTCAGTTTCACGCCTTCATAATTTACTAATTGTGTTTTTCTTATAAAGTCTTTGGAGCTCATTATGATGGCGGGCGGAGGCACCACTGCCGTGCTTTGGGGGCGATAAAATGCAATTTTTCTCACGCGAGCAGCGTCCCTCACTCTTTCATATTAGTATGACCCAAATTATAGCTCATTTCCTGTCCCCCGCGGTGCGACGTGAACCGTCATCCATGGGCGTCCGCAGACTTTTTTCCAGGGGGGGCAAAATGTTAACGTCATCACTATCCTCCGACATGATGTGTTCCAGGTGGGGCACAAGAAACACTGGGGCGCCAGAACTGGGATAGACTCAATTAAATGACAGGAATCCAGGACATGTGACTGACCCTGCCACAGGCCAACAAACAGCGCCTGTAGGGAAAATGCAAAACTTTCTGACAAGCTGCTTTATCTCTGTCTGCTAGGTCTGCAGACTTCCGGGCCCTCGATCCAAAACCAATCAAGGCTGTCTTCAGCACCAAATACTTTAAAACAGCCTATGATTAAAGCACCAGATTAAATAAATTGTATGCACAGTGTATGTTAGGGATTATTTGTAGCACACATATTTACCATATGGCTGAGATACCCGCCACCCCCTCTCAACACAATCCCCAAGGATGGGAAACCGGAAACAGTTCTGAACTTTTGGAAGACGGGAGGGAGTGACCCTCCCGGCCGTATTTATTAAAATATGAAACAAAATTAAAAACATTAAAATAACAGTTTCATATTATGTACAATTTCATTACCACATTGCGATGTTTTGGCTAACCTTAACATATTCTCTAATACAAAGGTTCTCCTAGCCGAACTAACATCCTACAAAACATTTAACTTGAAATTTTGAAATTGTACATCCTAACGTTTAAGGGCCAACGGCAAGGTCGTAACCGGTGTCAAGATCCCTAAACCATAAATATCCCCCTCACTTGTGAGGGGCGACCGCACAGAGGTGTACCTCGAGTGCAACTACCAATTTCCCTTGACTTGACGGGGGCCCCAATAAACTCGACGCCACTTAAAGGTCGTTCGAGGACTCGTGTGAGGTATCTAGAAGGTAGCGTAGACCCCCCCCCAAACCCCACACAACTTACCACATCTGCCGTCGCAGATGACCTGGCCCCGGGAAATTCTCCAGGAGGGGGCTGTAGCCCCTCCTACCCAGGAAGGGGCCTTGACCGCCTTTCCTTTCCTTTCGGCAGCCCATCCTTAGAAGGGACCGCCTACCCCGTTGAGGGGCCAATGGCCACCTCCCTCGAGCGCTCCCAACCGTAATGGGTGACGCCCACTCATAGGGATCTTCCAATTAGTGCTCACCGATCATGACCTTACCGCCCGACCAAAATAAATACGACAGTTCTAAACTAAATGACTAATTTACTACAAAGACAGTAACAACAACAACTTTATTAACAACATGCTACTGATCCACACTATAGAGGGATAACTTTATTTGCAAAACATACCACAAATTGACCATTCTTTATTGCATATTCAAAGTTTATCATGATAATAATCCGAACCTGTAAACAAAATTAGAGTTACCACATCAAACTTTATTCAAAACCACTTGCTGTCCTCCGGGGCTGGTGGGTGGGTCAAAAATGGCTCTTCGTTCCGTCTCGAGCTCACGTGCAGCGAGGTGGTGCAGCTTCAGAGCACAGGAACAAGAGGATGCTTCCTTGGCTTGTTGCTCCTTTTATCCGTCTTCAGGGCGGGCGTAAACCCGCCCCGGCCTGCCCCGAGGGCGTGGCCGGCCGCGTCAGTGTCTAGGCCAGCCCACTCCAGGGCGGGAAAAAGGCGCGCCCCGGCTACGCCACTTCGGGCATACCAGCCGAGACTCGCCTCCCGCCCAAGATGGCTTCCCGGGGGGATCGTGGTACTCCACCATACGTTCGGGGGGACCGAATGGTCGCCCCTTTCCATATGGCTGAGATACCCGCCACCCCCTCTCAACACAATCCCCAAGGATGGGAAACCGGAAACAGTTCTGAACTTTTGGAAGACGGGAGGGAGTGACCCTCCCGGCCGTATTTATTAAAATATGAAACAAAATTAAAAACATTAAAATAACAGTTTCATATTATGTACAATTTCATTACCACATTGCGATGTTTTGGCTAACCTTAACATATTCTCTAATACAAAGGTTCTCCTAGCCGAACTAACATCCTACAAAACATTTAACTTGAAATTTTGAAATTGTACATCCTAACGTTTAAGGGCCAACGGCAAGGTCGTAACCGGTGTCAAGATCCCTAAACCATAAATATCCCCCTCACTTGTGAGGGGCGACCGCACAGAGGTGTACCTCGAGTGCAACTACCAATTTCCCTTGACTTGACGGGGGCCCCAATAAACTCGACGCCACTTAAAGGTCGTTCGAGGACTCGTGTGAGGTATCTAGAAGGTAGCGTAGACCCCCCCCCAAACCCCACACAACTTACCACATCTGCCGTCGCAGATGACCTGGCCCCGGGAAATTCTCCAGGAGGGGGCTGTAGCCCCTCCTACCCAGGAAGGGGCCTTGACCGCCTTTCCTTTCCTTTCGGCGGCCCATCCTTAGAAGGGACCGCCTACCCCGTTGAGGGGCCAATGGCCACCTCCCTCGAGCGCTCCCATCCGTAATGGGTGACGCCCACTCATAGGGATCTTCCAATTAGTGCTCACCGATCATGACCTTACCGCCACAGGCCGGATAGTTGACCGGCTATCCGGACCCCCCACAACACTCCTACCTAAAGGTCATGACTTAAAGTCTTTAGCCAAGCTACACAGTCTCCTATGAGTAACTCGTTCCCCACCCGGGACAAATGAACACCATCCCCCAAATACATACTGTCACCCGTAATACAACCATGCGAAATAGAATGCAGTGTATTGGAACGGAACAATCGACTCACTTTGTTATTAATTTTTCTTACTGAATGATTCAGAGCAGAAACAGAAATAGCCCCCCGCCATACTTTCCGTGGGATCATATGTGACCATGCAATCGTGCACCCTGGAACTCTCCTCGCCAACCAACTTACAGTGGAAAGCATCGCCTCAAGAAGAAGTCGTCTACCAGTGGTGACCAAATCATTGCCCCCAAGATGTACTATGACTATAGCCGGCGGTGACCTTGTCCGCCCTAGCAAACCCTCAAAGAATTATTGAAACTGGTCAATACAGAGTCCGCCCTTTCCGTAGAAGGACACACTGTACCCGTATTCCCCAGCCACGTGAATCATGTCACCTGCTTTGAATACGTCCGCGGCACGCCTCACGTATGAGTGGCCCACGACCCACACCTCCTTTTTCACAGCCGGTGAAGTCTGACCGCTGGCCCGGTGTTGGGTCGACTGCATAGTCCGCCCCGCCTCGTAGGCTTGCGTAACTGAAACCAAACAAAAACAAGAAGCGTGAGTACATCATTACAGCTTCACAACATGTGCAACCGCACATACCTCTTATAACAATTGGAGGACCAACGCCCCACACGTTTAACTTGTTCGACATTCAGACCCCTGGCTGTAGCCTCTGTAGCAGCCCCTATCCGAAAGGAATGGGTCCCAAACTCGCCCGGGTTCAAGCCCGCAGCAGTAATCGACATCGCAAGCACCCGCTGAAACTGAAACCTCGTCAGTGGGGTGGCGTCAGCGTGTCTCAACAAGGTCCCCCCCCATGATGCCACCCTTTGTGCTAAATATTCCTCTACACAACTCACCGGGCACATGGAGGACCCGGGGATCCTTTGTATTATTATGCAATCACCCATCGCACCCTGATCGGTCTTGGACCTGATGAACGAGACAGTCATTGTCTCCCCTCTGATCTGAACGTGCTCTTGGCACAGTCCCCCCATCACGTCCTGCTTGTTCCTCGCCACTAATTCGCTTACCCGCATAGCCCCATGGAATGCCAGCGTAAAAGCGTCTCGGAATAACACTGTTTCATACTGGGATGAACATGTTGCAGGGAGTCTAGATAATAACAGGGCCAACCTATCCAGACCTATCGGGCGCCTTTCATCTACTCTGCGACCCTCAAGGCGTTGCCACCCACGTAGCGCTTTTTGCACAACAAAAGACGCTGTCGGGTCCTGGATCCCATGAGCCCTAGCCACAAAGGAAATGGCGGCCCGATGCCTCTGGGCCGTAGCCACTGATTTGCCTGCCTGCCGTAACGACAGCAGGAATTTCACTACCAACTCCTCCTGGCCCCAAAGCTCCCCTCTAGCCGCCCCCAAAAAGGCCCAATAGGAACGGAACGCCCCTTCATATGCCTTCCTCGTCCTGGGTGCTAAGCTCTCTCCCACGAGGTCCTGTAATTCGGGGCACCGAGAGACCAGAGAGCTTCGGGAAAGGGTGCTGCCACCGGGTCCGCTGTGGGCAGAAAACCCCAGAAGGCCTGCATACGAAAACGAGAAAGCGCATCAGCCGCCTGGTTCATCACCCCCGGGACATGTCTTGCCTTAAATAGTACATTCAATTGCATACACAATAACACAATTTCCTTGAGCAATCTCAGAATCCATTTGCATCGTGCTGCCTGGCTATTGATACACTCAACCACGGTCATGTTATCAGACCAGAATATCACAGAGTGATCTCTGAACCCCTCGGGCCAAGTTCTCAGGGCCACCAGAATGGGAAAAAGTTCTAGGAAAGCAATGTTACTTGTCAGACCACTATCATGCCACCATGACGGCCATCTTTGTGCCGACCACTGAGTGCCGAATATGGCACCAAAACCAATGCTCCCTGCCGAATCTGTCCACAGCCCCAGCTCCTCAGAGGACACAGCCGGTTTGTTCCAGACAATTCGACCATTGAAATCCGCCAGAAATGCCAACCAAATGCGCATGTCCTGGCGAACCTTTGCCGAGAGCCTTGTGCGATGATGACCCTCCTTCAGGCCGACCATGGCTTGAGCGATCGAGCGAGAAAAGGGGCGGGCCATCGGTATAACTCTTAGGGCAAAATTCAACTGCCCCACCAATTGCTGTAATTGATGGAGCTTAACCTTAGACTCACTGATACACATTTGCAGGGATGCCCTGAACCTTAACACTTTGTCACCTGGTAAACGAAAACAACCTTCCTCGGAATCGAGCTCGATCCCCAGAAACTCGAGGCAAGTCGAGGGACCCACAGTCTTACCTGGTGCCAATGGCACGCCAAACTGATTCATCAAGACACAAAATGCATTCAAACGCTGTCCACATTCCGGATCCCCGGCTGCCCCAAGAAACAAAAAGTCATCGAGATAATGCATAACATGTTGAAACCCCGTCTTCTTTGTGAAGACCCATTGCAGGAAGCAACTGAACTTTTCGAAATAGGCACATGATATTGAGCACCCCATCGGCATACACCTATCCATGTAATAGTGACCCTGAAACATGAAACCAAGGAGACGCTGATCGTCTGGATGTACCGGGAGCAACCGGAACGCTGACTCGATATCAGATTTTGCCATCAGTGCACCGGGCCCCAGGCGATTCAATATGGCTACGGCCTCATCGAAGGATGCGTACCGCACCGAACACACTTCCGGGTCTATCGCATCGTTAACGGAAAGACCACGTGGGGCTGATAAATTATGTATCAGCCGAAACTCACCCGGGTCCTTCTTGGGGACCACCCCTAAAGGGGAACAAACAAAGTTAGCAACTGGTGGCACATTAAATGGACCGGCGACTCGACCTCGAGCCACCTCCTTCCCAATCTTTTCCTGTACCACGGTCGTATGCTGTAATACCGATATCTGGTTTTTACATTTTGCTATGCCCTGAAACTCCCCTACTGGGATACGGAAACCATATAAAAACCCGTTCCACAACACCCCAGC
Organism: Lissotriton vulgaris; assembly: GCF_964263255.1. NCBI lineage: Eukaryota > Metazoa > Chordata > Amphibia > Caudata > Salamandridae > Lissotriton > Lissotriton vulgaris. Next base: position 955,047,032 of record NC_141695.1, on the reverse strand, counting down.
GGAAGCGTGAACCGGGTATTCGCTGAGCCAAGGAATCATTGCCATGGTATCAATCGGAGTAGGTAAAGGCGCCCCTCGGACTATGTCAGACCTGTTTGGCGCCTCCTCTACCCCCGTTATCACCCGTTTTGGCTCTGCACATGGACTCAGGATGGGATGATTGCCCACACCCCCCACATTCGTGCCTAAATTTGCATGACCCCTGGGGCCTAGTACATTTCCCCCTGTTAAAGTTCCAACAAACCCCCCTTTTACCTGTGTTGCCGATTGGCCTCGAGTGATTGTCGTTACTCGTACCTGATCGAAAGGGCGTCCCCGCATATTGGCGGGAGGATTCGCCAACGTTACTCCCTACCAATGGCACCCTCAACATACCAGAATCCTCCATTTTGGACCAGGACACAGAATCATAACAATCCCAAGTTAAGTTTTTATCATGCTCTTTCGCTTTTCTGAAAACATTATCGTAACAAAACCAATGGTTGCCCTCGTGAGATACTGAATACCCCATGATCCGTGACTGATAGATCGGCAATTCGGGCAGCAATTCGGGCCTACGTTCACCCAAGATGGATGTAAAAACCCCCCATGCTTTGCCCCAATTACCAATGTTTTCATTTACCTTAAAGGCGGCCATCTTTGCGCGCCAAACACTCGGATGCATGAGCTCCTTTTGGCTCTTAACATGCTCCATCTCATAATGATCGGTAAGCAACGAGAAGATGTTTATATACTCCCCTGCCCATATCTTCTCTTTGATAGCCAGAGGGACATATTGACCCAACTTTTCCCTTCGGGAGGGTGCCGACTCATCCCTCGCAATCGGCAATGGCCGCTTACCTGAACCGGAAGCTGTATCTGCGACTGGACCTGACCCAGGTGGTTTTTCTACTGCCGCAGCCGGCGATGGAGCCTTCGTCGCTTCCCTTGTTTCCCGCAGCTGCTTCATCAACACCTGCGCGTCGTCAGCCGTGGCGCCCTTGCTACCTTTACCCAACCACGCTGCTAGTTGTGCTGCCAGCTCGGGCGGCATATCGTCCCCGGACACGGGGGTGACCACTACGGGAATCGGATTCCCTTCCTCCGGCACAGGGGTGGGTGCCTCGAGTGGAGTACAGGGAACTGGGACGTCTCCCCCAGCTGCTCCCCTTCTGGGCCTCTTGCCTTTTCCTCCTGGAGCTGCTCCTGCCAGAGGACGTTTCGGCCCCCCTTCCTCGTCTTTCTCCGCCATTCGCTTCTTTAGGTCGGTCACCTCTTTCATAAGAACACGCAGCATCTGGTCGGTAGTCATTCGCTTTCCCGCCTTCCTAGGCATTCTCCGACAGAGTATCTGCAAAACAAACAAGAAAGATTACAACGCTCAAAAATGGCTCTTCGTTCTGTCTCGAGCTCACGTGCAGCGAGGTGGTGCAGCTTCAGAGCACAGGAACAAGAGGATGCTTCCTTGGCTTGTTGCTCCTTTTATCCGTCTTCAGGGCGGGCGTAAACCCGCCCCGGCCTGCCCCGAGGGCGTGGCCGGCCGCGTCAGTGTCTAGGCCAGCCCACTCCAGGGCGGGAAAAAGGCGCGCCCCGGCTACGCCACTTCGGGCATACCAGCCGAGACTCGCCTCCCGCCCAAGATGGCTTCCCGGGGGGATCGTGGTACTCCACCATACGTTCGGGGGGACCGAATGGTCGCCCCTTTCCAATATTGGCTTTTTGGCGCTAGAATTCATGATAAATGTTATCCAAAGTTAAAGCACAACGTCAAAGTCAGTAATAAATATACAGCAATCACACACGGTAGTGATTCGCCATGGGGTGCTCCCTTTACTAGAATTCTCCGGGCATTGCAAAATTTTACACACATTCAATTAATTTATACAAAATAAAATGCATAGGTCCAAATGTTAGCTATATTTTTGAAAAGAAACCTAGAGTCCCTCTACGTGTAGTCAATGTCAAACTGGCAATGTGTACATGTTTAGGGATACAATAATGGCCAGCTCCCTTATGCGGAAGCCCTGCACCGTAAATGTGTGGCACATTCGGCGCCCGCAGCGGCGGCACATCACAGGTCCAGGGATGCTGAGTCTTACACAGTGGTCGAAGTGGGGGATAAAGTAGGAGAACAGTGGGCGGAGAATCAAAGGGTGAGAATAACCCAAGGATTGGATCTGTGGGTGGAGCCAGAGGTGTGGCTAGAATGCGCAGACATCCCAATTTTTAGTATTTGTTTGGCATTTCACTGCCGAGTTTAATCAACCAATGGATACACATGATTATTTAAGGTTATAATTAGTTATTGACATTAAAATATATTCACAAAGTGGAATATGCTTCTAATCACAGAATGTACCAAATACGATAAAATGTGGAAACACAAGCCATTTGTCTCCGAGCCATGGAGTTTCTGTCATCAGCACTTCTCCCTTTTTCATAACGCTCTCATTTATACCTTGCAGTTTGTATGCAGCTCTTAGATGACAGTTAATAGCTCACTGTTCTAAGTTAGGATTTTAACTTATAAACTGCAAGCAACAAAAGGATCTCTCTGACAAAAGCAGTACCCACTGACCTATTTACATTATGTGCACTTTGTGATGTGCATTGCACATGTTCTTTGCAGCTGGTACATTAACCCTCTGAGCTACCTTCCCATGAGCCAAAACTTCCACTAGATAAAATTCTGATTTCTCTATAGGAAGAACATTAATCACCAGAGTCATCTTGACATTTTTATTGTTGCCGAAAATTGCTGGAGGCCAGGAAGGAGGGAGCAAGCGTTTTTAAAACAATAATATACTTGCAAACATAACGCCACAACCTAAAGTCAGCACCTGGTGAGGTCACACTGGTTGCACCGCCCTAGAGCTGGCCCTTCTCAAGGGTTCTGTGACATCAGTGACAGAGTCACTATTGTTCTAGGGCGTGCTGCTTCAAAGTTCTACTTGCAAGACTGGAGGTGAACTTCAGTATGGATAGTGGTGGACAAGCCTTGAAGGTTAACCTACACTTGTCATGCAAAGGTCCACCTGCTGGTGCGAAGACACCAGGGCTTCTAAGGTGTTGCAAAGCCTTCTAAGGTCTAGCATGTGATTGTGCTCTCGCAGGAGAGTGGTCTGGTGGACTGGTTATTAAGGCTGAACCTGGTTCCCAGTTCCACATTCTGCAGCTCTGACCATAGTGCCACATTCTCTCCCCCACTGAACACCGTACTGCCTCACTGAGAAAAACTCCCACTGTCTTCAACTACAACCCAATTGTTGCCCGCTATAAACACCTGGATGCTGCTCAATTAAATTACGCACTAGACAGGAGCAATCTGCAGCCTACAAAAAAAAAGAATCTAACAACAGCCTGGAAAAAGCAAACACTTATAGGGAATGCAAAATTTAGGAAACCATGGGAAATATAAGCAGGAACAACAGGGTTACCTTAATGCTTTTACACTCACTTTTCAGAAATCAGTGAGTGCTTTTGCCTGAAAGGTTAAGGACACAACTACAGGACCCTGAATGAACCCATTCCAATGGCCATTGATTATATATTTTTAAAACATAAGCAGAATGGTAAAAAGACCACATCCCTGGATGCAGAGCCGCAGCACACATTTTGTTTTCCAATCCACACATTGCAGTACCTCCAGGATTGGTGCACTAGTTCCAAGTCCAAGGAAAACAAAGACAAGAAAACAAAAATAGCACTTCACTGGCAAACTCTGTAAAAGTGGCGCTAATGTGTTTTGGTGTGAATAAAATCAGTTTGGGCAGTTTGCTACCACTCTGTCTTAAATTATTTAGTTATTTATCTATTTTTTTTTCCAAAACCTTTATTGCTCCTTTTAGTCTTACACAGCATCTGGCCTACAACCCAACGGGCCGGCCGCTACACCATTGCTGAAATAGCCTCATTATTGGAAAAGTCTGTATACCTGTTGCTGTTTTCGTGGTCTGGTTACTTCGCACTTTAGTAAAGGCGCATCATTCACAAGTAATGTTCTAATTTGAATAGGTTTGTTTTTTTGTTTTTTCAACAATAAACAACGTACAAAATCAACAAAGAAATCACAGGTAGGTCGTCACGTGCTGAAGCGAGTCCGCATACACTGTGCCTTGCAAAGTTTCTGATAAATTTCTCTGCATTTAGGTCTGCAAGGTCACACATATTAATTAGTGCTAATGATAGGTGTACATGGAAATTCCTACGGGGTACTTGCCCTATTTGCCCCTCCGTTTCGTCCCTCCCGACTCCCACGTCTCCCCCATTCCTTATCCCTACCCTCACTCAACCTCTTCTTATAAACGTTAATCGTCCTCTCCTTCATCATCAGATGATACTGGTTCGTCCTCTGGTAAGGGTTCGCAAATGTCCCCCTGGTATGTATTACACGGGGTCCAGATCTTATTCCATTTTCTCGGGCAGGCCCTACTAGCATACACCTCTCTTTCTGTGACCATTACCCTGTCCATATTCTCACACCATTGTGTTCTCGTCGGCACCTCTATCGCCCCCCATTTCTGTGCTATGTCCCTTTTAGCTATGACCATGCCCAAGGTGACCCATTGTAGTCCATGTCTGGACAAATCATTGGGTTCCCACACATCAAGCAAGCATTTTCGTGGTTCGGGGATCAGGGAGGTCCCCACAGTCTGTGATATAGTGCGTAATATACGTCTCCAGTATTCTTGAATGCGTGGGCAGTCCCATATTGTGTGGAAGAAAGTCCCTTCCTCCCCACACCCTCGGAGACAGAATGGGTGTTGCGCGCGGTGTATGAGGTGTAGTGTCGTTCTAGTATAATACACTCTATGTAGTATTTTGAGCTGTATGAGCCGGAATTTAGCTGAGATACCTACTTCTTTGGGTGAAGCCACTGCCTCATTCCACTCGGTTTCGTCCATAGCTGCTACGTCCCCCTCCCACTTTTCCTTGAGTTTGCTCATGGGATCCGGCAAATTGTTGCTTAACTTACGGTATGTGAGCGAGGTTGCTCGCTCTGGCATATAGTCCGTAAGGAGGCGGTCTTCAAGCGGGGAGGCCTCTGGCACTTCCGTCTCTGAGGGGATGGCTGTAAGCAGCGCGTGCCGAATCTGAGCATATCGGAATTCTTCTCGTGGCCCTAGCTCATATTGTTCTCTCAGTCGTGCAAATGGAATCACCGTACCCTGTTCCCACAAATCTCCCACCGTGGACAGGCCTATCTCATCCCAATGGGCGAAGCCCTTGCTATTCCGCAAGTTCCCCAGCAACCGGGAGTCCCATAGGGAAGTAAGTTTAGTTATTCTCCCTTTCCATCCTAGTGTCGCCTGCGCCCTGTGCCATATCGCCGCTGTGAGTTTTGTGGGTCCCTTCAGTTTGCGTACTACTCGTTGGTCGTACAAGGGGGCCAGTCGGGTACTTGCTCCTAACTGTGTCCTGTCTGCTCTGAATGCTGGGTCATTTTGGGGGGCGTGGATCCACTGATTTATGATTTTCAGCTGCGCTGCCCAGTAATACAATTTCAGGTCTGGCAGTGCAATCCCTCCGTCGTACCACCCTTTGTGCAGTTTGGCCTGCGCGATGCGGGCCGGGCGGTTACTCCACAGGAGACTTGCCACCAACGCTGACACTTTCCTAAAATAACCTGGTTCCACCGGGTATGGCGTATTCTCCAGGATTTATAAGAAATGGGGCAGTGACATCATTTTGTACAATGCTGCCTTACCCAGCATCGTGAGGGGCAGTCCGGCCCAGAACCCAACGTCCTGTTTAAGCCGTTCTATAGGTGGCCTCAGGTTTTTCTGCGCAAAGTCTACCGGGTCCTTGGTAACATGTATGCCCAGGTATTTAAAGGATGAACCGGCTTTGGTCAAGGGGCAATGAGCACTCAGTGTCGGGCCCGGTCCCTTCAGAACATATAGTTCCGACTTATTCCAGTTCAGCGTATATCCCGAGACTTTTCCGTGTTCATCACACAGAGTCAGAAGCGCTGGAATGCTATGTTCCGGGTCAGTGAGGTAAACTAGCATGTCGTCTGCGTATAGGGAGACGCGGTCCTCCCCTCCCCCAGCCCAGGAAATCCCCCTAATCAGTGGGGTAGACCGTATCAGGTGTGCTAATGGTTCTAGGGCGATCGCGAAAAGCAGTGGTGTCAGGGGGCAACCCTGTCGAGTGCCTCTCCCCAATGGAAACGTGCGCGAGATATGGCCGTTCGCTACCACCTGTGCCACCGGTCTCGCGTACAACAGTCTGACCCATGTTATGAATTTGGGTCCAAACCCTAAGTGTGCTAGGACCTCGAACAGGTAATTCCATTCGACCAGATCGAATGCCATTTTCGCCTCGAGGGTCAATATAACCGCTGGTTCGAGAATCGAGTCAGCTCTTGCCAACACTCCGTGCACTCTTCGCAGATTCAGTGCCGTGTTTCTGTGCGGCATGAACCCGCACTGATCGGGATGTATGAGGTCTGGTAGGTGTGTCAATAGTCGTGTAGCCAGGAGTTTGGCTAGTATTTTAACTTCTGCATTGAGCAGGGATATGGGGCGATAGGAATTGCAATCTTCCGGTGGTTTCCCTGGTTTAGGTATCGCGATGATGGTCGCTACTCTTTGGTCTGGTGGGAGCTCGCCTTTTGATAGGCAATCTGTATACATGGCCAGTAGGTGTTTACTGAGCCTTTCCGACGTGGCCTGGTACCACTCTATCGGGATGCCATTTGGGCCGAGCGCCTTACCGGGTTTTATCGCTCGTATCGCTATGTGGATTTCGTCCATGGTTAGATCTGCCTCTAGTTCCGCTGATGCCTCCGGCTGCAGCCTCGGTGTGTGGATAGATTCTAGTGCCACCCTGGCCATTTCTACTGTCACCTCCCTGTCAGACATGTAAACACCCTCAAAGTGGTCAGCAAGTATTTCTACGATTCGCTCCGGGCTCGTGTGCAGTATACCTCTCCTGTCTTTCACTTGTTGGATACCCCTAGAGCTCCCTCCCTTCTTGTCTAACCATGCCAACATCCTGCCTGCTTTATCTCCTATATCATAAATTCTGTTCTTTGTTTCCGTTATCTGCCCTCTGACTTGGTGCCGCAAATATTCCGTATACGAGTGTTGTTGGAGGTGCAGTGTGTGGCCCGTGTCCGGCGTGGGGTGTGTTTCGTGTCTTGTTGTCGCTTCTCGCAGTGCCAGCTCTATTTCGGCCAATTCGAGCGCTTTTTCCCGTCTATAGCCTGTAAGTGTGGTTATTGCTTGCCCCCTTAACACTGTCTTGTATGCTTCCCATAGGCTCGCTGCCGAGCGCACTGACTCTAGATTCTCTCCGAAGTAATGCTTCGACGCCGTCTTGAGTGCTTTCCTGACTTTGGGCGCCTTGAGGTATGCTGCCTGTATGGGGTAAAGCCATTTGCGTGTTTTCTCCTGGGTGGAGAGTGTTAAGAGAATCGGGGAATGGTCTGATATGCCTCTGGGTTGAATGTCTATGGTGTCTACATGTTGTATGCATTCTCCCAGTGCCAAGAAGTAGTCTATCCTCGAAAGACTGTTGTGGACAGCCGAGTGGAAAGTGTATTGAATCATGTTAGGGTGTGCATGCCGCCATATATCCACTAGACCCATAGCGGTCAAGAAACGTTGGAAGTGTGAGTGACCCCCCGGTTGAGCCTGTGGCCGGGAACCTGTCAAGTGTACCGTCTACATTGGCATTAAAATCCCCCCCAAGTATGATGTCTCCCTCTGGAAGGGCCAGTAGGAACTCTCACAGAGCTGGAAGCATGACCGAATGAAGCGCCGGTGGGATGTATACAGAGACCACATTGATAAGCCTTCCTTCCCACTGTCCCTGTAGGGCCGCAAAGCAGCCCTGCCCATCAATCTTCGTACTCAGTGGTATAAACTGTGAAGATTTCTTAAGTAAAATCCCAGTCCCTCGGGATCCTGATGTGAACTCTGAATGTGCAATCATTTTATAGCCTCTTCTATCAAGCGCCTTGGCGGTCCCACCCTGTAAATGTGTTTTTTGAAGGAGTGCTAGAGCCGGCCCCTGTCTTTTCAGTGCAGTGAGTACCAGCCCACGTTTGACCTTGTCTCCCAGGCCCCGTACGTTCCATGTTAGTATGCGAAGGGGTGCACCCTGGGATCTAGGTGCACCCTCTTCCCGCCTACGTCGTGGGCAATCTGCCATAGTCCGTCGTGTAGATGATCATGTGTCCAGTGTGTCCTGCGGTCCCAGTGTCCCACCCCTCCCTACCAAGGAAGCAGCGTGGGTACCAGCCAGCACAACCCGACCAGTCCTGTAGAACTCTGAAAAACTCAACTAACTTCTCTTCTCCCTTCCCAAACTGAACCTGGAGAAATATGTAGCCTGTCACAGTTTGCGGTTTGCAATGAACAGCTAAACAACCCCCCCACTCCTCCCCCCTCCCTGCTTCCCTGCCAGACGGGCTTAGAACTGCCCGCCACCCCAACTCAGCAGAGTGCTTTACCCTACCCATAAACAGTACTTGCTTGCTGGGGTGAAGTGTCCTCCGGAGTGAACAGGACCCCTGCCCTCTCCGGTCTCCCCCGGGACAGTGTCCAAGCCGGGTCTCACCCACGAAGCCATTTCAGTGTTCATTTTGTTTGGTGCCGGGTGACTATTCCTCCACATCTTCCAGTGCGTTGGTGTTGTCCTGCGCCTGGGAGTGTGTCGATTCCACTCCACCTGATGCTTGAGATCTCGGTTGGCTGTCTCCGCGTTGGCTCTGGTGTGTTCTATGCGAGCAGCGGGGTAGTCCTACTTGTCGCCAGCCATCCAACCATTCGCGCGCCGACTCTGGCGTGTCGAAAAACCAAACCTTACTGTCCGCGACCACTCGCAGCCGGGCCGGGAACAGCATAGAGTACGGCAGTTCCTTAGCTCTCAGTTCCCTCTTGACATCAAGGAAGGTCCTCCTCCGGCGCGCCACCTCCGCGGTATAGTCCGGGAAAAAGGCTACTGTAGAGTTTTGAACCTGTAGCGGCGCGGCCATCCTCGCAGCCTGCAGGATCGCATCCCGGTCCCGAAAGTTAAAGAGTCTCGCTAGTATGGGTCTAGGGGAGGCTCCAGGCTTGGGCTTTCCCCCTGGAACTCTGTGCGCCCTTTCAACGGAGAAAAATTGCGATAAACCCTTGGGTTTGAGCTGTGTCTTGATCAGGTCTTCCACATACAGATCCATGGCTCTAGTTCCTTCCGATTCCGGGGCCCCAAGAATTCGTACGTTGTTGCGCCTGGAGCGCCCCTCCTGGTCGTCCAGCTTCTCTTTCAGTGTCTTATTCTCTGCCGCCACTCGTTCCATTGCCAATTGTAGGTCTGATACGTCTTCAATCAGAGATTTAGTGACCACCTCGACATGTTTCACTCTTTCTCCCATTTTTTGGAAGTCCGCCCTAAGGAGTGAGACCTCGGTGGCCGTGGAACCCACTGTTGCCTGCACTTGTGCCAGCGCCTTCATCACATCATCAAGTGTTGCTTTTTTTGTCCCATCGGTCTCTGGCGTCTTCCCCGTTGATGTGCGCGGTTCTGCCTGGGAGTGCGCCTGTCTGTCATATGCAAATTTCTCCAGTTTAGACTGTGACGAGGCGTTTTTCGGGCCCCTGCCAGCCATGTTTCTTCTCGGTACCCTTGTTGTCTACCTTTTTCCGTGGCAAGTGATCCCAAGGGGGGGTGTCTGTGTCCAACAGGTTAAAGGTGGGCCTCAGTGGCGTTGCTCACTCACTTCCACTGCTTGCTGAATGTGCAGTCAGACTCGAGTCAGTCCCAACGCATCTTGTAGCCTGCCTGACACTCTTTGTTCCACCTTGCCCTCGGTCTCTGCCTACCGCTGCGATCGTGTTGTCAGGTGATGCTCTGCCAGACCACACCTCCAGTGCCTGCTGTGTCCGAGTGGTGTGGAATCAGCGTCTCTCCCTGGCCACTGGCAGTTTATGGGTCTTTATGTCGTTTTTTGGGGCTCCCCGCCCGTGCCTCCGTTGTTCTCTGTCCCTCGCACCCTCTTCTGCCGCACCCCAGCTCTTCTCTCTCTCCCCTGCCGCGTGTGAGTGCGAAGTCCGCCTCCTATCAGAATGCGTTGCGCTTCCAAATTGGCGCAAAATTCCTGTATGTAGCGGCGAGTGCCGCGAGTTGCGTGTGTGCAGTCCCTTGTATTCCGGGGGGGGGGGGGGGGGGGGCGAACAGCGAGCCGTCACGTGGGGGTCCTTGCCGCACGTGCACTCCGCCCTCCCCTCACCGTAGTTATCGTTCACTGCAGGGGTACTTAGCTTAGAGCACCAATGTCCTCGTCGCCGCCTTCCACTGACCCCTCTCTCCTGCGGGCGATTTGGAACACAGTCACTCGGGGGTGCCAGGGGAGCGTTCCGGTCAAAGGTTCCGGAGTGTCACTGGGGGGGGGGGGGTGCCGGGTAGCGCGCCCTTCCGGTCTCCCTCTGCCGTGTCGCACTCATTTCCGCCCGGCCTCTAGTCCTACCGGGGCCCGGTGTTGCAGGGTCGATGCAGGCCCCCTGGCGACGGATGTCGTAAGTCCGCCTCCCGGCCTCCGATTTCGGCCGTCTCGCCTCCGGGAGATTCCCGCTCAGTCCTGGAGCCGGGTTCCTCCGATCAGAGGTTGATTAAGTTCGGATTAATGGTCGGATTGTATTGGGGTCACGGCCTCACTCACGGAGCCCTACAGCTATGCGACCGCCATGTTCAGCCGCTAAGCCACGCCCCCCTATTTATCTATTTTTCATATTTTTTGCCTTTTATTCCCAATGCTACACTTTGGAATTAAAATGTCCGAAAAACACGACATTTCCAGCAAAAGCGTCTTTCTTTTTTGGATCCATTTCACAGGGAAGCAAATAAAAGAAAGGAGAGGAAAGAGAGTGAGAACCCCGTCTTGAAGTCACGGTTTTCATGGGCGTCTGCAGGGGGGGCAAGAAGGGGTGCTCCAGGGGGGGCAAGCACCCCTCCTTGCCCCCCCACCCGCGGATGCCCTTGCCGCCAGCAAAAAGCGCCCGCCACTGCGGCGGTGGGAGCCAATGGAGACTCAACGCCATGCGGAATTATGTCCCATCCGCTGAACAAATTAGGATGCCCCAAACAGCCAGTCGCACCACAGCGGAGAAACTGCACAAGCAGAGATGGCGGAAGCACGACTAAGGAGCGCAAAGCCAGAGTCCCGGTCATTTCCGCCCGGTCCCGACCGCAATGGATCCAGCTCTACATGTCTTCCCGGTGCTGTACCTGATACACTACCAGCAACTCATGCACCGCCGCGGATGCCGCCGCAGGTACGCAATAACAGAAATCCGAACACAACAACAATACAATATCTGGGTAGATATAATGTTCCTGTCCACACAAGACACCCTTGTGGGGACAGGAACACATCCACAAGTGTACTCACACATGTCCTACCTGTCACTAAATCACCCCTCTGCATTCAGGTCACCCACCAACCACGATATTGATGCAATGTCCCGGTCATGTTACCGCAGCGGTGAAGACACGGGAAAACATGTGCACAAGCAAAGGGCAGGGCCAGCTCCAGGCATGGGCAGTGCACAAAGAACAAAGGGCTACACCTCCATCCTCCACACACTATGCCCCCCAAAAAATAAAAGGACATGTTGTGTGCCCCCCCTGTGCTCCCCCATGTACAAGAACCACACAGGTGAACCCACACCCTGCACCACACACCAAACAACCAGGGAGAAAGTCTCAGCAGGTGGGGCTGCAGAGGAACACACAGCACAGAAGCTCAGGGCCAGGGCAACCCACACACAACAACCACACTACACACATGGCAAGAAAACAGAGACCAAGCACAGAATGAACATCCACTGAGAAAATAAACAACCATCCAACTGGACACACAGCATGTCAAGTCACACAGAGATACCCCACACTGACACACAACCACATACTCAGACCTGATGTCAACAGCAATGGAGGAAAACAAATAGGACAGCTAAAGTGAAGTGCACACAAATGGAAGGCCAAGGAGCCAACCACTAAGCATGTGTGCATTACATGCAAGAGAAGGAACACATATCAACACCCTTAGCACATAAAATCACACATGGCTGGCACAGAGAGTGAAAATAAACCACAGTTATCTCTGTGCAACAACTCAGGGAGACAGCAAGGCAAAACATGTATAGGCACAGGGATGAAAGGAAGTATCTGAAGTCAAACAATGAGCAACCACACATCTGCATCAAACTACTTGACAGGTGTATGTCAGCAGCACAACACACAGGACCCATGGATACACTCCATGACTGTCAAACATAAGTAGGATCCTTCACACATAGCCCCCAACCTCACTCCTGCAGCACACAATGCCAGTGTCAAACACACAGAAGGGTGCCCATAATGTCCATTCAATACACTGACAAACAATGACACTCCCTGGGGGAATCCACACATATCACACACACACTCAGCGATGCCTGAACCAATGCTGGCACAAAAACAACAGCCAAACACAAAACTCAATAACAACATACACAGAAGGACAAGACCAGGCCTGTGCAGCAAAACAGCCGAAAGGCAATTGGAGCCCAGACAGAACAGGATCACACAACATCATCACTCAGGAACAATGCACAAACAATATACCCCAACACAGACAAGAAGTGCACCATCTCAAAACAATCATGGACACAAACTGGGACCAATGGGCCTACAATGAAGCACAGGGAGACATACCACACCACCCATCAAGTTGACATGGTGTCATAGTGTACCACATGCATGCACATGCCATATCCTGACAAATGACAGGTCACATATGAGATGAGAAAACCCCAAGGATGCACCCAAAGCAAGCACAGGAACAATTATAGCCCTAAGTGCATGTGACAGACACACAAGTAATGCACACTAAACTGGCAACATACATTTGAATGAATCACAACCAACTAACAAAAAACACACACTGACATGCAAATAGAACATCACACACAGAGCATTTGTCAGCTGTAAGAAACAACACAGGCCAAACACTGCACACATCCACACCAAACACACAACAGGTGCACATGCCATAACATTACATTGCAAACACAGCAGGACATCAGGGGTGCACACCAGGCAAGGACAAGGCAACACACACTCACAGCACTGCATCCATGACAAGCAGCGTGCGCACAGCAAACATACCAGTTCCACACAGATATGACTGACACACCATGAACCCCCACAACACTAATCAGCACAGCACACAGACAACATCACACTCAGGAAGGGAAGCAGTACCTCAGCAAACACACCTACAGCTAACCCAACACCCAGAGATGCACAAGCCTGGGACACCCAGGTGAAAACAACATGACCAGAGGGCTGTGCAGCACAAACAGTTGAACTCCATATGAGCAAACATGGCTGCAAAACAAGTCAAGAAATTCACATATAACCAATTGGGAAACTGCCCTGAGTGGCACATTGGTCCTGTGCACAGATCAGCACCACAAAGCATAGTCTAACAAATGAAGTTGTGGGGAGGCACGCACACTGGCAACCCAAGGGGACAGCTGACATGAGAGTGAAGTGATGTGTACGTCAGTAATAGACAGGTCAGGAGTGTTCCACACACAAACAGATAGAGTGCAGACTCACAATGGGTAGGCATCAGAGGCACAGATAGGGGGATGGTATGACTCCACATGCCATAATGGAGCCAAAAAATCCCCAGGTGACAGCAATGCATGAGCAAATACACCCACTATGTCAGTGTGGCTGAGCATGGCTGCACAGTGAGTGCAAAAAATATCAAGACACATGGCTGATCAACAAAACAGAACACTGACTTGCCAGTCAAACACACTGCATACCCACAATTGCCACCACCAACAAGTAGGTGTCCCCCAGAAGTGCAAAGATACACCAACACACTGCACATTGCCCAACCTACAACTCCCACATGTGTGCACAACCACCAGCAGAGAGATGACCAATCCAAATAACAGGCACCCGACTCCTGGGGGACACATGTGCAGTTGACATTGCAGGGGCACACACATACATCAACACCACTGACAAAGCCATCCCCGTCACACTGCACACTACTTCATCACCAAAGTGCACACATTGAAATTCACCCATGTGACTAGGATGACTGGATATCACAAGATGAGCATACACCAACACTGCTGGTCACACATCAAGAAAGATCACACAGACATGATGACCTTGGCCAGCCAGCCTGCAATTCTGTGGATAGAATCCTACTTTGTGCTGGCAGTGCATACAAACATGACATGTGTACAACATAGCTAACCTGACCAAACAGTGAATATGATAGCAGTAGTTCATCACAAACCAACATCATTGCAGCCCCAAGCCCCAGAGTCAAGAAGAACTGAAGTGCCTGTCACCTCTGTAAAATGCTGAAAAAATGAAAAAGGCCATGGGCAATGTTAAAGTGTCATATAGAGCATGTATCACAGTAAACCGTGACCACACAGAAAACCCTTTATTTAGCAAGAATACTGACAAGGCAGACAACAGGAGTAAATGTCTTTATTCACATATCACACAGATAGGCATGAAAGGTAGACAAGAGCAAGGCCAGTGGACAGTACAAAGTGCAAAGTAGTTATATAAGATCCTGCACAAGGAAGGCGCAAACAGCTGTGAACATCAAGGCCAGTGGCCAGTCCAAGGTGCAGAATAAGTACATGCGAAGCTGCACAGGGAAGGGGTAAGTATCAAGGCCAGTGGCCAGTCCAATATGCAGAGTAAGTACATGAGATCCTGCACAGGGAAGGGGCAAACAGCAGTGAACATCAAGGCCAGTGGCCAGGCCAAGGTGCAGAATAAGTACATGAGAAGCTGCGCATGGAAGGGGCAAAGATCAAGGCCAGTTGCCAGTCCAAGGCGCAATGTATGTACATGAGATACTGCACAATTAAGGGGAAAATAGCAGTGAACATGAAGGCCTGTGGCCAGTCTAAGGTGCAGAGTAATTACATGATATCCTGCACAGAGACGGGGCAAACAGCAGTGAACATCAAGGCCAGTGGCCAGTACAAAGTACAGAGCAAGTACCTGAATTCCTGCACAGGGAAGGGGCAAATAGCAGTGAACATCAAGACCAGTGGCCAGTCCAAGGTGCAGAATAAGTACACAAAAAGCTGCACAGGGAAGGAGCATACATCAAGGCCAGTGGTCAGTCGAAGGTGCAGAGTACGTACATGAGATCTTGCACAGGGAAAGGGGCAAACAGCAGTGAACATCAAGGCCAGTGGCCAGTCCAAGGTGCAGAGTAGTTACATGAGATCCTGCACACGGAAGGGGCAAACAGCAGTTAGAGGATAGTTGGAGGACTGGACCATGGAGAGAGAGACCCAGCTGAGGTAGAGGTCTCAGTGGCTTTGGAAGCCGGGGGCTGCTTGGACCGGGTGGTGTGGTGGCACGTGAAAGTGGAGTCATGCTGCCGTGAGGTACAGTGTGGGTGGGAGAATGTGGAGGGGTTCCTTCCCACTTCTTGGGGATTCAAAATGGCTTCCCTGTCTTGCTAGGAGTGGGAGGGGGGGCGGACACAACAGGCACACTCTCCACCAAACCTGCATCAGGTGCAGCCGGTGGCCCTCCATCTTGAGACATGCTGGATCCAGCGCTACGCTTGGCCTGGCCTTCCCCCTACAGTGCCCTCCTTTCCCTGCTCAGATCTTGATGGGAGTTGATGTTGTGGGTGAATCACCCTTGGAGCTCTTTTTATGTGTACTCTTAGCAGGCACCAACTTCTCAGCGGGCACAGCACCTGTCTGCTTGTCTTTGTGAGACGCTTTTTGCACAAAAGCGTCCTTGGCTAGGGATGCCTCCTAGGCATGTGAGCCTGAGGCCTGCTCCTTGGCTTTATGGCCCTGGGTGTCGCCTGAAGGGCTTTTGCCTTTGCGCTCTGGGGTGGATTTAGTTTTCTGTGGGGATGGTGTCTGTGCCCTGGACCGCTTGGGCTGCTGCTGTTGTGTTCTGCATGTGCTGTGGCTTGCACTTTAGGTCTGTGGTGTGTGGTCACTATCGTCAGATGTAGCCACTGGCAGGGGGGTGGCCAAAGGGACTGGACCTGGACTCTGAGATTGTGCCAGTTGAATGGCTGCTGTCACTGTGGAGGACAAAGACTTGACAGTCCAGTGTAGCCCATCCACGTCTGAAGGAATGCCCTCCATGAAAGCAACGACCTGTGCCAACTTTTTGTCATGGTCTACGAAGGCATTGATGAGAATTGTCTGGCCCAAACACAGCGGGCTCAATAGGTCCACAGACTCAGCATTGATGGCAGCAAGGGGGACAGGGGCAGGGGCAGCGGTGCCTGGGGTGAAGGACACTCTTCCCTTCTCACTGATGTGAACACAGGCAGCAACAGTGGAAGTAGCTGGGAGGGTGGGCACTGGACGCTGTGTGGTAGAAGAGGAGGCAGAGTCCCAGTTCCCTGTGCCCTCCAACATAGATGCATCACCGCTGCCATCAGATGACATTGAGGTTGGTGTCTCCGGCTGTGATTTGTCAAGCAGACTCCTGTCCCCCTCTGAGGCGCTTGTCACATCAGTGTCACTGTGCTCATTTCTAGCAGTCGTTCTTGATGCCTCTCCACTGATGTTTGTCCCCTGTCCTTCCGTGCTCACGGGAGTTGCTGCAAGAGATAGATACATAGAGTCAGTTCAGGGGCATCAACACAACCATCATATGAAAGCAATGCACTACAAAAAATGATGATATCCCCATGTTGCACACCACCATGTGCAGTCACATGTGCAACCTCAATTCAAAACTCGAATTTTGTGTGTCATCATTCAAACGTGGCATAAGTGAGCCATGTGATGACCACTCAGCCAAATAGCCTGCCGGTGGCTCCATTTCACCAGACACACAAATCCCTCTAAGCACACCTAGGGCCCTGAGGGGGTCAAAGTTTCACCTCCAAACATGTTCCCACTGTCACATCTGGAGGGAGCAGAAAGGGACAACACAGATACAGACTCCAACATAACAGTCCAAAATGGCCATGAGCTCATGCCATCCACCATGTCGTTCTTTGGGGCACAACTACAGTTGCACATTGGTGTCAGACGTCTAGTCCTCACAATTCTGATGTCAGGCAAAGCACACATTGAGGAAAGCACACTCAGATGATGCACACTGCCGTTCCCTTCCAAGGGATGTCCCTGACTACCCCAATGCAGACGATGTCAGAAGGCTACGACTCAGAATGCAATGTCAAGTGCCATTACTCCAATGACATGAGAAAGTAAAGGTAGGGCAAATGCATGATAGCTGCACACAACACAGAAGCCACTTACAAGTCACTGTAGCACACTACTAACATCACAGAGACCAGCAGTGGCCCAGGATTTGAACACATGCAGCCACTTACAACCAAATTCACCCTTCCCAGAATACTCACCCCCAGCTTGCTGCTGATGCTCCTACAAACGTGCATTCAGCTCAGGCTGTGTCACAGCTAAGATGCGGGCCATTAGTGGTGTCATGCTCCTGTGCGCCAACTTTCCAGTCCGAGGGAGCAGCCCCAGCACCATCTCTGCCACGTTCTTGCTCAGCCGGCAGATGTCACCCCACCTCTTGTGAATTTCTGTGCGCCGTGGGTTGAGACACCCAGAGCCCGCAACTTGTGTGCAATGGCCCTCCACACAGCCTTACCCTGGTGGACTTTGAGCTGTAGGCATGGGAGACAAGAGGGGGAAACAATCAGTGACAGTGTTATATACCACTATTTCTCAGTACAGGTGCATGTTACTAACTCATCCCAACTTCACAGACATGTCAAGCTGAGACAATACTGCATCTCATATGGCACATTTGCACGGGAGACTCATACAAAAATGCATGCAGGCATGAGGGTAGACACAGTACCTGCCCATCTCAGACACATGCAGGATGCCAGCAAAGAAAGTCATGTGTAGGCTGCCCACGTCTATTATCCAGTCTGAGGGTGAGCGAGGCATACATCACATTTCAATATATGTTTAGGGGCCGACTCACTGTGTGATGGAGGTCACATCAAGGGACATGATCTTACAATCCCACACCCTTCTCACAAGGCCTGTTGTGTGCACTCTACAGGCTGAGATGGCTATTTGATGGAGAATCCAGCAAACCACACACATGTTACACTCTACATTCACTGATGTGTCCTTGTCAGATTGGTCAGTGACTGTGCAGGCCAGGAGGGATCACATTGAGCTTCAACGTGGGGCATCAGAATTGTCGCATGAAGGGACAATTTGAGAGCGGCAAAAGTGCCTACACATGCCAGTCAGTACACATGCTGGTGGAAATGGAAAGGGCTGTGCACAAAAGTATGACAATCTGCTGTGTCAAAGGTTAATGACCCCCAAGAGTGTCACCCTCTGGTATTAAAGTCCTGAACATAGTGCTGAGCCATGGATGATGCAAATTTTGAGTCAGACACAATTCCATCACTGCCCTCTGGACGTAAACCCTTTCTAAGGGCACAGGTGAGCGGGTGAAGGACATCAGGGACCCCCACATCCATACACACTAGCAATTACTGTCCTGACTCCAGCATTACCAACTTGCTGCGTCATTGTATGGCTGACAAGATAATACATGTCCCTCCAATCTTGATGTGCAGGCAGGGAAACGTGTGAAATAGGCTTCACACCCCTTTTCCCTGGAGACAGCATGCTAGGCAGTGCATGACACAACCCCAAACTCACAGGCACATACTGCAGCAGATAAAAGTCATGTTTGCCCCCCCTGCACTCTCACTTTCACTCTGAAACACTTATGACAACATTTGAAGCCCCATATAGCCTTGCATATTGTGTGAGCACCTCGTCTACCAGGACCTCCAGCTCCTCGGTGGTGAAGGGACTGGCTCAGATCTTCTCAGTCCTAGCCATCACTGTGTCCAGAAGCACGGAGCAGCCGCAGTTGGGGGTGAAGGGGTGGCATGCAGCAGGCTCTGGAGAGAAGAGCAGTAGCAGTTGGTGGTGAGGGGTGGCTGGCAGCAGGCTTTGGAGACAGGAGCAGCAGCAGCAGCAACTGCAGCAGTTGGTGGTGATGGGTGGCTGCCAGTAGGCTCTGGAGACAGGAGCAGCAGCAGCAGCAGTTGGTGGCGAGGGGGGCAGGCAGCAGGCTCTGGAGACAGAAGCAGCAGCAGTTGGTGGTGATGGGTGGCAGGCACCAGGTTCTGGAACCAGGATCAGCAGTTGGTGGTGAAGGGTGGCAGGCAGCAGGCTCTGGAGACAGGAGCAGCAGCAGTTGGTGGTGATGGGTGGCAGACAGCAGGCTCTGGAAGCTGTGGAAATGTGATTGGTGTTCCAGGTCAGCCTTTTTCAAATGCATCCACTGACCTGCTCTGCTGTGGCGGAGCACGCCTAGCACAATTTTTAAAATTGCATTAGTCTACCGCAATTGCGGTTCCCATTGGCTGTAAGGGCATGAGCCTTAGTGGGCCATAGTGGTGGCACACCGCAGGGGCCAGGCAGTCGCAACCAGAATCTGTTTGCCATACATTGCTATGACTGACCATGACTGACCATGATTTCGGTGGCGTAGCATGCCAACCACCACTTGGCCATACTCATATCACTATCACTACCGTAATTGTGATTTGGGCATTGGCAGTGACACACCACTGGGACTAGGTGGTCCCAACCGTGATTTGTGTGCCATACATTGCTATGAATTACCGTGATTTGGGTGGCGGAGCATGCCAACTGCCATTTTGCCATATTCATATCACTATCATATCACATCACTATTGCAATTGTGTTTTGGGCATTGGCGGTGACACACCGCAGGGGCAAGGTGGTCGCAACCACGATTTGTGTGCCATACATTGCTAGTATTGACTGTGATTTGGGTGGTGGAGTATGCCAACAGCTATTTGGCCACATTCATATCACTATCACTACCACAATTGTGTTTTGGGCATTGGTGGTGACACACCGCAGGGGCCAGGCAGTCGCAACCGCGATTTGTGTGCCATACATTGCTATGAATGACCCTGATTTGGGTGGCGGAGCATGCCAACTGCCATTTGGCCATACTCATATCACTATCATATCAGATCACTATTGCAATTGTGTTTTGGGCATTGGCGGTTACACACCGCAGGGGCCAGGTGCTTGCAACCTCGATTTGTGTGCCATATTTTGCTATGAATGACCATGATTTGGGTGGCGGAGCATGCCAACCGCCATTTGGCCATACTCATATCACTATCACTACCGCAACTGTGAATTGGGCATTGGGGTGACACACCGCAGGGGCCAGGCGGTCGCAACTACGATTTGTGTGTCATACATTGCTATGAATGACCCTGAACTTGCGTGGCGGAGCATGCCGTCTGCCATTTGGCCATACTCATATCACTATCACAACCGCAATTGTGTTTTTGGGCATTGGTGGTGACACACCACAGGGGCCTGGCAGTTGCTTCCGTAGAATGGCTGCCATGCACTTGAGCCAGTGTCCGTGATTTGGGTGTCAGATCACCTTGACTGCACCTATGGACACTTCATGCAGTGTGAATGGCCAATGTCCAGATCTCAACAGTGCACACTGGACACATGATTCAAGGCACAAGATTGTGCACTCAATGCCAATGTAACCTTAACCCCACTGCTGACTACACATACCATGTTGTTGAATATGATTAGAAACATTGGCATGTACTCCCTCACATGTCACCTGTTATTTTGCTGGGCATGTACACAGAAGAGTGTTGTGATGGACTCTCCAATGGGTACACATGTCAATGTGTGAAAGTGCTGAGCAACTCACAGTGATGAATGGCTGACTTCACAATGTGCAGATTTGACTGTCTTCTTTTCTGGGATCATGCACATACTTGACAATCAATGCATAGTCTTGGGTCATTGTGTGGTTGATGGGTGTCCTCCGGTTTGACTTACGAAAGAAGGGGTGGCAGGTACAGTAGCTAGGTAGGAGACAGTAGTGTGGCAATTTTCAACATATGCTGTTGGTACTACAATCAGGGCTGAACATGCAGGATGTGGCCATATCCCTTTGTGCATTCACATATTTGGATATTGTGTGTGAGGTGCTAGCTGTGTGAAAAGTGGACAGGTGTACGGATGGTGTAGCTAGCGGTGTCCCTACATGTAATTTGAGCTGTGAGCTGAACTGTGATGCTCGTAATTGTTTGTGTTTTGTCTGTCAGAAGGTAGGATGGTGGACACATCTCCTGGTGGACTTCTTTGACATGTGTCCACATTCATCTCACCTAGGAGGAGACCAAATGTGCATTGTCCCTTCACAGTGCTGGCAGACATGGAGGATGAGGAGGTCATATGGAAATTCCGTCTGGATTGAGACACCCTTTCCAAGACCTATGTGCTATGTTGGAGTCCCCACCTCCAGCTCGCTGGACATATCCGGGTACTTTCACACCAACGTCTAATCTGATGGCGGCACTGCATTTTTTTTGCTTCTGGATCTTTCCAACGCACGGTGTCCAGCGTAGGTGGGAAGTTACAACCTATTTTCAGCATGGTGATATGTGATGCCCTGTCAGCTATGATGATCTACAAGGATAGATATATCCATTTCCCCAGGAGGCCTGAGTTGGCAGCTGTGAAGGGAGATTTTTATGCACTTGGGCACATCCCCAATGTTGTTGGTGCCATTTACTGCACACATGTTGGCCTGGTTCCACCACAGGAACGTGAGCACATCTACAGGAATAGGAAGCATTTCAATTCCATCATTGAGTAAGTGGTGTGCCAGGTGGATATGATCATCTCACACGTCTGTGCCAAATTCCCAGGCTCGGCCCATGACTCATACATCATGAGTAACAGCCTTGTGCTCCTACTGATGGATAATCTGCTTCCGGAGCATTCATGGATCGTGGATGAGTACAAAGAGTCTGCTAGCGTGCTGTGTGTGTGACATGATGTCCTCTGACACAAAGTTGCTCTGTGTATCTCACACCTAGGTGATTCAGCATATCCCAACCATCCTTTGTGGCTGAGCCCACTGCAGAATCCCAGGACCCCGGGTGAAGTCCGCTACAATGATGCCCATGAAGGACACTTTGTGTGGTGGAGCATACTTTCGGTCTCCTGAAGTCACGTTTTAGTTGCCTGGACAAGACCGGAGGTGCATTGATGTACTCGCCCAAGAAGGTGTGTCAGATTGTAGTTACATGCTGCATGCTCCCCAACCTGGCCTTGCGCAAGGAGATCCCCCTGCTTCTGGATGCTAATGAGCAGCTGGGGCCCCCGCCTGCAGTCCAGTGACGAGGGTAGTGCAGAAGAAGAAGGTGTCGACCTGCGTCAACAGCTCATCAACCGCTACTTCACCTGAAGGTGAGTGACAATATACAACTGAGCCATTGTCTGCTGATGTTGTTGTTGTTGTTGGCAAGGTGTATGTGAGCTTTGTGACTGTAGCCTGTTGTTGACTCAGTGATGTCTGCCAATGTTTCTGGGACAGGGGAGTTTGTCAAATCTCCAGGATGTTTATGTTGGTACTGTTGCTCATTGTAATGTGTGCGTATTGGAGTACCTTGTTGATGCATATTGGAGTACCTTGATGACAAGTGTTGTGTGATGGCTGTGATGCCAACACCTGACTTGTGAATAATGTTCTGTTGTGTTTTCCTAGGTCCCTTTAGTCTCTCCTTGCCTCCATACATTCCATACTCCAGGTACATTGTAATCATGGTGAAGAATGCACATCCTGGAATAAACACAGAGCAGACACAACTACATGTGTATGTAAGGAGTGCTTATTTACAAGGGGGACATGTGACAGGGAGGTGAATATTTACAATGAGGTGATTGGTGAGGCAATGAGTTGTCAGTGATGGCACATGATACAATTGAGTAGTCACCACATTGATGTGGTGACCCAGTCCAACAGACGGATGTCATTCACAAGGCAGTGTGGGGAAGGACAGTCCTAAAAGTCAATGCAATAGTGAAGAGGGTTGCCATTATAGCTGGCTCCGTGACTGGGGTTTGGCAGGTGCTTTCTCACAGGATCCTCCCTGGTTTCTCTTGGGATGGCCCCTTGATCGTTTGGCATGGGGGGCCTCTGCTGTGGGCCAGTAGGGTCTGAGGAGTCTCCCCTGTCTGTGGCTTCAGGGTAGGATGATGAACTGTCATCCTGCGGGCCACCAGAGGGAGGTGGAGGTGTTGTTTGTGGCACAGGCCTGTCCTTCAGTACCGCCACTAGCTGGCTCAAGAGGTCCATGATTTGGCCCATGCGGGTGTCGATGGACCCCTTATCAGCAGAAGGAGCTCGCATGAATCTCCCTCAGCCAGCCCGTTCATCTCTGGGCCCGTTCATAGGCCCCTAGGACTCTGTTGCTGTTGTCCAGGGCTTCGGTCCCAGTGTCCGGTTGTCTGTGACTGACTCTTGCCCTCCCACCTGCCCTGCTGCCACGGACCTGTTGCCTCACCACTGTTGGCACCAGCATCCTCTCCCTGCCATTCTCAGTTGTTGGTGTGTGGTGATCATTCTCTGTGGCAGGGAGAGTGTTGCAGGCAGCACTGGTGGTGGTGGTGGAGGCCGCACAGGCTGTTACAGCAGGGGCCTGTGTAGAAGTTGGAGTTGCTGCAGATGGGTTGGGGGGACAAGGGGATCCTGGGACCTGCACCAGATGGGCCGGTTGCAAGCTCCACGCCCAAGAGTTCCAGGGAGTCCTCATCCGAGAGTCCATGTTCCGGGGGGGGATTGGCTCTGCAGGTTGCTGTTGTTGTCCTCTGCAGTCAGTTCTTGGTCACCTCTGGGACAGTGAGGAAATGGTCATTGTAGTACACCCCTCAAGCTTGGTGTTAGATCTTATTCACAGTTTATACACCACACAGTTTATTAGTTATCACATTGTTGGTCTGCACACTACTGTGCATCCTGACATGATGTGGAGGTACATGCATTACTTGCCCATGGTGTGACATGTCAGTACATACCATGCAGCTCATGCATATTTTGTGATTACAAGGACATGTTGTCATCTGACGGCTAGTGCCACAACAACTTTATAAGTGGCATTTTTGTTGCTTACTCTGCCAGACAGATGTTTCATCTGAGCATGAACTAGCCATTGTTATCTCATGCATACCTTTGTCACGTCTTGCAAATTTCAATTTGTACTACAGACCATGCTTGCTTTATTCTCATATGGTCCTTGATGCTCTGCCCACATGGCACTTACGCATGGTATTCACTGCTGTGCATAATTGTGCACAGACCTTCTTCAACATGTGAATTAGTTATTCACACTTTGGCTGCTGTGACAGTTATATTTGCTTAGTTGTCTGCACACTGTAAGTGGCAATTGGATCTGTGTGAATGTTTGTGGGATGAGAGGGCTGGTGTTGTCATATGGCACCATGTTTTTGATAGGAATGGCTAGGTGCATGCACTGTCTACTTATCTGTTGTCAAATTTGTGTGGTGGAAGGCTCAATCCTGCTCAGGGGTGGGACAAGAGAGCAGGAGGTGGCAACCTACGTGTTAGTTTGAATTATACAATGCAATGGCTGCCACATGCATCTGGGTGGGAGGGAGTGCTCCATCATGATGAGATGGGAAACAAAGGGGCATGGTGGGAGTAGTATTGCAGGCCTCCCACCCACAAACAGCCCTCATTGTGAAAATGGCTACCTACCTGTTAGCTAAAGGTGAACCATGCAATGGCTGCTGCATGCTTCTGGGTGTGTGGAGTGTTATATCCTGCTCAGGGGTGGGATAGGGGGGCCTGGTGGGAGTAGTAGTGCAGGCCGCCCACCCCACACAGCCCTCCTTGTGATAATGGCTACCTACTTGTTAGGTGAAGTTTAACAATGCAATGGCTGCCACGTTTTTATGGGGGGTGGGGTGATCTAACCTGCTCAGGGGTGGGGCTGGGGTGCTTGGTGGAAGTTGTAGTGCAGGCCTCCAACCCTCAAACTGCATTCCCTGAGAAAATGGCTACCTACCTATTAGTGGAAGGTAAACAATACAATGGCTGCCACATGCTTCTGGGTGTGTGTTTGAGTGCTCCATCCTGCTCAGGGGTGAGACTGGGGGACTTGGTGGGAGTAGTAGTACAGGCCTCCAACCCCCAAAACAGCCCTCCCTGGTAAGATGGCTACCTACCTGTTAAGTTGAGGTGAACAATGCAATGGCTGCCACATGCTTCTGGGGGGTGCTTCATCCTGCTCAGTGATGGGACACAAGGCATGGTGGGAGTAGTAGTGCAGGCCTCCCACCCCTCAAATAGCCCTCCATGGAAAGATGGCTACCTACCTGTTAGGTGAAGGTGAACAATGCAATGGCTGCCACATGCTTCTGGGGCGGGGTGCTCCATCCTGCTCAGGGTTGGGACAGGGCTGCATGGTGGGATTTGTAGTGCTGCCTGACTGCACACATGCAACCCTGGGAATGTTGCAGGCTACCTTTGGGGTGATTTAGATGGAGCAGATGTTACATCTGTGAGACCTGCGTTGGGTATTGTGGTGCATATGGATGTACTTGGGCCTAGGAGATGTAGCTTTGTAGTTGTTCAAGACAGTTCATGGCAGTGTCATGGTTTACATATGTTTGCCCTTACCAGCCTGCACTCCCCCGGCTATTCCTGTGAGACTCTCTGGATGCAGTATGGCAAGCACCTTCTCCTCCCATGCAGTGAATGTTTTTGGTGGGGTGGGAGGACCACCGCCAGTCCTCTGAGCCAGCTCACAGTTCTTGTTCCTCTTTTCTTTCACAACCCTCTTCAGGTCATGCCACCGCTTCATGAGTTCATTTCTGGAACGTGGGGTGGTCCCTACTGCATTGACCTTGTCGACTATCCTTGCCCACATTTGTGCTCTTGTGGCTAATGGTGTCTATTTCACCAGGCTACCAAAAACTTGTTATTCTACTCTGACCATGACTGACAACTCACTCTCTGTGAATCTGGGTATTTTCTGTGGTGCCATGGTGTGTGATGTGCTAATATGTTGGCGTACAATTGTGAGGGTGGTGTAGGTGGTGTGTATGTGTGAGTTGTTGTGCTGGTATGATGTGTGCTGGTTTACCTCTCCTTTGTCCTCTGGTGTTGAGCCCTTCTGTTGTGAAGTATTGCAAAGGATTCTGGTCAGGGAAGGGGCTGGTTTTATGCTCAGCTATGTGGGTGTGTCAAGATGGGGTATTGCTGTCGGGTGTGTTCTGTGGTTTGTCCTGGGAATGGTACTTTTTGATTTTGCCATGGAGGTGTGACTTTGGGACGTATTCAGTATTTTTGGGGGCAAGGCTACTTTGCTGCGTGCACATGGTGACCTTCTTGTTAATTTTTTGTCCACCGCCATTTTTTTCACAGAGTGTCCGCAGAGATGGCTATTCTACAGGGCTTCCGCCAACACTCCCATTCATCACTGTTAGTGACCGAGGCGGTCAGCAACAGCGGAATGTATTGCGGTCACATCAGGGACCTAGTTCTAGGACACCCCCGTGCCGCACGGCCACCAGCTGCTGCGTGTGCCTCCCCGCCCTCTGACTCGCTGCCCCGGCTCCGCCGAGTGACCACGCCCCCTGCCACCGAGCGCCGTGGTCTGTGCCAGCTTCCTGGCCTGTGTGTCTGTTTCTGTCATTCGATCTGTTTTTGATTTGTTTTGAATTGTAAGCTGTGCTGTTGTATTGTTTCTTCCCCCATTTGTGCCTGTTCTGCCTTCGTTTTTTCCGTCCCCGTCTCATCCCTCCCCGCTCCCCGCTTCCCGCCATCACCGCTAGCCCCGCCCCTTTTCTTTGTGTACCCTCCCCGCTCCCGCCTCCCAGCTGCTCCGCCCACCCGCGCACTTGGCCATATATGGCGACCGTGCAACGCAGGTGAGTGTGACCTAGTTCTAGGACACCCCCGCGCCGCACGGCCACCAGCTGCTGCGTGTGCCTCCCCGCCCTCTGACTCGCTGCCCCGGCTCCGCCGAGAGACCACGCCCCCTGCCACCGAGCGCCGTGGTCTGTGCCAGCTTCCTGGCCTGTGTGTCTGTTTCTGTCATTCGATCTGTTTTTGATTTGTTTTGAATTGTAAGCTGTGCTGTTGTATTGTTTCTTCCCCCATTTGTGCCTGTTCTGCCTTCGTTTTTTCCGTCCCCGTCTCATCCCTCCCCGCTCCCCGCTTCCCGCCATCACCGCTAGCCCCGCCCCTTTTCTTTGTGTACCCTCCCCGCTCCCGCCTCCCAGCTGCTCCGCCCACCCGCGCACTTGGCCATATATGGCGACCGTGCGACGCAGGTGAGTGTGACCTAGTTCTAGGACACCCCCGCGCCGCACGGCCACCAGCTGCTGCGTGTGCCTCCCCGCCCTCTGACTCGCTGCCCCGGCTCTGCCGAGTGACCACGCCCCCTGCCACCAAGCGCCGTGGTCTGTGCCAGCTTCCTGGCCTGTGTGTCTGTTTCTGTCATTCGATCTGTTTTTGATTTGTTTTGAATTGTAAGCTGTGCTGTTGTATTGTTTCTTCCCCCATTTGTGCCTGTTCTGCCTTCGTTTTTTCCGTCCCCGTCTCATCCCTCCCCGCTCCCCGCTTCCCGCCATCACCGCTAGCCCCGCCCCTTTTCTTTGTGTACCCTCCCCGCTCCCGCCTCCCAGCTGCTCCGCCCACCCACGCACTTCGCCATATATGGCGACCGTGCGAACGCGCAGCGGTCACGCGCAGCGGGCGCGCCGATTGTGCGACGAAGGCGCGCCAAAGGTAAGCCCGTCTGCGCCCGTCCGCGACCGGACCGCACCCAGCGCCAGGACCCCTGGCCCACGAGGACCCCGACCGACCCGCCAGACGTACACCGCCGCCAACCTCAGCGCACTCAACGCCGGTCGACCCCCAGGATGCTACCAAGCCACACCACGACGCACCCACGGACCCTTCAGCTGCCACGCCTGCAAGTTCACCTGCATCCGGACCTGCCTCGCACCAGCACCCGCCAAGTCGAACACCAGCAGCACCCACCTCAAGTGCATCCTGCTCAACACCCGCTCCGTCCACAGACACGCCATCGAACTCTGGAACCTCCTCGACACCACAGCTCCAGACGTTGCCTTCCTCACAGAGACCTGGATGAACGCCTCTTCAGCTCCTGACATCGCCATCGCCATCCCAGAGGGCTACAAGATCACCCGGAGGGATCGCACCGCCAACCAGATGGGAGGAGGCATCGCCATCATCCACAGGAACACCATCCGTCTCACGACCAGCACCGACAACACCCTGACCACCGCCGAACACCTGCATTTCCAGATCCACACCGACCCGAAGACCACCCTCAGAGGCACCCTGATCTACCGACCTCCGGGACCACGCACCCAATTCAGCGAGGACATCGCCGACTTCGTCAGCCCGCATGCCCTCCCCTCCGCTGACTACATCCTCCTGGGGGACCTCAACTTCCACCCGGAGAACAACAACGACCGCAACACCAGCACCCTGCTCGACAACCTCGCCAACCTTGGACTCAAGCAGCTGGTGTCCACCCCCACCCACCTCGCCGGACACACACTCGACGCAGTCTTCTCATCCAGCACAGACATCGCCTTCAGCCATGCCACAGAGCTTCAATGGACGGACCACAGCTGCGTCCACTTCACCTTCAAAAGAACGACGACCCACCACCACCAGCAACAGGCTGCCCGCAGAAGCTGGAACAAGATCACAGCCGACCAGCTCGCCACCTCCCTGAGCCAGCACCCTCCTGCCAGCTCAGCGAACCCCAGCCAGGCCGCCGACAACCTCACGAAGTGGATCAGCAACTGCGCGGACGAGCTCGCCCCGCTGAGGACCCCGCCCAGCAGACCCGGCAGCAAGAAAGCCCCATGGTTCACCGACGAACTCAAGAGCTCCAAGAAGAACTGCTGAGACCTCGAGAAAGTCTGGAGAAGGGAACCAACAACGGACAACATGACCACCTTCAAGCTTGCCACCCGGAAGCACCACCAGCTGATCCGCGCCGCCAAGAAAACTGCATTCAAGGACCGGCTGGACAGCAACGCACACAACTGCAAGGAACTCTTCAACATCGTGAAAGAGCTATCCAACCCCAGCGCAGGAAACAACGACATCACCCCATCGCAAGACATCTGCAACTCCCTCGCCTCATACTTCCACAACAAGATCGCGGACATACACAACAGCTTCAACAACCAACCAACGTACACCACGACCGAACAACCACCCCCCACCACCACCCTCCACGCCTGGACTCCGATCAGCACCGAAGACACCATCCGCACGATGAACTCCATCCACTCCGGATCTCCGACCGACCCCTGCCCTCACCACGTCTTCAACAAGGCCGACGCTGTCATCGCACCCCACCTGCGAGACATCATCAACATATCCTTCGACACCGCCACCTTCCCTGAGAGCTGGAAGCACGCCGAACTCAGCGCTCTACTCAAGAAACCCACAGCGGACCCCACCGAACTCAAGAATTACCGCCCCATCTCGCTCCTCCCGTTTCCAGCCAAAGTCATCGAGAAGACCGTCAACAAGCAGCTGGCCGCCTTCCTGGAGACGAATGGATCCCTCGACCCCTCACAGTCTGGCTTCCGAGCCAACCACAGCACCGAGACCGCCCTCATCGCCGCCACCGATGACATCCGAGCCCTGATGGACAACGGAGAAACAGCGGCCCTCATCCTCCTAGACCTCTCCGCGGCATTCGACACTGTCTGCCACCGCACCCTAGTACAGCGCCTCAGCAACGTCGGAATCCAGGAGAAGGCTCTGGAATGGATCATCTCCTTCCTCGACGGAAGAACACAGAGAGTCCGCCTACCACCGTGCAAGTCAGAGGCCACCGAAGTCATCTGCGGCGTCCCTCAAGGATCTTCGCTGAGCCCCACCCTCTTCAACGTCTACATGAGCCCCCTCGCGGCCATCGCACGCTAACACAACCTCAGCATAATCTCCTATGCCGACGACACCCAGCTGATCCTCTCCCTGACCAACGACCCCGCCGCCGCCAGAGCCAACCTGCACGAAGGGATGAAAGAGGTAGCCGAGTGGATGACGACCAGCCGCCTGAAACTGAACTCAGACAAGACGGAGGTCCTCATCCTGGGCTCTTCACCCTCCACCTGGGACGACTCCTGGTGGCCTCCCGCCCTGGGCACCGCACCCAAACCGACAGACCACGCACGCAACCTGGGCTTCATCCTGGACTCCTCCCTCTCCATGACCAGGCAAGTCAACAACGTCTCCTCGGCGTGCTTCAACATCCTACGCATGCTACGGAAGATCTTCTGGTGGATCCCCACCGAGACCAGGAAGACCGTCACCCAGGCCCTCGTCACCAGTCGACTGGACTACGGCAACGCCCTCTACGCCGGTACCACCGCCAAGCTCCAGAAGAGACTCCAGCGCATCCAGAACGCCTCAGCCAGACTCATCCTCGACATCCCACAAACCAGCCACATCTCCGGACATCTGAGAGACCTGCATTGGCTCCCCGTCAACAAAAGAATCACCTTCCGCCTCCTCACCCACGCACACAAAGCCCTACACGACCAAGGCCCGAGCTACCTCAACAACCGAATCACCTTCTACGCTCCCAAACGCCACCTCCGATCAGCCAACCACGCCCTCGCCGCCGTCCCCCGCATCCGAAGAGCGACTACAGGAGGAAGGTCCTTCTCCTACCTGGCCGCCAAGACCTGGAACTCCCTCCCGACCGACCTGCGCCTGACCCAAGACCACCTCTCCTTCAGGAAGAAGCTGAAGACCTGGCTGTTCGAGCAGTAGCGCCCCCCCCCCCCTTCCCCCAGCGCCTTGAGACCCTACGGGTAAGTAGTGCGCTCTATAAATGTCTTTGATTGATTGATTGATTGAAATCCTAATTTTCCATGCAGTCTCTCAAAAGTCCTGGCAGCAGTTTGGTGTGTTTCCGCCTTCTCCATCCGCTACGGATGGTTTTTGGGGCCCTCGTTCCACCGGGTTGGATTTTTTGGGTGGTTGATCCTAATTGGACTGCCGGTTGTGCCGCGGGACCAGCGGACGGTTTATTTCCACTATCATGGTCAGGGTGGTTTTCCAAACGCCATCCTAATAGACCCCTTTATCTGTTTTCATGTGCTATAAATGTGATAGAGATGTTTGCATTTTAATCCAATGAATGAACCTAATCATATTACAGAATATGGATTTCTGGGCTATGGTGATAAATAACTGGACAACGTACTTGGAATGACAATATTACACTATGAGACATAGTTATTATAATAGCATAAGAGATGGAGTAGATGATTTCATTGTTTCCGTAGGTAATTGAACATATAATATTTAACTGCTGGTGCACTTTTTCATAATAAATACTATGGATTATCTACCAAGTTTGTCATTATAACCAAGGGAAGACAGAACCGAAACCGGCCCTCGCGCACTGATCTGCCGCCCCCCCTACGGGGAGGAGGGGAATGCGGCTGAGCTGTTTGCAGGGCCGGTTGCGGCCAATTTTTTTACAGGAGGCTGATATTTCAGGCCCCCAGTAACAATAACGGCCCCCAAGGGCCTTAAAGCCACCCCCAACCTGTCTGACCACCAGGAAAACACCAGGTGCCCGCTACAGCCAGTCTGGCCCTCATTATAACATAATATACGTTGTCACATCATTATTTAGTACAAGAGATTCACGAGACAGATAATAACAAGAGCTTCCAAAATTCAAATCCCCCAGCATATGCCACAGCCCTAGATTCTAATGGCAACAAGCATTTTTCCACCTCAACCAAATCCGATGCTACCTGCTGCCACATCCTCGATCCCCAAGTATTTCCCTGCAGGGTGACTTTCCGAGCCTATCACTCCACCGGTTGCAGCCTCCACATAGGAACGCCTAGGAGCCCTCCCTCCTAAGCAAGCACTACACAGTGGGGGCTGTGGGCAGAATGTGTGTACCCCCAATACTCGGATTTGGAAACATACGGGAGGAGGCAGGGGGACCCAAAGAACATGTCCAGCCTGACATGTAAATTATGAGGTACAGAGAAAAAGGAAAATATCCTCCCCCTTGGATGATGGTGCCTCCAAACATCAATCAGATCCAAGCCCCGCGCACATTCATTCAGCGCCACGGAATTAGTCGCCGTGTTCCTGAGTGGGGGAAAGGATTGATCAACCCCTACGTCTAAGACACTGTTGAGATCCCCCCCCCCCAGCAACCACGGAGTCTCACACCACCTCCCCAAAACAAGGGACAGCTGACCAAAAAACTGACCCTGGTCCACATTCGGTGCATACATATTCCCCAGTAATACTGGCCACCGATCTAATTTACCTTTCACCTACACATATCTGTCCTCCTTGTCCAAATGAGTCTCATCTACTGCAAAGGGTGTCCCTGGGCGTAGCCAGATAAGAGCCCCCTAGGAAACAGGGAGTAATCAGTAGCATATATTTTACTTCTCCATCTACGCTGCAGTTGGGCACGCTTTGTTGCATTCAGGTGAGTCTCCTGCAATAGCGCTATTTGTACATTGTGACGCTTTAAATAGGAATACACTGCATATTGGCGTAAAGGAGTGCGGAGGCCCAGAACATTCCAATGTAAGTATTACTTGACCCATGGCAAAACTAAGAAAGGCACGCTGTTAGACCTGGCATCATTGGTGTGAGTCTCCCTTCCATTTTGGCGGATTGCCTCCTCTGTTTGATATGTTTTTGCGGGTTTTAAGCTTTGGACACTGTGCCACTGCTAATCAGTGCCACAGTGCAAGTTCTCCCTAAGTTAAATTTATGTACTAATTGGTTATTCCATTAGTGGGTTATTTGATGTATCTGTCAGCCCCTAGTACAGTGCACCATGGGTGCCCAGGGCTTGTAAATCAAATACTGCAGTTGTGCTTGCACCACTAGTTGTGCCACCCACAGAAGCAGCTTGTAAAGTGTTTCTCAGACCTGCCATTGCAAGGTCTATGTGCAGTCTAGCACTGCCATGACGGCCTGGCCAAGTGCACCCACTTGCCAGTCCCTAAACCTTCCCTTTGCTTCATATTAGACACCCCTATGGTAGGCCCAAGGGCAGGGTGCATTGTAAGTATAAGGTAGGACATGCTCGCTCTGATGTGTGTATCATGTTCTAATAGTGAATTACAGCCATTTCGTTTTTCACTATTATATTCTTATAACCCTAACTGGGAACATGGTAGAAATTCAAATTTAGTATGCCTGTACTCAGAATAATAAAATACATATTTTAGTAAAGTTGATTTTAATATTCTGTGTTTGAAAATACTACTTTTAGAAAGTAGGTATTTTCTTGCCTAACTATCCAGGCCTGCCTCTGCTGGGTTGTGTACTCCTTGTCTGGGTTTGTGAGTGACAGGGCTGTGGGAATCGAGTAGACAGTCTGGGACAGCCCGGTGGTGAATAGAAAGATCTGCATCAAGATGGGAGGGAGGAGTTGCACCTGGGACCTGAATAGGCCTGGGCCCTCCCTCTACAATGCAGGCTCCACCTCCTGTGGCTTGTCTGATGTCTCTTCCCTGCACAGTGAAAGGTAGAAGAGAGGCAGGTAAACAAAGTGCTCAGGAACTGGTTTGGACTAGGCAGAGGCCTCTCTGCCTTCAGAGAACAAAGGATTTTGGGGTATAAATATTGGGACCCTGACCCCAAGAAATTAGATCACTTCTGGACACGAAAACGTACTGCCAAGGAGAAGAACCAGGGAAGCTGCAGGAGTTTTACTGCCCCTCTGCCAGTGTGCTGTTTGCTGGGTCGCCTGCAGTGGTTGTTTCATTGCCAAGGGAGAGGAGAAGGAACTTTGTAAGGACTTTCATATACAGAATATTCCCCAAGGGCTTGAACTGTGCTTGCCTCCTGCTGAAGTCTCAGGGACAAAAGACTTCATCTCCAGCGCCCCACCGAATTTCTTTGCTGGGAATTCTAACTCCAGACACTTGCGTGCCGCTGGGAGCTGGAAGCGCGATGCATCGGGAAGAAGCGCGTCGCCGCTGCTGCTGAAATCGTCGCATCGCCGGAGAAGCGAGTCTTCGCCCCATCTCCCTAGAGTAAAGCAAAGGGGGGGTTTTACCCAAGACAAGTCACTGGGACCTGGGTCACAATGTTATTGCGAGGGAAGGGGTCCCAGCAAAGAAACATACATTTTGACAAAATTAAATAAAGGTGATAAAACACTTAATGAGTCTACTCTGTTTTAATCACAATGTAGATGAAATAAGGATATAGTATCCAACATTACTCATTTTTGAAAGGCTGAACAGTGCCCCTGGGAGTACGGGAGGAGTGATAAAGTGAGGATAGTGCAGGTAGGGGATAGTGACAATAAAAACAGGCAAAAGTCTTGAATAATTGTGAATCAATTGTAGTATAAGGACAATAATAAATCCAAGCAATTCGCTTAAACAAACACATGCCCCATGTAGTACATTACTGTAATAGTCTCAAATGTGGGGCTGGGGTTTTGTGGACGGTTGTCGACGTTTCGACCCACTGGATAGCAAGAATTAGTTGACACCTTGCGACGGGGTCTTCATCAGGACTGGTAGGGGGCTAGCAACCTATTAGTATTAATAATTAGGTACAAATTAATAACCCGTCTATTACAAACCAAGATTGGATAATTTAAATAGGCACACAAAAGGCGCAGAGCATACCTCAATTAATCGGTGCTCATCTGTAGATCAGTATTCGAGGAAAACTCACTGTCAGGGGATTGGAATCCTAAGGGAATTGGAAGCGGACCAAATTATAGTTGGCTGTGTACTGGGGTCTAGGATGTCTAAACAACAAGAGCTCATAAATGGCCAGTATCATAAAATAAAATAAAGAACTTACATCTGGGTGCGTTAGGGCTGAATTAGTAAGCTGGCCCGGGAACGCTGGGCATTAGGTGATCAGACGAGTTGTCTGGAAATATAAAGGACTGGGTCAGTCATCACCATTGAGACCGAGAAAAGTGTCTGTTATCAAAGATATACCCATGAGGGCTTACCCGAAAGAGGGGTGTTGAATGACGGTCGTTCCCACGTTGGAGGCGAGGCGCTGTGTATTCATTCCAAAGTCGCCCGCTAAAGTAAAGAGGAGCATAGCATAATTTACCAGTGTGCTCGTAGGGATATAGCAATTAAAAGCTATGCGTGAAGAAGAACATAGCATGATTTAACAGCGTGCTCGTAGTGATATAACAAATAAAAGCTATGCGTGGTATGGACCGCGCCGTGGCAACCAGAGGACTTACCGATTTCGAAGTCGAACCGGCGTTGAAGTCAAACCGGCGTGTTCACAGCCGAAGGTGTAATGGCTACTTTACTTCCTATTATGCCTCGGTAACTATGGGAACGGAGCCACGTGATGCCGGGTTCCGTGTAAACAGGGTAAAAAGACTAGGGAGTGAATATAGTTAAGGAAAGAAGTAGCAGTTTTACTAAAGTAAATATTTGGGAAAAGGATCAGAGGGTTAATGTAAACAGTATTAAGGAGTGCCAACAATGTAGATTACATTTTATTGGGATCCAAGGTTAATCGAAGATGTTCAAACTCGGTCGATATTACGATAATTGACTGGTGGTTGGGTGGGAACAGATTAGTAATGTGTCTATCACAAACTAGTAAATGCATAGTACAGCGCCATAGGCAATAGTCAATAAAAGCATGGTGGTATTCATTATATCAGCGCTGAAAAATATAATTACAGCAACAGATCCAATTTGGTGTTTGGAAACAAGTGATTCCGTGTATAGATATAGATGGCGTACCTATCGCAAGATGGTAAGGCCATGTCACATTATCATAAAATGCAAAGGACTGAAAGTTATAATGTCCACACAATGTTAAATATAAATATGTCGGTAAAAAATGCACTTCCAGTATTTTGACCCAAGAGTACCTGTGAAATAACGATGAAGCCATGATGATTAGATAATAAGAAAGTGTATCACAGTCAAGTTACAGTACATAGCACTATTAGTGACCAGATCATTGGGGTATCCGTGTCTATACAAGTATATTAGGAACTGTCAAGTAAAACTGGACCTCATAAGGCAATTAGCGAAAAACTCCACAATTATATTATCAAAAAATCAACAGATATCAGTTAGTAATGATAATACTTAAGGAGAGTTTTAAGGTAGAGTAGCTAGTTGTGAAAATGAACTGTCATGTTCATTGAGACCTGATTGGATCAAATCAAAGAAGAACATCCACTTGAGTTCCCGGGTGTTGAGAATGGTTGCAATGTTCCCACCACGGGGTCCTAATGTCACTTTTTCAAGTATCACCCACTTGAGGCTTTCAGGTGAATGGGAGATCGATCTGAAATGATCCACCAGGGGTGCGCCCAGAACCTCACACCGGATCCTACTCATGTGTTGGAGGATGCACATTTTAGCCTTTTGTTGTGTCTGGCCAATGTAAATTAAGTCACATGGGCAGACTATTGCATAAATAATGTTCATTGTATTGCAATTACTGAGTGACTTAAGCTGCACCTTCACATGGTTGTGTTGGAATTCTTTCGTCTGAATCGTGGAGTCACAGGCCTTACAATGGCCTTACAATGGCTGCATCTGAAATGACCTATTATAGGTGGGAGATTCCATAGCGATGTTAGGGTGGGTTGGTCAGGAGTAGGTAGAAGAGAGCGTACCACATGATCTTTCACGCTTTAAGCTTTTTTGAATCATCTCCCTAGAAGCGTGTGTTCATCGAAGCTGCCTGCAGTCGCATCACCGGAGAAGCGTGACGCCATCGTGAGAGTCGCCATCACATCACCGGAGAAGCGTGCCGCAGAGCCTGTCGCGGCTCCTAAGTACAGAGTCGTTGCAAGGCTGCCAGGGCGCCATCTTCATCGCATCGTCATCACATCACCGCACCTAGGGCGCCATCTTCTCGCATCGCAACCGGATCATTGTATCTCATCAAGGTGCCATCTTGCG
The DNA here is from genome assembly GCF_964263255.1 of Lissotriton vulgaris. Lineage (NCBI taxonomy): Eukaryota > Metazoa > Chordata > Amphibia > Caudata > Salamandridae > Lissotriton > Lissotriton vulgaris. Next base: position 955,010,211 of record NC_141695.1, on the reverse strand, counting down.
CACTGCAACGGGCCTGCAGGCCGAGAATCTACGCATCACCTCTGCACCGGTAAGGATCACGACGCATCCCCTACTCTGCGCAAGCATTGAGGCCCGATGCATCATCTCCCCCGGATCACAGAACCGATCCATCACCCCTTTTGCGAGCCTTTTGTTTACTTTGCGTCACGCATCCAGGTACTTTGTTGAGAACTTTGTCGCATTTATCATCAACTTGAACTAAGCAACTTTAATCATCTTTTAAGTAATCTTAAGCGTAGTATTGTGGATTTATGTCATTTGTGGTCTTGTGTTTAAGTCTCTATAAAGAATACTTATTTTTCTTAAACCTGTGTTGTATCCATCTGTAGTGTTTTCACTGTATTACTGTGTATATTCACAAATGCTTAACACACTACCTCTGACATAAGGCTGTCTGCTCATGCCAAGCTACCAAGGGGGTGCTACCAAGGAGTGTAATCTCCTTATACTGACTTAGAAGTAAGGGTCCCTATTTGGACAAAGGTAAATACCATTGTCAACTAGAGACCCCCAGATCTAACACAAGCCATAATGAACCTGAGACTCTCTGCCCCAGTACTTGCAGTGAACAGTCTGCTGTGCACATCAACATTTTTGATACCTTCCCACCGGGCTCCTGCAAAAGAAAGGAAATGGAAAATACTTACAGACGGAGGAAAAAAACATATAGGGGCAACCCCCAAAACAGCAGGGAGCCGTCCAAACACAACAGACAGTGACATAGCTGCCTGTCCTACTGGCTTTGAAAGGTTATGGAGAACAGGGGATTGTGACACCAAGCAGGGTACATTCTTGAAGTCCCCTCCCAAATCCCAAAGAACAATCTGTAAGCATTGCAGTAGCGCAAACCCAGATTAGAAAACAAGAAGATCAACACCCCCAGGAACCTTTTGACCGATCATCACCCCAACTTGGTAATAGAACACACAAAGACCCCAGAGGATATCAGGAGTCCCCCAAAGCAAAACAAATAACAGCACTCAACCATATGCTTTCCGATCAGCTGGTTTCATACGATACCATCCTCTGTTTGGTGTGTGACATCTGGCATTCTCATAGATGGAGGAGCCCTCATCCCCTGATGTATGATAAGAAGTGTTTTCTTTGTCTTTGTTTGACTTTGCTTATGTTCTCTTCTCTACAATGCGAGCCACTTCTTGCCACTCTTTACTAATTTGACCTGGACCAGGCGCGGCCTTCCATCCCTGGGACAGCCGTCTTGGCCGGTGTCATCGAACACCCCTGTCACCAGCTACCCCAGTCCGTGCTATATCAGGAATGCCCGCAGGTATCAGGCTAGAGAACAGACCCGATGTCTCCAGCCAGTCCCAGACATCCTGAGGTGTGTTGAAGAACCTGGACTTTCCATCTGAGACAACACGGAGCCTGGCCAGGAATAACAGAGAGTAGGAGATATTGAGCTGCTGGAGTTGACGCTCTACCGGTAAGAAAGATCCCCATTGACGCTGGATGTTCATTGTGTAGTCCGGGAACAACACTTTAGCATTTTCGTACTGGATATCATCTAATTTCTTTGTCTCTCGAAGGATTACATCACGGTCTCTAAAGTGCAGGAGCTGGAAAATGAGTGGACGTGCCCTGTCCCCCGGAACACGAAGTGCCTGCTCAGGGGTGTAGAAGGGGGAGAATACAGCATGTGGCAGAATTGTCTTGAGCCAGGTTTCCAAAAAGGCGACCGCATCCTGACCCTCGGCACCCTCCTGCATCCCAATCAGTCAAACGTTATTCCTCCAGGAGCGGCCCTGCACATCCTCAATTCGGTCCTCTAGGTACCGAATCCGAGCCTCGTGGCCATTCTGCTATTTGTCTTGGAACTCCATGACAGACTTCAATTTAACGTTCTCCTGCTCTACAGCTTCAACTTGATCCTTCAGATTCTGATGGTCCGCATGTAGTAGGCTAAGGTCCAGAGACACTTTGTCCAGTTTAGATTCCATGGGTGCACTAGAGCGCTCAATGGCTTGCAGTATAGTGTCCAGATGATCATCCTGAGCCATTTGTTCCTTCATTGGTTGTGGTGGATCAGCATCACAAGCCAACACTGCCTGTGAGGAGGCCCTCGACCCGGCCCCTCTAGCACAACCCATGATCTTGTGGCCAACAAAAAGACGTCAACTGCACCACTGGAGCTTCGCGTTGGGTCACCCCACAGCGTCACCCAGTTTAATGTCAGTCTGCACAGCCTGAGACACGGAGTATGTGCCAGCACCGGGCTCACACCGCCCACTCCTCCAGAGCGGTGTCAGGGTTCCTTTCCACCTGTACTGTCGCTAAAGGGCCAAGGGTTAGTGTTAGAATTGGCGGTCTCTAGTTGGCACAGGTCGGTACTTGTGACAAATAGGGGCCCTCTCCTCTAGTCAGGATAAGGGGATTACACTCCAAAAATAACCCCTGCTTACCCCCTTGGTAGCTTGGCACGAGCAGCAAGGCTTTATCTCAGACAAATTGTAAGTTAAGCATTTGTGACCACATACAGTAACTCAGTGACAACACTACAAATGGACACCACACAAGGTTTTATATCGAAAATAAGTATATTTTATATAGAGTTACCACAAGACCAATAAACAATAAAAAGAATCCAAAGTACTATTAGATTTCAAGAGTTCTGGTTAAAAGGTTTAATTCAAGGTTCTGTGCGAGTCGATAGCCCGATCAGGCTACAGCGTTGTTGAAATAATACAGAGTCTAGCAAATCCAGCGGACCGCGTCGGTACGGGCTCACTCAAATGTCAACAGACTCAGTCACAGTACCTTTTCTTGAGGCGGCAGGCACGGATGTGCGAGCCGGTGCCAGTGTTCATCTCGGTGCAGAAAAGAAAGCGTTACAGGACGCGTTGTCCCTCGATGCAGTGCAGGCAGCGGCCCGTTGACAGAGTCAGTGGATCCAAGGCATGCGTTGCAGGGTGAGACGGTGCTTCTGTCCGGTGCTTGCAGCTTGCGGTGCGGCGACAGAGCCGGAGTTCGGGAGCTGTTGTCGATCAGTGCGGACAGCGGTACGAGTCGGACGGTGCGTCGCAAAGCGTGTGAGGCGGTGCACAACTCCGGCTCATTCACAGGACTTGGAGTCAGCAGCAGAGACCGCGTCGGTAAGACCAGTACGAGTCAGTGTAGTGAGGTGTTGCATGTCGCTGTGTCCACCAGTCGTGGTTCAAGCAACGTCTCGGTGACGGCGTCAGGGCAGAGTCAGTGAGCTCAGAGCTTGCGTTGTTCGAGGTGGACTTTGCTTGATGCGGAGCCTACAGGACACCGGGCTGGTCATGAGAGTCGGTCAAAGCTCCCTGCCTCTGCAGCCACTGAAAACAGCGTTTCCAGCAGCAATTCACAAAAAACTCTGATGAAGTCCACTGGTCCTGGGACTTTGGTCACGGGGCAAGCTCCCTTCCAAGCCCTTGGAGATCTTTTGCACAAGTTGAAAGTAAAGTCCACAAAGTTCTTTCTCCTCTCTTTGGCAGTCAGGCAACCACTGCAAGCCAATCCCCCAAGCAGCCCTTCAGCTTGGGAATAGTCTCTCCTCAGTTTCTTCAGATTCCTCTCCTGAGCAAAGGTTTCTTCTTGTAGTCCAAAAGTGACCTAATTTCATGGGATCAGGGTCCCAATATTTATACCCCCCGGATCCTTTGTTCTCTGAGGGGAGAGGGGCATGTGCCCAGTCCACACCAGTTCTGAAGCACTTTGTTTACCAGACTTCTTGTTTCCTTTCACAGTGCAGGGCAGGAACAGCAGACGCCCCACAGGAGGTGGATCCAGCATTGTGGAGGGCAAGTACAGCCCTGGAGCACTTTGTTGACAGTCTTCCTTCTCTTCTTTCAGTGTGCAGGGCAGAGACATCAGACACACCACAGGGCGTGGAGCCAGCACTGTGGGGGGCGGGCACAGTCCCATTTAAATGTAAATGTAAATGTACATGTATTTATATAGCGCAAATCGCCCACATCGCAGGCATCTATGCGCTTGCTTAGGGAACCCGTCCTGGTATTCCCCTGTGAGATACCCCGGCAGGGTATCCACAAGGTGAAAGCCAGGCATCCCGCCGCGAGGGGCCGTTGTGGAGATTAAGCAAGCTATTGCCCAGAGTCGCAGAGTGTGAACCCGTGAGTCGAGTAGGCACCGGAGCGAGAATTATCGAGTCTGTGGAATTATTGAGCCCAACCCCCGTCGGGGCGGGGAATTGAACCCATTTAGGTCCCAGGTGCAACTCCTCCCATCTAGATGCTGATCTCTCTCACCACTGGGCTGCCCCAGCCTGTCTCCTGGAATCCCCCAGTCCTGTCACTCACAAACCAAGACAAAGGAATACACAACCTCGCAGAGGCAGGCATTCAAGATTAGGAATGCAAATATCTACTTTCTAACAGTGGTATTTGCAAACACAGAATGTTAAAACCAACTTTACTAAAAGATGCATTTTTTTCATTCTGAGTCCAGGCATATTAAACTAGAATTTCTACCATGTTCTCTGAGTCAGTTAGGATTATAAAATGTAATAATTCTAAGAGCCTATTCTGGCTTATGGAGAACAGGTAGCCTTGCAATAGTGAAAAAACGAAAATGGATATAATTCACTATTAGGACATGCCACACACACCAGGACTTGTCTTACCTTATACTTACAATGAAATTTCCCCTAGGCCTACCATAGGGGTGTCTGATATGAAGAAAGGGAAGGTTCAGGGACTGGCAAATGGGTGCACTTGCCCAGTCAGCATGACAGTACCAGACTGCATGCAGGCTCTGCAATTGCAGACCTTAGACACATTTTACAAGGCCGCTTCTGTGGGTGGCACAACCAGTGCTGCAAGCCCACTAGCAGCATATGGATTTACACGCACTGGGCACACTCAGTGCACTGTACTAGGGTCTGACAAGTAAACGAAATAGTCAATCATGGAATCACCAATTGATATATCAATTTTACAATAGGGAGAGCATATGCACTTTAGCACTGGTCAGCAGTGGTAAAGATTCCAGAGTCATAAAATAGCCAGCAACAGGTCAGAAAAAATATAGGAGGAAGGCAAAAAGCTCAGGAATGACCCTGCAAAAAGGGCCAAGTCCAACAGATAGCAACTTGCCCCACTGTGCAGTCGTGACTCCACACAAGAGCTCCCATCAGTAATATAACCTCAGGTGGGTCCCCAGCCGCTAGACATGGATCCAGTAGTAGGAATATCCAAGAAATCACACTCCAGTGGCCCAGACACACCAGCCACCTGAGTGCGGGCCACCAACCGATTGGACCAGCAGTGGGGGTCCTCTTCCGCTATACAATCCAGTGCAGGTCTACGAAACCCTTCCTTCGCTGTGACCACCTCTAAACAGCACCTGCACCCTCACATCAAATCATAGGGGGGTGTAATAGTCCTATTCATGAGCAGGTAGTCTTCAACTACAGAGAGTTTACACCAGCCTCCCGATTTGTAACATTGGGCAATCGGCCGCCCATGAGCGACCTCCTTATTAGCAGTTACAAAGAGAAAGCTGTGCGCCTCATGTCTCAGGCTGCAGTCGAGGTGCGCAGAGAGGCTATCGCAGCCAGGACGGGCTCTAAACAGCTCACCTTTCGCCAGGAGCTGACCGCTTCATGTATCGCTCTGCTCTGTTCTGCTGCGGGGTGCAGTGTGCACCAAATCCTGAGCCTGCTCCAGTATCTAATGGTGATGGATCAAGCCCTGATCTTTGGACTGGGTAAGAGTGGTCTGCTTAATTCAGACACTCTGTTCATCACCACCCCCTTTTCTGAATCGTTTTTGGCCACTATAGGTGTGGCAGGGTATACTCAGACATGAGTCCCTTTCTCACTGCACCATCAGGATTCAAGCAAGCCGGGCCGAAGACGGCTGAAATGCCAGAAACCGGTCCCCGGTAGCTTGTCTCCTTTCTGGTGAAGAATTGGCTTGGTAGTTTAGTCTGCCCTGTTCCCATGATGCACTGGGCCAGGGACAGACTGATTTGCATATAGCCAGGTTCTGAGCTGGGATGGTGCAGTGAGATAAATAATGGTGATGGATCAAGCCCTGATCTTTGGACTGGGTAAGAGTGGTCTGCTTAATTCAGACACTCTGTTCATCACCACCCCCTTTTCTGAACCAGTATCTCACACGGCGGATCACGGGGTTGTCCTGTCTGCCATCTCTTTGCTGCCTACGCTGCCGGAATGTTTTACAGCCGCAATATCCTGGTTAGCGATGTCAGGGGTGCTCCGGGGCCAGGACGCCTCCTGGCTGTCATGCACTCCTCTCCTGCGGGGCACACTGCTCTCCACCCATCAGTTCCAGAGGCACATCAGGCCTGATCAGCAATGCGCTGAGCAGCCTCCTCAGCCCACAGGTCTGCAATGACACAGCAGACCCCCACGCCATCTCGGTTCACATGTTCTCCGGTCCTTGCAGTGGCTTCCACAGGGTCCCCGGGGTGTCCTCAAAGAATCCCCCACCGTCCGGTTCCACCAGGCACCAACCTTGCAGGATAATAGTAATGGATTACGCGACAGAGGACGGAGCCCTATTAAAATGTGTCCGCCATGCTGTCCCTGCTGGCCACGCCCCAATAAAGCCTAGATCTCTTGTAGGATAACATTGGTATGCCTTACTACATTTAATAAGTGCTAACTTTTGATTGGGAACAGATAAGAATTTAATGTTTTGTGTTTTAGCAACTGTTCTTAAAAATCCTCTTCAGTGATGTAGTCATATTTTAAGTCACAATTTCGAAGATGCCCCTATTAGAAATTTGGAGTTTCCCTGCCCTAACAATTTGTTGCGTGCAGCCCGCCACTGGGTCACATGACCAGGTGTAGTTGGCAGTTGGACTTTGTTCATTCCTCCCAAACAGTCACACAATGGTGGGATTTGGTATGCCTGGATGGGCCAGCAACTGGCAGTATTGGGGCAGAGATGCACAGAGCCTCACTTGCAACTGAATAGACTGTGCTCTGCCTTCATACAAAGGACTTGCCACCCCTGCATTTTTCATGCAGACAGGCAGGAGCCAGGGCAGGGGAAGCAGGAAACTTCAAGCACTTAAAAGGGAATTCTCTAGAAACTCCTCCCACTTCAAAGGATTCACTTTGTATAAAAGCAGGACCCTCAGACCCGCTTTTAGTTACTCTTTCTGGACCTGGGAAAGGACTCTCAGAGGGCTGCCTTATGCTGTGGAAAGCTTTGTACCCCACAAGTCTGTTTTGCTGCACCTGGAAGGACTGCTTTGATGCCTGGAGCCTGCCTTGAACCCTCAAATTACTGCTCTTCTGCTTGGACCCTGTTTCATCACCAGAACCCAGGACTGCCAGAGTGACTCCAAGGGCTATTTGGCTGGCCTCCTCATCAGAGACTCAGTGACAGAAAAGGCTCCCATCATCTTAACCCAGCCTGAGTGCGTCCTAATTCCCCAAGTGGTGCCCAGCTTGTTCTCACCCTTGGTGGTGGCGCTAAAGGTACCCAGATACCCAAAAGCCAAACCTTGGGACTCAGAATATTTTGGGCTAAAAACTACTCTGAGAACCAAGAGAAGACCGGGACCTACTTGCACATCTCTCTGCCCAACGTGCATTACTGGGTGGCCTGACTTTGCAGCAGCTCCCACTATGTTCTTTGCCAAAGAGGTATCTGGCCTCCAGGAACTTTCATCAGCTACAGCATCCTGCCTTGTCACGCTGGAGATTTTCGACTTCCAAAAAAAGAAGCTAGGTCAGAATGTAGGAATCTTCACTGCAACTTTGGCCAGCGGTTCCAGGCCAAAAACGCCTCCTCGTTGGGCAACCCCTGCAGCCTTGCGTTGCTCCATTGCTATCAGCCATATTTTCTTTACTTCTGCCCAATCTCGCAAAACTAGCTGCCCACAGTTGGCTCTTGATCTTTTAGGTGCTAGTTTTTACTTAAAAATTCAGAAATGTGGTTCTACTGATTGGATTTTCACCATTTTGGTATCAAATAATGTATTAGAATGTACTCTATTTTTCTTAATTGGTGTGAAATATTCATTTTGTTATGTGTTCACTTTATTACTGTTTGTGTACTGCATAAAAACTTTACACATTGTCTCTAAGTTAAACCTGACCACTTTTGTGCCAAGCTACCAGATGATAAAGCACAGGTAAATTTTGTGACTTTTGTGGTTAACCCTGACGGGGATTTTGACTGTTTCTTGAACATTGGGTTTTCCCCCATTCTGCCAATTTCTTACCTTAGTCAATATCTGTTGAAGGTTCTTCGATAGATGGTTTGTGGTACTATGTTTCTGATATTTTGACAGTTTATTTGTACATGAGGTTTTCTGCTCTCAATTCTCTTACTTTTAATAATATTAAGTCCATTGCCTAATGACTGATTTATCTGTAAATCTATAGGGTGCTGTCATTCGGATTGAGGTTCCCTTTCTCATATCTCTGTCAGGTCTGTCTTTTTCTTGATGTTTCTTGGTTACACACAATGTGTTGATTCTGCTGATTCAATTCCACCTCCTGTTTCTTGTTTCTGATCCCAAGTATCTTAGCTCTTGAGAGGTGTTAATGTCAATGCATTTAAATGTCACAGGTTCTAATCTTTAAAAATCATTGGGTTCATGGTGGATGTATTAAATGTATTTGATTGAGTGATTGATTATGTTTTGTGTGAAGCGCTCAGCTACTCAGATGGGTGACCTGACATGGTGACTGTATTTCTTGTCTACCCAGGTTCAGGAGATCCATTCTAAGCCATTACTACTGTGAGTATGTGTCTCCTCTTTCTTCTGCACTCTTTGCCACTCCTCCTTGTGAGGTCTCAGAGCTCTGCTACCCAATGAACATGATGTGGGTAAACTACCCCTTTTAAACTTAGGATCTATGGTATCATTGTTTAATTATGTTTTTATGATGTTTTAAACTTTTTAATCGAGTCTATAAAATTGGAAATATAGAGGCTGCTAGGGGTGATGGTGGATACGGGTTTATTACAGATGTATTAAGCAAAGCTGTCCGCAGAGTAACTGTGTGATTTTAAATGCTAATGAGTTTTCTTGGTTGTGTTTTGTTTTGTGTAGATTTATGTGTTTATAAGATCCGTGGAGTTTAAAGACTATGGTCTAAATAAACAGAGTGTTCTCTCTCTCTACCCAATGCACTGAACCATTTGCACCTTGATGCTCTCCCACACCCCAGATATGTTGTCAAGGTCAAGAAACAATTTCCTCTTTTGACTCTCTTTCACAGTCCGAAATGTGAGGTCTTTTTTATCTTTGGCTCTGGATGATCTTTGGACAATTTAAAAACCGAAAGATAACACTAACAATTGTGTTGTCTCTTCCATCTTTCTGGCTTGCACAAAGGGTGGCATGAGAGTATGGCAGACGATTTCCAACTTAGAGGGGTGATGGAAATCATGGTGGTAAATGTACTTATATCGGTAGCAAGAAAGTGTGGCTATGTAGGGATGCCTTGCTGGGTGTCTTGCAACACGGGGAGATCAGTGGAACATTGCCCGAGAAAGAAGAGCATGGAAAGGAGGAGATGGAACTATACAGCATTTGATGGAGCAGCATAGTAGATAGTGGGTGGGCTTGAGATTAGGATAGCATGGTGGGAGCTAGATGATTGGCGTGTGTCGGCTCCTTGCAGGACACTGTAATTAGTGAGAAGAGGATGCTACAGAATAGTGTATTTGGTGTTTGGCATCATACAGTTTAATGATAACATTTGGAATGATGGTAAAGGAAGAAGAGTGAATAAATTGTGTGGAGGAAGAGGGTGGTGTTTACAGAGAAACTTGAGGGTGGAAGTAGGCTGCCTGTGTAGCTGGAGAGGATAAGTTTGAAGAGATATAATGATGCTATTTCTGGCAAGGTACATGAATTGTAATGGAGCTGCCTGGGATGTGAAATTAGTAGGTTGAGTCTGATTAGAACACAGTAGATGTGGAGGGAAGTTTTGATAAGTAGAGGGAACAAGGGAGAAAAAAGAGAGCCTTTGAAGATAGGGAAAGCATAGAGTGTGATGAGACGGGAGTAGGTACATGTGTAGATGTCAGCGTATTTATGTAAGACTGTCTACGTTATTGTGTGTTTTTACTTGCCCGCATGCATTTATTTGAATTTGTGTGGATACATGTGGATGCATGTAAGTATGTAGCTATCTAAGAGTGTGTAGCTGTGTGCAACTCTGTTTATGTGCAGCTTTGTGGTGCTGTGCCATCGTGGGGTAGAAATCTTGAATAAGATTGTGCTGATTGATTATTACATTTTGTAGTCACTATTTGTAATCTTGCCTAATGCTTTCTAGTTTTTATGTTTCCTGCATTATTCAGCTTTTGCCCAGAGAGACATTTGATTTCAAAAATGTATTTTCTTACATCAAGAAAAGATCAATGGTGGGATGGTGTGCGACAATCACATTGTAAAGGTAAAATGTGAACAGAAATCAGAGGTGCAGAGGTAAAAGGACAAGTAAGTAGGAAATGATCGGTGTTCCCACCTTAACCATATCCATTATTTTCTGGGTGATGAACATCTCTATTATTTATCTGTGAATTGTACTTACTGTGTCCGATTTTACTCATAACTCACTTGCAATCTTAGCCCAGAATACATTTAAATTCTCCAAGCTCTTTATTTCTGGGGTGACCAGTTGTAGACTTTCTGTTTTGAATTGAAAGTTTTTTTAATGTTCAAATCTTCACTCGGTGTCACTGTGATCCCTTATGCGTTGTTCTTACTTAATAGCCCCTAGAGCCTTTAGTGGTCCTTAATGCTTTGGGCCCTTCTGTTCATCACTGCCTGGTACAATTGAGGTTCATGACTGGCTTTTGCCGCTGATGTTCATTACTGCCTCAGCCATTGATGAAAATGTTAGTTTGGGCTTTGAAGCTCGCAACTGCTTGAAGCCACTGATGATCATTACCTGAGGCCACTAATGCACATTATTGCGTGGTCACTGATGATCATTACCTGAGGCCACTGATGCACATTATTGCGTGGTCACTGATGATCATTACTTGAGGCCACTGATGCACAATTTTGCATGGTCACTGATGATCATTACCTGAGGCCACTGATGCACATTATTGCGTGGTCACTGATGATCATTACCTGAGGCCACTGATGCACATTATTGAGTGATCACTGATGATTATTACCTGAGGCCACTGATGCACATTATTGCGTGGTCACTGATGATCATCACATCCAGGGCGACTGATTAATGGACTGCGTAAGGCCTAAGAAGCTTACAAATGCTTCAGCCCATCAAGACAAGTCACTGACTGGTGCCATTAAAGCTTGTTAATACATGTGGCCAATGGGGTTTATTACATTACGTTCTGGTGTTTGTATATATGAAGAATTTAGGTCTACAATTGCGGGTATCTGAAAGTTTCAATACAGCTCTGCACAATGGTGTTTGCAGGCGTAACAGTCAGTGTGTGGTTGTATATATATATATATATCAGTATATTGACTTTTTTTTGCATATGTGCCTGAATTCATTCTATACGTCAATGAGGGCATAAATATTTTGTGCGTGCACTATGGAAAGTCAACCCTATTGACTATTCAACTGCTTGTTTATTTTGATTTTCTTTTCTCATATCATAGTTAAAACAATGCAGAGATGTAATCTTCTGAAAGATTTACGAGTTTCTGTGTTCTGAGACCACCATGTAAAAGGTAAAACCTTTATTTAATAAATTGCTCTGACCATTCTGTCATCCTTTGCAGCCTTCTCCTTTGGAGTGGATTTCGATTGCAGAACAAATGACATTCTTCGGTGTCAAAATCAAAATTCATTAGAAATTTCCGGTGAAAGGCTTCTTTGATCATGTATGTCTTTCACATGGCAATCTGTATGAAATGTATGAGCTGATCCCAAAGGGGGCTGATGAAATTACTTTTTGCTGCAAGGTGGAAGTATTATGTGATAAGCCTGATCATGTAATACAAACACAATACACAAAAGTGGACCTCAGATTCACCCTTAGCAGCCTTAGCTCGGTCCTGGTAGTGTAGCTTGAGCAGTCAGGCATACTCAGGGGAACATGTGTTAAGCATGTCACAGTACCACCATTGACAACAAGTAAGTGACACGTCTCGAAAGAAACCTTGACACCAATTTATAAAATGAAAATGTATTTTTGTATAAATATTGACACCAAAAGAAACTTGATTCATGGAAGATAACCGGAGTTATCGACTTTCAAAACATTAGAAACTAAATGCAGTTCAGGCTGACAAACGATCATCATCAAAGTCAAAGGGGATGCAAGACACTCAGCAATGCGATACATGCAAGGTGATATCAACACAATTCTTGTAGTTTAGGTTCTGTGGGCCCCTTGACCAAGACTCGACAAACACTCTTTCTTTACCTTGCCTAGGGAGTCCAGGTGTAGAGGTTGCCGGGCTGTCCTTGGTGCTGAGGGCATCCACAGTAGCTGTAAAATGCAGCAAAACCACACTTCTCGATGAAGATGCACTTTGGTGACCCAGCACTTTGATCCAACCGCTGGATTTCATTTACATTGCTCTGTAAGGTAGCTGGCTGGGGAAATATCTATTACAGCGCAGGCATTACATTGTGGTGCCTTTACAATACAGTCAGTACCATGACTGTCATGATACCACAAGTTCCATTGCAACGCAAGTCATTGTAACGACTTGCTTTAGGGAATGGAGTGTTGGAATGCTTTGGGATTTTAAGTTCAACAACTTTCCTACTGATACACAGACTGGAGTTGGAATAGTAATTTAAACTATTCTAAAGTCCAGCAATTACCTAAAGCAAGTCGTTGTAATGACTTCATTGTAATGGAACTCTTGGTAATGACACAGTTCTGGTTTTGACTGCGTTGTTAAGCTAGTCGTAGTTTAGACATGCATGGTAATATATGATATTCAGCTGGCACCTGTCAAGTGTAGGTCAGGTTGTGCCATAGATGCTTTACCACATGCTTGACGACAACTTCTTCAGGATGCAGAAACACAGCAGCAGGGTGATTGTCAACGTTGGTCATTGTTGCTGTGAGGTGCTCCTGAGCTGAAGATGACGATGGAGAGGTCGATCACCCAACTGGTGAACACCAAGCCTTGGCTGTGGCAAATGTAGTCTTCAAATTCTTTAGTGGATGGAAGTCTACAGGAGTGGACCAGCGGCTCAAAACTTGACTTTAGCTTAGTTACCAGTATGGGCCTGCAGGACACCACTTCTCGTTGGGACCCCTCTTGACAGGCCCAGTGGGTTTCAATTCTTGCAACACAGAACACTGAATCTTCTTCAGTTTGCAGGTGACCGGTGTTACCAGTCAGGCTATTCTAATTTGGATATCTGGTGTCCACTAAAGTCCCTGTTGCTGTGAGCAATGAGTTTTCACCACAGACAAACTTTGATATGCAGTATAAGGTCTCTTAAGGACACCTAAGTTCTCCTCTGTGTGTGCTGTGACTGAGTTCAAAGACCAGATTTCTGTGACGACATTTTCTTTATACTCCTTCTTGGATGCCAACGTAGAAGGGAGTTACTGGTGCCGGGGGAGCCCCTTAAATCCTAGTTTAAGGGGTGTAGAGGGCATGAAGGATAGTGGCCATTGGGCTACTGGTCCCTGTGGCTAACTTGCCCCTGAGGTGATAACATCCGGTGGGTTTGCAGCACCGTTCTACAAAGAGTCCTCTACTTCACAGTCTGCATATTGGCAGAACACTTCCTTGGCTACATTGTACAGACCCGCTAGCCCACCCTAAAGGTGTGTGTTTGGAGATGTACGCCTCATGAATAGCTAATTTTCCCATCTGTCGGGCTGGACAGGGCGGGAAGGGCTTTGTCCTCAAGTGGGGGACAAGGAATTTACACATCAAAGGTGGAGAAAGCCTTTAAGACTCAATGTCATGATGACTATAAACACTTGCCATCATGGGAGGGAGGACGTGTGACTTCCTTCTTGCCCAGGCCTTTGTCTCCACCCTGGGGAAGTGCTAGAACATCCCACCAGGAGGGCAGACTCTTCTGGTGGTGGAAAATAGTTCACAGAAGGCTGCTAAGGCACCGGGTCACTGTATCCTAGTGGGGGTGCCCACTCAGTGTGGCACCCCAGTGAATGCCAGCTCACCCTCGACAGGAGAATCATTTCGAGGGTGAAATAACACAGCGTTTGACACCAAACACAACACTATTCGGTTGTTCCATAATGGAGCTGGTTATCTTGAGTTTCCTCGGTAGCCAGTCCATGTTACTCCATGGACTGCCAGTCACTCATAGTAAAACCTTACTTTCCAGGGTTACTGTAGGGATAAATATGTATAAACATTTATGCCTACACTTTTAATGTAATGCACTCTACCTCCTGGGCCTAGGAGGAGAACCTTAAAAGTTACTAACTCATATGAAGGCAGAGGGGTGTTGCTGCAGCACATGGTGTGTGCAGAACCCCTCTCGAGCAGACAGGCTGCTCATGCAGGGCTGCAATTGCAGACCTGCAAAAATAGATTTATTTGGGTCACACAGGGTGGCACAATAGAGTGCTGAATCCTTGGTGACCTCTTTACCACCCTTGCTCCGGGTACCACTGGTACAATATACTAGGAACTTGTAACTTGCCAATTGAGTGTACCAATTAACATCACTTTCAGGGGAAGAGCACAAGAACTGCGGCCTGGTTGGCAGGTCCCAGTAAACTATCAGAGTAAAAAAACGGCATCCCGCAGTCTAAAATGGGGCTAAAAGTGGTGGGCATCTGCACCGGAGCCCAGTTCCTAATACTTTTCCTGCTGCCCTCCTTCATGTGGTACAGTGGAAAGCTGTTTTATGAGATTGTGTCTTAATAGACAAGTATGAAAAACCTGTTCACATATCTTTGTCAGAGTGTCCTGTGGAAGTTCAGAGTCAGCATTTCATATTTTTCTTTGTTATGTTATGGTATATGTTATGTTATAGGTCATTTGTAAAGCGCACGGCTTCTCCTAAGAGTGTCCTGGCGCTTTGTACAACTTATACATCTTGCAGACATCCTGGAGAAGCTCATCTCATGTTCTGCTTTCTATGTAAATATTTTAAATGGGTAATTCCTTGAAAATTCCCTTTCAGATATATTACTTTTATTCTTATTATGGCACAGGTGAATATTCCAGGCAAGTGTGACACACAGATAGAATATTGTGGACGCGTATCCCACAGGATCATTAGCCAAAAACAACTTTCTGACTCCACAAGTCATCCGCATGATATTGAATGTCCCCTCTTTTCTTGTAGCTGGTGAACATAAGGCTCACAAGGAAAAATCAAGGATCGAGCCTGCACAGCAGCCATGTGGATCTTCAGCTCATCTGACTTAAACCAAACCCAAGTATAAGGATTTCCTGTGACACAAGGGAGGATGGATGATATGTTTGAAAAACTGAAGAATTGTGCCTACTGGTGAACCTGAATTTCTCTGTGACTTGTCTTCTGTACACCATCTGACTGTATGTAGTGAGCACTAGGGGCACAACTCAGTGCTGGACAAAAGTGATACCTTAAAACTTGCTTTAAGGCACTCTGTAGATTTGCAGGAGCGTTTATAGCCCTTTTTGCATCTAAAACAGAATGTGGGGATTTTAAGGTAAGTAACTGTGATAAGTGTGTTTTGAGTGTACTTTGGATGCACTGTGTCCAGAACCATCAACCTATAACTTATAACTATGGAGATAATGAGACTGGAAAATTTGGTGGCACATGAAACTGGAACTCTCGTTGCTGTAGTCATTGAATCGCAGCCATTTCAGCGAGAGTCCCGGGTTTCTGAGTGGCACCATCACTGAAAAAGCCTTCATCCGTTGCTGAGATATAGATCATTAACATTTGTTTTCACATACGTTGCCATGGGCCAGGTGCCAATAGTTGCACTCTGTTGACTAGGCTGTAACTTAACTTTCTGGAATTGTTCCTGGTGTTACCTCACTGAATTCAACAGTGGTAAAACATTTAACTATCATTATTATTCAAATCACTCGTAGTTAGTACTTACATGAAGGTTGGCCTCAGAGTGCAAGAAAAGTTCGTTTTTGTTTATGTCTTGTTTTACTTGTTCGATCATTCGATGATGCAACTGAAAACTTGGAATATGTCCAAGACATAGCTCTGACAGGTGAGTTACTTTTAGAGAGTATTATTTTGTCTTAAACTGTATCTGAGTTCCACGCTCTCATCAACTCTTCGAATAAGCTTTAAGCTTTCATTGCTCCTGACTTTGGCGCGTCACTCTCACTGCTCTCTATATTCCCCCTCCCACAAGTGTACATTTGCTGAATGACAAAATATTATATTCCTCCTAATTTACACTGTAATGCGAAGGATAAATGTATTAGAAAGACAGAGTCTTGCCTGAATGTGAGTGTGATCAACAACCGGAATGTTAGAATGGCAGATCGAAATTCAGAATGGAGGAGACAACTTAAATGTAAATGTGCGAGGCTGCTAAAATGTGGTTATTGAAGAGATCTGCAGTCAGAGTGAGAGAGATGCAGTTGGAATCTATGAACTGTGTCCAGACAGGAATTAACTTTCTCCAAGAGTCAGCATTAGTTACTTAAATTTACTTCGGGTTTTTTAAAATCTTTTATTTGTGCCAACGATACCTTCTCTCTGGCGATCCTACAATGGCACCTCTATCTGTAACTTCTTTAAGCTGTCCTGCAACCTTTTTGTGAATTAATCTAATTGTACTTTTGATGACTCATAAAAATTCAAAGTTCAAATTTCTTTATTCTGTGTAAAACCATCAAGTACATATGAAAACAAAACATAATTTAAAATCATCTATACAAATTTCAAACAAACAATATAAAAACACACAAAGACAGAAAAAAAAGCGTAAATATGTCTAAACATTTATCATTGCTTATACCTGAGCTTTAAAAAGTCATAAAATATTTTAATCAATAAGCGCTTCCTGCTTACAGCAAACATTTATCAAAAAGCGGCTGAATGAGAAGACAATTCAGTTTCTAGGATTCATTGGGCATCCTGGAAATGCAGAATCCCCTAATTCAGAAATATTGGGCATATCCACCTCCGATGCAGGGCTTTATACCCCTGGCAAAAAGCACAGGATGTAGCCCAATGTTTCAGCAATCAGGTTGCAAGCATGGCAGACACCAAAATCATGCTCCTTGCCCCGTTTGCTACTAAATGCCTCCCTTCAAAGGTAAACAGCCTGGGCGGAATTTTAAGTAAAGCCTTTTAGCTAAGGGTGGTGTGATGGTGCCCAGAACTGCTCCTTCAGCCGCCCATGTGTCCCCCTAGTACGCTGCGGATTATATACAAAGGCCCAGTAGGTGAACTTCACATGAGCAGGTACCGGCTTACCAACATTCTCAGGGTTCTTCCACAAAATGGATAAACACAACTTGTTGAACCATTGTAAATAAAGTGCAACCACAGAACCTTCATGGCTCCACCCATTCTCAACAACTTCCTTTGGCGGCACTTATACTGACATTGGAACGATACAGAGAAGATGATCATGGCCCTGCAAGGATGACTCTTATCATTTTGCTGTTTTGTTCTACATTTTAATGACCTTATATCTCATCCCCGTTTGTCATCTTGCTCCTTTCTGCACATTAGACTGAAACATTTCCGAGGAATGAGACTAATTTAATCTTAGTTATATTGTTGCAGGCTTTTCTATTTTATACCTAGAGAGATCATGTAGTGTTTGGAATATGTGGGCATCATCAAAAACCATGTCCATGTGGAGCTGGGAGAGCCGTAGGCAGGGGCGGCTCTAGACTCATGGTGGCCATGGGCAGGGAGCGTAGGTAGGGGGCCCCGGAAGAGGGGGTCCGGGTGGGGCGGAGTGCGGAGGCCAGTAAAGAGGGGAGGGGGTCAGGGTGTTTGGAAGTGGAACAGAGCCGGAGGCCACCAAATCCCTGCCAGGGGCCACCACGCAAATATGTATCCATCCTCAGAGGATTATTATATTAAGGATATATATTGGCGTGGTGGCCCCTGGGGTTTGGTGGCCCTGTGCAGGTGCACAGCTTGCACATGCCTAAGGCCGCCCCTGCCGTAGGATGGCAGAACCTCAGCTGTTCACTATTGGAAACCATTGACATGCTGGAGTCACGCCACAGGGCTGCTCTATTTTTGGGGCTGTTCCCATCACTGGACACCCCTGCCGGGACCAACATGCCACTCTGAGCTATGAAATGAGACAATGGCACACTTTGGCAGTTAGATTTGAAAAAAGAAAAGGAAATGTCAAGTAATTTTGATCAGTGCATTAATTGTAGCTTCACCGAAGGCTTGGCATTCTGTACCAGTAGGCCTGGATCTGATAGTATGGTGGGTGGCACTGCACCATAGAGGCAGGGGTGTCCAGCAGTCTTGGGAATCGTCTGCTATATTCAATATGACCTTCTATGTTTCAAACTCATTTTTTATAAGCTAGGATTGGCAGTGAAACATGTATCCCTAATCCTGTCTGGGACATGATTATAGTGTCTGTCACTGAAAATGCTACAATGTTTGCATAATTTTCAGACGACAGTAAAAGGCTTCGGTCTTTTTCCATTTTAATTTTCTGTCATAAGCACTCTGCACCCAAAAAACAGATGTGAGTTTATCTCCAAGCCAATATCGGACAACGCGCATTTTCTGATGTAACTTTTTCATGCATGTGAACAATTTTGTGCACAAGGTTCTACCTGGGAAGCCATGATGAGCAATGAGACAGGACCGCAGAACGTAGCAGAAATAATCAGTTTAAAATAAATCCGTTTCCAACCAGTGCTTTTTATTTAAAAAGAAAGGGTACTTAAATGCACACGGCTAAATAATATGCACACAATTCGAAACTGTACACGATTTCAGATGACGTTTTAAATTAAAAAAGCCATGAAGATTAAAAAAGAATGCAAATCACTCATCCTAAAGAAATGCCACATCGGGTAAACAATCCTATAAACCTTGGTGCATATTTATGTAAATGTAATGCAGCGCAGAGCAACACGCCACCTTGCTGCGCTACGCTGTATTACAGGGAAAGTGCAGGAATGAGCAGTATTTATTATAATATGGTGCATTTCTTTCCTATGTCCAGTGCTGGTGCACAATTGGCTGTTTAATGCCAAAGCAGGCATGGTGCAAGGTGCTTGAAGTGCATACAGGATTGTTTTTGTGCTGGAAGGTGCACCTTATGACACAAAAACAATCCTGAGAGGCATATTCCTCTTTCTCTGTGTGCTACAGAATGCAACACACATAGAAGATGTAACAAAGAGAAATAAAGATGTTTCTCCTGGTTATGCCTCCCCTGAGAAGGTATATCATTTTGATGCATTCCCAGGTCTACCAGTGATGTAAATCAGGCAATGTATCAAAATCCAAGGGAGTTGCGTGGGAAAACCCACGCAATGCGCATGGAACGTCTTATCAGGGCAGACGCAGTGATTTGCTTTGCGTTTTGTTTCTCCTGATGTATCAAGCCATGCAGGGCCACACAAAGTGGATTTCCGTGGCTTGATGAATTACATTTTAGGGTATGCATTACACATGCACCGCGTTGGATGGTGCAAACAAGATGCAACCCCTTAATAAATAGGGCCTTCAATCTGTTTCTGTTATTTGGGAGTGTTAGAACTGGGGGTCTCTAGTTGGCAGAGGTAGATACCACTGTCCAAATAGGGACCCTTGCTTCTAGTCAGGACAAGGAGATAACCCTCTCAGATAACCCCTGCTCGCCCTCAAGGTAGTTTGGCCTGAGCAGTCTAGGCTAACCAGAGGCAATGCGTTAAGTATTTGTACCAACACTCACAGTAACACAGTGAAAACACCACAAACTGATTCCACAACAGTTTAGGAAAATAAAGATATTTATTCTAAACTACACAAGACCAAAACGGCAAAAATCCAACATACACAATTCAAGGATACGGTTTCAAAAAGAGTTCTTTCAGGTTGTAATCAAAGTTCTTTACGTTGCGTTAAAATAATCCACAGATGCGTGAAAAGTTCACAGTTGCGTCACGTTTACTCACAGTACCTTTTAGATGCAACAAAGTTCCACAAGCAGGAAGCTGGTGCGGTGGAAACAAGCGATGCGTTACTCCTGAGACCCTGGGGAGGCGATGCGACAGCCCCGCTGCAGCAGCGGGCGTGCGGCGACGAATCCGGTCTGTAAGGGGAGGAAAGCAGCTTGCGTAGATTCCGGTGCGTAGGTTCCGTGGGAAGTCTGTTCTCGCAAAGGCACGATGCGATGATCTCGTAGGTGGCTGCGACGATCTCCGGGGCGACGATGCGCGGTCCAGCGTGATCCTCTCTCTCGCAGCTCCTCGGTGAGATGCTTCTGCAGCGATGTCTGCAGCGACGTGATGCGGTCCGCAAGCAAGCGGCGCGGCGTTCTCACCCAGACGACAGGCTCTGCGACGACACTCGCAGCGATGTTCGATTCTCCCGCACCGGTCTGGTGCGTCCCGCAAACGAAGGGTGCGACGGCTCCGGCAGCGATGTCAGGCGCTGCGCCGATCTCGACCTTCGTAGCGGCGGGAAATTTCTCGCACTGTCGGGGATGCGCTCCGCAAGCGAGCGATGCAACACTTTTCAGCTTCACAAGTTTCTCAGCTTAGTCTCAAGCTTCCCAGCTAAGGTTCAACTTCTAGAGGCCCCACGACTGGATCAAGCACTCTACGAAGGACAGAACTCTCTCAGCAGAGTTCGGGGAGACTGGGGGTGAAGTCCTTTTGTTCCTGGGACTTCGGAAACAGGGAGCCAGCTCTTCTCAGGCCCTTGGAGATTCCTTACAAGACAGGGGACACAGCTCACAGCAAAGTCCTTCCCCTCTCCTTGGCAGCAAAGCAACAGCTGGTCAGTCCAGCAGAGCAACAGCGGGACAGTCTTCCTTCTTCAGAGTCAGCTTTCTCCTTGGCAGAGGTTCCTTCTTGATTTCCAGGATGATCTAATTTCTGTTGTCAGGGGTCCTGTACTTATACCCCTAAAGTCTTTGTTCTCTCAGTGCATGTGGGCCCTGAGCCCGGCCTGAACCAGTTCTGGGTGGATCCTGAGCACTTTGTTTTGCTGGCTGCATCTTTCCTTTCAGAGTGAGGGGCAGAGTCCTCAGCCGCCCAGCAGGAGGTGGAGCCAGCATTGTGGCAGGCAGGCACAGCCCTATTCAGCCCAGGTGCTAACTCCTCCCACCACTCAGGTAGCAATTGCTCCACTCAGCCTAGTGCTGACTCATCCAGCCTCTGGGGGGACTCCCCAGCCCCTGTCACTCACAAACCAGACAGTCAATACACAACCAGTCTCAGGCACACAGAAGGGTCAGACAAGAGAACAGCAACTTTCTAAAAGTGCTGTTCTCAAACACAGGATCTAAAAACCACCTTTCCTAAAAGATGCGTTATTAAATTCTGAGTTCAGGGATACTAGATACTTATGTCCTATCTTGCTCCTATGGGAAGAAATGCCGTTAACCACTGTAGCCAGCATCCCCCATGTTAACCTATGGAGCAAGATAGCCTTACAATAGTGAAAAACTAAAATGGCTGTAATTCACTACCAGAGCATGGTACCTGCACTAGTACATGCTCTACCTTTCACATACACTGCACCCTGCCCAGGGGGGTACCTTGGGCCTTTCATAGGGGTGACTGTTGTGCACGAAAAGGGAAGGGTTAGGCCTGGTCAGCGGGGACGCGGACCAGGAGGACATGGCAGTTCTAAACTGCCCGTAGGCGCTGCAGTGGCAGGCCCGAGACACCATTTTAGGGCTACTCCTGTGGGTGGCACAATCAGTGCTGCAGGCCCACTAGTAGCATTCGTCATCACCGGCCCTGGCACACCCTGTGCAATTTACTAGGGACTTCGTGGTGATACAAATATGCCAAACATGGATATCCAATCATGATAACAATTTACATAGGGAGCACTCACACTCTGGCACTGATCCGCAGTGGCAGAGTGTCCAAAGCATCTAAACCAGCAAAAACGAATCCAGCACAGCATCGAAAAACACAGGAGGCAGAGGCAAAAAGATAGGGGTAATCACGCCAAAAGATGTCAGGTCTAACAGGGAGTTACCACATGATAATTTGCAATTTGTCCCAAACACTGAAAAATAGAAACACCCTTGAAGCAGGCCTCGTGGAAAACATATAGCAATGGAAAACCTCTTATTTTTGGGGAATGTTGTCATAATCTAAGAAGAGACCCGTACTGCCTTTTAGACTACATTCCACAGCAGGAAAATCATAGCCTACTTACTTTGATATAACATGTTTAGAACCATGAGGTCCCTACATAGGGAAACTGTTGAGCACTGCATGAGTACTGGCTGAGTGTGATTAAGTCCACCCCACACCTAAGCTTTTAACTCTTTCTGCTAATGAGATGACACATAGGCAGAGTCTGTTTACTATGCCAAGCGGGCGGGATTCAGAGAAAAGTAAATAGAAAACAACAGCTATTATTGGGATTCTTTTCTCAAATTAATCCGTAAGTCTTAACTCTGTGTCAAACCTTCATCTGAATGTTCACTGTACAGAAATTAACATGGTGATTGAGTATCTCAGATTTAACGTGCATCAAATTATACACAAATATTAATAACAAATAGGGTCTTTCCAGCTTCATTGTAAAGTACAGATGACTTGTGAAAGCAAAATATCCACTGTCTTTAGGAAGCTATCCAGGAGTAAGTAGAAAGTAGAAAAAATGTATTGGGCTTGATTAATTAAAACCATTGCATACGTTAAAACATAATTTAAAATATCTTGTTCATATACAGTTAAAAAGCACTATTAAAAGACCACATTTTTAGCTTCAGTTACAATTTAAAACGAGAGGAAGAGGTCGTTGGACACAATTGTTGGACCTTTTTCCATTGTACCCTGTAAAATTGTTCCAGATAATCGCTGTTTTGTTGTAAATAAGTCATTGGCCAACAAGGAAAGATTCTTCAATATCTTTGCCTTAAAACATATTGTACGTAAACAACATTGCAACACTCCACCAGGATAAAACCCAACAGTACAACTATAATGAAGAGGCACTGATGGCAGGCCTACGTTTCTTTGCCACAAGTTACTGTTTTAAGTTGAAGAGAAGAAGGAGAGTTTTGAAGGCATAGGCTCCGTTGGTAAATCTTCTACCACTTACTCTTTTAAGTAAATTAATCGATCTAACGAACTTCTGTTGTAAATTGTTCCAAGGGCAACAAGGACAAATCTTTCAGTCTCTTAGCTGTTATGTCGAAAAACTTTGTTAGTCGACAATTTAGCTGCATTCTCTCTGGATTGAAACACAGCAGTGATGCTTGTCTGCAGGTCCTAACTCCATACTGTCTGAACATAGGTTTTAACAGGGTAATTCTTATATCCCTTAGGTTGTTGCAGGTGCAGATAACCTGAATGAGGTCCTCCCTCCACAGCCGCAAAGGCGACAATGCTGGTCACCACCTTTTCTCTCCCAAGGAGGAAGAAACTGGTTAATTGCACTGATCCCCAAGTGGAGTTTTAAGAATTTTTCCTTGGTGATGGTTTTTATTCCGATGTTCAAGTATGATTGAGGTTTTAAAGCTTTGTACGTATTTAGTACTACCCAGCCATTAGATCGTTTGGATAGCGTATTTTTGTTCTCTATAGCTGACAGTTGGCGGGTTACCTTTGTTACAGCTTTTTTAAATACGGAGTGTGACACGTAAATCTCCAAAGATCTGTCAGACCTAAAAGTTTGATGGGTTCCTGCAGGTACTCTCTAGCTGGCGATTTTTTAGGGTGAAGTAACTCAGTCCAAAGATGGTTATTCAAGGACCCTTCCTCTGCTTCTTTGATTTTGTGCCAGCATTTTACGTATGATCCCCTTCTTTCAATTGACTGTTTTTGTAGCCCAAACTCCAAAAGTATTTGGGCCAGGGAAGCATGCTTTAGGGAGCGAAATATATGCGTTGGTTATTGGGTTCTCCAGGGCTGTTGCGTCTTTGCCTTTAATCGATGTGCTCCTGTATGTTATTGTAGGATGAAGTTTTGCTCGCAGGACTTTTATTAAGGGTCAAGTGTTATCCTGGAGTAGTGAACTCTTGAAAGGAACCAAACTGAAGGCATAAGGATCCAAGTGTAGAGTGAAAATATGAATGGAGAAATGGGAGGAGAGCAAGAAGTTCAAAAACCTTTTCAGCCTAAGGATGAACTTTATGGGAAACCTAAAGGAAACAAGGCAGTTGAGCTTATGACAGTCAATGCACTCAGCAAATGGGAAGCCCTGAAATTTAAGAAATTGCCAGGAGCAATATTGAATGTGTTAACTGCTTAGAAATGTGACCTACCTACCTAATGTGGAAGTTCCAACCCGCACACCCACCACCCCAGCAACCAATGGCCCTCTATTACTGCATAATTCTATTGGGCATGTAAATAATAAAGCTCTGCCAAGGGGTCTGGAGACTGTCTTTATAGTAATTAAACTTAGGACCACGTTTTCCATATTTTAAGTGTCCATGTGAAATATGTTTTTTTATACCACTGAATATTGTGCAAATCCCAAAAATGTGTAACATGTGTACGAGTGTGTAGATCTGTGTGCATGTATGTTTGTGTCTGTGCATGTACTTACCAAATATATTAAAACATTTTCCTTGTATCCAGCCTTGGCCAGGGGGGACTAATTCATTGCTTTACACAGAAAAGTTACACAAGGGACTAAAAGGCTCCTATATTAAACCATTTGAAAAGAAGCAAAGACTTGGTGAGCAGTACCCAGAAAACTAAAGGCCAATATCTAATTAACAATTCCTGGTGATATTTATTGAAAACACACCATTTATTTAGATCTTTGATTTCCTGAAGCATAATAACCTCATATTAAACAGACAGATAGGCTCATTAAACTGGAAGTGGCACTTGATCTGTATTAATCATATCTGGAATTACCTCAGGAACCCTATTCATATCAGTGTAGTCCCTGCCCTTCCTCGTAATCGACTTGTTACTTGTCTTTTATATTGTTATTTGTACGAAATTGAATTTTTATTTGAAGTGAGCTACCACACAATTTAAGGAGTAATCACAACTCTTGTCAGGGTGAAACCTCATAGTCACTAAATTAATCTCAGCTCAACCACCTGATAGTAATGACACAGGGAAGACAGGCTTAATTTAGGGCAATTAGAACATTATTTATGGATGACCAACACAGTATTAAAGTCAAAACACAAAGGAATAAAAAACTCAAAATAAATCGGGAACACTGAGTGGCATTTATTAAACAAAATGACATTGAAACTACAAAAATCCAATAAAGGGGACTGGAGGTATGATTTATGAAAGTTAAATAAATACATACAGCACTAAAAAGTGTAAAGTACTAATGGTGGTCAATGATCATAGTAGGTGACCTAGGCATGATTTAAGGCCAATCATGATGGAACCCTGTTTGGATACAACAAACTAATTAGTCAACCTGAAACCTAGAGGTTGCAAGGTTTGAAAAAGATTCTAAGTCCTAAATCAAAAAGGGACTTTTTAACTTTTTAAAATTGAAAATCCTCTCCTCGCAGGTCGAACCTGAAACTGTTGTTACTGCAGTGGAACAGCAGGTTGGATCCCTGAAGCAGGTTGGTCCTGCTGATGCTCAGGAACTTTTCAAGTTTTAATTGGGAAATCTTCTGAGTCCCAATGCACAAAGGGATTTTGTCTTTTTTTCAGAGGTGTAGAGAATTCCACGTGGGAGAAAGCTGAAATTCAATCCAACTCTGTGAAACTGCTGGTCAAATACTTTTCAGGGCTGGCCCTGCGGCAGCTCCAGTGCAAAGGTTGTTCAATATATCCAGTCTTCCTACTGGTGCCCAGACAACCACAGGGGTGCACTTGTATGGCCACAGACAGCAGGTCTAGTTCTCTTCTGATATTTCACAGT
The DNA here is from genome assembly GCF_964263255.1 of Lissotriton vulgaris. NCBI lineage: Eukaryota > Metazoa > Chordata > Amphibia > Caudata > Salamandridae > Lissotriton > Lissotriton vulgaris. The sequence goes on along the minus strand of NC_141695.1, from coordinate 954,984,320 downwards.
ACCAGAAATCTTATTAAGATTGAGCCTTTGTATGATGCATTTATGGTTGCCACCAGCTAATGGGTGAGGGTGAATCGTGGGCACTCCATAATGAATGGGGTAAAAAGTCCTAGGTGCAAGCTTATCCACTTTTTCAGTAGTTTCTGCTTGCTTTACCACAAACATGCTCACAATTCCATGGGCCAGGGCATTTTCAACTTGGTAAACGTCGTCAGCCACAATTAACCTGGTCTTTAAGGGCTAGGAGTATGTGGGTGGGACTGTCAAAAACAGGAGACAGGTGTACTGTGAAACAAAGCAGGTTTCATCTGTGCCCAGTCAAGCTATACACAATAATTGTTCTCTTTTCCTGATATTCTGCTGAGCTCAGAGGAGTCATCTCTGCCCATTCACATTGACCTTTCAATCATGCTGACCTATTGTGTAGCTCCAGGGAGAAATTGCACACCTCCCTCACACGTCATTCAGGCCAAGTACATATTTGGAGTTTTTCTTAAAGGAAAATGGGATGTGTTTCCAAATGAACAATGAAATGTTTCAGTTTCTTTGTTTGAGAGTAGGCAGTGGTCTGTGGGTCCATGACTGCTCTTAAAAAAAAATTTCACTGGTATTCACAAAGGGGAAGGGGTCCCCAGGGACCATTTCCCATTTGCGACTGGCTTCCCACCAAGTTGATGTAGGCAGTAACTGCAAATGTTTTGCTACCGCATTCCTGTTGCAAAACATTCTTACGCCCCCCTGCAACTCGCTATTAGGAAGAGACGCCTTTGGCATTCCCCTTCCTAATACAGACTCACAAACCCTATTTTGCGAGTTGGATATAGGTTGCCAACTCAAAAATTAGGATATGTACATAGCAAAAGGCTCTTTATCAGTCACAAGTGGCTCGATTTGCAACCACTAAAATATGTTGTACAGGGGGCCCCTAATCCTTTTGATATTAAATTGTCACGTTTCTTCATCTCAAAGACCTCTTTGCAGTGTAGCTCTTTTTTGTCAACCTTAGTTCACATTTCAATATTAGAAATTTAAGTTAAATGATGTTAAGTTTCATTTTGTTGAAGTGTACCACCGCTTAGTATTTTTTATTCTTGGTATGCAGGTTGCTGTTATGTTTATTAAGATGGTTTTTTTATTTTTCTCTCGGTTTTCTCAACATAAACTAAGCCACAAGAACAACTGTGTATTAATGTGCCTCTTTAGCATTGTTCTGATTCATCAGATGGGGTACTCCTAACTCTTAATTACAAGGCATTGCATGTATTGCAGAATGCCATGATCAAGTGATCTCGCATGGGAGCAGCTTCCTTCAAAAGTGTAATAGACTTGATTGTGATGCCTAGGGTGGAGTGGGGGGTGAGAGCTAGAGGTTCTTAGCTCAGGCTGTACCACTTTGGATCTTTGTCCAAGCATCTCTACGAAAATTTGTAACCTCAAATCATGTCCTCAGAAAAGGGAGTGTATGTCTATGATGAAAAACAGGAGGAGGAAGACAATATATATATGTATATATATATTCACTGAAAAAATAAAGGTTTCAGGCCTGATTATGGTTAGGAATTAGAAATTAAAAAACCTTTGAAATTCACTGAAAAAAACATAGGTTTCAGGCCAGATATAGTTAGGAATTAGCATTTAAAAAACCTTTGAAATTCACTGCAAAAACCATTAGTTTCAGGCCTGATATAGTTAGGCATTAGTATTTAAAAAACCTTAGAAATTCACTGAAAAAAACGTAGGTTTTAGGGGTGTTATAGTTAGCTGGACATTTCACTCGTACAAAACCACTGAAATTCCTCTCAGCAGTTCTACCGGGACTTTGGAGATTCCTGCATTCCTGCATTGTACCTGACGGGACTGCGAGGACCAGCAGCCCCCTTATCCCCCTCAGCTGTGTCCTCTTCCCGCCTCTACCTGCCACAGCTTAAACTGCTCGCGGCCCCCTCTTCGCTGGAGCCACTCGCAGCAGTTCTAAAGGGATTTTGGAGATTCCTGCATTCCTGCATTTTACCTGACGGGACTGCGAGGACCAGCAGCCCCGTTATCGGCCTCAGCTGTGCCCTCTTCCCGCCTCTACCTGCCACAGCTTAAACTGCTTGCGGCCCCTGCTTCGTGGGAGCCGCTCGAAGCAGTTCTACCGGGACTTTGGATATTCCTGCATTCCTGCATTGTACCTGACGGGACTGTGAGGACCAGCAGCCCCGTTATCACCCTAAGCTGTGTCCTCTTCCCGCCCTCTACCCGCTGGTATAAAATTGACTACACCCACCGCTTCGCTGGGCGCGTGCCAGGCGAAGCACGGGCCAAGGGCAGGCCCGTTTAAGCCCGTTGTAGCCCGGAGGAGACCGTACCAGCCCACCTCTCTTTCATCTTCCTGTCCTATATTGAGGCTAAGCTGGCACCCTGTAAGTACCTGCCTGTTTTATTTCTTGTAACAGGGAAACGCTTGGGCGTGAAAATAGGTATAAGGCGCTGATATCGGGTGGTTATGTAGCAGGGACGCTGGACAATTCCATTATCAGAGCAAATTCAGTACTGGATCATGAAATAACTTTGATGGAGCGTCAGCTTTCTCAAGATATTGCCTTCGCAAAAAGATCCTCGCTGGGACATTTCGCGAATGCTCGTACACTAAAAGACACACTTCAAGTCGTTGCTAATGAAGTTCCTGAGACTGCACAAGCACTAAGATTGTGCAGGACTTGGGATCATTATCTCTAACTGGCGAGTCCCAGGCACCACCAGTAGCAGAGACTACCCCAGTAACAATTCTAGACAATAATTTGGCAGTTGATAGTCCAGAAAGGCCTAACACTCGGCAGTTACGTGAGGGGGCTGTACCCAAAAGGAAGCGAGGTGCCCTAGCTTCAGGTGGCAGGAAGCCCAAGCTTGCAAAGCACTCGAATAACAGTGATTTTGCTGGTCAGGGACATGCCCAAGAAGGTTCCTAAAGCTCCGGATAACAGCTTAACACCATCTTTAACTGCAACTATTCGAGGAGGGGCAAATTCTATTATTACAACAGTCACAATGGAGCTCCCATTTATCTTAAAATTGGGCGCTCTTTTAAGGACATCACTTCAACCACTTGAAAAAAGACTCTCTCAGATAGAGCTAAGGTTGTCAAAAATTGAAAAAGCAACACTGGCGACCGTGGATTGTTTAAAGACCAATAAAGTGACTCTGGGCAATGTGCAAGGTAAAAATGGCCAGGGGGGATTGCTGTTACAAGATTCTGTATTACCACCTAATCTGTCCTCTGTATCTGTGACCATCCCAAACCGGGAATTACCCGCTGATCCTCCCGATAATGTCCCGATAATGGTTAATAAGGAGAAGTCCAATGAGGCACACCAATACCAACATGAAAGTGGCTTGATCAAGAAAATTAGAATCGATCTACCCCCAGAATCAAGCCTGTACGTAGTGGTTTTCGCAGGGGTCCCTGAACTAAGCGATGGTAGTAGGGAATCCTACATGTCCCTAAAAAACAAAGTCTCAGATTGGCTAAACAAAATCAGACAGCTCCCGGGTCATATCAGTAGTGACATTTTGATGGTTCGTAGGGTGTCCTGGGTAAGTAATAGGCCAAAGAATTTAAAGGTGACTTTGTCTTGGTAAATTTTAAGGACTTGTGGATTGTAGCACATATATGCGAGTGGATACAGCACAATCCCGGAAAAGCTATACAATCTCTCCCACTGTCATATTTCTATCCTCCTGGCCCTCCGTGTCAAATATCTGACACGGAACCAGATTGGATACTAGTGGAGCCACGAGGGGCGAGTAGGGCAAATAAGGGCAGATTTGCACAACCTTTTATACCCAGTTACATCCCCACCCAAAACAGATATAGCTGCCTGGATATGGTGGATTGACTGCAGCACAATCACGGGGGTTTAATGGGGTCTTGCCAAGTAACTGAAACGAGGAACCAAGTCAATGTATTGAGAGGGAGTTCTATACATAATGAAGGAGATAAGACTGCAGGTAGTAGTTCTGTAACCTCAAAGTCCTCAGTCATTCAAGTTAACCTACAAGTGCCTAGTATAGGCACTAATGAACCTGCATTAAGTAGAGGCAACATATTGGGTTCTCCATTAAAAAAATGTATTAATTGTTATATTTTCTTTTTTATACTGATTTACTAAATTTTTTTAACTATTTATGTTTAGATATTTTATTTTTTAAATTACATTGTAATTACATTATACATTACATTGCAAAATAGACTTTCTCAGAATGAATTACTTTAGTTTAAATACTTTGCAAACAGGCAATAGACTTTTAAGTACAATAGTTACAGTTGTTGCAATGGGCAACACAATTTCAAACACAATGCAACATTGACCTCAATGTGTTTTTCTAGTTAAATGCAATTAGTTACTTAATAGATTACTTTTCTGACCACAGCACTGGATCCTAGATTCGGTCCTTGGACATCTCCTGTAAATGGTTGAGTAAAAGTGTTTTAGTTACAGCAGTGATTTTTAAGGAATATTACTGTATTTTAAAAGTTGAAAAATGTTTTCGCATAGAATCACCAATGTTATCCGATGGGAGGAAATTCATTTAGCAGGTAAGTAGTGTCATTACTTTTTCTTACTCAGTAGTTCGTCCTGGTTCCAGCACTGGAGCATCGCCTGTAAACTGTTGAAAGAATGTGTTTAAGTCATACAGACGATTTTTAAGGAATATTTTTAGTTTCTAAAAATAGACACTTAGAAACTTTTCTGGTGAAAACCAGACAATGGATTTCTATGGAAGGAAAATCAAGTTACTTGTATGTACAGTTAAAAGTACTTTTCAGGATCAGTACTGGGCTGAAAGATGCAGCACTGAGGTCTCTCCTGATAACAGGTGAGTAAATCGAAATTCGTAGTTCGGCTGATTTTAGAGGAATTTTTTAAAGTTCCAAAACTCCACACACAGAAGAATTTCAAAGTGAAACCAGTCAATGTTAGCCTATGGAAGGAAATTCAAGTTACTGTAAGTATGCTTAGAATTACTTTTCAGGATCAGTAGTGGGCTGAAAGATGCAGCACTGAGGTCTCTCCTGATAACAGGTGAGTAAATAGGAATTCGTAGTTCGGCTGATTTTAGAGGAATTTTTTAAAGTTCCAAAACTCTACACTTAAAAGAATTTCCAAATGAAACCAGTCAATGTTAGCCTTTGGAAGGAAAATCAAGTTACTGGTAAGTTCAGTTAACATTACTTTTTAGGATCAGTACTGGGCTGAAAGATGCGCACTGAGGTCTCTCCTGATAACAGGTGAGTAAATCGGAATTCGTAGTTCAGCTGATTTTAGAGGAATTTTTTTAAGTTGCAAAACTCCACACTTAGAAGAATTTCCAAGTGAAACCAGTCAATGTTAGCCTATGGAAGGAAATTCAAGTTACTGTAAGTATGGTTAGAATTACTTTTCAGGATCAGTAATGGGCTGAAAGATGCAGCACTGAGGTCTCTCCTAATAACAAGTGAGTAAATTGGAATTCGTAGTTCGCCTGATTTTAGAGGAATATTTTGCTCAATAGTGAAGGAAGGGGGCGGGGCCTGAGGTGACATGTGTGCAAACACGCCCTGTGGCGAGTTTTAAGTTAGGGAATCCTTCCTCTTCAATCCTGAGGTCCCCTGTGGGCCAACTAGCCCACCAGGAACCTCCAGTATGCGCCAGGGAGCTAACTTGCAGGGAGGTGTTCAGAGGCAAAGCACCCTTTTTACAACACTCTGCAATGCAGCTCAGTGATGCTTACTGAAGGTACCTGGTGGGATAGTTGGCCCTTAGGGGACCTCTGGATTTAAAAGGAATTAATTCCCCAACTTAAAACGTGCCACAGGGCATGTTTGCACACATATCACCTCAAGCCCTGCCCCCTACTTTCACCACTGTGCAAACATGCCCCGTAGCGCGTTCTTAGTTGGGGGATTAAGTCCCCTTGCATACTATGGGTCCCTGGGGGCCAACTAGCCCACCAGGAATCTCCAGTATGCACCAGAGGGCTGCATTGCAGAGAGGTGTAAAAAGGGGCATGGCCTCATTACACCTCTCTGTAACGCAGCACCCTGGCATGTTTGCAGAGGGGGAACTAATTCCTCTTGAATACTGGGGGTTCCTGGGGGCCAACTAGCCCACCAGGAACCTCCAGTATGTGCCAGGGGGCTGTGTTGCAGAGAGGTGTAAAAAGGGGCATGGCCTCTTCACATATCTCTGCAAGGCAGCCCCCTGGAGCATACTGGAGGCTCATGGTGGGCTACGTGGCTCCCAGGAACCCCCAGTATTCAAGGGGAATTAGTTCCCCCTCTGCAAATGCGCCATGCACTATGTGATATCTTGTACATTATGTATACAATGAAATGTAAGATGTTGGACTGAGTACATACCTGATAACCACCATGAAGCTAGTGATTCATAGAAATTCAATTGGAATATAAGAAATAGAAATTCAATCAGAATATAAGAAATAATTGGGGAAGAAGAGAATTAAAAATTAATGCATATCCAGAGGGGACAGAGAACATAATTGGATAAAGTACTTTACAGAGACTATGTTTGTATGCATCGTAAGCAAATAACAAAGAGTCTTAAGGGTTGAAAATGAATTAGAAATGTATATAGTTGTAAATAGTAGGTTAAATACCGATCACAAATTGATATGTTATACATTTATTCCCCCTTTTTCCACATCTTACACTGCTGCTTACAAACCCCCCCCCCCCCCCATGCCCCTTTTCTGGACTTGGTTGAAAATTTTAGAAATTTAATATCTACAATATTTGAATTTGACAACCCCTCTTTTTCTTTAAATACAGTTTAATGGGAGTACTTTACTGAAATGAGCAAAAATTGTTATCAGTTGACTGTATATAGAAAATTATTTGATCTGATTGTAAATACTTCATTTGTGGAAAAGGGTTTATTTTCGTACTTCACGTGAACTGCAAATACTCATAAAAAAGGATTTCGAGTATGTACTAGCCATATACCTAACTATGCAGGGTTGGAGGTCTCTATGGCCATGGAAATGGTAGAGGGTACTTATACACAGCACTATATTTAAGTAAGGTCTAGACCAAGGGACTCTATGGTCCAGTTGAAGGCAGGAAGCCGAAATGCGTAGACCGTCCATTTGATGCACTTTTCTTTGCACATGGTGTGTAAATAAATTGTGGAGAAAATCAAACTGTTATATATATATATGAACAAGGGAGCCTGACTCCCGAAACGCGTTGATGTTATACCTTGTCCTATAAAATAAAGTGAAGACTTTTTTCCTACCTTGGAGTGCCGGATGATTTCCTACTTCTACGTTTTTGGGTGATCTAATATCCAATATATATATATAATCACTCTATCCTCCGTCAAGAAGATCACCAGGGACACAGCGGGGCTTTAACAGATATTCTTTATTCAGGAACATTTGGCATGACCGGTTTCGGCTTGTGCCTTTCTCAAATGCTGCAGTCCGTAGGCAGTGTAGGCACCCACCTGCTAATTTAAACAAGCTCCTCCTTCCTAGTGGCGGTGGGCTCACCTGCAGAGGATTGTCTTTGCTTGCTTCTGTGTGAGGGACTACCAGTTCCAGAATACTGCGTGCTGACAGTCCGTGTGCAGTGTGGTGGGGATTCACAAAATTATATATATATATGTATGTATATGTATATATATATATATATATATATATATATATATATATATATATATATATATATATGTGTGTGTGTGTGTGTGTGTGTGTGTATATATTACCTACTGGCGATAGCCAGTAGGTATATATAGTTAGGATTTTTTCTCTATGGAACTTTTGAAAATTCTATGCCTAATAACTTTGGCGTTTGTGGACGGAATTGGCTGAAATTTTCAGGAAAATGGCACATTTTGTTTCTGAGCAGCTCCTGGAAATTTGGAGGGGGTTCGTCAAGGGGGGGCCGAGAAAAAAGGGGGGTCCCAAAACGCGTTTTTCCCATGTTAATTTCCATAGGGCGGTTGGCCTCACTTTTAGCCCGAACGGCAGAATGGATTTCCACGAAACTTGGAAAAATTGTAGGGACTGTTAGCCCGATGTGCCTTTGCTAGGTCTCAATATATGTGCTTCAGTGGATTTTGAGAAATTAACGTTTAAAACAAGATATATATCTGTAACAGCGCTCCGGGTAGCGCTCCGGTTAGCGAACTTTTCGCGTATCGGAACTTTGCGAAGCGAAGCTGATTGGCTCTCCGGTGTCTGTCAACATTCTAAACAGTCCGGAGCGGCCGCCATCTTGTCTCTCGGTAGGATCGAGAGACAAGAGGAGGCCAAAACAAAGGGGGAAATGAAGGAAAGGGGGCAAGGTAGACCCCTTCTGACCCCCTAGGATTGATGAGGGGGATATTATAGAGCCACGCGGGGCCCCAAAAAAAAAATGCGATTTTTTCGCCGTAGAGACGCGTCTTGGTACGCGAACCGGGCAGCTAAACGGGCAGCTAACCGGGAAGCTAACCGGCAGTGTAACGGGAGTCTGAGGAGTAGCTGATTGGCTGTCAACATTGTAAACAGTCCGGAGCGGCCGCCATCTTGTCTCTCAGTAGGATCGAGAGACAAGAGGAGACCAAAACAAAGGGGGAAATGAAGGAAAGAGGGCAAGGTAGACCCCTTCTGACCCCATAGGATTGATGAGGGGGATATTATAAAGCCACGCGGGCCAAAAAAAAAAAAATCTGATTTTTTCGCCGTAGAGACGCGTCTTGGTACGCGAACCGGGCAGCTAACCGGGCAGCTAACCGGGAAGCTAACCGGCAGTGTAACGGGAGTCTGAGGAGTAGCTGATTGGCTGTCAACATTGTAAACAGTCCGGAGCGGCCGCCATCTTGTCTCTCAGTAGGATCGAGAGACAAGAGGAGACCAAAACAAAGGGGGAAATGAAGGAAAGAGGGCAAGGTAGACCCCTTCTGACCCCATAGGATTGATGAGGGGGATATTATAAAGCCACGCGGGGCCCAAAAAAAAAAAATCCTATTTTTTCGCCGTAGAGACGCGTCTTGGTACGCGAACCGGGCAGCTAACCGGGCAGCTAACCGGGAAGCTAACCGGCAGTGTAACGGGAGTCTGAGGAGTAGCTGATTGGCTGTCAACATTGTAAACAGTCCGGAGCGGCCGCCATCTTGTCTCTCGGTAGGATCGAGAGACAAGAGGTGGGAAAAAAAAGGTGTAAATGAATGAAAGGGGTAAGGCAGACCCCTCCTGAACCCCTAGGATTGATGAGGGGGCTATTAAAGTTCCCTGCGGGGCAAAAGAAGAAAAAAAATGCGATTTTTCGCGGTAAAGGTGCTTCCTGGTACGTTAACCGGGCAGCTAACCGGCAGCGTAACGGGAGTCCGACATATTGTGTTTTTTGAACGTTTGTGATATGTGCACGTGTGGATTTTGTCTAATTAAGGTTAAAAAAATATATATATATCTTTAAGCGTGTTCTGGCGCGCTTATGTTTTGGGTTTGGTTTGCGCTGCAGAGACGATACGTCACGGTTATGCGATGCATCATGAGGCGTCTCACGGGCTACGTGATACGTCACTTAATAAAGAATATATTTTACAGCTATAGATATTAGCTTTTAAAAAACCAATGAAATTCACAGAAAAAACCATAGGTTATAGACCATATATAGTTAGGAATTTGCATTTACAAAACCTTGAAAATTCACTGAAAAAACCATAGGTTATAGACCATATATAGTTAGGGATTAGCATTTAAAAAACCTTATTTTATTTGCACAAAACCATTGAAATTCCATATATAGTTAGTTGCACTAACTATATATCGCGGACCCGCAATCCACTGCTAATGATGTCACATATTACATCATTCATGACATGGTCAGTGACATCACTGATGACATCTCAAATGACATCACTGATGACATCACTGACATCTCATTTGACATTACTGATTACATCACTGATGATATCATTTATGTGATAATACATCTTCAGACTCTAATATAACCTTAGATACACTCAGTGTAAACAGGCACTCACAGACTGTCACACATCCATGGAGTTACTCACACACCTAGTCAGTCATGCAAAGAATCAATCACACTTCCATTTCCTCAACTATACAGTTATACACACCTTATTTATTCAAACATATAGTAACACATATTTAGTCTCTTATACAATCCTTGATACAAGTTCACAATGATTCATACAGCCACTCACACATTCACTGGCTCTTATGTTCAGTTATTTATATATGTCAACTCTCACATGGAGTCTGTTTTACATATGTACTTACTTTGACATGTAGCACTGAGATATCCATTCACTCACCAATATACTCATGCACACAGTCAACTGTCCATACAGCTGTTTCTACATGCACTTTTGAACCCATACACCTAGGGAATCAACTGCTCACACATCTATGCACAGAGTTATACACCTCCCAGCCAACCACACACATACTCAGTCTCCCATACAAATACTTAGGCAACCATTCAATAACCCATATAGTTACTGATATAGCTACTGATTTAAACATGCAGCAGTTTACAGAACAACAAAAATAATGATTGCAAAATTAAGACACTTTAATCACTAACCCATACACTGAGTGAGACACATTTAATCATTCTCTCATACAGTCAGTCATGCACCTACTAAATCCTTCATCCAGACACTTATACATCCACTCATTCTTCAATATGTAAGACATATTTTAACTTTACAGAAACATACAGTCACTGGGTGTTGTCATCAGTGATGTCATCAGTGATGTCATCAGTGATGTCATTTGAGATGTCATCAGTGATGTCATCAGTGATGTCACTGACCATGTCATGAATGATGTAATATGTGACATCATTAGCAGTGGATTGCGGGTCCACGATATATAGTTAGTGCAACTAACTATATATGGAATTTCAATGGTTTTGTGCAAATAAAATAAGGTTTTTTAAATGCTAATCCCTTACTATATATGGTCTATAACCTATGTTTTTTTCAGTGAATATATATATATATATATATATATATATATATATATATATATATATATATATATATATATATATATATATATATATATATATATATATGTATATCCTACAACTTATCAGTTTCACCTAGCCGTCACTCCACTCATCTCAGGTGTCTCCCAACACGGTGGTATACCGTGTATACTTTGAAAAGACAGTCCGCTAAAATCAAGTCAGCTAACAAACAGGAGCACGCAGTAAATCCGTTTTCAATGTGTTTATTCCATAAATGAAAATCCCCCTTCCAGCATTTGACAGACGCGTTTCGCCGCTCTGGCTTTGTCAATGTCAATGACTTTGAAAAATGTTTCACCATTATAAAGTGCACGTGCAAGTTTCAAAATCCTAGTGAACATAAAAGAAGGCTACTGAATGTCCCAATACATGATTACTGAGTCGGCCATCTTAACATGTAGCACATTGACTGTTGTGGAACCATATCTGATGCATAAATACTTTGCAAGAACCAGTGGAGTGGCAAGGAAAGTTATACATTTCAAATTATAATTAAAAATGAATAAAAACTTTCCATTTTGTCAAGCCTCTATATGTTCTCAAGAAAATTATAAATGAGAATTTTCACATTTTTAAATAACAATGCATAATTCTGACTCATATGTATATTTTCTGAGAAAACACGGGTTTAAGAAAATTATTCTTATTATGCCCTGAATGGGCACACGAGGAAATGTGGAAAGTGGAAATCTCTCATTTTCCATGATGTTCATACAACATATATTTTTCCACTATTTCTACAGGAACCTATAGCGTAAGCAGCATCTTCAAAAAGATGCAAGGGAACAAAAATGAGAAGAGACATTTTAACATCTCTGCCAAACAATGGCAAGCAATTCAAAGTCTCAAACAAGACGATTCGATTTTGATAAAACCTTCGGACAAGGGGGGAAATATTGTGATCTTTCCAAAAGACCAATATGTTAAAGAAGCTCTCAATCAGTTGAAGGATCACGAATGCTATGAACCTACCAGCAGAAATGAATATTCAAAATGTGTAGAGACTTTCCATCAGAATCTTCGCGAATGGAAAGATGAGGGGATGTTGGACATTGATGAATTTAATTTCTTATTATGTGAATATCCCACCTTATCTACGTTTTACCATCTCCCCAAGGTTCTCAAAATCCACTATGGCCCCCAAGCAGACCAATTGTAGCATCTATAAATAGCCTTTTGAAAAATATCTCCCGGTATTTGGATCTTTTCTTTGCTCCTTGGGTAAAAAGTCTTAAATCATATATTGGAGATACACAAGATTTTCTTGAGAACAGATAGAGGCTTGACATAATGGAAAGTGTTTATTCATTTTTAATTATAATTTGAAATTTATAACTTTCCTTGCCACTCCACGGGTTCTTGCAAAGTATTTATGCATCAGATATGGTTCCACAACAGTCAATGTGTTACATGTTAAGATGGCCGACTCAGTAATTATGTATTGGGACATTCAGTAGCCTTCTTTTATGTTCACTAGGATTTTTAAACTTGCACGTGCACTTTATAATGGTGAAACTTTATCAAAGTCATTGACATTGACAAAGCCAGAGCGGCGAAACGCGTCTGTCTGTTTACAGCGTGCTCCTGTTTATTAGCTGACTTGATTTCTGTGGACTGTGTTTTCAATATATATATATATATATATATATATATATATATATATATATATGGTATCGAGCGTAGTAGTAACCCTGGATAAAACGCTGAGCACCGCCACGCAGCCTCACGGAAGGAGCCGGCAAGGGCAAGCATCCAGCCTGTTAGAGATACGGATATTCATCCGTCCCCTACTCCACCATCGTGATGTCGCCTGGCTGGCGAGGGGAGACTATTCAACCGCGCTTGTCCACAGAAGGGGCGACATGAAAACACAGGACTTCCAGTCCCAACAGGCACTGAGAAATTTGGACTGCCCATCTAGGGGCGTGCTATTGTTTTAAGAGGGCTGGTACCTGTATTCCCGTGATGAGTTCGCCTTTCCTCTGAAGAAGAAGGCGGGAGCCTTCGAAACGCGTCAGGAACAACACGGCGAACTGGGACCTGATAAACATTTTCCTGAGCCTTTCAGCTATCCAAGCACGCTGTGGCAATAAAGGTGTGTTGAAGAAATCTCCCCGAGAGTTTGGTTGTGTTTCGCCACGCGAGCGCACATACTCCGAATGGAACCATCACCATTCTGACCACACCCGCCAGAAGACTGCAGCACCGCCTTGATGGTATCGAGCATAGTTGTAACCCTGCATAAAACGCTGAGCACCGCTACGCAGCCTCACGGAAGGAGCCGGCAAGGGCAAGCATCCAGCCTGTTAGAGATACGGATATTCATCCGTCCCCTACTCCACCACCGTGATGTCGCCTGGCTGGCGAGGGGAGACTATTCAACCGCCCTTGTCCACAGAAGGGGTGACATGAAAACACAGGACTTCCAGTCCCAACAGGCACTGAGACATTTGGACTGCCCATCTAGGGGCGTGCCATTGTTTAAAGAGGGCTGGTACCTGTATGCCCGTGATGAGTTCGCCTTTCCTCTGAAGAAGAAGCCGGGAGCCTTCGAAACGCATCAGGAACAACACGGCGAACTGGGACCTGATAAACATTTTCCTGGGCCTTTCAGCTATCCAAGCACGCTGTGGCAATAAAGGTGTGTTGAAGAAATCTCCCCAAGAGTTTGGTTGTGTTTCGACACGCGAGCGCACATATTCCGAATGGAACCATCACCATTCTGACCACACCCGCCAGAAGAGTGAAGCAGCGCCTTGATGGTATCGAGCTTAGTAGTAACCCTGCATAAAACGCTGAGCACCGCCACGCAGCCTCACGGAAGGAGCCGGCAAGGGCAAGCATCCAGCCTGTTGGAGATACGGATATTCATCCGTCCCCTACTCCACCACCGTGATGTCGCCTGGCTGGCGAGGGGAGACTATTCAACCGCCCTTGTCCACAGAAGGGGCGAGATGAAAGTCAAGTCAAGTCAAGTCAATAAATTTATATAGCGCGCAACATACCCAGAGGGTCTCAAGGCGCTTGAAGAAGGGTGGGGAATTACTTGTCAAATATCCACATTTTAAGTTGCTTTCTGAATGCTAGGTGGTTCTGAGTAAGGCAAAGGTGAGTGGGAAGTGAGTTCCAGGTTTTAGCTGCCAGGTAGGAGAAGGATCTACCTCCCATGGTGGTTTGTTGATGCGAGGTACAGTGGCAAGGGCTTGGTTGGAGGATCGTAGCTGGCGGGAGGGGGTGTAGAAGGACAGTCGTGTGTTGAGGCATTCGGGTCCGATTTCGTAGAGTGCTTTGTGTGCGTGGGTCAGGAGCCGGAAAGTAATCCTCTTATTGACGGGGAGCCAGTGGAGGTTTTTCAGGTGACCAGAGATGTGTTCTTTACGCGGGATGTCTAATATGAGCCTGGCTGAGGCGTTCTGGATGCGTTGGAGTTTTTTCTGGAGTTTTGCGGTGGTACCGGCGTAGAGGGTGTTTCCGTAGTCCAGTCGGCTCGTGACCAGAGCGTGGGTGACCGTTTTTCTAGTTTCGGTGGGGATCCAACGAAATGTTTTTTTGAGCATGCGAAGAATGTTGAAGCAAGATGAAGAAACGGCGTTGACTTGTCTGTTCATCGAGAGTGAGGAATCCAGGATGACGCCCAGGTTCCGTGCGTGGTCCATCGGGATGGGTGCTTTTCCAAGGGCCTCTGGCCACCAAGAGTCATCCCAGGCGGAGGGTGAGGTGCCTAGGATGAGGACTTCTGTTTTGTCTGAGTTCAGTTTCAGACGGCTGTGCTTCATCCAGTCGGCTACTTCTTTCATTCCTTCATGCAGGTTGGTTTTGGCAGTGTTAGGGTCTCTGGTGAGAGATAGGATCAGTTGAGTGTCATCGGTGTAGGAGATGATGTTGAGGTTGTGTTGGCGTGCGATGACCGCGAGGGGGCTCATGTATACGTTGAAGAGGGTGGGGCTGAGTGAAGATCCTTGTGGTACGCCGCAGATGACTTCAGTGGCCTCTGACTTGAATGGTGGAAGGCGGACTCTCTGGGTTCTTCCGGTGAGGAACGAGGTGATCCATTCCAGTGCTTTTCCTTGGATTCCTACGTCTCTGAGGCGCTGTAGAAGGGTGCTATGACAGACTGGACTTCCAGTCCCGACAGGCACTGAGACATTTGGACTGCCCATCTAAGGGCGTGCCATTGTTTAAAGAGGGCTGGTACCTGTATTCCCGTGATGAGTTCGCCTTTCCTCTGAAGAAGAAGGCGGGAGCCTTCGAAACGCATCAGGAACAACACGGCGAACTGGGACCTGATAAACATTTTCCTGAGCCTTTCAGCTATCCAAGCACGCTCTGGCAATAAAGGTGTGTTGAAGAAATCTCCCCGAGACTTTGGTTGTGTTTCGACACGCGAGCGCACATATTCCGAATGGAACCATCACCATTCTGCCCACACCCGCCAGAAGAGTGCAGCAGCGCCTTGATGGTATCGAGCGTAGTAGTAACCCTGCATAAAACGCTGAGCACCGCCACGCAGCCTCACGGAAGGAGCCGGCAAGGGCAAGCATCCAGCCTGTTAGAGATACGGATATTCATCCGTCCCCTACTCCACCACCGTGATGTCGCCTGGCTGGCGAGGGGAGACTATTCTACCGCCCTTGTCCACAGAAGGGGCGACATGAAAACACAGGACTTCCAGTCCCAACAGGCACTGAGACATTTGGACTGCCCATCTAGGGGCGTGCCATTGTTTAAAGAGGGCTGGTACCTGTATTCCCGTGATGAGTTCGCCTTTCCTCTGAAGAAGAAGGCGGGAGCACAGCGAACTGGGACCTGTTAAACATTTTCCTGAGCCTTTCAACTATCCAAGCACGCTGTGGCAATAAAGGTGTGTTGAAGAAATCTCCCCGAGAGTTTGGTTGTGTTTCGACACGCGAGCGCACATATATATATATATATATATATATTCACTGAAAAAACCATAGGTTTCACACCAGTTATAGTTAGGAATTAGCATTTAAAAAACCTATTAAATTCACTAAAAAAACCATAGGTTTCACATCAGTTATAGTTAGCTGGAAATTTTACTGACATAAAACCAATGAAATTTCACGTTATAGTTAGTTGGACTCACTATAACTTGCGCGCCTGCAATGCACTGCTGATGACGTCACATATTACATCATTCATGACATGGTCAGTGACATCACTCATGACATCACTGATGACACCATCCAGTGAATGTGTGTCTTTATGAAAAATAAATATGTTTTATATTTGTATTTGTAAAGGACGATGGAAGAGTAAATGGTTAAATAAGTGTGTAAATGGATGTTTTTTTTAAAAGAATTGATTGGTTAACTGCCTTATTAAGTGTATCTTAATGAATACATATATTAACGAGTAATTTTTATATTTTAGAATATATGTATCAGTGTTTCACTTTGTGTATAAGTGGCTGCATGGGTTGGTGACTGACTCACTGTTTGTATGTTTTTTGAAGACAGCATATGTGCAGGACTGTATGGGTGGATGAGTGTGTATATGTGTGTGTTAGTGAGTGAATGCCTGTCTCACTAGTGTCTTTATGAGTAACTACATATGTTTTAATCTTGTATATATGAGCATTGATGTATATAAGTCAGTATATGTGAGAGTGAGAGATTGAAAGAGTTCCTTTTTAAATAAGTATGTGTTTCTATAAGTGATTGTTTAAGAGAGTAAGTATGTGTAAGTTTCCTTAGAAGTAATGTGCTAATGTATGTATAGCTGTATATGCAAATACATGGATGTTCAATAGTTTATTTGCATGTGTGAGTATGTTTGTGAGTAACTTTTGTAAGACTGTCGGTGTGTAACAGGATGTATATGTGTTTCACTATATATGATGAGTGAGAATATGTATGAGTGACTATATAAAACTGTTGGTGTATGAGTGGATGTGTATATAGATGGTGGAATTACTGAATTGGTTTTTGTAACTGGTATGGGTATCTCCATTTTTTTTGAAAATGTTAGTTTCTATTGTTTGAATATGTGTTTCAATGGTTACATTACACTGAAAGGAGGTCTGTCACTCTGTCACAAGGATGGTGTCATCAGTGATGTCATGAGTGATGTCACTGACCATGTCATGAGTGATGTAATATGTGACCAATAGAATGTGCTAACAAACCCGAATCTAGTTCAGTAATAATCATGTGATAGCAATTTTAATGATTTTGTATAGTAATTTTATGCTATAATTATGTCTTACAGAGCTTGTTGATGGTTAATGTCCTGATGAAGACATATTGTATATGTCGAAACGCGTTGACTGGAGACCATTTAACTTTCTTTTTATCTGTTTTGTGAATACATTTGTATCAATTTTTTATCAATTGTGATTAATGTGTTGAATTTTTATCCCTCTTTTTATCAAATTAAAATTTAAAATATAAATAATTTTTCCCACTGAACTAGTTTGTTTGTTTAATCTATTGTGTATTCTCCTTAGTTTATGCCTGGGAGTGTTTTTCTCACATATATGTCATCAGCAGTGCATTGCAGGCGCGCAAGTTATAGTGAGTCCAACTAACTATAACGTGGAATTTCATTGGTTTTATGTCAGTAAAATTTCCAGCTAACTATAACTGATGTGAAACCTATGGTTTTTTTAGTGAATTTAATAGGTTTTTTAAATGCTAATTCCTAACTATAACTGGTGTGAAACCTATGGTTTTTTCAGTGAATTTCATTGTTTTTTTAAATGCTAATTCCTAACTATAACTGGTGTGAAACCTATGTCTTTTTCAGTGAATTTCAAACGTTTTTTAAATGCTAATTCCTAACTATAAGTCTCAGTTTATATGTAAGACTGTTAGCACTCTAGTTGTTCTTTAGAACACTCTGGTACATTCTGTCATTGGGCTACAGTTGGGCTACATCTAGCTGATATTTGGGCTACATTTGCATTTTTTGGTCTCTGGTGGCCATCTTTGGGCTACATTGGGCTACATTGGGCTACATTTGGGCTACATTTTGGCATATATATAGCCCAATGTAGCACAATATATATTTTATCAAAGTTAATTTTCGTAAAAACCACTTAAGAATAGGGCTACCACTCCCTACAATTTTTCCCAATTTTTTTTTTTTTTTTGCTTTGTAGCGCTTCCGGTGCGCTTCCCGGGGAGCGCCCCGAAAAGCGTACTTTTATAAAGCGCCCCCGGGCGCGCTCCGGGGAGCGTCTCGTAAGCGCCAACATCGCGAACGAAAACATGATCATGACGTATCGCGTAGCCGCGTCCGCGTGATAAGAAGGGCGTAAGCGCACCCGGAAGTACTCGAGCGAATACGATCGCGCAACGTAAACATCCGACGCGCTTACGCTACGCAACCCGGAGCGCCCCCGGGCGCGCCCGGGGGCGCGTAGCGTAAGCGCGTCGGGTCATGTGACCTGAAAATAACACTTTTCATTGGTTCATAACAGTTTTAGTTTCATAATGATGAAGCCCCTGGTCTTGTGACCTGAAAATAACACTTCTCATTGGTTCAGGACAGTTTTTTTTCAAAATGATGAAAGACCCCACCTTTTTTCCTTATTCTGACTTTGTCCCTTGACTGAGGAAGACCTGTTTGTACATCTCTGTACCTTTTTGATCTTAATAATGGCTTCAGTAGCAGCAGCAGCTGGTGCATCTGCCCCACCACCACCACCACCACCACCAACAGGACCAGCTCCAAATTATATTGGTGGTCAAGAACAGGAGGAGGAGGAAGAGGAAGAGGAGGAGGGGAGGAGAAGATGGCTGCCTGAAGAAAATACCCCATACAAACCCAAGCCACACATTGTATGGGAGTTTTTTTCAATCCCAGAGGGCAAAAAAAAAGTGAATGCGGCCAAGGTAACTTGCCTAATCTGCAATGAAGAACTTTCACGGGGCAACCCAAACAAAAAATATTCATTTGGTAACCATACCATGATTCGTCATATGACCCGAAAGCACCCAAACAACTACTCTCGTGCAGAGTTCAGGGAACTGGCCAGTAACCTCCCCCAGTCGTCAAGGACCACCTCCCAAAGAACCCAACCCACTTCATCGGGACCAGAAACATCAGAGATGATGCCTTGTATTCAGCCAAGATTTGCTGATTTTAAAATCACTTGTTCTGCATGTGGCAAGCTTATCGCCTATGGTGAAAAAAGCGTAAAGCTCATCGTCCTTGCAGGTGATAATCACAAGTGCCCCAAAAAGAAGTAATTTTTTGGGTTTTTTGTTTTTTTGCTCCAGTTGAGCCAGTTTCAATTCCATTTTTTTGTTTCTCCCCCTAAAAAAATACAAAAAAAATATAAAACTGTTTTGAAAAGCCAAAAAAAGTACAACATGTTCAAAAAACACAAAAAAAATATAAAACAACAAAAAGAAGAAAAAAAAAGTTCTTTTAAGAACTACCTCCAATTTCTAAATAAAGGCTTCTTTTTTTTATAAACTCTGTCATCTTTTTCCTTCATTTTACGCTCCCCGGTGCGCTACCTGGTGCGCGTACCGGGCGCTTCCCCCGCGCAAAACGAAAAAAATAAATATTTTAAATGCCCCGCGGGGCCCTTTTATAGCCCCCACATCAAACCTAGGGGGTCAAGGGGGGGTCTACCCTGCCCCCTTATGGTCATTTCCCTCTTTGTTTTGCCCACCTCTCGTGTCTCGATCCTACCGAGACACAAGATGGCGGCCGCTCCAGACTGTTTCGAATGTTTACAGACAACTGAGAGCCAATCAGCTTTCTGCGCGCAAGTCGCGTGGCGCCCCTGGAGCGCTCTCCGGTGCGCGCACCGGAGAGCGCCTATAGATATATATATTTTTTTTAACCTAAATTACTCAAAATCCACTGGAGCACATATCTTGAGACATAGCAAAGGCACATCGGGCTACCAGTCCCTACAATTTTGCCAAGTTTGGTGAAAATCCATTCAGCCGTTCGGGCTAAAAGTGAAATCGACCGCCCTATGGAAATTAACATGGGGAAAACGCGTTTTGGGACCCCCCTTTTATCTCGACCCCCGCTTGACGTATCCCCCCCAAACTTTCAAGGAAGGACCGGAGCTCGACGAGGCCATTTTCAGGAAATTTTCAGGCAGATTCGTCAACCGGTGCCAAAGTTATTCCAAATAGAATTTTGAGATTTAACATTGAAAAAAATCCTAACTATAACTACCTACTGGCGACTGCCAGTAGGTAATATATATATATATATATAAATAAATATATATATATATATATATATATATATATATATATATATATATATATATATATATATATATATATATATATATATATATATATATATATATATATATATATATATATATATATATATATATATATATATATATATATATATATATGAGCTTCACGGATGGCGCTCTTGTGGTGGTGCGTCGCTCTTCGGCAGAACCAAGCCGATAATTATATCCACACTTCTCCCCAACCGGACAGAAAACGAGCCGCACACGTAACTTTCTTTTCACCACCTTTATTTCTTAAGAACAGCATGAGGTGGATTCCTAATGTATTTCGTTCTTCCCAGAACTTCTTCAGAGGCACGCCTGCACCAAAACACGCTGCTTGCATTCACAGTTCTTTTATACTTGATTTATTGTCCTTCCTCTAATGGAGTCTTTTTAAGGTGCATTGTGGGGTCTGTGGTGCAAACAGTCATGCCATTTATTATTCCCTCCAATGGGTGGTGTAAAACAATGCTGTTTTTGGTATAATACTCTTGTAATTTAATTTTTTTAGGTATATAGTTACCCCATAACAAGTCCATTTTCAAGACTCGTCTGAGTCCAATACCGAAGCCAGTCTTCGGCGGCACCGCATTGCCCTTAACATTTACATGAGCTTCACGGATGGTTCACATGGTGGACATATATATTCAGTCCAATACCCTTTCGAAGAAAAGGTGCTGACACATGCTCAGTGGCAAAAGACGGGATTTATTTACAAAAAAGGCTTTCAATCAAGGCAGTCCTGTGTTTGCGGTGAAACGCTTGGCAAGACGCGTTTCAGCCTGTGCGGCTTTCCTCAGTGCCCGCTTCACTGCTGTTACCATTCTGCCCGGGGCTCGAAGTTAAAAGCATTGAAGTCCTCACTCATTGGAGCAAAGAGCTTTGCCCCCTCCTCTGTCACTTTGACTCCGCCTTCGCTAATCCAATCCATTTCGGGGTTTCCAAATGTCAGCGCTGTGGATGCTGGATACTCTGATCCGCCTCTCAGACATACGATAGTGTCCCATTGCTGACAGCGTAGGCACTGGTCCTCTGGAATTGTAGGTAGGGTGCACGTTGTTATCTCCCTCCCTTGCCATCTTAAAGCAGCATGCTGCTGCTTCTTCTCTCCCCGCCAGAATCCAGACTCAGGTGAGTGTTAAAGACCTTTTGGGAGGGCGACGCGCTGTGCTCTGTCTACACCACACCATTGCTTTTGCAAGCCAAGCGCGTTGCTCCTGAACGAGAAGGCGTGTCAGAAACCGGAGCTTGCTACCGGCTTAACATTCAGTCCAATACCCTTTCAAAGAAAAGGTGCTGACACATGCTCAGTGGCAAAAGACAGGATTTATTTACAAAAAAGGCTTTCAATCAAGGCAGTCCTGTTTTTGCGGTGAAACGCTTGGCAGACGCGTTTCAGCATGTGCGGCTTTCCTCAGTGCCCGGGTTCAACTGCTGTTACCATTCTGCCCGGCGCTCGAAGTTAAAACCATATATATATATATATAGATATATATATATATAAAATATCTGGCTTCTCCTTTAAAATACTCTGTTTGAACAATTTAAAGAGACAATAGGCTGAAAACTGAAAACACAAAAGTCTACCTAGAATAGACATAACCCCAGCAGCTACATATTAACATTTTTCCAATACTTACGGTTTTGGTGGGATCTTTGAAGCTACAGCAGAATAAATGGACATCTCAACCTCCATTGGTGGCAGCATCCATAACTGAATTATTTTGACCTCCATCACATTTTGAACACCCAAAGATAAAAGCATTCAGCTAGACCAACCATCATATTTCCCTTTAAATAACTCAAAACATATTTTCAACACTTCCCTTTTGAGCACTATTTATTTACAACTGTGATAGTTTTCTTAGAAACAGTTTGTCTTTTAAACTCATTTCACTTGAACCTTTTAAAATATTTTCTCCATAAAAGTATTGATGTTTGCAGGAAATCGGGGAGGGCTGCAACTCTTCACAAAACAGCTTTAGTAAAAGTTGCTACAGTGGATCCGTGGATTATTTTGGGCAAAAGAGATGATGGGCTAAATAAAAGAGCGTGGGAATGGAGATTCTATCCCCTCCCCAGGTGATCAGTTCCTCTGACGAAAGTCCTTTGGTGAAGAGTTGCAGCCATTATAAAGGTGAATATTACAATACAGACCCGGATTTAATAATTGTGGGATTAAAATTGAGACATACAGGAGCGATGAGACACACTGCTGAATTAAAGCTGGGATATTCTTTACCCTATTGGTACTTTTTTTTGTCTGAAATACATGAGACGACTTCAGCCAAATGTAAACCTGCAGCTTATATATGAGAGTACAAACACAGATGGCATAGTCCTAATGAGACCCTTGTAAACCCGTTTGGGTCAATATGTTGATGGAACATCTCTTCTTGTATTGTGATTAGGTCCCGCAGTGGGGTTACTCCAAAATTTGTACATTTCCCTAGTGTTATGTTGTAATTTTAAGCCATTTTTTAAATATGGTTACACCAAGAGCACTGTGTGTCTATACTTTATTTATCTATTCATATAAATACAATGCACATATATTGAAAGGAGTAGCCTCTATTGCTTTTGTTTTCAAATTAGGAGCCTCATTTAAAAGTCCATTGTGCTGATGGTGCATCACTTTATTTGACACACTGGTGGCGCAGTGTGCCTGCACCATATTTACAAGGCCACGTAAAGTCACCCTGCATACTTTTTTAATGGCCTTGTAAACATGGCGCCCTTTCACGAATTAGCGTGAAAGGGCTGTTCCATGGGTGTTACTGAGGGTGTTCCAACACAACGTCGATGGAACCTGACACATTCCCAAATTTACAAGGTGTCATAAACCTGGGAATGCATCAGAATCCTGCGCCTCACCAAGGGAAACGTTGGGGTGGTGCAACGAGGAGAAATGTTTTTATTTCTCCTCAATGTTTGCTCTTTCTATGTGTGCGGCAGAGCAAAACACCATTAGTGGTAATCTTTTGTGCAGGATGATGTCCCTTCCTGTACAACAGCAATCATCCCTGCAATGCAGGCATCCTTGCACCATGGCGCAGTGATGCCTGCTTCGCAGCACAGGTGCTGTTTGTGCACCGGCTCAGGGGAGAAGGACAGAAAAGCACAGTATCATGTAAATATGGCGCATTCATGCCCTTTTATTTTGACACATGGCTGAGTAGCAGGAAGGGTTGCTGCGAAGTCGTGTGTCAAATATAGTAAATGAAGCCCAAAATGTGTTTATTGAAAAATATAAGGATTTTTATGTTGCATGTGAACCTATAAATAAATCCCATTGGACACAAGCTGCAAGTCTGAGCGCATAATTTCTTACAGGAATCTGGTTTATCCTTGTATTGTTTGAGTTCACAGCAGGTCTGCAGGCTCTTCTTATTATCATCACTTCCTTTCCATGCAGGGCCTGAGACATTTGGAGAAAATCTGTGAAGTGATTACCTATTTCAAATAATGTCAAACCTACCTAGGGACGCAAACGTGGGTGTCTCGGGTAAGAACGTTTTCTCGTGTAAATTCCTTATTACGCAACAGCCATTAAATCATGAACCTTTTTCTTTAAAAGGTACTAATTTGCCTTCCAATCCTCTTACATAGAACTTCTTGCTCAGCTAGCTTAACATCAGGTGTTCTCCACATTCTGCCGTAACAAAATAATAAATAGAATATGTAATTTGATTTTCTCTTGCTTCAAAGTGCGAAAAATCGATCTGTTATTCTTTACCAACCTGTATAACGTACAGTTGGCTTTCTATGGTAAGGCACGTGTCTGAGACTTCTGAGATGTCTTCTCACTTCCATTTGTATTATTGTTAATTTAATTTTGAAGCCGTGCAAGCACCTGACGACTTTACATCTCAGTACCCAAATCTTGAACACTAAGGGGCAGATTTACAAGCCCCTTGCGCCACTTTGGCGTCATTTTTCCCATGTTAAAAATGACGCAAAAGTGACTTAAGGGGCTTGTAAATCTGCCCCTAAGATGTTTTGGCCATGAGTTCAATGTCATGAATGCTGAATCTACTGCAAACATTCAGTCTGAGCAGGGCTTCTTGGTTGGTTACCTTCGTTTCCGTGGTATTGACGAGGCCATAAACTATGCAAAAGAGATATGAAGCAGAAACTCAAATTGGCGCTCTTCTGGCTATTGTCAGCAGGTATTCAACTCTGAGTCATAGTGACTATTGATTCTCCTCAGACATTAAATGCTCTTTTAATATATATTTGGGACTTTTTGCAATGCATCAGCACTAACATAAATCAGAAACACGGCATTTCATATGTTTTGCCTTGTTTATATCTTAAAAGGTCCTAGTAAACGTATTTCTGTCCAATAAATGTTGCTGCATTGATGCAGCAAGCACATCTGAAGCCCGCTTTTTGACAGGAGGTAACTGACTACTGCATGAGGCCCATGGTCTGAAATGTAAAGTCCAATTCAAAAATTGCTCAATGAATAAATCAAAAATAGACATCCAGATTATTAAAACTGTTTCAGTTTCAGTTTCTTTAATTTATTCGAAAAGTTCACCCTTCAATAAAAGTGCATGCATATTACACACTCAACTTTACATCCACATATGTACATCGTCACATTAATATAAATCTGATAAAAAAACATATTTATACATAGCACAATTGAGGAGTAAAGAATATAATGAAGGCATGCTAGAGGGAATTGGGTAGACAGGAGAGGGAGAGGCAAGAAATGTAGTGCGAGCCTCTTGAAGAGCAGATATTAACAATGCAAATTTGGTACGGAAGGAAGAGGGAAAATGGAACAAGGAAGTAGCTGAAGAAAAGGAGAGGCCGACCTTGACGATAAAGTTGGTGAACCCATATGAGACCACAAGATCTCCATGCCTTCCAAAAGATGGGCTTATTATTAATCAAGATAGAGCTATTCTGCCAGATGGGTTGGTCAAAAAGGATGGGATGGGGAGAAGTTTAAATGTGTGCTTAACAATAGGAGTGGCTACATATTGAGGTTTGCACCTCGGTCTAAAACGAAAACAGAAGAGAATTGGGAAACAGACTTACAAGTATCTTGGTCCATTGCTCTCTGGGATAAAATTTGGATTAAATTACGTAAGTCTTCCAGAGCTGCTAATGCGACTCAGACGTTATTTTTTATTTATAATCGCCTATTATTCTCCTCACTCACTCTTAGCAAGCAATTTCCAGACGTCACAGACTCTTGTTGGTCATGTTCCAGGTCCGGTGCAGATCTTTTTCACATGATTTTTGATTGCCCCCTAGTGCACACCTTTTGGAGGCAAGTTTGGTCCCAGATTAACAAACATTTTTCTCTACACACCCCTTTTCTATACATATCCAATTTTATTTTCTGTCTCACACATCTTTCTGGGAAGTGTTTCTCCTATTTGGAAGCAGTGCACTCTGGGTACCAGAATTATAGACTTACTGTTAGCAGTTGCTTTTCAGCAAATCACCAAAAATTGGAAAGACTTCACCAAAATATCTTACCAGGCCTGGTGGTATGCAGTATGTTATAATCATAGATTGGACACAACTTATGTTTACCCATTGTCCCTGGCGACGAAAAGAAAAGTTTTGTGGGAACCTGTTACCTCCTTGTTTGATGACAGTGCCAGACATTCCTTGCCGATTTCTCCTTTGCAACAAGAAGTTTCCAAGCCTCCATGAAGGTACCTTGATGTTTCGCATTGTCTACTATAATGCATATCGTACATTTGTGTTTTGTACTGAGACAATGGTTTTCTTATATTGTGAGTTTCACATTTTTACATAGCTTCTCAGGTACACCTTGATACAGTTATTTGTCATGCTTATAGTATGTAATATATATCTTTTTTTTTCTCTCTCTTTCATGTTCTTCCTTTTTCTTTTTCTTCTTCTCTCTTTTCTTTTTTCTGTTTGTTTTTCTCTCTCCTTTTTTTTCTTTCCTCCTTTTAGAATTCTATACACCTTTTTCTTTTCATTCAAGTATTTAAGCTCAATATTATGTACTTGTTTTGCAGATGTATTTTGCTTATTTTGTCTATAATTATTCCAATAAAATTTCTTGAACTTATACATAGCACAAAAGGTTAAAGCATCCTTTAAAAAGAAGGAGAAGCAGCGAGTCATTACATTAATAAAGTGCCACGTGCCCTCACCGCATGTCTTAAAAACGAGCCGACATATAGACAGGTTTTACTATCTGAAAGTTGAAAAATTTATGAAAACACTGCTCCACTCTGTCTAATGCTGGCATATCGCCTTTTGAAAAGTGAAAGCAAAAATGTCCTTGTATATATTTCATAAAATTTACAAAACAATAAAAATGTATAGTAGTTTGGCCTGACTTGTTATTCCACGGGCAGGGAATGGCAGCGAGATTTGTTGGTACTCAATATGAAACCACAGTAAATATTGTACCATCTCAGCATGGAATCTAAATAAGAGGGAACGCCCCCATCTCCCACAACAAGACTGTTTTAAGTAGACAGGTGGTAACTCAGAAATGCTCTGGGACAGATATGCAGTTATCAAAGGTTTCCCTACTACACTATTAAGACGATATTCACGAGCTATATTATAAAAATCTGAAGCTACTTCCCTTTTGTTATAGGTAGGCCATCAATAATTCATCACAAGAGATTCAATCATTTATTATATCTCTTGTGAGCAACACCTGATCATTAATCCAAATGGATAACCAAAGTAGGAGGGGTCTCACTCTAATAAAATTGGATATGTATAGCAAATGTAACTCTTTGTGACAAATAACATGAGGAGAAGAAGGTGGTAAACCCAACAGGTGCCTGCAGAACTATTTTCTTCATATTGTAGGGTTGCACAGTTCACACTCCCCAAATGGCGGAATCATAAGTAGCAATTGGAACACATTGCGACTGATATATTTGTAATATTGCTTTCAGCTGCCCCTTGTCGCAAGGTTGAGGGAGAGAAAGAAGTGATCTAATTGCTTTTGAAAATAGCATTCTATGGTGTGCAATGTTAGGTGACCATGCTCCGGAAAATGAAAACATAACTCCTAGGTAAGGGAAGCTCTTAACACTTGTTAAGCAGTTATTTCCTACATGTATAGAAGAAAATTGAATACAATGTGGCCCACATGCCATAACATGGGATTTTGCTAAATTTGAACGGAGGTCTATATGAGCCATAAAATCAATAAACACTGACACGAAAAGACGCGATGCTCTGGGGGTCTGTGCCATTAAAACTGAGCCATTCACATATAAAGTGTAGGAAGGGGTCTCCCTTAAACAGAGAGAACATCACTGGTTATAGGGGATAGGGATGGTAGAGATCATTATTATATAATATAAACATGAGAGGAGCTAACACACACCTCTGTCTAACTCCCCTACCAATCTCAATGCCCTATGCTACATTCCCATTATTATTTATTCTAGCTTTTGCTTTCATACCCCTATGTAGAAATGCAAGAAAATGAACAAGGGGGGCATCCAAACCCACAACATTAACATGTGCCATAATTTTGACCTGTTCACACAGTCGAAAGCAGAGCTTAAATCCGTAAATGCCACACACGCTTCGCGACTGTGTACTTACCTATTATTAAGTTAAAGTTGGCACATTGCTCAATTGTCCCTAACTTCATTCTAAATCCATATTGGGGAGGAAAAGAAATTGATTTTGTTTGGGCCCACTCCTGGATCCTGTTGTAAATGACACGCCCCAGGACTTTTACAGATGTATCAAATAGCGATATTGGCCTATAGCAAATGGGGTCTTCTCGATTGCCTTTCTTGAATATAGAGACAATGATAGAGGTGGTCCAAGACTCTGGTATATCTGTATGGGGTAATTGACTAAACATGTTAGTTAAGATTGGAGCCCAACGTTTAGTATTGCGTTTTAGTAAATCAATTGGTATTCCATCGGGGCCAGGCGCCTTACCGCCTGTGCTTTGGATAGGGCCTCTTCTACCTCCTCTACTGTGATTCTAATTTCCATCAACATACTATTATCTACAATTAAATTGTTTGAATTAAGAGGGGAAACATAGACCTTGCTAAAAATGGTCTTCCCAGGATTCATTAGTGATGTTGCAAGAAATTGGGGAAACAGTCAGGTTTTTAAATCTCATACCAGAAACTGGCCCAAAAGTGTGTACTATCCTTCGTGTTAGTTGCCTGTGCTAATGTCTTCCGTTGGTCTGTGAGGACCAGTTGCTGGTGCTTGGCTGTAAAGAGTCTTATAATGTTTTCTCAGGGCACTAACCAGTGCATTATTTCTAGGCTTCTTCCTTAAAGCCTTCCTTAATTCTTGATTGGCTATTGTACAGTCATGGTCAAACAAGCCTTGTAATTTATTCGATGGGCGTATACGTCTAAGGGGATGTTTTTTATACCAAGACAGAGTTAATTAAAAGTATCTACTATATTAATGGCACTATCCTCATCAGATAGCCCGGTCTCCACTGACCACCTATTCTCTTTCACAATTTTTTCTAGAGTTTTTGCTGGATTGTGCATTCTCCAAACCAATTTTAAGTTATCTGCTGTTGGTTGGAGATTGCAAACCCCCATCTGCCATTCATATTCTTTCCTTGGGGCCATTAGGAAGACAGCCTCTAGTGGGTTATGATCGCTAAAGGTAGATTCAACGACCAAATGGAGCAGAATTTGTTCAAGGCTCTGAGTGATAAATATGAAGTCAATCGTAGACGGAGACCATCTCCCTTTATAAGTGGGTGGCATGGTTACGTTTTTCCCTGCAGTTGCTATAATATCTAGTAGGTCATGGGATTCTACTATTAATCCAAACGCCTGACTTATATAACCAAATCCCCCCACCATATATTCCCCATTGTATTCCCGACAAGTGAGCATTAAAATCACTTGCGAGGTATAGATATCGTTCTTGGACCTGGGTAACAACCTTATCAGACAACTTAGTAAGGATAATGGTTAATTCAAAAAATATTGGGTTAGGAACATTATTAAAATCGTTAATATATAAAAATTGACCAAATAGAATTTGAAATAGGTTTTCCAGCACAGTACTTGAAAGCTAGTGCTAGCTGTCTCCAAGACCTCTACATGACCTCCCCGGGCAATATTCAGCCATACTGATAACCCACCTGATACACAACCAGAGCGGTAACTAACAGCAGGAATGTTTTAGCACTGGTAACCATCTAATATGGTGGATTATACCTCCCATGTCTCCTGTAACATGATTGTATCATATTTTTTAATGAAAGGGAACCATTCCGGACCAAATATCTTAGATTGGATTCCTGCAAAATTCCAACTTATAATGTGCAGCCTATTATTACAAAAGAAACAATTGATGGACGGAATGCTGGACAATGCAAACATTCACCCCCAGTCACAAGGATCTGGGTTTAATCCATCATTCCATTGCTCACCACACCACTCCAGTTTGGACCCAGCCATATGCAAAACAGTTTTTGCCATAGGGGTGGTATCTCTCTAGATGGATTGATGATAGTAGGGACAGCCACTGGTCGGACCAGATTTCTTCTGGGTAGTGATTCTTTGTTTGAAGAGAGGTTCCTTTGAGACTTATTTATTGATTCAGTACCATAGGTCAGCCTTATTTGCAATTGGGCAGGATAGGTTGGGATGGGATATAAGTTGGGGGATCTGAGGTAATATGAATTTTTATGGTCAGTTGTGTCCCCTATCGTAGACCCCACCGGCTCCATGTACGTGCTTTAAGTACATGTATGTTCCCTCCACTTCCAGCTATGAAGACGCAAATACATTTGCGTCCAACGTTAACATGTCCTCTTTCAGATCCACCATGAATGGGTCAGATATTCCATTCCTAAGTGTGCCTTGCCAACGTCTTTATATGGTGCACTTTCACGTTTTCTAGCTCTGGTGGGTTAGGCCCTGATTTCTGCCATCGAGCCTTTTTCTGCCTTCTGTCTCTGAAAGCTGCAGTCTGCTGCTTCCTGACCCTTGACTTACTCCCTGCGCGGCGAGCGGTGCCTGGCTCGGCCTGCCTTGACTGCCAAGACTGTATTCAACCTTCAAGTTATCTGCTCCGCTCCTCGAAAATACATTCCTGTCTAGTGGTTTACGAAAACATCCTTCCCAGCTGCAGATTAAAGGGCCCGGCCTCACTGTCTCCATGCAAGTAATTCATAGCTTCCGTTACCATGGTAGGCCCATGGCCCCTCACATCTCATGTAGACACGTAGTCGCATATGCACGCACTAGCAGTCAGTATAGAATAGCCTCTGCCCGAGAGACCTTTCCTTCTAGATAATACAGTTCCTCAAACACAAGATATTAGATATGATTTGGGATTAGGTTGTTCTGACACCCCAGACTTCTGTCTCCTCATGTAGGGCTAAATGTCAAGTCCCCTTCACCCTCCAGTTCCACGTCAATCACACGTCATGCTGCTGCGCGCGCATCTCTGCCATATATTTCTGCTGACACTGCAGGATTCTTCTATGGATCCACCCACTTGTAATACGTTTCATGTGACGTTGTCTAGCACACACCTCCGTGTACGCCTTCATGCACGCCTTCTGTTACGTACATATGTCCTTATCTCGTTTCTCTCAGCTGTTACGCCTCCTGCATATGTCTTTACTGTAATGCATATACTATATATATGATATCCTGTCAATAAAGTATTGTCTATCCCTTCCTGAACCTTCGTGGTGATGGAACATGATTGCCTGGTTCGAACCAATTCCTTTTTAAGGAATAAAACCCCTTTTAAAACCTCAAATACCACGGATTCTGTCTCTTATTTTTGACTGAGTTATTCTTATTGAACTTTACCGCATAAATTAAGTATAGGTAATTTAAATTTACCACATAATTGGCGCCCGAACAGGGACCCCTCCCCCACCTTACGCGCCGGCGGTGCGTTGCAGGCCCGGTCCCCTGCCACAGCCGGACGGACAACTACGCGTACCCGCAGGATTTCCTGTATCTCCCTCAGGCCAACGGAGGTGACTGAGGCTGCGATCAACACCCAGACGAGGCGGTGAGGAGTGCGGGGGATCCCAACCAGAGCCTAGCTGAGAGAGCAAAGTCCAAGGTATTCAGAGGCCCACCAGGTTCCGAAGTTCCGAAGTATCTATGTTACGAGTCGAGTCCAGTCCAGTCCGGTCCAGTCCAGTGTCGAGTTTCCGAGGCCTTCCGTTCCGTGCTTCCCGGTGAGTACCGTTGCTGGGGACGCATCTAGACGAGCGCATTAATTTGTGCCGGTCAAGACGGGTTTGGGTACACAGACCCGGTCTGCACTGTTTTAGCGGTGTATCTGTACTGTTTAGCAGTATATCCGGTCTGCACTGTTTAGCAGTGTATCTGTACTGTTTAGCAGTATATCGAGTATGTAGGTAGCTAGTTTTAATCTAATTATTATTGTTCGTTTTCAAAATGTTTTAAATGTGTTTTAATGTCGTGGTATGAGTGATTGTTCGATCTGCATTATCGTGGTTATTGTATTAATTGTGTCTAAGTCCAAGTAAGTATCAAGTAGTAAGGTTCAGGATGCCTTTATTCTCTAAACTAAGGCAGATAAAAACTAGAAAAGGGATACTAGAGGAAGCTGTTCCTATTCCACCTAGGGACACTCCAGGGTACTTTATGTACCACAAACATGGCCTAGATGCCGTATTATATCTCGATTTGTGGGTGGATTACACCAAAGAATTAGCAGAGAATCAGAGATGGCCCGCTGCTGGGACATGGGATGCCGATTGCATCATGAGAGTAGAAGAAGCTTTATGGAAAAAGAAAGCCAGACAGTCACAGAAAGATGCCATTGAATTATGGCGTAAAGAATCGCACAGACGCACAGAGAAAGCACTCAGAAAAGTAGAGAGGATTCAGACAAAGCCCGAGAAAACGTATTAGTTGAGGAAGGTATACGAGTAAAAGCAGAACAAGTAGACAGACAACGAAACACTCTTATGAATGGTATGTATCCTCTCCTGGCCGAGGGTTTACCTAAGGCCACCCCGGAAGTACCAAAAGACCTGCCACCTCCATTGCTTCCGACTAAATTACACCACAAGACTGCAAAGGACATTTTCCTTTCTTCCTATTTAGACGATGTAGCCCCCGAATATGTTAATATTCCGCCACCACGCACACCACCTGCTGATGGCACTCCACCCCAAGATAATCTACCCCCACCTCTGCAACAACATACTCCTCCTCCCGTTCCACATCTCCCGCCTGTTCCTCCACTCCTTCCCGCACCTATTCTCCCTACCATTCACCCAACAAATCCTTTTGGACCTGGCACCTCAGGAGGTGCGACAGGAGGTTTTCAGACCCCGCCACAAGCACATCGATTGACTTATAGGGATTTAGCACAGCAACGTACACCTCAAACAGCGAGTTACGACATACTTAATGAGCCTCTTACAGACTGTAGATATGATCCGGTACCCGGTAAAGACGACAGAATGATGCTATCATCAGTACGTCTACGACGAGTTGCAAACTATTTAATGTTACTACCAGGAATGATTGAACATCTAGACAGAATATATTATTTTGTCCAAACAGGGCAAGGTCCTGAAAGTATTGGCGAGGCCATGGCATACCAGAAAGTTGACACTCAAAAAATGATATTACGTTTCTTCATAAACTGCTTGATAAGAAACCAAGACAGGCCTGGTGTAGACCCGGAAGAAATGAAAGCACTTAACAAATGGGGTCAGAATATAGCAGACGGAAAACATGATAAACAGAGTAGTATAGAAAATATGTACCGAAGGATCCGAAAAGCAGTAGAACAAATACATGAAAGAGAACAGCCTGAAAGAGAAATAGATGCAGATAAGAATGAATCCTCAGAGGAGGAGGAACAACCAGAAACGACAACAGGACCATTACAATTACCAGCTAGAGAAATGATAGCATATGTAGGTAAGGGAAGACCCTTTAATAATTCAATGCGTCCGGTACGTCCAGAAAGAAAGAGACTTTTTCAAGCAGCCATGTCAAACCCGAAGACGCCTGAACACCTATTTCAGGCTACTGATAAAATACTTCAAGAACGAATGGGGTACCATGTACTCAATTCTATGGATGAACAAGAATTAGCCAGGTCAGCAGTCCAATGGGCTGACAGTTCTGATAAATATAGTGATGACGCATTAGCACAAACGTTTCTGAATCTTTCTCCAGATGAACAGCGTTTAGCTGGTATGTACATGATACAACACCTCCTTATATTGTATAAAAGCCAACATTCTGATCCAGGTCCCCTACCTGATATATTAATAGAACTACTCATGAATAGATGGAGAGGTCTAGGTACCGACTTAATTAAAATAATTCTAGAACATCGGCACAGATATGGTGCCTTCCTGTGTCCACAGTTTGATCCAGCCTCACCCGTAGACAGAAAAATGTATTACATAGACAGACAGAATCCCTTGCGAGAAGTGCACCCAGTCAGGAATGATGATAATACTCTTAGACGCGTGTTTGTGTACACGCCCATAACTAAAATAGAACTATTGGAAATGAAGAAATTAGTGCCCAGCCATGATAAAGATCCAGCAGGTTTTCACCGTGAAATAAAAGACATGTTACTCATGGGTGATTACACCTATCCCGATATCATGAAAATATTAAAAGTATTATTGCCTGCCGGTATTTACGAGAAACTGAAAGAAAAGGAATGGGAGGTGGGAGAGCAAAAGATTGTTTGGGCTGAATTAGAGAACGAAGAAAATACTCGAACCGCAGGCCTAGGACTTGGGGAAAAAACTAAAGCATTACCAGGATTGTTAGTACAAGTATTGCCACGATTATTAGCAACGAAAAAGGAAGACTGGGGTGCAATCTCAGCCTGCAAACAGAAACCCGATGAAGACACTAGTGATTTTTTTTCCCGATTTGAGAAATGTTTTGGTATTAATAGTGGCCTAAAAGCAAGTAGCGAGTCATATCCACATCTTTTTGTAACAAAATTAGTCGAGAATTCCCTGCCCCAGGTTAAGAACAGAGTACTGAAAGTCGAGAGCACATGGCAAGCTAATACCCCTTCACAAATGTTACAAATGTTACAGTACCACCAGAACAGAATTAGAGAAGAACAGGAGCACGAACAAAGACGTATGAAAGACACGAAAATGAAAATGCTAGTTGCTCAGTCAGTTCCAGCTGACGGTCAGAAAAAGGGTATGACACAGTCCCATAATTCAACAGCTCCTGTTAAAGGGATATGCAACTATTGTAAACAGCCAGGTCACTATATAAACGATTGTGCAGTTTTGAAACACAATATCTCTACAGGTAAAACTAAAGAGAGACCGCGTCCTCCTAGACAGGACCAGGTCCAACAACAAGTACCACAGAATATCCAGCCTATGCAAGCTTCACAACAGACAGTACAGACCGTAGCAGTCCCACAGCCACAACCCATTGCCGCAACACAGAACACGACACAACAGATGTACCAGTATGCATAGAATGACTATCCTGATTATCAGCGATACACATGAAACAGCCTAGAGAGGGAAGTTGGCTTGCCTCTTATTGAGGTTCCTGTAGATCAAGAAGGTCCTTATGTACATAGTCAAGTATTAGGGAAAGACAGAAAGTTTTTAATTGATACAGGGGCAAGCAGGACAACTATAAGTCACGACGAGGTTCCAGGGGCACCCCTCTCAGGCTCACAGAATGTTTCCCTTGGATTTTCAGGAAAGCCTATTGTTAATGAAGTATCGCAACCACTTCCCCTTGCAGTTGGTCCATTGACACGTACTACAGATTTATTACTAACGAAATCATGTCCAGAAAACTTGTTAGGTATAAAGACATTGAAAGCTCTAGGAGCTGTTATTTGCTGTTCTCCGGAAGGAGTAAGACTGTTTTTACGAGACTTCAAAGGTCACTATGTGTTGAGAGATATTAATCCCAGATTACAGAATGTTCCTGCACATTTATGGGCACAAGGCCCCACTGATGTAGGTTGTATGCACATTACACCATATCGAGTTACACTCAGACCAGGAGTAGTCTTACCACGAATTCGACAATACAAGTTACCTCCAGATGCTGTAGCGGCTTTACTGAAAATCATTGACGCGCTCATTGCACAAGGAGTGGTTGTAGAAACCGACTCCAATGTATGTAATTCCCCCATCATTCCAGTTCTTAAACGTACTGATCCAAATGCACCTCCTGTTTATCGATTAGTTATCGATTTGCGCGAACTGAATAAATGCATTGTACCACAATATCCCGTGGTTCCAGATATCTCGTCTCTATTGACTGCCATTGATTCCGAAGCAGCGTTCTTTACTGTAATTGACCTGAAGAACGCCTTCTTTAGTGTCCCTATTGACCCGGAAAGCCAATACCTTTTCAGATTCTGTTTAAATGGACGAAGCTTCAAATTTGCACGCGCACCTCAAGGATTCACAGAAAGCCCCAGCATCTATAGCCAAGCACTGAAAAGACAACTAGACAGTATACACATGCCTGATAACACTGCCCTGTTACAGTACGTCGATGATCTACTGATCACCGCACGTAGCGAACCTGAATGTGAACAAGCGTCACTGACGGTTTTGCATTTCCTGGCTGACAAGGGACACAAGGTGTCCCCTTCGAAGCTGCAATTCTGTGTTCAGCAAGTTGTTTACCTTGGGCACTTGCTGTCCAAAGGGGGGAGACAGCTAACACCTGACCGCATTCAGTTAATTGTACACATGTCACAGCCCAAGACACAAAAGGAGGTACAAGCCTTTATAGGCCTCACTTCTTACTGCAGACAATGGATTCCTCAGTACGCATTTCTAGCAAAGCCACTCATACAGTTGACAACCCAGGAGGCAGCGACTTCGACTGCCCTCCCTTGGACCCAGGAACATACACAAGCTTTTGACGACTTAAAGAAATCCTTATGTCAAGCACCAGTTTTAGCGACACCATGTTACAGCAAGCCTTTTACACTTTTTGTCACAGAACGCGAAGGTACTGCATTGTCAGTGCTGACCCAAGAACAAGCAGGATCACACAAACCGTGTGCTTATTTTTCTAGTACATTAGATCCAGTAGCCCAGGCTCTGCCTGCGTGCTTAAAATCAGTAGCAGCAACAGCTCTAGCAATCAGACAAAGTGATTCCATAGTGTTAGGACACCAGTTGATAGTACAAGTTCCACACTCCGTGGAAGTTCTTTTAAACCGAACACAGACCCAGCACTTGACTATAGCACGACTGACAGGTTATGAATTGACATTGTTTCAGCCACACACAGAAATCAGACGTTGCAACACATTAAACCCTGCTACACTTTTGCCATTAAGTGAGACAGATCCATTGGCACATGTTTGTATTGAAGTCATTACTATTAAGACGAAACCCAGACAAGACTTGACAGATACTCCATTACCAGATCCAGACCTGACACTTTATGTGGATGGTTCATGCATGAGAACAAGTATAGGAGTATTAGTGGCCGCTTATGCAGTCACGACAGAAACTGAAGTCATAGAAACAAATTGTATTGATACCCTGTCAGCTCAAGCAGCAGAGCTCATCGCTCTGACTCAAGCCTGTATTCAAGCCAAGAACAAGAGAGTTAACATATACACAGATTCACGTTATGCATTCGGAGTCGTACACGACTTCGGTGTCCTGTGGCGAGAGAGAGGTTATTTGACTTCTCACGGTGCCAAAATTCAACACGGTCCCCTCATTCAAACTCTGTTAGATGCAATACATCTGCCTACAGCAATATCCATCATGAAGTGCAAGGCACATACAAAAGTCACAGATATCATTTCCCAGGGTAACGACCTGGCAGACCGAACAGCTAAGCATACAGCTCAGACTCAGACTCACGCAACTGACCTGACAAAGACAATAGTCCAGACACCGACACATTGCATGACAGTTAGGGATCCCGCCTTGGATGTAATTGACATACAGACACATGCTACACCAGATGAAATAAAGAAATGGACTGAATTAGGAGGGATCCAGACAGATCAAGGATGGATGACGAAGGGAAAATCTACATGGTTTCTCCCCGACTCTATGGTCCAAGTAATCATTAACACAGTACACAGTCCTGCATATTTAGGAGAAAAAGCCATGTTAGACAGTATTCAAAACATCTGGTTCAATAAACATTTACGAGCAGCAGCCAAACAGAAAGTGCGTACTTGCATGATTTGTTGTCAGTTCAACCCAGGTAAAAGCATTCCTGTAGAGCAAGGTGGATTTCATCCTCCCGATCACCCTTTTGAAGTCCTCCAGATGGATTATATCCAGATGGAACGTTGTTGAGGATTCAAATATGTCCTCGTAGTTGTATGTGCACTCTCCCGTTGGACAGAAGCATATCCAGTTCCAGATTACACTGCTCCGACCACTGCCAAGCAGTTGGTTCGTGAATTTTTCCCCAGATATGGTTTGCCCCGCATCATATACTCCGATAACGGCCAGCCATTCTCGTCCGAGTTAATGAAGCAGGTATCTCTCCTGCTCGGCTACCAATGGAAGTTCCATTGTGTCCGACATCCCGAGGCAGCAGGCCTCGTGGAGCGTCATAATCAGACTCTGAAAATTCGCCTTGCCAAGATCTGTAGAGAGAAAGGAGTCGACTGGATAGTAGCTTTGCCGGTCGCACTCTTTTACATAAGAATGGTCGCACACTCCAGAACAGGGCTATCCCCGTACGAGGTGGTCTTTGGTAGGCCACCGAATATGTGGGGGACGCCTCTGCCTAGAAAAATCACCGATGTTGACTGTATTATGCTGACCGATTACCTTGCCTCCTTGATGTCTGCACTACAATCATGTCGTTCACAGGTCGCTGCAGCCTTTCCCGACAACACCGAGGTAAAGCCCCATGAAGTGGTTCCAGGAGAATTCATCTTCATAAGGAATTTCGACCGAAGAAGTCAGCTGGAGCCCCGTTGGCAAGCACCAAGACTAGTACTTTTAACAACAAGGACAGCCGTGAAGGTGGAGGGCCGCAAGGGCTGGCTCCACTCGAGTCATATCAAAAAGTTTCATGGACTGCCTCCAGATTTGAACTCTCAGCCCGGCCCTCCTCCACAGACTGACTCAAAACTCCCCCTGGTCGAGAAAACTTCTTCCCAGGAATACAGACTGAAATTGAGGTCTAGCAAGTCAGACAGTTTAATTGTTTAAGTCCTCCCCTAGGTGAATCGGTTAGACGAGTTTCTGACATGTATCCCCTAGACCCCAATAGAGAGAGAGATAGACAGAAACAGCTCAAGAAACGTGAATATTGCAAATCTCTTCGCAGCCATTGCATCGTGACACTATTGATTTTGTTTTATCTAAGTCTCCTGATTATTGCTGCAAGTATACTATTGCATATGTACTACCCTATTTTTCAGCGTGCACATTCTCCCTTCAATGTCACTGCCGAGCACTCTTTCAGTGAACTGCCCCGGCATGAATTGTCTTACCGACTTGCGCTGCGCAACAACACATTCATTAGTATGTTACATCATTCCCATCAGACCAGCAATGCTACCAATTGTTGGATATGTGGCCGACTCCCTCCCTATCAGAAATACAAGGGAGTTCTGCCCCTCTTCCCGTACCCGTTCACACACAATGGTTCCTGTGGGGCATGGTTTAGTTTAATAAACTCTCTAGATTCCAATTCCGTAGTTTACCAGGGTAACTGGGTATGGGGAAATCTGAACACAGTTCTGTATAAAGTATGTTTCCCTGACAAGGAGGGTCTACCAAAAAGGACAGGGACTGATCTAGAAAATGAAGTATATGGATTAGGTAACTTTACACTTAACCTCATGATTCTGAATGTTGAATCCGAATCCGAACCAGTCTTGCCTGCTATGTCCGTACTACCAGTCAAAGGTGAATTATGTGTCAGAAAGAATGGTTCAGTACACTTGGGTCATAGTAAATGTACTACTGTGATCGAATTCAGTGATAAGGGCAAGTCTACGTTTAAAGCTTCACGTCATTCTTACTTCGTTTGTGGTCATACCGCATATATACGCTTACCTCTAGATTGGGATGGCACCTGTTACATTGCATTCCTTCTGCCACCTGTTTTCCTAGCCCCTCCTGATTATCATAGGAACACCCATCTAGTACACAATAGACCACAGAGAGATCTCCCGATTGTCGACTACACTGAAACGGCATGGGAACAATATACAGACTTCAATAAAGGTTTCTTTCCCTACTTAGGTGCTGTCTTTAATAGCAAACTGATACGTAAATTAACCAGAACCCTCGAAGCAGTAGTGAATGAAACTACCTCCGCCCTAGGTAACTTAACAGAGGAGCAGTCTGCTATGCGGATTGTTGTTCTTCAAAATCGTCTCGTCCTTGACGTCATCCTGGCCGATAGGGGCGGAGCTTGTAGAGTCATCGGTCGAGCTGCTGTGTTTTCATTCCAGAAAACGCGCCATCAGTATATAGAGCCATCACTCGTCTTCACAAGATTGCAAGTCTGATACACCAGAATCCAGGCACCTGGACTTGGTCCGGTTGGTTCTGGACCACGTTGTCAGCCTGGGGATGGAAAATCCTATCCTTCCTAGGTATTGGCCTTCTCATAGTATTCAGTTGTTGCCTATGCCTGCTATGTAGGCCAGCGATTTGCGGCTTGTGCGCCACATCATGTATTCCTCATTCAAGTCCTCATTCAAAACGCCGTAAGAAGAAAGAAGAGCAAATGATGTTACATGAACAGATTGATAGATTAATGAGGATTTATATATCATGAAGGGTCCGTAGGGGACAAGGAGGGAATGAGGTAATATGAATTTTTATGGTCAGTTGTGTCCCCTATCGTAGACCCCACCGGCTCCATGTACGTGCTTTAAGTACATGTATGTTCCCTCCACTTCCAGCTATGAAGACACAAATACATTTGCGTCCAACGTTAACATGTCCTCTTTCAGATCCACCATGAATGGGTCAGATATTCCATTCCTAAGTGTGCCTTGCCAACGTCTTTATATGGTGCACTTTCACGTTTTCTAGCTCTGGTGGGTTAGGCCCTGATTTCTGCCATCGAGCCTTTTTCTGCCTTCTGTCTCTGAAAGCTGCAGTCTGCTGCTTCCTGACCCTTGACTTACTCCCTGCGCGGCGAGCGGTGCCTGGCTCGGCCTGCCTTGCCTGCCAAGACTGTATTCAACCTTCAAGTTATCTGCTCTGCTCCTCGAAAATACATTCCTGTCTAGTAGTTTACGAAAACATCCTTCCCAGCTGCAGAGTAAAGGGCCCGGCCTCACTGTCTCCATGCAAGTAATTCATAGCTTCCGTTACCATGGTAGGCCCATGGCCCCTCACATCTCATGTAGACACGTAGTCGCGTATGCACGCACTAGCAGTCAGTATAGAATAGCCTCTGCCCGAGAGACCTTTCCTTCTAGATAATACAGTTCCTCAAACACAAGATATTAGATATGATTTGGGATTAGGTTGTTCTGACACCCCAGACTTCTGTCTCCTCATGTAGGGCTAAATGTCAAGTCCCCTTCACCCTCCAGTTCCACGTCAATCACACGTCATGCTGCTGCGCGCGCATCTCTGCCATATATTTCTGCTGACACTGCAGGATTCTTCTATGGATCCACCCACTTGTAATACGTTTCATGTGACGTTGTCTAGCACACACCTACGTGTACGCCTTCATGCACGCCTTCTGTTACGTACATATGTCCTTATCTCGTTTCTCTCAGCTGTTACGCCTCCTGCATATGTCTTTACTGTAATGCATATACTATATATATGATATCCTGTCAATAAAGTATTGTCTATCCCTTCCTGAACCTTCGTGGTGATGGAACATGATTGCCTGGTTCGAACAAATTCCTTTTTAAGGAATAAAACCCCTTTTAAAACCTCAAATACCACGGATTCTGTCTCTTATTTTTGACTGAGTTATTCTTATTGAACTTTACCGCATAAATTAAGTATAGGTAATTTAAATTTACCACAGATCCAGTGGGTCTGTCCTTGGTTATATTGTTTTAGTCACAGTGCTTAGCCTCAATTGATTCTAGTCGCCTGATAATTGGGCAGAGTATTTGATCAAGTGATAAAACAGTTAATCAATATAACTATTGGGCCCCATTCACAAACATTTTACTGTGACTTACTCTTGTGATGGTACAGGAGCCACGCCTTCACACAGCAAACTCTTTGTGAATCTCTTGATTGTATCAAGTCACTTATTAGTGAATTCATAATTGACCTTGACCAGGTTTTTGTAGATACCTTCCTTTTGCTTATTTTGAGAATTTCCTGCTTGGGATCGTGTGTAATTGTGTATGTCTTTTTGCAGCAATTTTACTTGTATTAACAGGTTATTACTAATAAAAAGAAATTGAGAACTGACTGTCTTGATACAATGTACTGGTAGTAAATGGGTTCCAAACATACAATCCTCAACTGCAGCTCCAATATTTTGCTGTCTGGTGTT
Organism: Lissotriton vulgaris; assembly: GCF_964263255.1. Taxonomy (NCBI): domain Eukaryota; kingdom Metazoa; phylum Chordata; class Amphibia; order Caudata; family Salamandridae; genus Lissotriton; species Lissotriton vulgaris. Next base: position 954,942,604 of record NC_141695.1, on the reverse strand, counting down.
GATTTCACATTGTTGTACATCTGGAAAGATTCCACAGCAATTTCTCTCCTATACCAGATGGCACAAGGTTGTAGCATTCAGAGAAAATGCTGGAGTGCAATTCTACTCTTAAAAAAAACTACAGCATACTATGAGCGTGCCAGACTGCACCATGAAGTAAGAACAATAATTTTTATGTTATGTTATAGGTGTTTTATATCACGCACAATTACTCGAGAGTATCCTGGCGTGCAAAGTTACCAGGTCCTGGCAAGGCACAAGAGTTTAAACTGGAAGGTTAAAAAAGAAGGTTTTAAGTTGTTTTTAAATAACCTAAAGTCGTGGATATCGCTTAAATTCGGGGGAAGAGAATTCCACGCTTTAGCTGTTTTCACAGAAAGGGACTGGCCGCCAAGCCGCAGTTTACGGAATCTAGGAGTCACCAGCTGGCGTTGGAAGGCTGAGCGCAGCGCCCTGCTCGGAGCATAGAACATAAAACGCTTCATCAGGTACGTTGGACCTAGGCCGTGCAGGGCTCTGTGGGCCAGAGTGAGAGGTTTAAATTGCACTCTGTATGATAAAGGGAGCCAGTGTAGATCGCATAGGTGCTGTCTTATGCTTGATCTTCTGGAGATGTTAAACAGAAGTCTAGCCGCGGCATTCTGTATAGTCTGCAGTTTTTGAACCAGATAGCCTGGGATACTGAAGTACAGAGCATTGGCGTAGTCAATGCGAGAGAGGATAAGAGCTCGGGCGACCGTTTCCTTAGCTGGCCTGGGCAGCAAAGGGAAGAATCGTCTTAGAGATTTAAGAGTGCCAAAACACACTCTGGTAAGTTTCTTAATTTGCGTCGAGAAACGAAAGTCTTCTCCAAACCATATCCCCAAATTCTTGACTGGGGTGCCCACAGAGTTTGGTTGGGGAAAGTCAGGAGGCCACAAAGATTCTCTAAAGGCAGGGGGGAACTGACCATACAAGAGGACCTCCGACTTGTCCTCATTGCACTTCAGTTGAGCGAGTGCAAACCACTGAAACACCGACCAAAGACATTTCTGGGCCCCTTCGGTCGACAGGTCGCAGTCTTTCCAGGTGAAAAGCAGCTGTGTGTCATCGGCATAGGCTATTATTTTTGCTCCCAGCTCCTCCGCCAGAAAGATCAACGGAGTCAGATAGATATTAAGGAGCAGAGGGCTTAAAGTAGAGCCCTGTGGAACTCCCGTAGATACTTTCCTGGCAACTGATGAAAAGGGTGGCATCCAGACCTGCTGAGTGCGTTCTTCCAGAAAAGATTTCAGCCAGTGCCAGGCCGAGCCCAGCATGCCAATGTCTGAGAGCCATGTAAGAAGTAATTGGTGGGGTACTGTATCGAAGGAGGCAGAGAGATCGAATAGCACCAAAGCTGCTCTTCTGCCCGCTTCCAGTCTGTTATCACCTCAGCCATTTCCACCAGTGCGGTCTCCGTACTATATGATGCCCTGAAACCCGTTTGCACCGGGTGTAGAGCCGGATGCTTCCACATATGCCTCAAGCTGACGAAAGACCGCCTTTTCGCAAACCTTGGACAGTGCCGGGAGGAGAGAGATGGGGCGATAGCTGGTGGGTTTGAGTGGATCCAAGGAGTTTTTTTAAAAGAGGCAAGAGCTTGGCCTGTTTCCAAGTCGGGGTACAATGGCAGTTTGTAGAGAAAGATTGATAATCGTAGTGACCTCTGGAAAGACCCCCTCGGCCACCCCGGCCCAGACTCTAGCTAGACAAGGATCAGTTGGGGAACCCGACTTAAGAGATCCAAGAATGTCCAATGTATCAGATCCAGCTATGCGCAAAAACTTTGTTAGAGGAGGTGCTGAAGGGGTGGGGTGGGGAATTGGATATGACTGGAGGATGTTACTGGGTCACATGCTTATATCTTAGCAGCAGAGGCTGAAAATATCCACTGCCAATTGCATATAAATAACTTTTTATTAATTTGGGACCATATTTTTGCTTAATTTGTATTTGAACATTGGAATTTTGGAGCACAGTCAATGAAGTGCCCTGGGCTTCTAATGGCTGAGGGAAGCCCGGAGTATCAACATTCCAATGTTTTTTCACAGTTATTGCTGTCAACAAAGGACTCACGAACCTGAAGGGATTTCAACCCCCTCCAGCTCTGTGAGAGGGGATTTCAACCCCTCGTGCTCGTGCTCTGTGAGGCCTTTGTTTTATAAATTAGAACATTCTGCCCTCTAGGGGTAGAATGTTCTAATAGCCTTAGATCCTTTGGCTTGGGCCTTTACCACTGGAGAAGGCCTTTAATGGCGGGTAGAGCACCTATGTCAGACTCTAAGGCTATAGTAGAATACCTGCTGTGGCCAGCGCTGTTGAAGTTCAGGGTTCAGAATACTAAGGCTGCATAGACATGATTCCATGCCATGCTTGTTAAATTCACCACTAAACAGTCCCTGCTTACGGCTGTCCCACTGGACAAAATATTGAAGAGGTAAATGCACAGAGGGAGGTATGGATTTACTATTACTAACTCACTATCTACATAGCTTGAAGATATATTTATAGATATCACCAAGGTACCTATATCTAGACTTAGGCCCCCATTAGGATGGCGGGCGGACTTTGCCCGCCCGCCATCCTATCGTGGAAAGGGACCGCCCGCCAAAAGGGCGGGGGTCCCGTGGGGGAAATTAGGATGCGCCTGCCACAGTGTCAGGCACATCCTGTATTTTTAACATTGTGGCGGGCCTTAGTATAGAAAATCGGTACAAATTTACGTTTTGAAATTTTGTCCATCGATATTCTATTCATGATAGTCTATCCCATCAATATTCTGTTTATAATATTCAGGAGCTACACTCTTTTTTTATCTCACTCTTGCAGGTGTTTTCAGCCTTCCTTTCTCCCTTTGCCACAGTTTTTCTGCTGCTCTCTTCCTCTTTCTTTCCGCTTCTTGTGTTTTTTTTCTCACTTGCTGTGGATCAAAATGTGCTGACGAAAAGTACCGGAATACTGGAGTACCGGTGAACTTCACCTGCAACCACCTGCTCAAAATAAGCAGTGGTACAAAAGGGGGTGTTGATGGACGGAGCATACAAAAGGGGGTGGTGTTGGACAGAGCATTTACAAAAGGGGGTGGTGATGGATGGTGCAAATTAAGCAGTGGGCACACTGGAAGCAGATGCTCATAATTTCAAAGCTGTGCCTTTCATGCAGATCACAGTGAATATAAGCATCCCGTGCCCTTTACCCTTCCTCTCCTGTTTGTGTTGTGAGAGAACACTGGACGATGTGGCATGGAAACAGGCACACTGCCTGGTATTCCCCATTTTGCTTCCAAACCTAAACTGGCTGCGGAGGTAGGAAAACGTTGGGAGATCCACGCAAGCCATACCTGTCTAGACTCCCCTGGCTTTCTAATTTTCAGAAATGTCTGGGTTAGGTAGGTTTCCGTAATAGCCGCCGAGCCCGAGACAAAGAACGCAGGTGACCACCTTGCAAAACTAGGTCGTTTTGGGATAGGTCATTTTGATGTCTCCCCAATATGTTTTGGGCCCTTCCCTGCCACTGGTACTTGGCCCACCCACACAAGTGAGGTACCATCATTATCAGGAGCTCTGGGGGAACACTGGGTGGTAGGAAATTTGTTTCAGCCCAGTGATCTACAACTTTTCCACACAGAAAAGTAAGATCAATTAGATTTTTCAGCTACTTTTGAGGTTGGCAGGGGATGCTGGTTAGGAAAAAATTGGGGGATCCATGCAAATCATAATTCTCTGGACTCCCAACTGTCTATTTTTCAGAAGTATCTAGGTTAGGTGGGTTTCCTTTGATGACCGTCAAGCCCAGGACCAGAAGCGCAGGTGATCCCTTTGCAAAACGAGGTCATTTTGTGATTGTTAATTTTGTTGTCTCCAAAATATGTTTTGGGCCCTTCCCTGACGTGGGTACTTGGCCCACCCCCACAGGTGAGGTACCATTTTTATACAGAGACCTGTGGGAATGCAGGGTGGTAGCAAATTTGTGTCCACCCAGTGATTCCACAACAGGTCCACACAAAAAAGTGAGATTCTTTTAAAAAATGTTAGCTAAATTTGAGATTTGCAGGGGATTCAGGGTAGGAAAACCTTGGGGGATCCACGCTAGCCATACCTCCCTTGAGTCCCCTTTGCTATCTATTTTTCAAAAATGTCTGGGTTAGTTAGGTTGCCCTAGATGGCCACCAAGCGCGGGACCAAAAACGCAAGTGACCACCTTGCAAAACCAGGTCAGTTTTTGATAGATACATTTCATATCTCCACAATACGTTTTGGGCCTTTCCTTGCCACAGGTACTTGGCCCACCCACACAAGTGAGGTACAATTTTTATCAGGAGACTTCAGGAAATGCTGAGTGGTAGGAAATGAGTGGTTTCTTTCTAGAGCGTGAACATTATGGCACAGTAATGAAAAGAAAATGTGACAATAGTCACATTTTGAGGTTTGCAGGACATTGTGGGTAAGATTGATAACTTGTTGGGATAAATGAGTGAGACATCACAATGAATGCCCCTGGGTGTTTCGTTTTTGAAAATATCTAGAGTTGGTAGTTTTTTCCAATAGGGAATGTACACCTTGGCAGAGAAAGACAGAAAAGACAATTAATACTGCACAACCACCTATTCCTCAAGCACACACGCATACTGGTTTGATTTGGCATGATGGTTAGTGATGGTTCAGTATATAAAATATTATTAACAAGAGATTTCACAAAAATGGAATTTGCTGTTAATAATTGAAAGGACAAAGAATTGAACCAGTGATTCACAGCTCCTGAGCTGTAAAGCTGAGCTGAGGCCCCAACCTGGTCCTTGGCTTATTTTTACAGGTTTATTTTTGTTTATAAACAAGCTCGTTGATTTTTTAAATTTGTATTTACTACTCAGCATGGATACAAATAAAAACTACTTATAACAACTCAATTGGAAATTCTATGAATAAATAATTGATTCTGAAAATGTGAGTCTTCAATTGTGATTTCGATTCAGGAACTTCACAAACAATCCTACTGGTTAGGATTTCAAGCAGTGCAAAGAGGGGACAAACCCATCGGGATCTTTTGATCTAGTCACATATTCCAACTCTAGGAACACTTGCCTGTTCTACTACAACAAGCTGCCTGTCACAGACTCCTGAAACCAAACAAAAGTCATCGGTGACACAGGAGAACAATCCTTAAATACAACAAAAGCATTAAAGGTTGTCAAGTGGAAAAATGGATAGCCAACTTCTTACACCAAAAATAAGCCTTACAAAGGTTCCAACCTCTGAGCTACTCTATCAACATCACCCACCTGCCTATTATAGTCTAAAATGCACACAGGTTTGCACACTTCAACAACCTGACCCCAAACAGTCACAGGCGAAGTGCTTCCATCATGAAGGGTAGTCAGTATGTAGACATCTCTCCTGTCTGCAAACTTCACAGCTAGAAGTTCCTCACTACACAATGCACTGTCCCCTCTCTAGCTTTTGACAAGCAAGTTCTTTTGGAAAACCTTTACAGTTAGATCAGAATGTGCCGCAAGCAACAGTGTACACTTTGGCCAATATCCTGAACAACTGCATACCAGTGTAGATGGTATCTACATTTAAATGGTGACCTTTGTGAAAATGCCCTCTACCAAGTTACCACCCAATGTTTTCACTCACTCTGAAAGTGGACGGACAACCAGGGGTGCACAACCCTGGAATCGCTACCGGTGTACACCCTGAAATTAGAGACATATCCAGTCCTAACTATATCTTAATTCCATAGTGTGCCCAGTTGCTAGGAATGTACTGACTAAAAAACGAGCGGCCCTTGAACAAGACCAAAGACTCATCCACAGCTATTTCTTTCACTGGATAATAGATCTCAAAAATCAATCTACAAAGTGATCAATGACAGGCTGAATCTTAAAAAGACGGTCACAATCAAGGTGATCTTGTAGCAACGCTAAACCATTATTGACAAAATGCAGCATCCAAAGCAAAAGCAAATACCGATCAAGACTCATGATTGTCGGAAATATAGCCTTTGCGATTAAGGGACTAGTAGACCAATATGAAGAGATCGATGGCTTTCTTATCAAGTCCATCAAAAAAGTTAAATCCAAGAAATTCTTCAACTCTTCTAGATCTGTGGGAGTCCACCAGGTAGCTCTAGAGTGGGGCCTACGTCTAGCACTGTTGTCCCTCAAATACTGTTCAGCATACAAATTAGTCTGTTCAACAATCTCTGCCAAAAATACATCGTCCATAAACAAATGAAAAACATTATAGGCAAAAAGGATTCAGTGTCCACTCTATACCCTGGAACACCAGTAATGTCCAGCAGTGCCGGCTGCACTCTGCCTATGGGCAATCAAGAGGTCAGCTATTCCAATGGGAAGCCGTGCAGTCCCAGGCTGCACGCCAGATGCCTCTTGCTACGCTATCGTTACAAGGTACAAGGGAAACCCAGTTAGTCAGGGACCATGGGTACATATACTATTTTCAGAAACAGTGGTCCCTAGACAAGGAGAGATACTCATGCAAAATAAATATAGATCAAATGAATTCTATATTCTATGTCCAGCCGGACAGGATTTAAGTAATAAGATTGTATAGTCAGTTTATCTATACAATATCAAGTGGGACACAGCCTGTGTCCTACTACCACATATAGACAGATGTGACATACAAAGAGGGGAAGAGGGGAAAAAAATTGTCAGGCAAGGAGAGGCAGTCTGCGTACAATCAAATTTTGCAGACTAATGAATTGTAAATACACTACTGTGACATTTCATATGATGCAGTCAAAAACATATAGTGTATATGGTGTTGAGGACGTTTCGATCCCTATATTAAAATGAAGGGATCATCTTCAGGACATTGTTATTCATACCTGTATTACATATCCTTCTTAAGCTACATGCCCAATTAAACTAAAAGACAGGACCAAAACAATATACGTGATTTACAGTTGGGGGAAGGAAACGGGAAGGGAATTTGGAGAGAAAAGAAGGTGAAATACATTAAGTGGGTGTTATGTACATATATAAAACATATTCACAACCTACATAAAACATTTATAAAACAGGCATGTCTAACCGGTGAATTCCATCTAGAAAAAGTCCATGCGGCGTAATATCCTGATATCAACATACTATGCAGTTATATGGAGGTTGGATGAAGTTTAAAAGACATCTCTATAATGTGCTAAGAGATCATGCTATTATTTGAATTCAAGCTTGTGCTTAATAGAAGACATACCGGGTAATGAATAGGCTCGTGGCAAGATTGCGCGGTGGATAGAACTGTGACCTGTGTGCTGGGAGCAGTATTGGAGAATGATTCCGGAACGTGGGAGCAGTAAAACAAGGTAGTTCCCGGACGGGAGTGACACCTAGGAAATTGATTTAAGGGCCGGAGAACCATTTCCAAACTCAGCCGTGCTCCAGAAAGTCTCATGACTAAGGTCGGGAGGCTTACCTAAAGTTCTAAAATTGCGGCATTGATCAAGTGACGGAAACAGGTTAAAAACCTGTAAATGTAAGATTATAGATTTCAATTACGGTGCTATGTGAAGCTGCCTGTGAATTAAAATACTGAATGTGACCTTACCGCAGGGTAGGGTATAATGCGTTTCCACAGTGCTGGGAAAATCCGGCACTTGGGGAGGGGAGAACCGGGTTGAAGGCGTGCTAATGGTGTAATCAAGATAGACTAAAAAGAGCTGTCAGCCATGCCGCTTACCTTAAAGGTGGAATGCTTGGGAGAATATGCCTAAATGAAGAGGGAAGTGGTAATGAGAAACTTGGGCGCTCAAAAAGTATTAATGGTATGATTCGGGTGGAGCCCGTAGCGGCGCTTACCGTATGGGAAGAGAAGCAGTGGTCCTCAATGGGGTTCTGCGCTGACAGTTGAGTCAATGCTCGGAGTGACTGCGGGGCGTAACTGGAGTACGCCTCCATAAGGATTAAGATGGTCATGTGACCGTACACATGTAACCGGAGGGGTCTCTAGTACAAGTACTCGACGGAGTGAGCTAATCGGTCGGCCATTTTGGAAAGTGCAAATTGAGTGTGAAATAAATAAGGAAAGTGAAATAAACAGTCAGCCCTTTTTGAAAGTGCACTTTGAGTGTGAGATAAATGAGGAGAAAGTGAAATAGAAGTGTGTCTAAAGAAATTGTCAAGTGTGATGGTTGTGAAAAACCGTCATCCAACACAGTCCTACTACCATTCTAGATACACAATGTAGACAGTTGACAGTATCATGTACGTGATAGTTGTGAGTTCCTTCATCCATTCAAGGTACACAATTACGTAGGTGAATGGTTAGTATCATGTAATTTGACTACAGAGCAAAGAAATAGTCAGTTCAAAGCAGAGAGGTCCAGTCCTCGAGACGGTTAAGGCCAGTATGGATGGCTTTTTTCTTAAGTATCCATTTATGTTCTTCCTTGTTCCTCAGGGTACTTAGATCTCTGCCCCTTGGTGGGATTTTTATTGCATCAATGATTGTCCATTGTAGATCCAATTCACTATGGTCTTGTTCAATGAAGTGGTCCACAAGAGGTGCATTGGGTGTTTTGCACCGGATCCTATTTTCTGTAGGCTTTCTGTAAAGACTTGTGAATAGTTTACCATCATTGTGTTGGATGTTAAGATCAAGGAATGGAATAGTTTGCTTGTTGACAGAGAGTGTGAAGTTTAGTCCGCTACAGTTATTGTTTAGCCAATTTAAAAACTGTAAAAGTAAGTCATATGATTCTTGCCAAATGAGGAAAATATCATCTATGTATCTCTTCCTCAGGGCGATGCCACTGTAGAAGGGATTCATATACGTCAAAATCTGTGTGCATTCCAGGTTATCCATATAGAGGATAGCCAGGTTGGGAGCAAAAATTGCTCCCATTGAAGTACCCCTGACTTGCCCGTAATACTGACCGTTGAACAGGAAGAAGTATTTAGTTAAGCATATCTCCAATAGTTGCAAAATAAATAGTGTGGGTACTGCATGTGGGCGTGGGCATGTATCAAGAATCTGCTCTATGACCAACAGAGAATCCGTTTGAGGGATATTGGTGTAGAGCAACTCCACATCCAAGGGGCACATTGTCTTGGATGTGGGGTTGAAAGGGTAATCTTCAATCATGTTAATCATAGCCATACTATCACGTATGTAGCATTCTGTAGAAGGCACAAATTCCTTAATAAAGTGGTACACATATTGCCCTAGGGGCTCCAGAACAGAGCCACAACCAGAGACAATAGGTCTTCCGGCGGGGAATTCTCGGGATTTTTGTGGATCTTGGGCAGTGTATATATCACTGGGGTCCTCGGTGACTTAGTATTGAGAAATTGAAATTCTTTTTTGCTAAAAAAGCCTGCAGTGACACCCTCAGTGGTAACCTGAGCTATTAGATTCTGTATTTCCTTGGTGGGGTAAGTAGGTAGCCTACTGTAGTGGGCTGTGTTGCTAAGTTGGCATAGGATCTCCGTTTGGTAATTGTCTTTCTCTTGTAGTACAATTCCCCCGCCCTTGTCAGATGGCTTAATTACTAAACAGTTGTTAGATTTAAGATCAGCTAATGCTCGTTTCCACCCAATTGAGATGTTATATGGGATAACAGTTTGTTTGCTTTCTAATTCTGTAATATCTTTGAGTACCAGTTTCTCGAAAGTTAAGATTTCGCTGGGGATCATGCTCCCTGAGGGGGAGAAAGTAGATGGTGGGTGGAACGGTGTGTTGGTAACTAAAGGTGTTGCAGGGTGGAGTAGAAAGAAGCTATGAAGTTTTATCTTTCTAAAAAATCTTAGTAGTTCCGTCTGGAGGTCGAGGAAGTTAAGGGAATAGTGGGAATAAAGAATAAGCTTTTGTTTAGAATTGAGAGTTCACTAGACGATAGAGAATGTTTGGTTAAATTTAAGATCAATGTCCTCCTCTAAAACAAGCACTTCATCTGTAGTAAGAGTGGCTTCATCTTCCGATGATTCTTTGTGGACAAAAAACTCACTTCCAGAATCTTCCACTCCATCTTCTGCCTCAGATGCAGAGTCAGTCTCTGAACCATGGTCAGAGGAAGACTCAAAAAGCATACCAACAACCTGCTGAGCAGTAATCCTGCGGCTAGCCATAATCCTTACTAAGAAAGGAGACTTCACAAACAAGTCAACAACAGCCAAAACTGTGCAAAGTAAATAATACAAAAAGCGTGGCTTTATCACAAAGATCTTTATACTCAAAAACCATACAACTCACTTGTCAGAGACAGCAACAATCACCAGCACCTACTCTGCAGAGACAAAGCAAAAACCAAAGATATCCCACTAGAAAGAAAAAACAACACTCAATAAAACAGAAGATAAACATACTGCTATTATTACTCTTTATCAACGTCCTTGACGGTATACACAAGTCACTTGATTTGGACCAGTGCTGCCTACTCATTCTCCTATACCTATCGGCAACCTTAGACACAGTCGATCACAAACTTCTCATTAAGGCTCTTCAAGAAAGAGCAGGTCTAGATGAGGTGGTCCCACACTGGTTCTCCTCCTTCCTACACAACTGCACCCAAAGAATAAAAATCAAAAACTTTGTGTCCAACCTACACCCCGTCAGCAGGGGTGTCCCCCAAGGCTCAGTGCTCTCCCCGCAACTTTTCAACATCTACATGGAACCCCTCACTACCCTACTCAAAAAAGACAAGATCCCCTTCCACCTATATGCAGATGACAAACAGATCTATCTGGAAACCTCCTCCATTGATGACATTTAGAGACTCAATGACACACTAAGAGAAGTCCAACACTGGCTTTCAAGTAACCATCTAAAACTCAATTAATACAAGTAACCACCTAAAACTCAATTAATACAAATCAGAAATACTCCTCATCTCCAACAAAGAAAATAACCCCCAAATTGAAGATTGGCTAAAAGCTATTGAAGCGCTCAACAGTAACCTCACTCTAGCGGACTCTGAAAAATCCCTAGGTATTACCCTAGACCCAATATATGACATGACCAAACACATTAGGAACTCCTCAAAGAGCTCCTTTCTTAACTTGAAGCTACTTAACAAATTTAGCCCTTCATGTACAGCAAAATCCCACCTTGAGCCCCTCAAAACAACTCTCAATGCAGCAGCCAGAACAGTCACCAGAGTTAAGAAATTTGATCACATTTCACCTGCACTCTGAGAACTAAAATGGCTCCCAGTTGAAATGTGTGCTAGCTTCAGAACAGCCTACCTTGTGCACTAAGCCCTTCACACAGGCAAACTGGAATACCTGTCTTCCAAACTCAAAAAATCCGGCCAGACCAGGAACCTCAGGAGCTCCAACACTCTACTACTCATCCTGCTGAAAAAATGCAAACAAAAAACTGTGACCCGGTCCTTCGCTGGTAACATGCCCAAAATCTGGAACTCCATTCCCCCCCCACATCAGATCTATCCCCTCCTTTGTAAAATTCAAAAGACACCTCAAAGACCTTCTCCTCATTCGTTCCCTAGCAAACCGATAGGAGCCGCCGAAGTGCTGAAGTCGGCACATAGCAGCAGTTCGATTCTGTGACTTCAAGACCTCTACCTCCCCCACCTCCCGGACCTCTACTTCTTTGCCTCCTCCCAGAAAGAGGAGCTCAACCTAAGACAACGGCACTCATCTAAGACATTTTAGGACTCCAGTGCCCCAAGGTTACACAACGCACTGGGACTTCCTTACCAAGATGTATACTATTACTGTATTCTGTGATTTCTGCAGTATGACTGCTGTAAAGCGCTCCAATACCCTCGGGTCTGGCCAGCGCTATATAAAACTTCATAATAAATAAAATAAAATAATAAATACACCATTTACAAAAACATATTCATGCAGGGTAAAATCAAACTCAATTAGGGTAAATAGTACAAAAAAAACTTTTCTTAACAAACATATGCAACTACACAAACTGCAGAACCACCAGTGATGAAACCGCAACCTGGAACATCAGTCAAAAGAGCAAAAGTCTTGAACTAGAATAAAAAGGAGAAGTAAAACATTACAATTGCAAGTCACAAGAAATAAAACAATTAACATTATAACACGCTATGGGCCATATGTATCAAATAGTCATTTTGCGATTCTCAAACAGCGATTTTTTGGGAATCGCTATTTGAGAATCGCAAAATGCTATGTATGTAGGGTTTGCAATACATTTTGTGAATCCTACATATTCCTTCACCCCTTCCATGCTCATGACAAGGCCAGCTCGTCATGAGGCACGGTTGAGCTGTGCTTATGACGAGTTGACCTTGTCATGAACAATGATAAATACCACTTTGCAGCACAGGAGGGGAAAACCCCCTAGCAGCCAAGGTGTTAATTGCGAATCGCAAATTGTGATTTGCAATTAAGGAATACCTCCCCATTCATTCCTATAGGCCTAGAGGCCCATAGGAATGAATGGGAAGATATTCTCAATTTGCGATTCGCAATTTGCGAATCGCAAATTGAGAATGCAATTTCAAGGGTGCAGGGATGTCCAAAGGACACCCTGTTGCTCCCCTGAAATAAGCATGGGTGCACATGTAGAACACATACATGCCCTAAGGGCATGTATGTGCTTCACATAGCACTTTGAAAAATGCAAAAAAGTGAATTTTTCAAAGAAATCGTAAATTACCACCAACTTGAATTTGGTGGTAATTTGCGATTCCTTAAGGCGAAATTGCACTTTTCTGGTGCTTCTTACATTGCATTTAAGGAATCGCAAAATGTGTGATTCCTTAAATGCAATTGCAAAAAAAGGAGTCTCAAATTTTGCGATTCTTTATTTTGCACACAGATTTGCTACCTACATACCTTTTAGCAAAAATACGTTTGCAAACGCCGAAATTCTGCGAATTTCCACGTTTGCAAACGCATTTGTGCTTGATACATATGGCCCTATGTCACTACTCAAATGGCTAATCTGCCACCAAGGGGGACAGAAAAACAACCAAAAGTAAATAATAACTGATGCCCTACATCTCATTGGGTCAACTCTTACCCAAGGCCACCAACAAACTTAAATATATAAATATCTCTTGTGCTATTGGGTTGCCCCTCCCTTAGGCAGATGGGCCACAAAATAGGGCTATCCCCATAGGGAGCAGAAAATGACCAAAAGTAATTTTATACAATTATTAGCGCCAATAGGGAAAAACATTACCCAAGTGGCCATGCAGAAACATAATTAAATACATATCCCTGGTGCTAGTGGGTTTTCTACCCCCCTCTCCCCCGACCGGGCAAATGGGCCTTCAAACAGGGCTGATCCGCCTCTAGGGGGGCAGAAACTGGCCACAATATATAAAAAACAAATTAGGGGCCATCCTTGCCAAAGGGATAACCCCAATGCACTTTAAAACAAATCCCTGGGTCATGTGGGGTTTTAATCGGTGCGCGCTGTACATGCTGACGTCATGGGATTGCCAGGAGGGGTTCGGGGGTGGCAGCAGAAACTCTTCTACTTCCATTCCTGTTTGAAGGGGGTAGATGGGCTGCCCATGCGTGGGTACCTAGACAGAACGGTTCCGTCATGAGCACAGGCCCACCATGGCTCATGACGAAACCGTTCCATCAAGAGCACGGAAGGGATTGAAAGTATGTTCTCAAAGGAATATCAGTGTATGTGAGAAGATGAACTTCCACGCCACTAAATCATTTGAATGAGTGGGCAGGGACATACTCATATTTTTCCAAATGTATCTCAATCTACCTGTCCTTTGTGACACATAGCACAGATGTGCAAAATTGGCTACAAATAATTGTGTGGTATAAACTTGAACATAAAAGCGATTTATATTTATTCTCTACTGCATGGCAGTTCCATTCTTTAACAAAAGATATCGGTGTAGAACCCCAGAATAGAAAGTGACAGTTCTATGAACTTTTCAGACACTAATTCTTGCAAAGGCTTCTCAGTTTTTACGAAACCATATCCACTTAAAATACACATTTCCTTCACTGGAAATGAGCATGAAGAAAACCCTTCTCCATAAAAGTGGTTTTGAGTAGTTCCATCACTGGACAATTTAGCAAGATAATCCATCAAAGTACAGGCAAAGCCTTATGGGAGTGGTCTTTGTAGTGAAAAACAAAAAGACACCATTGGAATAGAGCACCCTGAATGGTCCAATCCTTTCCATGTGTTAAAGATGAGCCTGCCTTTGCTACAACAAAATAGAAGAGAAGAGAAAGACACATGAAATTAAGTCAGGAGCCAGGTTTAAATTTGTAAGAAGTTACTCTTGTGAGCCATCAAAGTCCACACCTCTTGTGAACTGGTTTAATTTATTTATTTTATGATTGATCTAATGCCAGCTAGGGAAAACAAACATAAAAACCATCTTACAAGCATACACAATATTCTCAATTTGGGTCACCCAAAACAATATAAAACTTTCCTCCCCCCCTTTTACCACCTTACTAGAGGTACAGAGACATTGCAAATATATTATTATTTCATTCTCATCCTAAGCATAACCATGTTCAAGTCACGACCCCGGACTATGTCCCAAAGTAAACATATACTATACTAAAAACATATCTTAAGAAAGTCCAGAACCTATATAATTTATACAGTATATTGAACCTCTGAGAGCTGAGTTAACCACTATAAAAATAATACTCAAAGTCCTTAATTTAGTGTATGGAAAAGCCTATAAAATACAGACAAGGGAAGTTAGTACCCGATTATAAAATATAAAAAAAAAAATCCTTAATAAGGTAGTATCATAAGAAAATCCAAATACTACTTTATATATAAAGTGTTTTCAGTTCTGAGAGAGCTGAGCAAACATACCTTAAGGTGCATTTGTCAGTTCATTAGCTCTAAAACAGTAAGCACTTTGATGTGCCTGGTGCAAACAATGAAAGTTCTCCCTATTAGAATGAGTGCGCTACCCCCAGAGGAGCCGCAAGCTCGTGCTGCCCTAGGGGCAGCGCATTCTAAGAAAAACAGAGCAGCTGCTTGCAGCGCTATGTGTTTTCACAGTGCAGGTTGCACCCGCCAGCACTCTCACAGGGGATTAGAGGTCCCCTTGCAGGCAGGTGCAGTCAGTGACTGCACCCACCCGCAAGCGGTTGTCTATTGTGTCCATTGGACCCCTTTCCCCCTCCAAAGGGCTGCACTCAGGAGGGCGCACTGACAGTACGCCTCCTGAGGGTTTCTTTGCCTCTGTACCTGCATCTGTAATACGACACAGGGGCAGAGCCAAAGGAATTCCCTCATTTGCATGGGCCACGCCCCAATGCAAAAGAGGCAAAGCCCCCTGAAGGTTGTGCTGACGCTTTAAGTGCTCCAACGCTATTAGTATTACTGAAGGGGATGTACAAGAGCCTGCACCCCCTTCTGTGATACCAGGGTGCCCCTGGCGTGCGCAAAGCGCGCAAAGAGGACTGTTGCATCACCAGGGCACTTAGTGTAATAGGGACCCTGGTGTGCACAACTAGGGCTGCTTGGTCCCATTGTAGATGTATTTAAATAATTCCATTAAACAAAATTTCCCCAACCTAATACCATTTCGGCTCAATCAATTGTTTCCTCCTCCAGTTGCTAAAATCTAACAATCTACCCCTCATAGAATGAGCCCATTTCTAAAAGTCTAGAACCTCATTTTTTCGAAAATCGTTTTGAAAAATGTCTTCAATTTGAAACATAATTATATGTTTTCACAATTTTTCACCACATACATTACTTCACTTACTTTCCTAATTTGAAGCACTCAAAAAACTGGGAGTAAAATAGCCCTTTGAAGGGAATCAGGTCATAAATAAAGAGGACACTTGGGCGTTGTTGTTCTTTTATCTTTATTTCTGAGAGAACAAAATTGTCTGGTTCTCTCTACACACAAACAAAGGACTCTGGATTGGCTCCTTCTGGTTGGTCGGGGTGGCAAGTCTTCCACCTGGAGTCTTTTTTCCACAGAAAGACTCAGAGAACAGAAAATACCAGGATTGAATGACCGTTTCCTTGATCTCACGTACTATTATGGAGGGTAGTGAGGAGGGTATTTCCACCGCTTAGCTAGCCCACCACATGTGCATTTCGTTAGAGAGAGTGATCAGTCTCAATATCCCTTATGTGCCTTAGATCGAAGACCCCTTAAGTGTTCTCGTACCTCTGAAAGCCATGTTCCTTCTGTTACATCCTTATCTATTTCACTGTTATGTTCCTTTAATTGCTCTTAGAATGTTAGCTATGCTGTCATGCTAGAATGCAGAGTTATGCTGTGGTCGGTCTGGAGGAACAGTTACAGGAGCAGCATCTTGGGGGGTTTACTACAAATAAACTTACGATAAAACATCTTCATTTGTGTGATTCCACTTTGTAAAAGTGGCGACGAGGGAGAACCCACCTGAATTGACCCCCAAGGTACTTTTAAAAAGGGTTGAAGCTTTAAAAAAAAATTATTGATAAGAAAAACGGCTTAATGGAAGCATTTTGCATCTTGCTGTAAGGAAAGAAGCTAAATCAAATTTCTGCGAACGTTTGAACCTGCCTTCATCAATCTGCCGTGAATAGCTGTGAACATTTTGAACCTGTTTCCTCATATTGCCGTGAGTAACTGTGGCTCTGCATTACCTTTCTACCATTTGATCATTTAAACGAACTTGAATGCTGTCATAGTTTAAAAATCGATGTTACTGGAGACATTTGACTGTCACACTCTGCAAATAAATTGTAGGAGCCAGTAGAGGAAAAAAAAGAAATCTTCAAGCTGTTTAAAAACAAATACAGGTCAAACAGCTTGTGTCAACAAAACATCATTGAGCCTATTGAGGCGTCGGATTGGCTTAGTCCAGTAGTTTTAGCGCGCAAACCCAATGGCAAATTACGCATGTGCATCGATTTAAGGGATTTAAACAAGAACATTTGGGTGGATCGTTACCCTTTACCTAGAATTAATGAGATGATAGCATCAGTTAAAGATGCTGTGTATTTTTCATCTATTGATTTATCTAATTTTTGAGGATGCCTTTCGGGTTATCCTCTGCGTCTGCTGTTTTTCAGAGAGTTATGTGCAGAGTCCTTGAAGGTGTATCTAATATGTTGGTGTTTCAAGATGATGTACTGGTGTGGGGAAAAAGTATAGTTGACCATGACATGGTTTTAAATGAAGTATTGTCCAAACTTCAGAGTGCTGGTTTGACTGTTGCTGCCGAGAAATGCAAGTTTGCCATGAATGAAATTGAGAATCTCGGCATACGTTGTCTGCCGAAGGTGTAAGACCTAAAAAAAACTTGTTAGATGCAATTAAGAATGCTCCGTCTCCATCTGACAAAGAACAATTGCGTTCTTTTTTAGGTCTAGCGGAGTATTACTCCAAATTTGTGTCCAATTTTGCTTCAAAAGTTTTTTGTTTAAGGTTGTTGATGAAAAAAGGAGCTAAATTTGTGTGGGACAGTGCCAATCGGTTTTTGAGAGCCTTAAGATGGACATCATGAATGCTGTAGCACTTCAACCTTTTGATCCCAACAAGAAATCAATCATTGTTGCGGACGCGAGCGCATATGGTCTGGGGGCTGTTTTAATGCAGGGGAAGGACAAGTATGAATGGACAATAGCATTTGCATCACGTACTTTAAAAGGTGCTGAGCCTTCGTATTCGGTCATTGAAAAAGAGGCGCTTGCTTGTTTTTGGGGTGTGAATTATTTCAGGAACTATATTTGGGGAACCAATTTTGAACTAAGAACTGATCATAAACCTCTTGTGGATATTTTCTCAACTAAAGGTGCTGGCAGGGCTACCCCTAGAATTGCAAAGTGGATTTACAAGTTGCAAGAGTATGATTTTCAAATGAAATATGTACCTGGCATTAAGAATGTCAACGCAGATTGTTTATCTCGTCTTCCTGTGTGTGAAGGTGACATTGAAATGGATCAGGATGAAGATTGGTCAGTAGCTACGGTGAATGAAGCTTGCGGTGGTGTTATTGATTTGGAGGAATGTAAGCAAGCTGTTCAGGAGGATCCTGTATTGAAGCAAGTGATTGCATGGTTAACGTCAGTGTGCAATCGTTTTTCATGGAGTGATTGTGAGTTATCTGAATATAAGACTGTATGGTCAGAAATTTCTTATGATCCTGTTGTTGGTATTGTTAGGAGGGCAGACAAACTTGTTGTACCTTCAGGGTTTGCGTAATAGGTTGTTAGATCTTATTCACGAGGGGCATTCAGGTATGTCTGGTATGAAGAGAAGGTGTAGGTGCGATTTCTGGTGGCCCGGTATGGATAAAGATGTTGAAAGGTGTGTCAGGAACTGTACAGCGTGTACTTGTAGTGACAAGTCTCATGTTTCTCAAGAATCACACATCAGTCCTGTTCCATTTCCAGATAAACCGTGGCAAAAATTAGCTATGGATATTTGTGGTCCATTTAGTGTTGGCAACATTGCAGGGAAATTTGCCATTGTTTTAATGGATGATCACAGTAAATGGCCTGAAGTAGCATTTGTTAGAGAGATCAAAGCCTCTAATATAATTAGTTTTTGTGAAGAATTGTTTCATAGGGAGGGATTTCCAGAAAGAATTACTACTGATAACGGTCCACAATTTGTGGCTGATGAGTTTCAAAACTATGTGCGGTCATGTGGTGTAAAACATATTACTACTGCGGTATATTGTCCAAGGGAAAACGGTATGGTCGAAAGATTCAACCGTGTTTTAAAAGAGTGTATCCAGATGGCAGTGGCAGAAGGTGCAGATTGTAATATTGCTGTCAAGAAGATGATTTGGAGCTATCGCAATACTCCTCATTCTGCCACATTAGTGACTCCGTTCAATCTTCTTAAGGGTCGTTCTGCATGTAACAAAGTAACTCCAGCGTGGATGCTTAAAACTGCTCCTAGTAGTGTTTCAAAAGAAAGTCTTAGTAAGAGAATGAATGCATATCAGGGAAAGTATATCGACAGACACAACTTTAAAATTAAGAAAAGTGTACAAAAAATTTGTGTTGGTGATTGGTTGAGGTCTTCCCGGATTGGGTTGTCTAAGGATGGTTCTTCCAAGTGGTCTCAACCTAAAAAAAATTTGGAGGTGAGAGGGAATTGTGTGTTGTTGGATGATGTGTTACCTCCTTATCTATTTCACTGTTATGTTCCTTTAATTGCTCTTAGAATGTTAGCTATGCTGTCATGTTAGAATGCAGAGTTATGCTGTGGTCGGTCTGGAGGAACAGTTACTGGAGCAGCATCTTGTGGGTTTTACTACAAATAAACTTACGATAAAACATCTTCATTTGTGTGATTCCACTTTGTAAAACCTTCTGGACCATGTCTGGTTTGTACGCAGTTTCTTTGTTGGGTCTCTTCGTTCCCCAGCGGTGCTCTGGATACCGTCTTCATCTCTGCTGGATTCGCGTTGAAGGTCTCACCTGTAACGTCTTCCACAATGAAGTTTTTCTCCAGAGGGCATTCACCAGGGTCTGCGACGTGCTGATCCCTCGGGGTTTGTTCACTCGGCGTCCTTTCTCTTCCTCCAATAGCTTCCGGGCTTTAAACTGTCTAATTCCTGGTTCTTGAGCTGGGTTGGAGGCAAACTCTGACTGACGTAGTCCGTAAAGGTGGGGTTATAATACAGGAAGTTTCCTTACTTAAAGGAGCCACAGCGGTATTGTGTGGGTGAAGGCGAGATCGCTGACAATTGTACAGGCTGTAACAGAGAAAAGGGCAGTGCATTATCAGTTAAAGGGTCTTCGTCTTTGTCACAGGGGTCGCTATCCAAAGGCAACAGTCAGAGGCCCTTTGACACACTCCTTTGCATCAAAATGTGTATGTTTCTTTGTCCTTTAACCTATTCTCCTCTACACGCTTCCACTCTATACAACCTGGTCCTAATCTCAACTTCAAAGCCCACCTCCTGATGTTTCTACATTTTATATTCTTTAAGTAGGACTTAAGTTTTCTAGAGCTTGAATTCACATGAAGGGTGTGGTGTAAGCTCTCTTTTAATTGTTCTTGTTAGACCTGCTATCCTTGGAATGGTTTCCTCCTATCTTTTTGCCTTCAGACCTCCTGTTTTTGCTGACTTCCAGACTCTGCACACATTACCACTGGAAACCAGTGCTTGTGCACTTTCCCTAAAACATTGTAATATTGGCTTATTCCCAACCGGCTTTTTAAATGTAATTATTAGTGCCTATAAAGTGGCATTAAATGTACCCAGGGCCTATAAATGAAATACTACTAGCAGACCTGCAGCACCGGTAGTACAGCTTACTTAAGTAGCATTCTAAACATGATTCATGCCTGCCATAGCCAAACCTGTGTGTGCAGTTTACAACTACTATTTCAACCTGACAAAGTAAACCTTTACAACAATATATTTATCAAATAGGACTTGCACTTTTAAGTTTTACATGTTCTGGTAGAGAAAGACTCTTACATTTGTTTTTCACTACTGCAAGACCTAGCTTTCCTATAGAATCACTTTAGAGTTGCCTTAGTACTAACCCTGGGCGAGGAACTACGCTCCGTTCGCGGAGTTTGCGGAGTTTCGGCAACTCCGCGCTCCGCGGAGAACGCGAAGTTGTCGAATACTCCGCAAACTGCTGCGTAGCGTAGTTCTCGCGCGCTCAATAGCATTTTCGCGTGCGCGAGGATGCTTGTCAGTAAGATCGAGTTGCCGAACACGCAGAAACTGCAATCTGGCACAGAATAACTCGCGAACACGTTAGTAGTGACCGGAAATAAGGGGACACGAGTGGGCGGGACAAACCTCATTGATAACTTCGCGCGCTACACATCCCGAGCATGCAGGCAATCAATCAATCAATCAATCAGGATATTTGTATAGCGCGCTACTCACCCAGAGGGTCTCAAGGCGCTTGGGGGAGGGGGGTCCGCTACTGCTCGAACAGCCATGTCTTGAGTTGCTTCCTGAAGCAGAGGTGGTCTTGGGTCAGGCGGAGGTGGATGGGGAGGGAGTTCCAAGTCTTGGCTGCCAGGTAGGAGAAGGATCTTCCTCCCATGGTGGATCTTCGGATGCGTGGCACGGCGGCGAGGGCGTGGCTGGTCGATCGTAGCTGGCGGGTGGGAGTGTAGAAGGTCAGGCGGTTGTTGAGGTACCTGGGGCCCAGGTCGTGGAGGGCCTTGTGTGCGTGGGTGAGGAGTTGGAACGTGATTCTCTTGCTGACAGGGAGCCAGTGAAGGTCTCTCAGGTGTCCGGAGATGTGGCTGTGTCGGGGGATGTCCAAGATGAGTCATGCGGAGGCGTTCTGGATGTGTTAGAGTCTTTTCTGGAGTTTGGCTGTGGTTCCGGTATAGAGGGTGTTTCCGTAGTCCAGTTGGCTGGTGACGAGTGCCTGTGTGACCGTCTTCCTGGTTTCGGTGGAGAGCCATCGGAAGATCTTTCGGAGCATGCGTAGGATGTTGAAGCATGATGATGAGACGGCGTTGACTTGTCTGGTCATCGAGAGGGAGGAGTCCAGGATGAAGCCCAGGTTGCGTGCGTGGTCCGTTGGTTTGGGTGCGCTGCCCAGGGCAGGGGGCCACCAGGAGTCGTCCCAGGCGGAGGGTGATGATCCAAGGATGAGGACTTCCGTCTTGTCTGAGTTCAGTTTCAGGCGGCTGTTCCTCATCCACTCTACTACGTCTTTCATCCCTTCGTGTAGGTTGGTTCTGGCGGTTCTTGGGAGAGGATCAGCTGGGTGTCGTCGGTGTAGGAGATGATGTTGAGGTTGTGTTGGCATACGATGGCTGCGAGGGGGCTCATGTAGAAGTTGAAGAGGGTGGGGCTGAGTTATGATCCTTGTGGTACGCCGCATATGACTTCGGTGGCCTTGGATCAGTACGGGGGGAGCCGGACTCTCTGGGTTCTTCCGGTGAGGAACGAGATGATCCATTCCAGTGCCTTCTCTTGGATTCCGATGTTGCTGAGGCGCTGCACTAGGGTGCGGTGGCAGACCGTATCGAATGCTGCGGAGAGGTCCAGGAGGATGAGGGCCGCTGTTTCCCAGTTGTCGAGCAGGGCTCGGATGTCGTCAGTGGCTGCGATGAGGGCGGTCTCGGTGCTGTGGTTGACGCGGAAGCCGGACTGCGAGTGGTCGAGGCTGGTTGGGCGAGCGCAATTGGTGATCCACTGTGTGAGGTTGTTTGCTGCTTGGTTGGGGTCCATTGAGCTGGCGGGAGGGTTCTGGCTCAGTGAAGTGGTGAGCTGGTCGGTGGTGATCTTGTTCCAGTTCCTACGGGGAACCTGTTGTGGGTGGTGGTGAGTCGTGGTCTTTCTGAAGCTGAAGTGGACGCAGCTGTGGTCTGTCCAGTGGAGTCCGGTGGAGTGGCTGAAGGAGATGTACTTGCTGGAGGAGAAGACTGGGTCAAGCGTGTGTCCGGCGTAGTGGGTGGGGGTGTTCACCAGTTGCATGAGTCCGAGGTTGGCGAGGTTGTCCAGCAGGGTGGTGGTGGTGTTGTCGTTGTTGTTCTCCAGGTGGAAGTTGAGGTCCCCTAGGAGGATGTAGTCAGCGGAGGCGAGGGCGTGCGGGCTGATGAAGTCTGCGATGTCTTCGCTGAATTGTGTGCGAGGTCCTGGGGGTCTGTAGATGAGGGTGCCTCTGAGTGTGGTCTTGGGGTCGGTGTGTATCTGGAAGTGAAGATGTTAAGCGGCTGTGAGGGTGTCGTCTGAGTTGGTCGTGATGTGGATGGTGTTCTTGTGGACGATGGCGATGCCTCCTCCTGTCTCGTTGACGCGGTCTCTCCGGGTGATCTTGTATCCGCCCAGGATGGCGACGGCGATGTCGGGCGCTGAGGAGGCGTTCATCCATGTTTCCGTGAGGAAGGCGACGTCTGGAGATGTGGTGTCGAGCAGGTTCCAGAGTTCCACGGCGCTCCCGCAGACGAAAAATGGCTCGCGAACGGGTCAAGCAAGCTACTACGCATGCTCGCGGAGCTACGCGAAGTCCGCGGAGTGCAAGTGCATCTTCGCGTTGCTCCGCGGAGTGCGGCTACACGAACTACGCCCAGGCTTACTTAGTACTTTTTAAAAGTGTAATTTCCAAGTGGGAAGAAATAATCAGTTCATGTTTGGTGTCTCTGAAAATCCTAGCTAATGGTGAAGTTGCATTTTAATTTACAGTTCTGAAAAATGCCACTTTTAGAAAGTTATGTACTGGGGGGTTGGGCCAATAAACCTACAGCCAAATTTGAGCTCTACAAAATTTCACAAAACAGAAACAATGGCTGTAAATATTGAAACGTCCTCTTTCAAAACTGGGACAACTTTATCATCTTGGCCTGTGTATTTATTTCACAATTGACTCATTATTATTTTCAAATACATATCATAGCATGGAATGTTGGCCCAGATGACTTCCTAGAACACTACTATAGAAATGAAATCAGAAGACGGCAAATATCAGCAGAATTATTGCTCGAAAGAAGGTATACTGAATTCCTGAACAACACATGGACATTGCCCGCCCTGGAGGAAATAAGAAATTGCCCAAGCAAGGTCCAGATGAGTACCCTAACTCCTCAGTGGTTTCAAACGCGTCAACGATGGACACATCGGGATCCACTTTTTTTTAAATTCACTTGGACAGTTAAAAAAACCTGAATAATAATAATTCCACCCTGACTAAATAATTTCAAACCCCCTACGTCCTGCCAAGAGGATCACGACATCCCTAATAATAGTGATATGTACGCCTGGCTTCAAATCTTCTGACTGACTCAGATCATTTTATTCAAGTCTATGTTCAAAATGTTTCATTTACAATGAATCACAACTTAGGTGGTTGCTCATTGTTTTGTTTGCTCTAATTCACAGTTATTGGTTATGTTGTTTTGTTTTGTTTGGTATTAACCCTTTTGCTGCTAGGCCTTTTCTCCCATTGTGCTAAGCCTTTTTTTGCTATTTGGGGTAGTCTGCGCTTAGACCCTGTAACTTTTTGTCCACATAAGGTATCTACCCCAAATTTGCGCTTTCTTCTTCCAAAATCATGGGAATTGTAAAGGTACTCAGGGTTTCTGGATTTCTTTGGAGGTGACCCACAAATTAGCCAAAATACAGCAACATTTGTTTGGCAGGGGGAAATGCTGCAGAAGAAATCATCTGATTTTTTTCCTGCAAATGGTATCAACAAAGGGTTTGTGGTGCTGAAATCATCATCTTCCCAGCTTTCAGGGACAAGCAGACATTTGTCAGTAAACCAACATTTTTACACAGTTTTGGCATTTAACTGGG
The DNA here is from genome assembly GCF_964263255.1 of Lissotriton vulgaris. Lineage (NCBI taxonomy): Eukaryota > Metazoa > Chordata > Amphibia > Caudata > Salamandridae > Lissotriton > Lissotriton vulgaris. The sequence continues at coordinate 954,918,423 of NC_141695.1, read as the reverse complement.
GCAAAGCCTATATTTGCTACATTTTGTGCTTTCCATATCCTTCCAGTTAGTGGTAGAAATGGGTGTGAAAGCAATAATGGATCCCGGAAAGCTATACATTTCTGAAAAGTAGCTACAATACTGAATTCAGCAAGGGGTCATTTTGTATATCCTTTGAGTATTTGTTTATTGAAACTAACAGTAGAAAATAGGAAACATCGAAAATTAGTTGAAAAAACAGTCATTTGTGCCAACGTTTTCACCTGTAATATTTTCTAAGTATGACTGATTTTTTAAAGCAATATACAACTACATTTGCTAGGACATTCTGGTTGTGGTAATATATAGGATTTATATGTTCACCAAGAACCTGAGGAACCCAGATCCAATAACTGAGCAGCGTAGTGCAATGGTTTTTCATTGTGTACTGTGTATATAGCAATTCATTTGGTAAAATATAAAGAGTGTAAAATAGGTATCAAAAACACCTATGTATTTACAAAATATAGAGTTTAGAAACAGCAGCTACTTGCACATCTCCGAAATTGTGGGTAACCATACTAGCATGTGAATTATATGACATTTTTCAAAGCGACTTCTTTTTACACATTGTCTTACATCTTAAAAGCAGAAATGCATAGAAAGTCAATAGGTAATAACAGTTGCTTTACAATTCTGTGTTCCCCTAAGTCTCCCAATAAAAATGGTACCTCACTTGTGTGGGTAGGCTTAGTCCCACAGCAGGAAACGACCTAAAACGCAATGTGGACACACCACATTTTTTACAGTGAAAACGACCTGTTTTTTCACAGCGCCTACCTGTGGATTTTGACCCCTAGCTCTGCCTGCAGCTAGGGAAACCTGTTCCAAAACTAGACACCAAGGGGAATCCAGGATGGGGTTACTTCTTTGGCTCTCACCAGGTTCTGTTACCCAGAATCTCTTGCAAACCTCAAACTTTGTAAAACAAAAACACATTTCTATGATGGAAAGTTCTGGAATCTTTGTGGATTACACCCACCCAGCATTCCCCAAAGTCTTTGATAAAAATAATACCTCACTCGTGTGAGTGGGCCAAGTGCCCGCAGCAGGGAAGGGCCTAAAACGAATTGTGGAAACATCAAACTTACCTATCACAAAACAACCAGGTTTTGCAAGGAGGGGGTCACATGGGTTTTTGGCCCTGGGCTCAGCGACCAACTAAGAAAACTACAAAACCCACATATTTTTTAAATCTAGACACCCAGGGGAGTCCAGTGAGGTATGGTTTAGGTAGATCCCCCAACGTTTTCTTACCCAGACAGATTCCCCTGCAAACCTCACATTTAGCTGAAAAAATATATAATTTTTCACAAATTTCTGTTTGGGAAAATTGTGGGATTATCAGGCTGACACAATTTTCCTACCACCCAGTGTTCCCCCAGGTCTCCCAATACAAATGGTACCTCACTCACATAGGTGGACCAAGTACCTGCAATAGGCAAGGGCCCAAAACGTATTGAGGAGACAACAAAATGGCCTATCACAAAGCAACTTGATTTTGCAAGGGGGGGCACTTGGGTTTTCAGGCCCGGGCTCAGCGGCCACCTAGGGAAACCTACCAAACGCACACAATTCTGGAAGCTAGATACCCGGGGGAGTCCAGGGAGGTATGGCGTGCGTGGATCCCCCAAATTTTTCCTGCCCGGTATCCCCTGTAAACCTCAAATTTAGCTGAACATAATCAAATGTTGCACATATCTTTGCAAGGGATCACCATGCCCACACAAATGTCCCACCACACAGCATTCCCTTCATTCCCCCAAGTAAAATAATACCTCACTTGTGTGGCTGCGGCAAGGGCCTGTGACTGAGAAGGGCCAAAACCATAGCCAATAAGGGTATAGCCCAGCAAATTCTAAGCACTAAATTGTTTGAAAAATAAGTTTTTAGTCAACTCTGCATTGGACACCCACACAATTGGTGTGTGGGTTTGGTTGATTTCCCTAGTTGGCCACCGAGCCCGGGGCCAAAAACTCAGATGACCCCCTTGCCAAACCAGGTTATTTTGTGATAGGTCATTTTGATGTCTCCTCAATAAGTTTTGGGACCTTGCCTGTCACGGATACTTGGCCCACCCACATAAGTGAGGGATCATTTTTATCAGGAGACCTGGAGGAATGCTGAGTGGTAGGTAATTTGTGTCAGCCCACTATTCCCACAACCTTCCCACACAGAAATTTGAGATTTTTATTTTTTTTTTCCAGCTAAATTTGAGGTTTGTATGGGATTCTGGGTAGGAAACTGTTGGTGGGTCCATAGAAGCCATACCTAACTAGACTCCCCAGGGTGTCTAGCTTTCAGATATGTGTGAGTTTGGTAGATTTCCCTAGATGGCCACCGAGCCCGGGGCCAAAAACTCAGGTGACCCTCCTTGCAAAACCAGGTTGTTTTGTGATAGGTCATTTTGATGTCTCCTCAATACGTTTTGGAACCTTGCCGGTCAGGGATACTTGGCCCACCCACATGAGTAAGGTATCATTTTTATCGGGAGACCTAAAGGAATGCTGAGCGGTAGTTTTTTTTGTGTCAGCCCACTGATCCCACAACCTTTCCACACAGAAATTTGAGGAAAATTTAATTTTTTTTCAGCTAAATTGGAGGTTTGCAGGGGATTCTGGAGGAAAACCTTGGTGGGTCCACAGAAGCCATACCTCCCTGGACTTCCCAGGGCACCTAGTTTTCAGAAATGTGTGGATTTGGTAGGTTTCCTTCGATGGCCGCTGAGCCCGGGATAAAAATTGCATGTGATCTACTTAAAAAAACAGGTAGTTTTTTGATAGATAGGCAGGCACCTGTGTTTTTGGTCCTGGGTTTGCAGATATCTAGGGGAACCTAAAAAACCCAGACATTTCTGAAAACTAGACACACGTGGTGTAGCAGGGTTTCCGTTCTCCCACAGAACTGTGCATAGAGATCTAGAACCTCAGTGAGTTAGGATGATCCAAAAACTCATCTCAGTGTCAGAAATCTCGTTACCTAGCTAGCTACAGTGTCTCATGGATCATTATGGAATGATCCATGTATTAGACAAACCAGAACATGATCTTTAGAATACCTCAGGAGTCGTGGAACACATGAACACTCTTTCGTTATATAATCATTTCAAACCAAACTGAGAGTCAAAGAACACAAGTGCAAGTTTGAAATATTTATTATTCAATGCAAAGTTCTCAAACGCAGTATTTTGTATAATACCAAAATGCAGATTATAAAAATCAGAGTCAGCAGCATAGTCACTAATCCATAGTAAGCAAAAGGTGCTAGCATGTTATAATGCAATTTCTATAGAAATCTATATCACCTATATTTCGCGCACCCTATCTAGTATATTATATTATATCTAAGAAGGTCTCATTCGGGCTTTAGCAGGGCGGCCCCATACCTCTCAATGTCAGTAGGAGCAGTTCACATCAACCGCTACCAGCTCTCTTCATGCGCAGCACCAAGTGTCTGCGTTCATTCCGTGTAACTCTATCTTAAACCCGCGTAGAGCCCAAAATGTTGGCATCAACATTATTTGTGTTATGTCTAATGTGGTGCGAGGATCAAGCCTCCCAGCAACCTTGTGTTAGGTTAATTTCAGAGTGTGCAGCTCTCAGTGTGCAGACAGTTGTACCAAGTGTACCAGGCAAAGCTGATAGCATAGAAATAACATATTATTCTCAAATAAACCACCTCACCGCTTCTAGGGTGAAGGCGACAACAACAAGTATGTGTCGTGTGCAAAACTGAAGCCGAAGGAAAAAAGGCTGTTTAAACATGTAATGCACTCATGCTAACTTAACGCAATATATGTAATGAAGTATCCATATGACACCCCCCCATTGGTCCGAGCACCCTCAAACATAAGGGAAAAAGGCAATAATAAACCAGATACAAAGATTGAAAGCAAAGTTCAATAATCTTGAGCTAAAATAAGCTAAAAAAATATGTGTGAATGTATATATACGAATGCCTACAGTGGCCTCAAATCTAAAAATTAAAAACAAAACTTTCGAACTAAAAGTCATTCGCCAAGCCTCAAAATTATGAAATGTAGGACCAGGCTGCATCAATCCAAATGTCTGTAAGAGAGAAAAAAAATGTTTTAAGGCACTTATCCGATATCCAAAGTCATGTGCCATGTTGACGTTATCTTCAGCGACATCACGTGCTTGAACTCTCCATCAGCTGAACACAGTTCATCAATCCAAGTCAACGAGGGGAAAGGCATTTTTCACAACAAATCACTCCTTCAGGCATGTCATGAGTGGAAAGTATATGCAAAGAAAGTTGCAACAGCCTCCAGTATGAAATCACTGCCATCATCCGAAAATAGTTCAGCAATCCAATTCAGCAATGGGAAAGAACATACGTGCTCCTCCAGCATCGGATCCTCCTGTAACGTCAGAGGACAACTCGGTGGGTTCACCAGATCGCTGTGTGTCAGAAAGGCATCCGCCGCTGCAGAGATCTCCCATTGGCCCAGAACTCCATTTATTGCTGCCAAGGCCATAACTCTCTCGCCAGAACAGATCAACTCATGAGCCACCACGGGACGCATTAGCTGATCAAAATCGACGTCAGGAGCAGTCCTCAAGCACAGGCACAAATCAATGGCCCAATCGAACTCGCAGCTCAGGCAGTGAAACACAGGTTGGACACACGTGAAGTCGGTGAACCGAAATGACAATCTATAGGCCGTGCTTAATGCTGCAAGCGGCAATGTTCCATAGTAATTGAGCATCCGATTACGGCACAGTGTCAGGAGGCGTTGAACGGCGTCTTGTGCAGGATGGGCATCCATGTTTTATGAAGAAAAACACCAACAGAATGCCTGCGGCTACAGCCAGTAACACAGGTAGTCCACCAAACAAACTCGAAAAAATAGTGTGGAAAAACGTGGGAATGATACTAAAAACCTTTTCAAATGTAGTCACGAGGCCACTGCTGACTAACTTGAAAAAATGTGCAAGGCCAGTCGTTGAAGAAGCATTAAAAATCTGGTGTACCAGCTCGCAGAAATGAAACGGCAAATCAGTATTTAAAAGCGCCTGCACCTCTGTGCGGGTGTTGGCTATGTGAAGGACATAAGTTTCCCGGGCCGAACTCAGGGTCACTTGTTTTTGAGACAAAAGGGCCCTTATTCTGCTTAAACCATTGAATTTTGCTTCCAAGGTTAGAATCCGTGGCCAGATGGATACATCTGAAGAACCATGCGTGGGTGGGTATAGAACATTCTTGCAGCACACTACACGCTCTGATACAGTTACCACATATGCCACCCCAATTAATAAACCACAACATAATTTGTTGTTTTTAAAGCAAATAACTACCATTAGCTAACAATGTAAATGTGGGAACCACTGCTGGAACTGGCGTGCCTTTTAAAACACATGCTAAATTTGGGCGGTCCTGATTACAAGAACCGTGTAACTGAATGTGTCTGCATATTAATGAATGGTCAGGTGACTGTGTGCATTCCTCACCATTAAGATTCACTTCTTTCCCATCCTTCAGACATCTGTATGTGTATGGTAATGACCATGTCTCATGTAGGAATGCATTGCCTAGTGGAGCAAAACTGGAAATATTAAAGGAGGAATTCTGCAAAAGTGCTTGTATCTCACTTATTGACAATGTAGTGAAATTACTCCAACCTGAATATTCTTCCAAATCAGGGATAGTAGGGCTATTTAATTTTTTAGATGTAGCCAATCCAAAACATGTTGTTTGGGAAATAGTCGAGTTTAAAAACAACATGTGATTCGGGATGAGACATGCACGATGCAAAGCCTCAGTGCCTTGTACCTGCCAATCTTTGGTACCCCAAACCGATTTAAGGTCAATAGCATCCTTCCATAACTCATAGCCATCCACAGATAACCTTTCTAGAAAGGACTTTGAATACAACAATTTTGTGTCAGTTAGTCTAACTTTTGGCATGAATTTCTGTTTCACTTTAAAATAAAACGACTCAGGATTAGATTGATTAAAATCTGTAAAGTAAGAGTATTTTCCCAGAAACGTACTTGAGCTCCCCTGTAAAGGAGTAGGGCAATGTTCCCACTGAGTGTAATTCACTGGAACGCGCCTGGAACTTGTCTTGTGCAAGAAATGATTTCCGTAATGTTGGTAACAAAACAAATCACCATAATTGACAGAATCTAAATACAAATCCTCATCATCAAAGGCCGCATAATATTTCAAATCAGAGAACAATGCTTCTACTGCCTGAAGATCCCAATCATCAGAACGAATATTTTGCTTAATCACATCTCCCATGTTTACTCTAAGCACATTAGGAACATTAATAACTTCTGTGGGGCCATGTATCTGAAACCTAACCGCATCCCACACAATCCCATCAAGGACAGGCCAAGCAGTAATTTGTACTGAATGTAAGTCTCTCTTTAGTCTGTGTGCAGAATGTGAGGAGGAGTGAGGGGCCAATGTTCCATTAAGGTACCGAATTCCTGTTCTTTCTTTCACATAATGGCCATCAATCAGGCGGAAAAAATAAAACACAAAACCAATTGACATAAAAAGATAAAATGAAAATAGTATCAGCCAAATGTATGTCCAAGGTGGAACCAAAAAATGTTTTTTAAACAACGTGGCATATTTTGCAATAGTCGAAGGTTTCTTTGAAAGTTCCGAATCAGAGTCAAAAGAGAATCTGGACTGGTTAGCCAAACGAGCTTGTATATCGGACATAGATAACTCAGCAGGTTCTGCATAGGTCAGCTCATCAATGTTAGTAATAGGAATAGTATTTAATAAAGGATTTGACATAGCAGGCATCTCGAGGGACACCTCCTGATCTGCACCAGATGTAATAGCCAGCACAGAGTTCCTCACCATGGAAGGACAGGATACAGCCGGTGTCATGCTATGAAGAATCGGCCACCCTGTGTGTCTTGACATTGTCAATAGAAATAAATCTGTTTTCTTTACGACCTGGAAGTGGTGGTAAAATGACTGTTCTTGTGCCCTTCACTCCAAGGACCCGAACCGGCGCTCGATATGAGGGACCAAACTCCTTTTTGTTATCGATCTTCTCTCGAACCAGTTCTCCAACTTGGGGTAGCCAGCCAACTACCGGGATCTGCAACGCATCATCCGACGTGGAGGGCAAGTGTTCCTTTGCAAGACTGTCTCTGGTCTTTTGTAGATCCTGTAAAACATTGCAATGTTCATCTACGTCAAAGGCCGCGGCCTGGGCCTCGCAGTCTGCACCATCAAGGTCAGGTACGTACATCTTGATACCAAAGAGCATTTCGTATGGGGTCCGCCCACCCAGAGACCTTCTAGGGAGATTATTAAGCGCACGCTGCACGCCATAGAGGTGGGTCAGCCAGTTTCTACCAGTGCCTATAACTCGGGCTGTCAAAGATTGCTTTAAGTCGCGGTTCATTCTTTCTACCACAGAATTGCCCTCAGGCCTGTAGGGGCTTGAAAACTTCACCTGTACTCCCAACGAAACCATAGCATCCTTATACGCCTTAGAGGCGAAAGCCGGACCCTGGTCCGAATGGAAAGCACCACAAGCAAAGATTCCCACAAAGACACGCAAATCCTTAATGACAGTCCGTGAATCAGCGCTGCGATGCGGCCATAACCACACAAAGCGTGTGCATGAGTCAACTGCTACTAAGATGTATTTATACGCAGTATCAGAAGAAAAAGGACCGCAGTGATCCAAATAAACACATCCAAGTGGTTTATTAGAGATGTACAACTGTGTCTGAGGCGGACGCGCAGCAGTAGAAGGCTTAATCTGCTGACAAATGTCACACATAAGGACATAATCGCGCGTCTGTTTGTACAGTCCCCGCCACCAGAATCTCTGTTGTAGCTGAGATACAGTGGCCGAGACGCCCGCATGCGCAGACGCCACACCTTCATGAGCCGCTGTAATCAGAGAAGCTCTGCGATCCGAGTTGGGAACGAGACGCTCTCCAACTTCAGGGATTTTCACATAAGGAACCTTATCGGGACTTAAGTGGTATGTGTACTTCGAAGGGAACCCCGCAGGATATTTACCTCCCTTCGCCGTGGCAGCAACAGCCGCCAAGATGTCATCATCTATTTTGCTTTTGGACCTCGTGACTGCTGCAACTAAGTATTTAGATACCGCTGACTTCGCTGCTTCATCAGCAAGCGAGTTGCCAACAGCGTGGACTCCCACGCGCTGGTGGCCGAGAGTATGAATCACAAACACGAGCGGCAGCTTTTCTTTAAGTTCCGCTACTCGGACCCAGATCATTTTATGTTTTATTGTGCTACCTTTGGAATCACGAAAATCATTCTGAATCCAAAAGAACAAGTTCTCATTGTAAGACTGGACACAGTAGTAAGAATCACTTACGATCAAAGTCGTCACACTAGGATCAGCGTACTCCAATGCGAGCATAAGAGCACGCAGCTCAGCTAATTGTGCGGTGCAGTCCCCAAGCGTCTGCGTGTGCACGACGCTGGACTTGAACTCATCGTTCACCATGGCACCGACCACAATGGCGCAAGCGGAAACGTAGGCATGTTTAGAGCCATGCGCAACCTGCGCCGAACCATCCGTGTAAATGATACAGTGGAAATCCTCCAACGGCCGCATTGCTAAAGGAGCAGGATGAACAAATTCATACTGTAAATACTCCTGCGACCGTAAAGCGGCGTCAAAAATAAACGTGACATCCTGAGATGTCAAGGATGTAGCCCACTGAATCCACCGAGGGTGCAAAGCTTTAGAATTCGGTACACTGGCTTTCGTGACCGCCTCCAAGGCAGGACACGGGGTAACAACCAACATGCGCTTCCCCTGCGACAGGGCACGTTCTTTAAGAATTGCCATCTGCACAGCCGTTAAAACTTTCTCCACAGTGGAAAAACGCAGTTCAGCCGAAGTGTACAAGTGTGACTTGTAAGCAATAGGTACAGTATCCCCCTCATTAAAAGTCAGGTACGTGAAACCCACCGTCCCAGGGATAATTCTTATCACCAGGTTGGTCTGGTTATCACGGGTCTGTAAGTAGTCAGAAGTGAGCAAATCAGCCTGCAAAGACTGCAGAATGGCTGAATGCTCAGGCAGCCAGCATGATTTGGAAAAAGATGGTTGTACCAAGGCATATAAAGGCTTGATACGCTGGGCATATTCCGGAATGTATGTCCTCCCGAAATTTAAAAAACCCAGTAAAGACTGTAATTTTTTCAGCGTTGTCGGAGAGCGCAACTGCGCGCACTTCTCCAGGAAGTGAGGAGCCAATCCCTTTCCTTCATGGTTAAGTTCATAACCTAGAAACAACACTGTGTACTCCGCAATGTGTGATTTTGCAAAGTTAAACTTGTAACCCATGTCTGCAAAGTTACAAATTATGCTGTTTACTCGACACAGATGCACCCAAAGCTCGTCGTCTGTGAGATAAATGTCATCCACATACGAACATGCAACTGGATCGAAACTCTCCAAAAGAGAGACTATGCGGGCGGAAAACACTCCAGGACTATTTTTATATCCCATTGGGAGTCGTTTAAACATTTTTTGTACGCCGCCGCACGTAAAACTGGTCCATTGGGAACTGAGACCATCTAATCTATGTGCATAAAAACCATTGGAAATGTCAAGCGTGGTTTTGAACCGTTTACGCTCAAGACTATTCACTAGGGCAGAGCCGTGAGTATTCTGTACTGCACAGTTACGGCAATGCGAGTTCAAATGCCGGTAATCCAAAACCAGACGATATGAGCCGTCCGGCTTGTTAACAGTAAAAAGGGGATTATTCATTGGTGACACACATGTTTCAATTACACCTTGATATTCCAATTGTTCAAGGATAGCCGCGACCGAAGCTTTAGCTTCACGTCGTATGGGATACTGGGGTTGTGGCTGAGGCTGTGACCGTAAAGGAATCTCATGGCTAGGGGACAATTTATCCCAGCCACACTGATTTCGGTACACAGCCGGCGCAAGCGCCAGAGCCCACTCTTCTGCAAAATGCAGCGCTTCCACTCTCGATACAGTGTGCGCGAAACTGGGGAGGATTACCTCCTCCCCTCGAGGAGCTGCGAGAACAAAAGGTGGGGGCCAGTCAGCCTCCGAAAGCAAAATGTCATACGTATCCGAAAGATTCTCCCAAAATACCCCTTTTACAGTTCGCTGCATGTCACCTTCAATTAACAGGACAATTTCAAAAAGTCTTTCAGGGGGAGCAACACGTGTATCAGCTGTTTCGATTACAACATAAGTGTCAGTCGCTGTCACCTTCAACAGTGGACGGAGGGCCTCTCTCACTATGGTAATCTCCGCCGCGCTGTCCAGCAAGGTCAGAGCCCACGTCAGATTCCGAAGCCGCGTTCTCACTATCTGGGGCATATCGATGCGCCGTTAAGGCAGCGACTTTCTTCTTGGCAAACTGCGGTCTCTTAGGCGTAGAGTCGTCCCGCCGGTCCCCTTCACTTCGCGTGCGGGGCTGGCCACGTCCTTGCTGACCACCCCTGCCCCTGCCGCCCCCTCCACCACCGGTTGACGGAGCCGATGAGTCCTGAAAGGAACGAGGAGAGCGTTGGTCAGATGCCTGATACCTCTCAGGTGATTTAATCGTAGCGCGGTCTCGCAATTCATAAACACGCTCTGACTGCGCAGGTTGTGAAGGCGCCGGACTCGAGACCTGTGTCTGTTGTTGTTGTTGCTTACCCTGATTCTGCTTTTTAGGCCAATTTTGTTTTTTGGACCTGGGCTGTCCACCTGTTTCCGAAGACTGCCCCTGGGGTTGCTTCTTTTCTTTTTCAAGAAAAACCTTCGCACCCTTAGAATTGCGGCCAACCATTTTATAAGCCGCCACAATTATTCTTGCCAGCTGACTGGGTTTCTCGGCATCGGGAATTAACGCCAGACCATTGGCCACTTGAAAGTTCACTGCATCCCCTTTTACATTGGCAAGGATAATACCGCAAACTGTCTCAAATGAACCGTTCAGGCGCATACCCAACTCAACCGCCGACTCAGGTCCGTGATCATCTTGAACACGTTTGAGGATCGCAGACAGGTTCGACACTGACGGTGTGCCAAAGCACCTCGAGTAAACCGCTGCAAAAGTCTTACCCCATGTCTCACAGTCAACAAGTTCCGGGGCTAAATCTTTCGGTAAACTAAGCGTAAGAATCCGGTGCTTTTCACCCGGAGTCGTATTAGGAAACACAGCCTCCAGCTGGTCGAATTTCTCGGCAAGCCAGTAAGGAAAATCATCCTTATTGTCTGGCTTTCTGCCCATAACGGAATTCACCAAGACAGGACTGATTTTCAAGCCAGCCTGGTCTGCTCGAAGCTGCGCCCCTGCGGGGGCTGCGCCATGAATATTACGACCAATGTAATGAACAAGCGCTCTAATCACTCCAACCGCGACCTCATGAAGACGCCGCAGGTCACCCACGTTACAAGTGGTGCGATTAGGATGAGGAGTAAATCCACCCAAAGCGGGCCAATTTGTGCCCGGAATGGATAAGGGACCTAACCTCGGAGCCGTTAAAGAATGGGGTAGGGCGCCACCAAACCAAACTCCTTGCTGCCAAGCGTCTATAGGTACTTCCAGTGCCCTGTACGGAGCATAAGCCGCCGGTACATCCGTGGCAGTGTATGAATGGTAGACACCCGAATTAGCGTCTATTTCCGGAAATGTCACCCAGGAATAAAACAATTCGTACGGGTACGCACGTTCCGCACTCACTACTAGAACCACAGCTAAGCCTTCCGCGGGTACATTATAACCCCGCAAGTGGTCGCGAACCGCGACGCGGCTATGCTGCGCTATTTCCACTGCCATGTTAGCACAGGAAGAAGAAAAACTAGACAAAGAACACTTTGTAGCACAACTGGGTAGTGATTCAAAGAAACCTTTTTTAGAAGAATTCAAGCTTGAAAAGACCTATTTCAAAAACAGGTAGGTTTTCCGACACCGCCGTTTACCGGAAACGGAAATGAAGGTGTCAAGGTATGAATGATATACTACTCGAGTGTCATGAAATACGGCCAACCAATCCGTTGGGCGCCATGTAGCAGGGTTTCCGTTCTCCCACAGAACTGTGCATAGAGATCTAGAACCTCAGTGAGTTAGGATGATCCAAAAACTCATCTCAGTGTCAGAAATCTCGTTACCTAGCTAGCTACAGTGTCTCATGGATCATTATGGAATGATCCATGTATTAGACAAACCAGAACATGATCTTTAGAATACCTCAGGAGTCGTGGAACACATGAACACTCTTTTGTTATATAATCATTTCAAACCAAAACTGAGAGTCAAAGAACACAAGTGCAAGTTTGAAATATTTATTATTCAATGCAAAGTTCTCAAACGCAGTATTTTGTATAATACCAAAATGCAGATTATAAAAATCAGAGTCAGCAGCATAGTCACTAATCCATAGTAAGCAAAAGGTGCTAGCATGTTATAATGCAATTTCTATAGAAATCTATATCACCTATATTTCGCGCACCCTATCTAGTATATTATATTATATCTAAGAAGGTCTCATTCGGGCTTTAGCAGGGCGGCCCCATACCTCTCAATGTCAGTAGGAGCAGTTCACATCAACCGCTACCAGCTCTCTTCATGCGCAGCACCAAGTGTCTGCGTTCATTCCGTGTAACTCTATCTTAAACCCGCGTAGAGCCCAAAATGTTGGCATCAACATTATTTGTGTTATGTCTAATGTGGTGCGAGGATCAAGCCTCCCAGCAACCTTGTGTTAGGTTAATTTCAGAGTGTGCAGCTCTCAGTGTGCAGACAGTTGTACCAAGTGTACCAGGCAAAGCTGATAGCATAGAAATAACATATTATTCTCAAATAAACCACCTCACCGCTTCTAGGGTGAAGGCGACAACAACAAGTATGTGTCGTGTGCAAAACTGAAGCCGAAGGAAAAAAGGCTGTTTAAACATGTAATGCACTCATGCTAACTTAACGCAATATATGTAATGAAGTATCCATATGACAGTGGGAGTCCAGGGAGGTATAACTTGTGTAGATCCCACAATATTTTCCATCCGAAAATTTGCACCAAACCTCAAATTTAGCTGTAAAGTTACATTTTCCTCTAATATCTGTGTGGTAAAGTTGAGGGCTCACGGCACAGATTTCCTACCACTCAGCATTCCCCTCAGTCTCCCGATACAAATTATACCTTACTTGTGAGGATGGGCCAAGTGCCTTTGACATGATAGGGCCAAAATGTTTCGGAATTTAGGGGTGCCCAAAGTGGGTCTAAAAGGGTAGTTTATTTATATGTTTTTAAGCTAATGCTACTTTGAGCATCCAGTGAGATATCATTTTTCTCAGGAGACCAAGGGGAATGCTGGGTAGTAGGAAATGTGTGCCTACACAGTGATCCTACAACTTACCCACACAGAAATGTGAGGAAAATTTGACTTTCTAAGCAAATTTGAGGTTTGTGGGGGATTCCGGGTAAGAAAACGCTGGGGGATCCATGCAAGCCACACTGCCAGCCAAGAGTCAGTACACACACACAACCATCCACACACACCACCAGCCAAGTGCCATTCACGCACACTGACAGCCAAGCACCATCCACACACACCGACAGCCAAGCGCCTTCCATGCACATCGCCAGACAAGCGCCATCCAAGTGCACCGCAAGCCAAATGCTATCAGTGCACAAAGTCAGCCAAGCAATGCCCACACACACCACCAGCCAAGCGCCACTCAAGCACTCCGCCAGCCAAGCATCATCCTGGCACACTGCCAATCAAGCAGGGCTGGACTGGGAACAGCAACCAGCCCTGGCAGATTGCTGCTCGACTGGCCCTGGGGGAGGTGTGCTAGTAAAAAAGCACTGCTCCCAATTTTGTTACTGTGGCCGGATATTGCTGCACTGCTGCAAAACCGGCCCCCAGTGACAAAACCACCACCAAGGCCAGAAAACCGGCCCCCACCCTTCCGGCACACTGGGGAAATGCCTGGTGCCCACTATGGCCAGTTAGGCCCTGCAGCCAAGACCCATTCATGCACACAGCCAGCCAAGCACCAGTACATGTACAGCGCCAGTCAAGCACCATTCCATGTACACCACCAGTCAAGCGCCAATCTACACACACCGTCATCAAGCGCAAGTCTACCCACACCATTAGTCAAGAGAAGGTCCACACACACACTGCCAGCAAAATGCCAGCCAAAGGTCAGTACACACAGACCATCAGCCAAATTCCAGTTTACACATACACAAACTCTCTCTGGTTTCTAGTGGTTTTCTGTCCCTGCTTGGGTGTAGCTGAGAATAAAAATAAGCCTAAAAAAAGGGAGCTACCCTTGCCAAAGGGGCTTCCCACTGGCATGCACATAAACATATACCTGGTGCTTAGTAGGCTTTCTGCCCTCCGCAGGGGCAGATAAGGAGCTACTGCCCCTATCTGCCTTCCCGGGGGGAGCAGAAAGCCTTTTCGGCGGTGGGGGCATTAACATGCCCATTCTCTGCAGCCCCTACGTTAAAATAAACTAACAAAATCACTGGTTCCTTGTGGACTTTCTTCCCCTGGGAGGCAGATCAGGCACTATTGCCCCCATTTGCCTCCCGGGAGATCGGGAGATGCAGAAATGCTGTGAAAATTTTGTTTAGGAGGTGGAGGCATTGGCATGTCCATTTTGGGCAGCCCCCACATCTGCCTATAAAAAAAACAATCCCTTGCGCCTAGCGGGCTTTCTGCCCCCCGGGGGCATATCAAGGCTATTGCCCCATCTGCTTCCTGTGGGGCAGAAAGACTGTGGGGTTTTATGGGGGCAATGGCATACCTATGTAGGGCAGCCCCCACCCCAGGATACAAATGAAAACATTCCCTGCTGCATAGAGTGCTTGCTGTCCCGGGGGGGGGGGGTCAGAATAGGGGCCCCTATCTGCCTCTCCTGGGAAGGCAGAAAGGCTGTGTAATTTTTTGGGGGGGCATCGGCTTGCCCATTTTGGGCAGCTCCCACCCCTACGCATAAAAAAGAACCCCTAGGGGCAGATTTACAAGCACCTTGTGACACTCTTGCGCAAGGGGCTTGTAAATCTGCCCCCTAGTGCCTAGTGGGCTTTCTGCCCCCTGGGGCAGATCAGGGGCTACTGTCCCCATCTGCCCCCTAGGGGGAGTAGAAAGACTGGTTAATGTTTTTTTGTTATGGGGGAGCAAAGCAAAGGCCCTTGCTCCCCCCTCGCTGGTGCCTAGTGGATGGATCCCTGCTTGGGCAAAACCCCTCCTGGAGCGATCCCCAAGCAGTGATCCACTAGGGACAAATTTACTTGTGCCAGTTTTTAAAGCAAAAGTTTGAAAATTTGCAGGCATTGTTTCTGTTTTGTGGCACTTTTAGAAAGTTGAAATTTTCTTGCATTGGCATTTAGAGCTTGGTGACAGTTAGGCTTTATGTATTACTCCTACACAGACAATACACAATGGGAGCTTAGATGTCACTGAATGGGCCATCACTGGCAGGATGGGAGGGTGGAGCTGGGCCCAGCCTTACTTGCACTTGAATAGTCTGTGTCCAGTCTCGACACAAAGGGCTGCACACCCCTGTACTAAGTGTGGAACCAGGAAGGCAGGGCATTTGCGCACTTTAAAGGCATGCCTCTCCCAGCTTCAAAGGCACAACTGTTTATAAAGAAAGGATCTTGGACCCCCACTCTTCTGTACACTTCTGTACCCGTAGATACTTTGCTAGGTAGACAGACCTCTGTGCTACTTTAAGGACTGCCACTAGGCTGGACTGCTGCTCTGAAGGAACTACTTCCCTGCTGTCCTAACTTACTGTCCTCTTGCCTCGGGAAGAAGAACTGGGCCTGCAACTTCATCTTGAACTCAGAACCCCAGAGTGAACCCGAGTCTGCTGGCCTCCTGATCTGAGCCTCATGAACATAAAAGGATTCTTAACAGCTGGTGGACACAGCTGCAACGAGTTCTGGTTTTAGGCACTATATTACAGTTTATTCCTTAAAAATTCATAACTGCGATTCTACTGATTAGACTTGTGTCGTTTTGGTATTATATTATAAAAAAATCACCTATGACATAAACATTAATATTTTGATGATAGTCAGTTGATTTATGTTTCACGATCTATTATGTACCAAATGTTTAGTGTTTTCAACTAGCATTATGGAGATTGTTGGTTACGAGATTTCATTGGATTATAGGAATTGTAGTTTTTTGGTAGTCAAAGTTGCTTTAGGCAACTGAAAGAGTGCTGGGTAATTATTTAACATGTGATAATGTGGGAGGGACTAGGCTGGTGAATTGGGGTTTAAAATGAGTGGTGACATGGGGTAGGTAACACTTTCATGAACAATGAACGTTCTGAGGAGAGTGGGATGTAGTTTTCACAGGTATGTGAGGAGTTGTGGCTGAGGTTGCAGGAAGGGAGGTTTGGGTGCGTGAGTAAAGGGAGACAGAACACTGTGTGAATGTGAATGACGCAGTGAGTTTTAGAAGTCTTAGGGGCCCATTAGGATGTTGGGCGGATCGCCACCACCATGCGGGCGGTGGCGATCATGCGAGCGGTGGCGATCCTGTGGTACCCCCCTGCATTTGCATACACAATGCGGCAGGCTCTGTGGCGGGCGCATCCTAATACCCCCCACGGGACCCCCACCCTTATGGCGGGCGGTCCCATAATCCGATAGGAGGGCGGGCGGACTAAGTCCGACCGTCATCCTAATGACCCCCTTAGTTGGGAGTCAGAGTGAAGTGGGGGATGGGTTTACGAGTGTTATTGAATCAGGATGAGGTGTATGACGTGCAAAATTAAGCATCATGAGTTGTAAACGTTTGGGAGGTTTGAGCACGTGAAAAGGGGGAGATTGTACACATAGTGAATGCAAAAATGTAGTGAGTGGGTAATTGTTAGAAGTTCTAGGTGGGGAGTTAGAGTGAGGTTGGGAGTCTGAGTGTTATTGATTTTGGTTGGGGAGTTTGGCGTGCAAGAGCATAACACGATGGGTTAAGCAGTTTGAGTTTTAAGAGTTTCACGTATTGAGCAGGAGGGAGGATGTAGGTTAACTAGGCATGGGAGGGAAGGGTTCGAATTTGATAAGTTTGTGATTTTGGGGATGTATTTTCTGTTTAGATTTATGAACACAGACATAACAAAGATTGTATCAATGTAATTTGGTCAGGAAGGTTTGTGGCATATGTGAAATTAAAGATATGTGGAGTAATGGTGGGTATTTATTTGATATTTGCAGTTACCACTGATGAAGGGCTTGTGAAGCCTGAAATTATTGGGTTGCAATAAAGAAAATTGCATCAGATGAAACATGCCTTTTCATCGCCTTTATCGTGTTCTTAAGAGAGGCCTGGATGGGCACATTTTGAGCATTGGAAGCTTGTTTAAAAGAAAACAGCATGATACCCTACATGTGAAATAAAGATTTAAGTTAAAAAGAGTACATGAAAAAATTGGAATAAAGTGTTGTGGAAAAAAGAATTAAACAAATGATGAGATGTGCATAGTTGTGCGAATTCACGATTTGCTGCGCGACTGGGCTTGGAGTGAAATGTGATGTCACTCCAAACAGTTTTGTTAATTTTCTGAGTGCCACCAGGGCAAGGCACCCGCCCAGTCAGCACGAATACTGGACTATTTTGGACGAACAAGGTTTATAATGATGAATTGGTGTGTACCAGTTCCCCCTTTGATCTTATATTATTTAACACATTTTGCTCTATTGTTATAACCTGATTTTGGAACTTTTTGAGGTATGTTCTCACTGATTTACTGTTTGAAGTGTTGCACAAAAACTTTGCACATTGCCTATATGTTAAGCGGGACTGCTCAATGCCAAACTACTATGGGGTGAGAATTGATTAATTTGGGGTTTGTTTGTGCCTGACCCTGAATAGGACTGTGGCTGCTGCTTGACCAGGGCGCAAACCACAGCCAACCAGTAACCCAAATTCTAATAGATCACAGCATCACTTGCAAATGCAATCTCTCTCTTCATTAATTTTACCAGATATGCTCTGCTAAGGCTTGATATTTCCCCAGCTTATAGCATCAGGCCCACTTCTAAATTGCCTTACTATACATTGAAGATTATTCTGCCAAGGTGTTAGCTTGTGATCCTTCTGATAGGAGTTCAGTACATGCCTTAACGTACCAGGCACAGCACCCTCAAAAGTATTATTGTAGTTAAATATTCTCTGGTATCATTTAAATTATTCATTATTCTGACCCAGTTTCAGTTGTATTGCACTATTGATTGACCCTTTTGCAAGCCTAACCTGTTTTCCAGATGGGCATTTCAACCCTCTGTAACTACTGTACTGCTTTCACCTCCAATATTTCAAACCCATAAAGCATAAGGCTTACCACCTTCCAATTGTTGAACTTTTTCAGAACTACCACTGACTGATATCCTAGCTTGCTGTACAGCCTACAGAGCATACTTGCCACTGCTTTTGCTCTCTGAGAAACTTTCTCCACATGAGTCTTAAAATGCAAATGTTCTTCCAAAGCGACTCCCAGTTACTTACATTCTGAATCTATTTCAAGTTGGTACCCTCCTACCACCACTTTAGGGCCTGATTCTTACTCCTCCTTTTTGAAAAAGTCATGATTTTTAATTTTCCTCTATTCACAATTTAACTATTATGATCACAATATTTTGAAAATTCATTAATTGTTGATGCAAGCCCACAAGCTTCAAATTTAGCAACATTTTATCTTTGGCAAAAAAACCGAGGTATCACTACATCAGTCAATTTCAGTGGAAATGCATGGTCGGCCCCCATTGCCTCCGGGATATCAGATATATAGATCCGAAACAGCAATGAAGCAAGGATAGATCCCTGCGGCAATCCATTTGGTGTAGCAATTTTTCAGAATAGCGTGTCATAGTTTCCCAGATCAACCTGTATCGATGCTCCTTTGTGCAACTGAATGATCAGATTTAATAAATCCTGTGGGATGTTCCATCAGACTTCCAATTCTTTCCACAACTCAGCTCTAGTTATAGTGTCCAATGCCGCTGTGAGATCTATGTAGACACCATAAACCAGATGATTCAATTTGAAAACATATTTTTCTGTGTTCAATTTAACCGCACTCAATGGTTAAGTTGCCAGGGCTAAAGCACAACTGGGGCATCAGCAAGATCTGTTCCGACTCTACCCATTCTTCTAGGCTCTTTAGCAGATGTTTGACATAGATTTTGCTTGGTATATCAAAGATGGAAATAATGCTGTAATTTCTGGTGAGTTTTATGTTTCCTTTTTATGTATTTGGAGCCTGATACTCTGGTCCAGGATTCAGGGGTTGCATGTTTCTCTGTGAGTGTCTTGTATCAGGAATTCAGGACATAGGGCGCAAATTGTTGTTGAGATTCAAGTTTTTAGCCAACTTGTGAACCTGAAGACTTTAAGTTCCTTGTTAATATTTCAAACTCCTTAATTATATGTGTCTTAACCTCTGTGGCCATTTTCACTGCCGGCTACCTTACATCTTCTGCAGACTTAATCGTCAATTCTTGCTCTACCTTATGGTCCTTTATCTTGTAAAGTTCCTCAGTATTTTGGTTTAAATCTTTTTATTGAGTTTCAAAAAGCAAACATAGGACAAGAGGACATTACAATAATTCGGGGGGGTCCCACTTTCAGATGTCCACCCCTCCCTCACACTGGGGGGCAAAGCTCACCGTTGCTTAATAGAATGTGTCCTTGATTGCAAGGGAGGGCCCCGTCTAGATGTGCAATGTCCCGAAACAATCCCAACAACAACTAACCTTCCCCGTTCCCTCCACCCTCCTCCCCTTTCCCTCCCGTGTCTCCCCTCCCCGGTGTTGTAAGGAAGCTTTCGCTAGGCATTCTAAGGCATGTAAAGGTGTGAGGTTCAGGCTGGAGTCCTTGCGTCCTTCCTAAAGTCATCTGGCAATCGGAGCACCCTGAGGAATTTCGGACACGTGATTTCATCAAATTCGTCTGATAGAAGAGAGAAGAGGGGTTGCCCTGTGTCTAGGAATGTGTCTCGTGTCTGAGTGAGGGAGGCTTGTATCTTCTCCATGCCCATGATGTACCAGAGTCTATGGAGCCACCCCGTGTGAGTGGGTTTCCTTTGAGTGTCCCATAATGACAGGATATGTTGAGTGGCGGCCCCCATAACTAGCCCCATTTGTCTCCCCCTGAGCGATTTGAGAGGGAACGCGATGGCATTGGGGAGACCAAGAAGCGTGTACGCCGGGAATCGGGAGATCTCTGTTTCAAAGTGTTTATCGATATCATTCAACACCCTTTCCCAGTATTCCCGCACCTCCGTACATTCCCGTAGTATATGAGTAAGTGTCCCTGTGTGGCCACATCCACTCCAACATGTTGGGTCCCTGCGTGGATTGCTCTGATGCAGTCGTGACGGTGTAAGGTGCCAGTAGTATGCTATTTTCACAGCCGATTCCTTGCTGGCTACATTCCGGGCCATGTGGTGAGCCCTGAAGTATATGTCTTGCCATTCTTTGTCTGTGAAGGAGCGTTCCAGTTCTTGTTCCCATCGGTTCTGACCCGCTGACCGAGCAGCAGGGGGGGGGGTGGACTGAGCATCTTGTAGATGTCGGTGATCGCCTGTTTATCTGTCGTTTTCGTGTGTAGCCACTTCTCATAGGTTGTAAGATGTCTGCTGACGTGCGGCAGCACTTCTCTCGCTGTAAGCCAATGTCTAATCTGAAAGTATTGATAGCGACGGATCCGTAGGAGCGTATAATTTTCTTGTAGGGTATGCATTTGCATGAAGCCCTCGGGGTCAAAGAGGTCACCGGTCGCCTTGCATTCCGACTCCTGCCATTGCGGAAATGACCCGGGGATCATTCCCGGCGGAAAGGCTGGGTTGTCAAACAGAGGTGTCATCGGGGATGGAAAGGTGGTGAGGCCACTCGGGACCGCCACCTTGTCCCACACCTGCATCACTGTCTTCGTGATGGGCGATTTTTAAGGTACGATGGCCTGTCCGTACGTTTCAAGAATGGGACCTTCCACAATGACATTTGGCCCATAGCTCGGTCTGGAAATAACCATCTTTTTTCCGATTCGGGTCTGCTCCATTCTAAGAGGTATCGGAGCTGTGTCGCTTGGAAATAGCGGAGTAGGTCAGGGACCCCCAGACCGCCTTCAGACGTAGCCCCCGTGTTCAGGTCCTTACGCAGTCGCGGGCGTTTGCCGGCCCAGACAAATTGTCTGATGCTATCTTGCAATTTTTTGAGCACGCCCAGTGGAGGAGTTACTGGAATGGTCTGGAACAGATATAAGACTTTCTGTAAAAGAGTCATTTTGACTACTGCCACTCGCCCCAACCAAGAGAGTGGTTGCCGGCGCCATCTTGCCAGGTCGCCTTGTAGGTCAGCAAGTAGAGTTGTGTAGTTTTGCTCGACTGTCTGGGTCGTGCTTGGTGTCAGGGAGATGCCTAGGTAGGGCAGTGACATCTGTGACAGAAGACCTCCGTACCATCGCCGGCTTTGTGCATTCGTGCATGCATTCCGCCCCAGGGGCAGGATCAGTGATTTCTCGATGTTCATCATGAACCCCGATATTTTCCCGAAGTCTTTTAGCTCTGTGAGGAAGGCCCGCACCGATGTCGAGGGGTCCTCCAGGGCAGCAAGGTTGTCATCCGCGTAAAGACTTATGGTCTGCTGTTCTCTGCCAAACCGTAGCAACTAGTGACCCACGTGCGGAACCGGTCGCCCATCCCGAACCGTGACAGAACTGCATCGAGATATTCCCAATCGACCCTGTTGAACGCCTTTTCAGCATCCACCGACAGGAGGACTGCATCAGAGTCATTGAAGTGGGCTTTGTCAATGACGTGGAGCAGGCGCTTGGTGTTGTCCGCGCACTGCCTGTTCGGGATGAATCCTGCTTGGTCCGGTTCAATGATGCCCGGCAAACATGGGCCCAGGCGCGTTGCTAGCACACCGGTGAATAACTTCAGGTCAAGGTTGAGCAGTGACATGGGTCTGTACACCTTGCATTGAGATGGGTCCTTGCCTGGCTTGGGGAGGACCACGATGTCAGCCTCCAGCATGTCCTGGGGGATGGAGCCCCTGCCTTGGAAGGAGTTAAAGAGCCTGGTCAATATTGGCGCTAGCAAGGGGCAGAAAGCTTTATAAAAGCCTGCCGAGAAGCCATCAGGGCCTGGGGCTTTTAGTTGTTTGAGGTGCGCGATCGCGGAGATGACCTCGTCCGTCCTGATGGGCGCGTCGAGAGAATCCCTAGTGGCCTTGTCTAGAGGTTTGACTGCCGTCTCGTTGTGATACGATTCAGCCGTCGTTTGTTCGGTAGGCGGCTCCGCCGCGTACAAAGAGGCATAGAACGCTCGGAAGGCCTCTGCGATTTGGTCGTCCTCCTGAGTGATATGCCCCTCTCGGGTCTGGATGGAGGAGATTTTTGCACGTAGGGTTTTAGCTTTGAGGCTGCTCGCCGCAAGCGCCCCGTTTTATCGCCGCCTACGTAATAAGTGTGACGCAATCGCAAGGCTGCGTATTCCGCCCTGTCTAGGTCTAAACTCGCGAGTTGGGCCCTAACTGCTTTTAGTTGGCACCATACCGACTGTGGGCCTGTTCTAATTCAAGTGCTTGGCTGGACAGGGATTGCCGCTTGTCCCTCCTCTCTTTGGCTTCTGCGGCGGCTACAGCGATTAACTCCCCTCTCACTACCGCTTTAAGCGCTCCTCATACCGCGGTCAGAGCGACCTCTGGGGTATTGTTCACCTGTAGGTACTCAGTAATGCGGTAATGGAGTTGTTGTTTTACTCCCTTATGTTGGAGGATAGCTTCATTGAGGCGCCATCTACCTTTCCGTTGCGCGATCCTAGGAACTCGGAAGTGTGTCATGAGTGCATCATGATCCGACAGTGCTGCCGGGAGAACCTCTACGTCCGTTACCAGGGGGGCTGTGTCAGTGTTGCCAAAAAAGTGGTCAATTCGGGCGTAAGTGTGGTGCACGTGGGAGTAAAAGGTGTAGCCCGGTGTAGTGGGGTGATGTTTTCTTCATAGGTCTATAAATCCCATGTCTGACAACCACTGGCTCCCCTCCACTGAGATTGCTCCCGCGAACCCATGGCGATGGCCTGACCTGTCCACATTGGGGTCCATCACTAGATTTGTGTCCCCGTCCACCAGCACTGATTTCGTATTGGGTTTTAGCGCGTCTGCCAGGGCCCCTTTGAGAAATGGTTCTTGTTTGGAATTTGGAGCGTAAAGTGAGCCCAAGACCAATGCCAACCCGCCAATCTGAATATTGTAAGCCAAGAATCTCCCTTTAATTTCAGCCACTTTATCCCCAACCTTCCCCAACCTTCCCCTTGAAATGGCGTGCTACCAGTAGGGCCACTCCTGCTTTTTTCTCTAGTGTTGAGGAATTGTATTGCATCCTGTGCCAGTCCTTGGATAGCAAATGAGTTTCTTGGAGTAGGCACACTTCTGCGTCGGAGTTTTCCAAATATGACAGGACAGCCCAGCGCTTAACGGGGTTGTTTAGCCCCTTTACATTCAGGGTAAGGTCCTTCAGTGTGGAGTCCACCATACTTGAGACATGGAAGGAGTACTTTGTGCGCTATAGGTTCGTCAACCTCTCGGACTTGTGAGCTCAGCTTCTAGTGAACCACACCGGGGGGTCCCTGAGTCTCTGTGACCAACCTCCCCTGAACACCTTCCCCCGTCCCCCCCTCCCGCGCCCCCGCAGAACCAACAATCCCATCTCGCTCCCCTCCAACCCTCCTCCCAATTCGCAGTCGCAAATCCCCCACTCACCCCACCCAATTCCCCCAAACTCTCCCCTGTAACTTTTTCCATAGCCTCGGGCCTATCGGGACACAGTCCAGGTCCGTAGTGTATCAAAGTAGATGAGGACATGGCAGCGGCCGACTCGTCGGCCCCCCGACCCCATCCCCCCGTTGAGGCAATTGCACGAGGGCAAACCCTTGTACAGGAGCACCTTACTGTTTAGCTGCTGTGTGGTCCGCCACCTCCTACACAGCCGCCTCTCGTTCCTGGGCCGTCACAAGAGAGTCCGGCTTTCGGAAGGACTTAGAGGAGCGTTGTCATCGCACGGTCTGCCAACCGTCTCTGGACCGTCTCGCAGGCCCCTCCGGGGATCTTTGCGGGGTTGTCCCCCTGGAATCAGCTCCCTCCGGCAGGTCAATGTCCAGCACCGTGCATGTGTCGCGCAGGGATCTGAGTTGGTGAAGTGTCCCCTTCCATTTGAAGATGAGGCGGAATGGGTGGTCCCATGTGTAAGGCACTCCTTTGTCTGTGAGGAAGTCCGTAGCCACCTTGAAGGTTCTTCGTTTCTGCAAGGTGATGGCCGAGAGGTCCCGGAAGGTGATCGGATGTCGCGCTCGGGCCTCCCTCAAGATGCGTTCCTTCAGGGGGAAGTCTGGGAGAAAGGCCAGTATATCTGGGGGGGGGCCTGTGCTCGGCGCGCCGGGCCGACCCTGTGTGCGCGGTCAATACGGATGTCCAATTCACCTGCTTCCCCGAGTATCTCCTGGAAGAGCTCTTGCAAGTAGGTGACAATGCTATTCCCTTCTGATTTCAGTGGAACTCCCCGGACCCCTATTTTGTTCCTTCGGGAACGATTCTCGAGATCCTCCGAGTGTGCTTGGAGATCTAACTGCTGGTCCTGGAGGCGGAGGATTTCTTGTTGGAGCTGTTCCACTTCCATGCTGCGGGTCAGGTCCGCCTCTTCCACCGCCACCACGCGCTCCCCCAGTCCGTGTATGTCCCTGCGTAATTCTCATGGCTCCCCCGCCAGCTCTTGCTTTAAGATCTGGAAGTCGTCCCTAAGGGTGTTGAAGAAGGAGGCCAGAAAGGCCTTCGTAATGGGGGCCGATTCATCGTCCGGGCTCGCGGCGGTAACCAGCGTCTTGGGGGGCGACTGGGCCGGGGCTTTCTTCGTTTTCGGAGCATTTTTGTGCAGCATGTACGATATATTGCGGTTACCTTTGCGTCCCGCAGTGGCCATGTTGTCGACGCTTTAGAGTCGATGGTGGTCAAGGGGCCTCCTGTCAGTTTGCGATCTGCACCCCACCAGTTTAGGAGCAAGTTCCAATTTGCACTGTGTTCCTGATTCAGGAGCCCGGTCGACGGTGCAGGGCGGCGCGAGCCCCTCTTGCGTAGCAGCCCCGTCCTCTCAGTGGGGAGTGTTTGCTGTGCGTGGGGGGGCCTCTAGTGCAGTACCCAGTCCTCTAGGCCCGTCGCTACGGCGCCCCAGTAGGTGCGGTCGCCGGTGTTGGCCTCTGTCCTGCGGGCAACTGGAGTATTCCGTTATCGGCTCGCCTCTGGCAACCCAGGTTCAGGGCCCAGCGCAGGCAGGGGGCACACACTCCTCACCCTCTGGCCACAGGGGTGACCCCTCGCTCATCAGGTGCAGGTACGCAATGGCTTGGCTCACCTCAGCTTCCGAGCAGATCTCGGTTCACCTGATGCCTCTCCGCCGGTTCGCTTCCTTGCTCCCCGCCGCCGCACCGGACAGCGCGCCTGCCACCGGGGGTCTCCTCTGCCACCCCCACTCGGGGCCCCAGTCCCCAGCGTCTGCTCGTCGACCCCGCTCCGGGCGCAGAAACAGGGTCTTGTCACTACCCCCCGCAGAAGGGCCTCTGGTGCAGTCCCGGCCCTCCGCATGGTATCTCCGCGGGGGCCTAGTGTGGTCTAGTGCTGGCGCAAACAACCGTCCTGTGGGTGCCCGCTTGTCCCGTTGCCCACTCGCCCCCGATGTTCTGGGCAGAAGTCCCGGGGCAAGCAGGGGGCACGCACCTCTTCTCTGGCCCCAGGGACGACTTCGCCTCTGTCTGGCACGGGCACTCAGCAGCTCGGTCGGCTGGGCACCCGAGCCGACCCCGGCACTCTCCGCTGCCCCGTCGCCGGCTCTCCTCTCACCTCGAGTCCCAACGTCAGCCGGCGCGCCGGCCCCAGGGTGTCTCTTTTGGCGTCTCCACCGCAAGCCTCGGTCCCCGGTGTCCAGACAATCGCTCTCTCTGGGCGTGAAGGTCAGGGCCCGATCACTGCCCCTCGCGGACCAGGCCCGAAGCCGGAGGCTAAATTAGTGCTGCAGCCCACGTGGCCTCCACCAGCTGGATCGCGTCTCCGCCGTATGGAGTCGCGGCCGCTCGGACGCTGCTCCAGAGGTCTCCACCGGCAGGTCACCGCTCTCGCCCCCTGTGTGCGGACCGATTCACCTGCCGCGCCGGGCCCCGAGGCCGGAAGAACTCCCTGGGCGCTGGATCTACGTTGCCGCCCTCATGCCAGAACGCGCCGGGAAAGGCCGGTGCCGGGCGCCTTCATCTCTTGCCGGCGGCGTCTTCCAATTCAGCCCGCCACTAGCGCCGGAGTCAATGCTGTGCCTTAGGCGTTGGTTTTTGTGAGGCTGGTAGGGTATTGCCCGCTATTAAGAGGGTGATAAGGGGTTTAGGGCCAGGGAGCCTCGGAAAACGCGTTCCGTCAGGCCGCCATCTTGGCCACGCCCCCCGTTCCTCAGTATTTTGGACTGATTCCTCCTTGTCCAGCTTGAGCCTTAGCTTTCTTCAAATTTTCCACTGATTTAGCTATAAGGTCCAGAAATAATTTTCTTTTGCCCTTCTGTACACCAATTACTTTCCTCCATTTTTGTTCTTTATCAAACCAATCAACTCTTCTGACTTATTTCTTTTATTATTTTCTATATGGATTTATCATAGTTTTCCTTTTAATCTGATTTTGAGTTTGTTTGAACTCTTCTCTTATGTTTTATTTAGTTTTGTTCCTGCTTCGTATTATATTGTTCCAAGTTGCCTCCTCAGGTGTGCCTATCTGTTTCTATTTCTACTAATCTCTTGCCTAATCTACTTAATTGCATTTGCATATTCCCATTTTTCTCTGTATTATTTCGTGATGCATAGAAATGTAGTACCTCTTTTGTCCTTTTGACCATCTGTTGTTTTACCCATGTAGACCAGACAATCCTTCTTTGGTTTATTATTATTGTGACCTGATTTTCATACCAGGATTCTCTCTCTTTTATGTCAATTTCTAAGAAGTTGCTGAGGAATTTGTGTTCACTCCCAAATTATTCTCCTACTTCAAATGTGTGTACCCATTGAAATTTGAAGCATGAGATCACTGCATGATTTATCAAGGATGTTTATCTTTTATTATAAAACGCAGGCTGGTCTCTCCATGTTCTACCAGTTTTTATCATTAGATCAATACTTTTACAGACATCCCAATTTTCTTCTCCCTCTGTTTCCCTTTTGTTTCCTTGAGAGAATGAATCAGAATACCTAAGTTTTTTTCCAGCAGCAAATTGCTCTTTTCTTCACTTCCTACCACTTTTATTTTTGTATTGAAGTCCCCACCACCAGAATACTACTATCTAGGCTCTTTGGGCCCGATTTTAATCTTGGCGGACGGGTAAAATATAAATCCCATTTTATCCCATGGGTTTTACATTTCAGCAGACAATACATCTGTCACTGTTGTGCCGGAGTAACTAATATGCCAAGATAGAAAACAGACCCTTATTATCTAAATCTTGAGGGACGGATCTCAGCTTTCTCTCTTTTGGGCTGATTACGATGGCGGGCGGGCGGTGCTTAGGACCACCTGCCAGTCATGCCGCAGTCCCACCACTGTGATTAGGATGCGCCTGCCATACTGGCGGGCGCATCCTGGGCTTTTCACATTGCGAGTGTTGCTGCTGGCTTTAGTACCGCACCCAATGTGAAAAGAGCGTGCACAGCATCTCCCTGCAGTAAGTGGCAGGCACTACGCGATGCCTGCCACTTGGAGCATGGAAATGAGGGGAGGTACCATGGGTACCCCCTAGTGCAGCAACACACCCCCCATAAGGAGGCCGACAACGGGCCCCCAAACCCAATCCCAGCCAGCCATTCCATGGCAACATTGCTGCCATGGAAATGACTTCCCAAATCCACATCCTGATCTGGCGGAAGTGCCTGCTAGGTACTGCCACCATTTCATCATTTCAGTGGCCCTGCACCATCCGCCAGGCAATCGGTGCGATTGCCTTTGGTGGAATAGTGGCAGACGGACTTTGCGTCCGCCACGATACCCACCGCCATCCTAATTTGGCGGTGGGTAATTAGCTTGGTGATGCCAGAAGGACAGTCACCGCTGCCCCGGTAGTGGTGGTCCTTCCACCGTCATAATGACCCCCTATGAACTCACCTTGCACATTAGGAGGCACGTAAACATTAACCACAATTAATTGCATACTAGTCTTTACTTCCAGGACTGTTTGTATTCCCCTTCGCCCTGAGGCCCTTCTGTATCATTGCCAGGAAGTCAGAGGGATCAGTTAGAATTCTCTCCGTTTTTATATTTGCCTTAACAGACACAACGGGCGTCTGAATATTCCTTTTTCTGCCTGTTTAGGATAACGCTTATAATCCTCAAATAGCAAGTCAATGGTTTCTCAAGTTTCTTGGGGGCAAGCACTGCACTTTCTTTTTCTTTTAAGATTTCATTCAGGGAGTTCCCATTTCTTCTTAGTCCTTTGATATTCCATGATACTACTGATGACATCACATCGAGTCTATCCAATTCCAAACTTGTTGCCTTCCCTCAAATTTGGTCGGAAGAACTTGACTTGTATACATCCTTGTCTCAGAACCAATTTTGTATATCATTATTCTCTTTCATTTTACTTTCACACTTGCCTATACCTTTATAATCTCCAAATACATATTTTTATACAGGTCATGTCCTAAGAGTCTTAAATCATCAGTCGCTGCTAAGACTAACTGAATGATAAACCTGGTATAAAATGTTATTGTTGTATGCTCTGGCTGGTTACCTTCTTCTCCTGTAGATGTTTGGAAGCAAAACCCCTCTACACCCCTTAGGTGAAATTGACTACTTTTGGGAAGGAATAAAAAATCGTTAGCATTCTTAAACAGTTAAGATGATAGCAGGTTCATCTCCAAAAGTATTGCCCAATTGGAGACAAGTATGTCTTTGTGGCACTGCCACCAGATTCTCTATTTCTCCTTCTCTGCTCCACACTGCGTCACTGCACTCTTCTCGGAACCACTCTACTGTACGCCTTCCTACTCTACACCATTTTACTATACTCTATGCCAATGCACTAAACCCCACACTACTCTACAATACACCACTGCACTCTTTGCCCCTATACTCTACACCACTCCACTCCACACCACTACGCTCTATGTCACCCTACTCTGCAACAGTGCACTCTATGGCACTGCACTCTACACCAATGAACTCCACTCTGTACTATTCTACTGTACACAAGTGCACTCTAAGCCAATCCCCTCTATGTCACTCTAATCTATTCTGCACCACTGAACTCTAGTCTGAAAAAATCCACTCTGTGCCCCTGCACTCAGCTCCACTGCCATCAGTGCCACTTCACTCTACTCTGCACCACGCTATGCCACTGCACTCTATGCCAATTCAGTCCACACCACTTCACTCAAAACCAATGCACTCTATGCCAATCTTCTCTGCACCACTGCAGTCCATGCCATTTTAATCTGGCACTGTGCTCTACACCACTCTAGTCTACTCTGCACCACTGTACTCTATGCAACTGCTCTCTACACCACTCCACTCAACACTACTATACTCTATGCCACTATACTCTGTGCCACCGCACTCTATGCCAATGTACTCCATGGCACTCTACTATACACCACTGCTGTATTCTGCACTACTCTACGCCACTGCACTCTATGCCAATGCAGTGTACACCACTTTACTCAAACCAATCTACTCTACAACAGTCTACTCTGCACCACTTCACTGTGCACCATTGTACTCTGTCACTACATTCTACACCTCTCTATTCTTCTATGCACCACTGTATTCTACACCACTGCTCTCTATGCCACTCTACATTGTGCCACTGCACTCTATACCACTCTACTATGCACCAATGCACTCTATGCCAATATACTCCATGCCACTCTTCTATCACCACTGCACTCTAAGACAGAATACTTATCAACACTGCACTATCTGCCACTCTCTGCCACTCTACTCTGCACCACTGAACTCTCCACCACTGCAATCAATGATGTGCCACTCTACTTTATGGCACTGTACTTTACCCTGCATCTCTTCTCTACGCTGCACCACTCAACTCCACATCACTGTACTCTGAAATGATCTTCTCTATGCCACTGCATTCTATACCACTGTACTCTACTCCACTCCACACCAGTCCACTCTATGCCACTGCAGTCTCTGCTGTGCCATTCTACACAATGCCACTCTTCTCCAAACTACTGCACTTTACACCAATTCCATCTAAAACACTTTACTCAAAACTACTGCACCCTATGCCACAGTACTTACAACAACTACTTTGTGCCACTGCACTTTACGCCACTAAACTGTACAACATTCTACTCTATGCCACTGCAGTGTAAACCATTGCATGCTATGTGACTCTACGTTGTTGCGCTCTACGTCGCTGCACTTTATGCCACTCTACTCTACTCTGCACCACTACATTCTATGGGGCCGATTCCGATCTCGGTCGGAAGGGCACCAAATTGGGTTTGAAATTAGTGGATCCGATTCGGAGGCTGAATTTTCGTCCGAGTCGTACACAGGTCCGGACGTCGAAGTACGATGCGAACAAGCGCAAAATCTACGTCTGAATCGTTTCTGGGTCTGAACCGCTCCGTACGACTTGGTCACAAGCAAACCGTGGCACGCAATGGAGTCATTTCACGAGCGAGCTCAATTCGGACAGCTGGATCGAGTCGTAGCATCCGGCACGCAATAGCTCCTGGAGTTGGACTTCGGGGGTCCGCGTCAAACCCCCTGTTACTTGCAGCCTTATGACTCGGACACAAGGGGAAACCCATGGGTCTCCCCAACACAGGCATGTGCGGTGCGGATGGCACCGACGCGTACCCACTGTAGGGGGCGCACTTGTCCGCGACATACTCATTCAGTCAATGGGAGCCCATGTACACGTTGTACGACTGGCTCCCATTGACTTCTATGGGAGTCCGACAGAACTGAGTCCGACTGTGGAAAATCAGGAAAAGTGATGTACATAAGCAGTGTTCATTTGCCCTCTTTCACTCCTCTCCCTGTAAGCACCAGGAATACCATAAGATATTGACCGCATCACTCCGCCAGCAAAAGCCCGTGCCCACGTGTACATGACAGCCATTTTAGGCACCTTGGCCTTTTGCCCGCTCATTAGAATCACCGGCTTCCCTTCTGCACGTATTTTGAAACCCCCCCCCCCCTCTCTCACATGCGTAGACCATGAAACCCTCTCCGACCCTGCCCTGAAAGGCAACCCTTCTGCTTGACCCGCGCAAACCCCCCATTTCCTCTTGAAGAGGCATCCTTCGCCTCAGCTGACATAGCCCTCCCCAGCTGCACCTGACTGCCCCCGCTCTCTCATGCACGGGTCGTAAGACCTCTCTCTGTGCGACTCTGTCCCTGTGCGCACCCTGGCTTCCCCCCTCCTCCCTCACACGGGCAAGTCATAAACTTTCTTCTTCTGCAAGACCCTGTCCTTGGGAGTCACGGCCGCGCCTGACCAACACCTCCTTTCCTTTTATGAATAACCCCTCTGTTAGTAAAAACCCTCTCTCCGCGATGAACTGTCCACACATGTCCGAGGCCATCACCTAAGCCGGAAGATACTGTTTATTGCCCCTTATTGCATGGAGTCACTCCTCTTCAAAGAACCCACTATTGATCCTGGCTTCCCCACCCCTTGGGATACGATCAGGCGCACATCTCCTAATAATCAGCGGAACACTCAGCTGCGTCCTTGTCCCCTCTCTTATCTACAGTTCAAGGGTCTCTATTGATAACATATGTGGGGTAGGATTGACACGAGGATTATAGGGATGTCTTTTCTTTGTGTCACAATGTCCTGATTGTAATGCCAAGTGTTTTGTAAAGTATAAAAGACGAAGTCTCAGCTCACTTGTTAGAGCACCTCCCGACAGACACTGTGTTTCGTGTCCGAAATGACAGGCTCTCCTCATGAGTAATAAATCCTGTTCTTGTGATTCCTGCTTCCAGCGCCCGTCTCTTTATTTAGTAACTATTCAGAATGGGAACTAAGCGGCGGCCTGCGCCAGCAGCCCGGGCATCGATAGTAATGTGGGCTCACCTTTTACAATTGGCGTCCCAACGCGGGGTCCATCAGTGACATAAGGTCCGGTAAGAGAGATCCAGACGAAGAAGTGAACATCTAAATGATCGGAGTATACCTGCCTTGAGAGGGCCCTCGTCCGGCTGCCGATCGAAAGAACTTCACCGATTCTGAACGGACCTCTCTCTCGAGTGACCTATTGTCCTGACTGGAATCCCACAGGAATGCTGCGTGGAGTAAGAGAACGATCGGGCGCTGGAGGAGGAAGATAAAGAACTATCCATATGGTCCGGTCCGGGTAAGATTAAGTAGGGCATTTTTACGCCTGATTGGTAGGATGGTTTCATCCATCTGATTGTTTGATTGATTGTATTGGAATCGGTATTCGAATACTGATATTGTTTGGTTATTGGTTCATTTAGCTTTGGATGCTACTTGAAATATTGGTTCTCTTCTTGAGAACGAGACATTCTCTGTTTGCAAACAGCGGCGAATAGGAACGTTCGTCTCTCTTTGCAGGTAGAGAAGGGTAGGTAATGCAGACCTTTGTCCCCATTGTAATCCGTCATGCCTACTTTTCTCCCCACTGATTGTTTGAAATCGATTAATAATCGATTGTTGCTCTTTGAGATCTTCCCTGTCCACAAACAGAGACGAATAGAAATATTCTGTCTCCCTTTGCAGATAGCGAAGGGCAGGTAATGCAGACGTTTGTCCCCGTTGTAATCCGTCATGCCTGTTTTTTCTCCCCACTGATTGATTGATTGACTGGACATTGTTGTTCCAGGAATTGTTTGTTTGAGGTATTTTCTGTTTGCAAACAACGTGGAATAGAAATATTCTATCTAATCTTTGCAGGTAGAAAAGGGTAGGTGATGCAGACTTTTGTCCCCGCTGTAATCCGTCAGTCCTACCCACTCCCCACTGATTGACTATTATTTGGGGGGTAGCTCACCTGGTCCGTCCAGAAGGCTACCCTTATGGAGGACACATGCCCCCACTTGTTGGCCATTTATTGGAAGTAACCCATCTGGTCCGTCCAGGAGGCTACCCTAGTAAGTGGAGGTACATCATTTGGTCCGTCCAGGATGATACCCTAACGAAGGATATGTGTTCCCCTCTGATTGATAATCTAGTTCCAACCCGGACCATTTATTGGAGGTAACTCACCTGGTCCGTCCAGGAGTACCCCTAGTGAAAGGACATATAAAAATGAAGTGATCACCGTACCCTACTAACAGAAAACTTTAGCTCGAAACACGCTAAGGAAATGAAGGAAAAATAAAAAGAAATCGGGCTAAGTCAGTAACCCCCTGATGAGCTTTCGACTTCACTAAAAATAAGAAACATTAGAAACAGTTCGTAATAAGAAATGTAAAATGGCAAAAGGTTTGACAGCAAAAATAGCCACGAGGTAGCTAGGCTCCATTGCCTATTCCTGCTCCAAACATGTCTGCCTCATTGCCCACCACGCCCAAATAACGGTCACATGAAATAGGAACAAACCAATAGGTACCTACCCCCATTCCGGAAGCTCCCGAAGTGCAACAGGTCCGCGGTTACGCCCATCCGGAAGGCGGGGCCTCGATGCGTGCAGGGCTCGGCTGGCCGCGGTCGAAGGGGGAGGCTGTAGGGCGGACGGCCCGAGGAATCATGAAGGTCTCCCCTTTCCCTCTTCTGCTGCCCTGCAGGCCACGGGGGGAGAGGGGGCTGTCTTGCCTCGGCCACCGACCACCCCCCACCCCCCTCTCTTGCCTGATCTGGCCATCGACGAGGACCGGAGCCAAGGCGAGGTTGGACAACCCTGAGAGTTGCAGGTAGTCCCGCCACATGACCACGCCTGAAGATTACAGGTAGTCCCGCCACATGTCAACGCCTGAGAGTGACAGGTAGTCCAGCCACACGGCAACGCCTGGACAGTTGCAGGTAGTCCCGCCACATGTCAAAGGGGGGGTGTCTTGCCTCAGCCACCGAACCCCCCCCATCTTCAATGGCTGGCGAAGCGCTGGAGCCGAAGAACGGCGCGGGGTCGCCGGAAGGGGGAGGCGGCGCGAACGACCCTCCCCCACCTCCCTCCAGGTGGAGGCTTCCAGCGACACCCCAATGCTCTTGCTTAAAGAGGGTCAACATCGAAAAGCGGTCTTTTGCCCAGGACGGGCACACGCCCCATGCCTTCTCTCCTCAACTTTGAAGATTCTATGAGAGCCGGGGGGCACCCCGATGCCTCCGCATGGGCGCCCCCGTCCCGCTCACTGGGAACCGCGACATCGGCGCACTCCTGCCAGCGCCAGCCTCAGTTTGGAAATGGCTAAAATACAGCCAAGGCACAGACTTGTTCAGTTCCGGAGGAACACCAGAATGACCCGGTAGGAAAAATTGTTACCGCCCTCCCCACTCTTTGACTGATGGTCCATATTGCTAAACTGTTAACCCATTGCGAAAAACTTTTGAAACCACCAACGGAAGGTTCTGGTCCTACTACGAGTCAGTGGAGGCAATCTGACTATGCAGGGACTTGCCTGACCTCGCCCAAAATGGCGCCGACACAAAATGAGACTTTTTAAATAAACCTTGTTGCACCCTGATTGCGCAGCTTTGATGCCCCGAGATATGTATGCAGTTTTTGGACAATGAAAGTAGATAAGAAGGATATTGAGTATGTGCTTGGAAAAGAAAGCGATATAAGATGAATATTGATTATGTGCTGGGACAATGAGCTGATTTAGAGTGGGTACTAATTATGTGTTGGAAGCAATGAATTGGTATGAAATAGGAACTGATTGAGCATTTGGACAATGAATTGGTAAATATTAGATCTTGAGTAATAGTTGGACAGTGAGATAAAATTATTGAAAAATTGAATTATTGGCATGCATCATACTTGCAGTGTAGGAAGGTTCGATGTGATTTTATTTCACTGCTGCTCTTTACGAAATGAATGACCACCGACTTTATTCTCCGTAGCCGGCCCACTGGTTTGTAGGCCCGTATTTGTGCGCCAACCTTTTTTTTATTAAAATCTTTGAACACGCAAATATTATCGTAGCGTTTATATTTATGAATGTTGTTGAAATGTATGGCTATTGTCATCGACATAGGCAAAATACATGCAGTATGATTAAGGTTGAAGGTTAAAGAGGCCCGGTATTTGGCAGCTACACTATGTATCGCGGGCAGCCGGAAAGGTGTTTTTAGACGCCCTTGAGCGATACCACAGAAATACCACCTGACCGCCACCCTTGCACACGACCCATAAGGCCACGATTGCGTGATTCATGTAGATACGCAGACCATCGATGATTATCTATCTGACGCTACTGGTCCCTCTGGGCTTAAACGCCAAGATGGTAGAGAATGCACCCCGGGGAGATAGGTCGAGTATGTGGTAGGTAAAAACATTTTCGGATTTATGCGCGCTGATGTGTTTTGAATGCTGCCCCCACCCCCCTTCTTCTCCTCCCTTCTGCAGGTCCCGTCGGAACGTCGGCTGAAGTATGGAAAAGCGACGATCGAGCGACCGACAAAAGGAGAAAAAGGGGATCTGAGCATAGTACTTATGCTAACAAGCTTTGACAGACGTAGACGTAGATATGACTGTTCCTCCGTTAGAGCCTAACGACTGGGAGGATGGACTGACATAGAAACTTGACGGGTACTGTATGACGGAAATTGACTCGAAATTAGCACGCTAGATAACGCGATTATGACGTTTAATTAGATGGGGAAAGGACTAGGAAAAATCCTGAGGTAAGGGTACCCAGGCGCCACCCGTCTGGGAAGTTAGAAATATTGTTGATGTTCGAAATGTACCACCTCCTTCTCACCCTCTTATAGATATAACCAAGCTGCCTGGCTGTTCTCCTGACCAATACCCTCTGTTGCCTCAGCCTGGAGAACATCCAACCAAAGGAAGAAAATAAAAAGTGGTTTAAGATCCACCTATGGGCAATAGCCTGACTAGGTTAATTTCTGACCGGCTGACCGAAGTGTAAGTATTGGCAATTGGGAGCGCTCGCAAAAATAGCCAACAAGAAGAGAAGGAGGAAAGGTAAAAAGAACTCAGCCCATGGATAAATAGGATATTAAAAATGCGCAGCATGCGCAAGGAGATTTTTTTGTTTGGCCAACAACTGTTTTATGTTTTGTCGTAAACGCCTTTGTATGTAACACATGTACTGTCTTCCCTTGTCTGAGTTTGTGTGTATGTAATGTACGGATTTATGTCTTCCCTCTGTCTGTATTTGCGTGTTACCTGACCCCTACTGTTCTGTGTTGTGAGCACACTAAATGACCTATTTTCGTACACGTCTCTCTCTCTCTCTCTCTCTCTCTCCACCCCCTTATCTGTCTCTCTCTCTCTCTCTCTCCCTCTCTCTACATGTCATACGTGTACCGAATGGCTCGTTTAGATTGCGGACGACTCTCACTCTCTATGAGAGTCTCCCTATTTCCTCTCCCTCTTTGTGGTAAATTTGTGCCCCACCGGCACCAGTCTGATTGGATACTTATTGAACGCGGAGGTGTTCAGCGAAATTGACCGAAACTAAAATGATCGTATCTTGCCATATTACTACCTCTCCTTTCTGCAAAATGAATGAACTCGAATTGGCTGAGAAGGAAAGGACAGGTAAGACGACTAAAGCCCCCCAATCTGGCCTTTTATAGGGGAACTGTATGTCAATGGCACCTTATTTTTTTGTTCATCAGACACGAACGCCAACGTCTAGGTTGACCTCCAATGCCCAGATTGCCCCACCCCCTTTGCACCCAAGCGCGAATGCCCGAAGCGTCCCCCGCCCCACTTGATTGACCCCAGCTGTTGTCCCGGATATAAACTTGATGACCATGAGTAACTGTCGTCCCTTGAGAAAAACCTGTTTTACCCTGACTCTCGATGATAGCGCCCCTGCCCAGTTTGAAAAGGTTAGCCAGCCTTGAAGGGAAACGTTAGACTGTTAAGGCTCAGGTTAGAAAGACGAGTCTCCCTGGAGGTTCCGAAATGTTGAGTTTGATGAAATGCACAGTTGATAAGAGTCTGACTTTCCTCCATATGTGGCATGTGTAGACGATGAATAAAACTTGGCATGAACTCAGTAGGAATGCTGACATATGCACTGCTTGGTAAATGAACCTCTGACTGTGACCAATGAGCGTATCTCCCAAATGCGTAGGATTGAGGGAAGAGTTCACGTGCATAAATGTCTTCCCCTGACCAGTTCTCTAAAGCTTGTTTTGTACCTATTTCAAAGATATACGATCACTGGAGGAGAAGGGTCGGACGTGACACACAGCCTGGCCGCAGATCATGGGACACATGCGACCTCGACCAAAGGTGGAGCCCGAGCACGACAGGAATACGGGACGAGACAGCACTCTCCAATGTGGTAAAACGAAAGGATGAAAGGCTGTCCGGAAGCCTTTTGTCCGCCTACCCACACGTGCCTGAAGCTTCCGTCCCCCTCTTCAAGCCCGGTTGATGGGCTTGCTTGCTTGTTATCATTTGCCCTCTTGGTCCCTTTGGTGTGTCCCAGGAAAATCTGCCCCCACTCCGCCCTCTCACTCCCATCAACTATCGAAACCACACACCCTCTTTTTCACATGACTTCTTGTCGAAAGGAAGAACAGTATCCAGGTGGAAATGGGGTACGCCGCAGGAATATGGGTGCCGAGCATAAGGCGCCACTAAAAGGATTGGTTAGGGAACAGGACTGTGGTCTAACAGCAGAGGACTGAGCGCACCCTGCAACGCGTAAGGATGGACCCGAGCTGGACCTATAGCTCCACCGCCGGTGCTCAACAGCGCCAACGAAAGGACACGGACTAGAGCCTACCAGTGATGGCTCACTGCTAAAAAGACACTGTGACGAAGAGATCTTGTGTATTGAACTGAATTCCGCCCTCAACTACTTGGTCAAAATGTTCATTGGTCACATTTTTAAGTCAGCAACATTTATGCTATGTAGTGCTTTTGAAGTGATAGGAACTCGACAAATGCAATTTCCTATGTGCTGCCTTCTGCCCATCACATCAACTGTCCATGATTATATGCCAAATGTTAGTATCGACAAATGCTAATTCTTCAACCACGCCTGTTTATTTGTACCCCCATCAATTACAAAAATGAACTCTGTTATGTAAAAAGGGGCGACTGTGGAAAATCAGGAAAAGTGATGTACATAAGCAGTGTTCATTTGCCCTCTTTCACTCCTCTTCCTGTAAGCACCAGGAATACCATAAGATATTGACCGTATCACTCCGCCAGCAAAAGCCCGTGCCCACGTGTACATGACAGCCATTTTAGGCACCTTGGCCTTTTGCCCGCTCATTAGAATCACCGGCTTCCCTTCTGCGCGTATTTTGAAACCCCTCTCTCACATGCGTAGACCATGAAACCCTCTCCCCCTGCGTGACCCTGCCCTGAAAGGCAACCCTTCTGCTTGACCCGCGCAAACCCCCCATTTCCTCTTGAAGAGGCATCCTTCGCCTCAGCTGACATAGCCCTCCCCAGCTGCACCTGACTGCCCCCGCTCTCTCATGCACGGGTCATAAGACCTCTCTCTGTGCGACTCTGTCCCTGTGCGCACCCTGGCTTCCCCCCTCCTCCCTCACACGGGCAAGTCATAAACTTTCTTCTTCTGCAAGACCCTGTCCTTGGGAGTCACGGCCGCGCCTGACCAACACCTCCTTTCCTTTTATGAATAACCCCTCTGTTAGTAAAAACCCTCCCTCCGCGATGAACTGTCCACACATGTCCGAGGCCATCACCTAAGCTGGAAGATACTGTTTATTGCCCCTTATTGCATGGAGTCACTCCTCTTCAAAGAACCCACTATTGATCCTGGCTTCCCCACCCCTTGGGATACGATCAGGCGCACATCTCCTAATAATCAGCGGAACACTCAGCTGCGTCCTTGCCCCCTCTCTTATCTACAGTTCAAGGGTCTCTATTGATAACATATGTGGGGTAGGATTGACACGAGGATTATAGGGATGTCTTTTCTTTGTGTCAAAATGTCCTGATTGTAATGCCAAGTGTTTTGTAAAGTATAAAAGACGAAGTCTCAGCTCACTTGTTAGAGCATCTCCCGACAGACACTGTGTTTCGTGTCCAAAATGACAGGCTCTCCTCATAAGTAATAAATCCTGTTCTTGTGATTCCTGCTTCCAGCGCCCGTCTCTTTATTTGGTAACTATTCAGAATGGGAACTAAGAGGCGGCCTGCGCCAGCAGCCCGGGCATCGATAGTAATGTGGGCTCACCTTTTACACGACAGCATACGGCCGCATCGTACTTGCTCGGTCGGACTGCAGGAGTCTGGATCGGTCGGAAAACACCCCGGATCCAGGTCGGTCCGAGTGCTTTCCGACCCAGATCGGAATCAGCCCCCAAGTCACTGCTCTCTGCACTGCTCTACTCCACACCACTCTATGCTGCAAGGTGCAGCGACCGAATATCGCTGGTAAAATATCGAATTGCAAGAATATCAAGTCAAGAATATCGATGGTGGAAAATTTTGAGGTAAGTTTCTTCGTTTTCAAATGTAACGGTTTTATTGTTATATAGAAATATCGAATTTGTAAATATCGATGGCAAAAATATCGTTGTAAATAATATCGATTTTCTGGGGTTTGTTTTTTAATGTTCAATTTTTTTGTAAATTGGTATTAGTAATATTATAATGTTTAAATTATTATTTTATGTTTAAATAATTGTTTATTTTGGGTTTTAAAATACTTTTCAGATGCAGGAGGTTGGGCTTTTAGGGAATAAGGGTAGGGAGTAATTTACAAATATTGTGGGGGAAAATATATATTTTTTAAATTTCTACTAAATTTTAGTAGCAGGTTATTGGGTTTAAAGGGGTTATGGATGGAGAGTAATTTAAGAATTATGGTTAAAAAAATAATTGTAAATTAATACGTTACAATATATATAATTATTAACAAATGTATTAATTTAAAATTTTACATTTAAACAAAATTCAACAAAATTTGGTTTGCGGAAAATGTGAACAATGTATTTACAAATTGTATTAATAGTCATTTATTAAATATTAGAATTACAATTTCATTTTCAATTATTTTTTTAGTTTAAAATGAGTATACAAAGGGTTTATTATTGGATTATAAAATAAGTTTGTTTATTTGTCATTTATAATGTAGATTTGAATGTTTATTTTGGTTGTGGCAAGTGTTTTTTCCCATTTTAAATTTCTTTTCATAAAGTTGTATTTTTAAATATTTTTTATGCCAACACATTTATTTATATTCACAATTACATTGTTTTCATTTTCTTTTGTTGTAAAGGTCATTATAATATTAAAAACAGAAATCATAAATTCTGATTTTATTCATATTTTAATATAAGTATAATATATTTGTAACATTCATTTTTCTTTTCTAAATGTTAAATGAATTATATATTTATACACATACAATTATTTTTTACAGTTTTAAAAAAGAGTAAATATTTTGGTAGCATTGTCATGTAAAGGGTAAACTAAAATATGTTTCGTTCTTTAATTAAAAACAGTTTCATTTGTATTGTTTAATATGTTTTAGTGCAAAAAGAAAACATTTGTATAATTTCTTTTTTTACATTTTATATAATTTTATGATTTCTGAACAATTGCATAAAATGTATCTGACAAGGTTATATTTTCTATGTTTTATTATATTAGTATATTTAATATTAATTTAAATAAAATAATATTTAATATGTTAAATAATAGTCTATGAAGTAAACATATATTATAATATACATAAATGCATTATTATTATTTTTACTTTTTGCATAATATAACAGTTAATGTATATTTTACAATTTTTTCACCTATTTTTTAAACATTGTGAAAAAACATTGCAAGAAATAAAGTTATACATATTATCTTTTCCATTTTTTAAAAAATATTTTCCATTGTCTATAGTGAGTTAGTCTCTTTTTATTTTAATTAGGCGGCCAT
Organism: Lissotriton vulgaris; assembly: GCF_964263255.1. NCBI lineage: Eukaryota > Metazoa > Chordata > Amphibia > Caudata > Salamandridae > Lissotriton > Lissotriton vulgaris. The sequence goes on along the minus strand of NC_141695.1, from coordinate 954,877,348 downwards.
TATTTTTCCTTTTTTCTCACTTTTCCGTCTCTAGGTTTCATTTGTAGGTCATTTAGGAAGATCCAGCCTCGTGGTAGGGAGCTTCGTTTTGTCCGTTCTGGTAAGTTTCATTTTATATACTTTTAAGATAGTTTTAGGGTAGGGGTAAGGTGGTAGTAGTAGTGTAAATAAATATGTTAGGGCATTCTTTGATCATTTTTGTTGTAGTTAGGTATTGTTTTGGTAGTTTAGTGTTTTATTTGTTTGACGTAGTGTTGATTATAATTAGAATGTTATGCAGTGTTAGTTATGTGTTTGTTAAATGTATCATTGTGTATTTAAAGTTGATATTAATGCTTGTGGGTGTGTATTTGTGTTGTGGGCAAGGGTTGTTTTCTTTTCTATTTACAGGTTTTGTCTTCGGTGAACGGATGGAGTTGCCAACACTTTCTTTTTTTTTAAATAAAGGAAAGGTATCGCGTTTTTGAGGGTTTCGTCATTAAGATGTTTACGGCGTTGGATTTTTTTTACACAGTTGTAGTTTTGCATTTCGTTTGGGTTTGTTATTAAATGGATTCAGATTTAATTTGTTTGCTCTGGATTTTTTTGTTTTTGAGGATATTCTACTGCTACATAACTATAAGTATTTTTTTTATTACTGTGGGTGGGAAATGTATCTTTTTTCTTGGTTTTGTTTTTTTAATAATTATATTATGTCATTTTGTGCTCCAATGTAAATTTTATGAGTTAATTAGATTTATTAGAAATCTGTTATTTTTATGTGTTATAGTTGTAAGATTTGTATGATGTTTAGTATTTTGTTTATTTTAAAGTATTTATTTAGCAATCATGTCTAGGTATTCTAGACCTTGGGTGTATGGATATAATCTAGTCTTATGTTGCAGGTATTCGTACATAGTTTTAGTTTATTTACTTAGTTTTGGGCCGATTTTACTTAGGGATTGGTCTACTCTGAGTTCTTGGTAGCACTGTTCCTTTTTAATTAATTCAATTAGTTTTTGAAGTGTTCTCCCCTTTCTAATGTGGCCTGGAATGCATTATACCATCCTCCCACTGCATTGTTTATTGGGATCTGAAATTTTGGTTGTCTACTGTGCCGTGACCTATGTAACCTTCCCACCCAGGTGTCTTTGAAGTAGTCTAGGAAGGGAGTTAATTTACTTTCATTAGCTTGATAGAAAGGACTTTCTATAAGTAGGTTATAGTGTTTGGCTACTTCAGTTGTTGGGACATAGGCCAGAGCTATTAACTTTTATATTTGATAGGCAAAGTTGCTATTTGTAGAATAATCTATGCTCAGAGTAGATTTTTGTAGGCGCCTCCAAATACTCTGATTAAAATGGTAATAACAACGTTGTATTGCAGTGTGTGGGTTTCAATTTGCGATGGATTGAATCATTGCCTGCTCAAAGTCAATAATTATTTTTTGGGGACTGTAATTTTCTGTGAATTGTTTTACTGTTGTTAGGAGCTCTATATAAGTGGTGTTCTGTTTACTAAGCATTAATGCATATATGAAGGGGATACTTGTATCCTCATATTTAACGTGGATGGTATACAGCTAGCAGAATAGTTTGGGGCACACTTTCAATTTGCCATCCATCATCCATGTTTCTCAGTTCTAAAGTTTTTGTAAATCTGTATTTGTTGCAAAGATGATAATTCTTTTTTCATGACTGTCATTGTCATAAAGAAGGAATTTGTCCTCTTTTTGGGTGATGGTATATTCTGAGAGTATTTGTATATCTCCAAAAGTTTTGGAGATAGGTGGAGTTTGAGTTGCAGCTCTTTTAGTTCTTGCGGTTAGTCTTTTTAAAGTGGGGATGGACGGTAGTTGTGCTCAGTAGCAGCCCGTGGAGGGTGTTCTGTGAGGCGTTGAGGCGGGGCGGGGAGGGGCAGGGTGGGGGTAGTAAACACCAGAATATGGATGAACGGAGATAAGTAAACATTTAAATAAATAAAACTAACTTCTTTGCGCACACAGCATCACAAAATGCCCCTCCCCCGCCCCGCCTCACCACCCCACAGGACTCCCTTCACAGGCCGCTACTAGTTGTCCTGTGAGTCAAATCGTTCTTAAGTATTTTGGTGCTTGTTTGTTGGGACTTGTGCTTGCTTCCCTTATTGTCTCTAGGGTATCTCTTACTTCAACTTCAATTACATTGGGGGATGGTTGTGTACTCTAACACTGACTACATTGGTTTCTACTGTAGCGGCTTTCCCTTAACAAGCATTGGAGTAATATTTGCTCCATTTCCAATGGTTTTTTTTCAATAACTTTTTCTTGTGTGTAATGTAGCCCATGTAGCAAAGTAGTAGTTCCCCCTTTGCGATGTAATGTAATTTGCTCCTTCCGCCATTTTTTGGTGTGCCTGTGAAGATATATATATATATATATTTATGTTTAATAGTTATGCAATTTTGAATAATAAACATGTTAGTATAATTAATATCTTATAAAATATACTTACATTAGTGTTGCTTTACTTTTCTTGATGGTATGTTTTGATGGTCGTTGTTTATTAACTGGTATATTTTCTGTTGGTATGAAAGCAAAATGGTCATGTTATTAAAATGGTACATATATTTTTTGTATATTGTATTGATTTGTATTTAGTAGTAAAACAATTAATATTTACTAATTGTAGTTGATGAATTTAATGTTGTTTGTTGGTGCAGTTTGTAGAAGCTGTGAAGAGAAAAGTATTTATTAGTTAAAATTGCGTTTTTAATTAATTTATCAATAGTTATTTTGTTCTATTTGTTAGTTAATTTAGATACTTACTTATGGGCCTATTAGGATGGCCTGCGGACGTAGCGGTGCTGGGACCAGCTGCCAGTGGTGCGGCGGTCCTGCACCGGCAATTAGGATGCCACCGCCACGGTGGTGGTGGCATCCCTCTTTCACATCATTGTGGTGGGCGGTGCACACAAAACAGCCCCCCACAATCCTGGGGCTGCACACTGGGCATTAGCCTGCACAACGTGGCAGGCACCGCGCAGTGCCTGCCATGTCGTGCAATGCAAATGTAGGGGGCTATCATAGGTACCCCCCATGTGCCCCCCCCCACCCCCACAATATCCTGGGGGCCCACAACAGGCCAACCAACTGCGAAAAACGCATGCCATTATAATATGGCACCACCTCCATATTCAACCCTTTCCTGCCCAGTCAACTGGTCGACAGGTCGGAAAAGCGGTGGACAGTCTTCCCGTCTGCCGCGGTCCCCCTATCATATTATGGCGGGGTAAATGGGAGGCGGGCGGGGGATTATGTCGGGCAGATCGCCACTGCCATGCGGGCGATGCCGATCCGCCCGACATCGTAATCGACCCCATAGTTTGATATTTTTCTTTAATGTAGAGTTTATAGTTTTCTTTGTAGTTGTTGTCACGGTTTTTGGAGCAGTTGGAGAGAAGTGTAGGCTGTGAAGTAAAAGAGAAAAGGTTATAACTTTAGTTTGTTAGATTACTTTCATAGTTTATGACCACATGTGTGAAGCTGAAGAATTGTGAATCATTAATAGAGATTTTTAAGGAATCGTTATTTAAGATTTGCAATTATTAATGTATGTAGGAATCGCTAAATGAATTGTTATTTATACAACATCTGTAATAGGGAGTAGAATCTTTTGTCAGTAATTCCTATGGGCCTAGATGGCAATAGGAATGAATTTGGAAGCTACTTGCAGTTTGATAGTATCTATTTTGCTATTTTGTTTTGAGTTGATGTATACTAAAAGTACTTTTAACAGTTTCAAGTGAGGCTATCCTAAGAATTGGCACATTTGTGATCGGTAATAAGTTGATGCATGTGCTTATTAGTCTTTATTTTAAAAGTTTTTGTAATACAAATTATATACTTACTATTTTTTATTGATGAAGTGTCTTTTGTAAGCATGGGCGAATTTTGCGGATCTCGCGTTCGCGGATTTTGCGGATTTGCGAACTCGCAATCCGCAAAATCCGTGAATTCTCGTGAATTTGCGGATTTTTTTTTTTATGTTCGCACGGGTTTCTGCAAGTTCGCGAGGGTTTTGTACAATTTCGCAAATTGCGAAATTGTACAAAATGCGTGTGAACTTGCAGCAACCCGTGCGAACACGAAGAGAAAGAAGCTCCTGGTCACAGGAACAGCACGGGGATTGCGCTCATGAAAGTCAAGGATGCAAAGGCCTCTACCCAGCATCACAGCTGATTTTCCACGGTAGATTTGGGAAGAGGCACACCTGTCCAGCCTCGAAGACGCTCATGATTGTTTTTGGGCTAATGAATGAGTCACTGAATTTGAGCATTAACTAGTTCGAGCGACCATGATTTGCGGATTTTGTGGTGGGGGGGTGCTTCCATGCGAGTTCACATGCCTCTTGTATGTATAAAAGGTCAGAGAAAGATCGGTTCAGCAGATGAAGAAAAAGAAGCTCCTGGTCACAGGAACAGCAGGGGTATTGCGCTCGTGAAAGTCAAGGATGCAAAGGCCTCTATCCAGCATCACAGCTGATTTTCCGCGGTACATTTGGGAAGAGGCACATGATTGTTTTTGGGCTAATGAATGAGTCACTGAATTTGAGCATTAACTAGTTCGAGCGACCATGTGTGTGTTACTATGCAATCGCCAAAGATGAGGCTAAACAGCCAATATTGGTGGAATGAGACACTAGTGTGAAAGAAGAAGTCTTTCTTTGTTTTTAAGGAACCCCTCACTCACCGACCTGGTCGGTGACATGCTTCATCATCGGGGCCACCTTGACAGCCGAGTGCCGTCAAGGTGTGCTGCGACACCTGAGATACAGTGGAGCGGGTATGTGAGTGATGAATGTGAAAAAAGAAAAAAAAAGTCAGTGAGTTAAAAATTGTCCTGGTATGACTTATCCAAATATTATTTATTCTAAGGCTACTGGACAATATTAAAAACAGTGTATGTTGATACAGTAAAGGCTTTAATAGTACCTAGTGTATCTGTGGTATGTGTTAGGTCTACATGTTTCAAACCAAAGTGGGAGTTACCGGTTTTTCTTCAGGACCAAAATGAGTAAAAGGAGTTGGGTGGTCAGGGTACACTAACACCCTGCCATACCTGCAACCCTTTCAAGACCCTAAATAGCAAAATTGCTAAGTGGGTAAAAACAAATTGTAACCCAAATGTGGTTACAACAAAACTGCAAAAACTCCTCAATGGAGAAATGCCTGCTTCACGGGGATTGAGGGGAGAGGCAACAGAGTTCAAAACGTATTCGTTTTTCTGTTTAGAAATCGGCCAATAACCTAATCCGCCCCTCCGCGCACCCCTCGGCCAATAACCTAATCCGCCCCTCCGCGCACCCCACGGGTGCGCGGAGGGGCGGATTAGGTTATTGGCCGATTTCTAAACAGAAAAACTAATACGTTTTGAACTCTGTTGCCTCTCCCCTCAATCCCCGTGAAGCAGGCATTTCTCCATTGAGGAGTTTTTGCAGTTTTGTTGTAACCACATTTGGGTTACAATTTGTTTTTACCCACTTAGCAATTTTGCTATTTAGGGTCTTGAAAGGGTTGCAGGTATGGCAGGCTGTTAATGTACCCTGACCACCCAACTCCTTTTACTCATTTTGGTCCTGAAGAAAAACCGGTAACTCCCACTTTGGTTTGAAACATGTAGACCTAACACATACCACAGATACACTAGGTCCTATTAAAGCCTTTACTGTATCAACATACACTGTTTTTAATATTGTCCAGTAGCCTTAGAATAAATAATATTTGGATAAGTCATACCAGGACAATTTGTAACTCACTGACTTTTTTTTTTCTTTTTTCACATTCATCACTCACATACCCGCTCCACTGTATCTCAGGTGTCGCAGCACACCTTGACGGCACTCGGCTGTCAAGGTGGCCCCGATGATGAAGCATGTCACCGACCAGGTCGATGAGTGAGGGGTTCCTTAAAAACAAAGAAGCACTACTTCTTTCACACTAGTGTCTCATTCCACCAATATTGGCTGTTTAGCCTCATCTTTGGTGGTACTCCTTAATTTTGTTATATAGCTACCTAACCAGGGGACTGGGAGTACCCTTCCGTCCACCCAAGTGGATTAAATCCCTTTGCTCTCTAACCCTTTGTTACATATATTACTATGCAATCGCCCTGAAGGGCGCAGGGGTCCCTTGAGTGACCTGTAAGGCTGTGCTGCCCTGTAACTATTTTACAATGGCGCCAGCAAGCTGCCAGCACCGTTGTAAAATAGTTACAAAGTTAGCTTGCACAGGAAGCACCTGCTTCGTTTTATCTAGTGTTTCCTGTGCAAGCTAACTTTGTAACTATTTTACAACGGCGCTGGCAGCTTGCTGGCGCCATTGTAAAATAGTTAAATGAGTGTGGGTTCAACTTTTGAACCCGTTACGTTCGCGGATTTTTTTTTGCGGATTTTGCGGGAAATCCGCAAAATTTGCGGATTGCGGATTTCCCGAAAATCCGCAAAATCCGCGAGCGTAACGGATTTCACGCTCATGCTTCGTCTTTTGTTGATGTTGTTCTTTTGTTGAATTTTGTGGAAGTTGTAATAAGAAAAGAATTTGTTAGCTATGTTTTGTATTTTTATTATATTTAAAAAACCGAAATAAATTACTTTCTTTTTAGGTTAGGTTATATACTTACTTTGTTATAATTTTAATTATATTGATTTAAATATTTTAGGCACGAAAATCTCTGTCTTTTGTTTTATAGGTGGATTTTTTATGAAAAACATGTAATGGTTTTAGCTACTTAAATTAAAAAAGGGAAGTATTTATATATTGTTAAAAGTTTTGTTCTTACCTGTATTGTTGGATTTTTCGATGTAGTTGTTTATGTAGTTCTTCTTTCTTCTGTGTTCTCTCTCTGGCAAAGATTTGCTCTTCCTCCTTGTTTGGCCAATATATGGTAAAATTGGTGTTCATTAATTCATCATTTTTATGGTGTTTATTTAATTAGTTAGTGTTTTCTATTAGTTTGTGTTCCTTTAGTTTACATTTATTGATTGAGACAGATTTTTTGCATTTTTGTAACAGTTAGCTTTTAATTAATTTAATATATATAGGCCTAGATGTATCAAGCCTTTTGCGATTCATTAAGGCCGAAATTCGCAGAATTTTGGCCTTAACGAATCGCAAACTGACATTTTGCATCTTTTGGGATGTATGAGAAATTAGCAAAATAAGGAATCGCAATAAATTGCGATTCCTTATTTTGCTTAAGCATTTAAGGAATCGCAATTTTGCGATTCCTTAAATGCCATGTATGAAGCAATTTCAATTTGCGAATTCATGTTAAGAAATCGCAAATTAACACCAATTTGAGATTGGTGTTAATTTGCGAATTCCTTTCAAAATTCACAATTAAGCAATTTTGAAGGTGGCATGTGACACACATACATGCCCATAGGGCATGTATGTGCGCCATATGCACACACATGTAAGTTTCAGGGGTGCAGCAGGGTGTCCATGAGACACCCCTGTACCCTTGCAATAATTCTCAAATTGCGATCAGCAAATTGCGAATTCGCAATTTGAGAATTATTTCGCAATCATTCCTATGGGCAACCTGGCCCATAGGAATGAATTGGAAATTATTCCTTATTTGCGAATTCGCAACTTGCGAATTCGCAAATTAGGAGTAACAAGGAATCGCAAAAAAATAGCGATTTTAAACATACATCCCATTGTGCGATTTCTTAATAGTGATTCGGTAGAAATCGCTATTAAGAAATCGCAAATAGGAACGATGATACATCTAGGCCATAATGTTTATTCTGATTCGGTAAAATGCCCTCCGAATAGCCGTACGGAGCTTTTTTCCCGTACGAATTGAATGCAGAACCGTACCCGAACGTACGATGTATTACGATGTGCACCCAAAGCAGTTCTCCGTACGAATCGTACCGAAGACCATACAACTCACTAATCTGTACGAATTGCATTCGGAACGCACAGTATGTGATGTCCGTACGTATCGAAGCTGCATTTCCGACCCAGCAAGTACGAATCGTATCGACAAAACTCCGTATGACTCTTTTCCTAAGGGAGCTTAAAATGTCTGTAAAAGCAGATTTTGCCTCACAATGCGTACGAAACAGCCCCCCCCGGGTACGGTGCGTACACCCCATGATTGCATGGGTACGGTGCATTGGGGTACGGTGCGTACACCCCTGGATTTCAGGGGTACGGTGCTTATGTCCCCGTGCTTACACCCCATGATCGTAGGTGTAAGGACCGTAGGGGTACGATTCGTACACGCCAAGGTCGTAGGTGTACGGTGCGTACACCCGTGCATACACCCCTTGATTTTAGTGGTACGGTGCATATGTGATAGTGTTGCCCTCTGTACGAATTGCTCATACGCGATGTTTACTGTACGAATCGCGTACTCATTCCCCGGTCCGTATCGTACTTGGCGGGTTATACAGCATTTTTACAAATCGGACGGTTCACTGTGCGGGTCGATGTCGTACGGATTTACCCTTCATTTTCGTACGGTTCGCAATGATTCAAAAGTTTTTTCTCACAACGGGTCGTCCTATGCGAACCGGACGGATTCGTACGATTCGTCGGAAATGGCTACGAATACGAATCATCGTACGGATTCATTTCCCGAATCGGAATCGACCCCCTTAATGTTTGCATTTATTTTATTTAAATATATTTGTAAATAAATGTAATTTTAAATATTTATATTTGATATATATTAATGTTATTTTATTTTCAGTCAGTTTGATATTTATTTATTGTATTTTTATTGTACTTATTTATTTGTGTTTGTATTATTATTGTATTTGTTTTAATTAATTCTATAATTTTTAAAAAATATTGTTATATTTTATTTTAAATGATTGGTACATGTAATTTAATTATATATTTGTAAATAGTTTGAATCTTATTATTGATATAGTTCATATGTATTTTATTGATATTGTGTAGTTGATATTGCTAATATCAATATTTTTGGTGTGTTTCATTTTATTTCAATGTTATCGATATTTTTGTAAGCTATATTTTATTGTTGATATTTTTGTCATCGATATATTTTTATACAATATATTTTTATTAATGCTTGTGTAATTCCTTTTTTTAGTTTAGTGTGTCGATATTTTTGGATACAATATTTTTCTCGCAATATTTTTGTAGGTTGAGGTTTTAGGAGTCGATATTGTATCAGTGATCCATGTTCCTACACTCAATACCACTGCACTCCATGCCACTCTACTGCACTCTATGCCACTGTACCACTCTACTCAATGCCAATGCACTCTACACCACTCTACTTTCATCATTTCACTCTATGCCACTGCATTCGACCCTGCCCACTCCACTCTATTTTGCACCACTCCACTTTATGCCGCTTCACTTTCTGCGACTCTGCACTGCAGCACTGTTTTACTGCCACTGAGCTCTACTCTGCATCACTCCACTCTACGGCACTGTACTCTACGCAAAACGCCAAACGACTCTAGTCTACTCAGCACCACTGCACTCTGCACCACTTTAGTATAAGCTGTAACAATCTACTCTATGCCACTGCAGTCTACGCCACTCTATTTCATGCTATGCAACTCCTCTCTACACCACTCCACACAGCACCACTCTATTCTCCACTGCTGCACTCTACGCAACTGCACTCTACACCAATGCTCTCTACACCACTTTACTCAAAATCAGTGCACTCTACACAATGGCACTCTATGCCAATCTACTCTGCATCACTGCATTGTATGCCATTTATCTCTATTCTGTTCGACTGCACTCAGTGCCACGCTACTGCCTTACACTCTGTCACTTTACTCTGTACCACTCTATGCCATTGCACTCTGCACCAATGCACTCTATGCCACTCTACTCTACACCACTGCACTCTATGATATTTTACTCTGCAGCCCTACACTCTCTGCCGCTGTACTCTATGCCACTCTGCTCTATAACACTCTACTCTATGCCACTTTGCTATATGCCATAGAACTCTACTCTGAACCACTCTAATGCACGCTGTGGCAATGCACTCTGCGTCACTCTACCATGCACCTCTGCCCTCTTCACCACTGCTCTTTCCACTACTCCAGTCTTGGCCACTCCACTCTGCACATCTCCACTTTACACATCTCCAAACTGGAACTGCACTCTACAACAATGAACTTTACACCATTAGTCTGTATATCACTCCCCTTTACCCTGCACAACTCCACTCTACCCTGAACAACTCCACTCTACATGCCTTCACTCTGCTCTGAAACAATCTGCTCTACATCACTACAGTCTGTGTCACTGCACTCGTGCCACTACAATCAAAGCATAAAGCACAAAAATTGCCTAAACCACACTTAACTTAAGCGAAAAAACGTTTTTAGGTAAGAAAAATATGCATTACATTCCAACCAGGCATGCTTATTCAATGCCAATTATTTTAACTTTTAAAGTATCTTTTTTAACATTGATAGGCAGAAATGAAACGGACTTTACATTCAATATTTACATCACTGTACAATTGGTTTGATACACATAGATACAAACAATGTCAAAATAATATATAAACATCAAACATCCAACAAAGAAATTAATACATAACAAAACACCAATATCATATACATATAGAATCAATGAATGAAACAAATCGAAAGAATGGGGAATATGGTCAACTGAATGACTCGAGATTGATAATGTCTTGACTGGCAAATCCTAGTATTGTTTGTTAATAATGCTCTATTCCACCAAAGCTGCCGACGCGTTTCGAGACCAGGACAAGGTTGTGAAAGGGCACATTGCTGGTGTTGTGTCTGTTTTTTAGACACAGCATAGCAATGCATCACTTTTGCGCCTACAGATACGTCTGTAATTCTGATGTATCTGTAACTCCTTGCGACATTATAAGCTATACTGTACATACAGCGTATCCCTGCTGTCGCAAGGAGGGCGCACTGAAAAGTGTTGCATCGCTGCTTTGCCACAGCGATGCAACACTTCTGAAAAATAAGGCTCAAAGTCTTCTGGCCCAGATAGGATTAGGTTCATCGGACTCTGAAATATATTAGGAGCTTTCTTCAACTTAAAGGGCATTGATTTAGCATGCAACTAGTCCTTTACATGGAGAATGACATCCTCTCATTTGCACTCTCAGTTAGGGCAATCTACCAATAGCCAGATATTAATGAAAAGAGACTTGTCAACCACTAACTGTTTACTGCCAGCACAATCTCATGGTGTGGGGTTGGCATTATTTATTGTGACTGCTTTCCACCCCCTATGGTTCACCTACAATATTACTTTTCAGGCCGATTTGACACCAGATTTGCCATCCTAAACCATAGGCTACTATCACTTAAATCATCCCTTAGGGCAATATTTCTAATACGTCTTCTTTGATGCTAATTGCCAATTTATCTAGAAACCTGCAAATCCTATTATAAACAGGCAAGCTGTCACCAGTATATATGACATGGGTACACCAGTTGGTTAGGCCAGGTGTCAGCAAGAACAAACTGGAGAAGTGACCCAGTAACTGGCAACAGTCTTCATTGCCACTCTACTGTCAGTGTGGCAGAAAATGCCACTTGCTCCACTGAGCAATAATTTCTTTTTTTGGGTAGGGCATCAGGGTGGGGTTCACTCTCCTCTACTCCTCCTTTATCGAGCACAATTAATATGTCATGTCATTCCTTGTGTAGTTGAGTTTTAGGCAGCTGACGTACAGAACCCTTAGCGAATTTCGGGTGGACAAGGTCTATATGGCATGTCACTTAGCTTTTCTACCCAACCATAGCAGCAGTCTACCTTTCTTGGACCGTAAACACTTTCTGGCTAGGTAGACATTCTATTGCAGTTGCCTTTTGATCATCCCTCTAATTGATCAACTCTTGACTACATTCATGTTGGCTTTATTCAAGTGCCAGGCAATCTTATGTCTCAGTGCCAGTCTGCTACACTCTTTATGAATGAGGTTTCTCACACCTTTCTACTACTAAATTCAAGGTACCTATCTCAGACATATTATTTTATTGCACATTACACAGGAGCAACAAAATATCTTTGCCTTTACTTGGTGGCCATTTGAGGCCAGTAGAAATGGCTAAGGGGATACCAGGGGCCAACAAGAAATGACCTATTGCACTGACATAGCCCTAATAGAGAACCAAGTACAGTGTATTTCGGTACATTGTAAAGTGCACTGTTTAATAGATGCTGTGTGGCCCATGATCCCTTCTTCTTTTTCTTCAGTCTTGCACCAATTACCTTATAGAGGAAGACACTTTTTCTTCACTCTTCTACAATCAGGTTGGGTGGGTCCTCCTGAAGTTTGCAACTCAGCTGGCTTTGGCAGCACTCCCACATAAGATATCTTTACCATCAGGTGCCTGGTCCTCTCTCTCTAAGTTAGGTATTTTGTCCCTACCATTAGAATGTGATGGCTGTGTATCCCAAACCCCTTGATTCCTCTCTTTCATGTGGACACTTTGACCACTAATTTAGAGCCCAAATCCCCCTAACTCATCCGACAGACTTTCTTCTTTCAGTGACCATAATCACCCACTCAAGCAATCAAAACATTTCAGCATGATTTCTAAATATTTCTGCTTTCTTGAAATGTGTTCAGAGTACTTTCACAAGAAATAGTCACAAGAAAGTTCAGAAATTACAGCAAAATATATTATGATCAGTAATGGGCCCAATCCAGGATAGCCCTTGGTGTGGAAAGCAGTGTGCCTCTCTGTCTCCATTTACTACAAGGGTACACTCATCATGGATAATATACCCTTATTGCACCTGCTGATACTTCACTGTAGTCATGCCATCCTGGGTCTGACAGTGCTTCACAATCATAATAATGTTAATAGAGAGCCCCTGCCTGTGCTTCTTAGTGTTCGAAGGCTTGTGAAAGTGGATTAAACTGTAGAAGGCATGTAGGGCTTGGATTAAACTTGCTTTTTACCTTCTAATACTAGTGTGATCTATGTCCAGCCCTCTGTCCCCACTGCCCCCCCCTGTAGTAGCAATTCCATTGGACTGCCAAACACTATGGACCTTCTTAGAAGAGGAGGAGTCCCCTTGCTTGAGCCATGTCTACAGACAATCAACGAAGAGAGGAGTTATTTCCCTTATACATACCTCCTCTGTCACCAGATGGTGTAGACTCTCCCCTTTGTAAGACTTTTGGGGTCGTTTTGAGAACTTCTTCCTATTTTCATTGTCCCTCACTTCCTTCCCATGTTGGGGCACAGTTCATCTTTTGGATCACTTTTGATGCTTTCTTAGAAACGATAGTGCTGATTCAGAGACAAACATTGTTCCAATCCCCATAAGATTTGTTAGCTTGGAATCCACTAGATGTGCCTGCAGCTTCATAAAATAATTACACAATATGTTCTCCTTCATAATTAAGTCATATAGCCCATTTTAAGTAGCTACCTTGCTGCCCTTACTTAGCCTCCAGAGATTTTATTCAGGCATCCATAAAACCCCAGTGATTTCAATGAGGCATATAAAAGCTGTCCATGACTGCTGTGATTCCTTTGTTGTATCCCTGAACGTCTTATGATACTCTTCAGGGGTAAGCCAACTCTTTCTCAACATAATGCACCTCATGATTGAATAGTATTTCCTTAGGGTGTGGCTTGCCACGAACGAAAATGGTCGCAAGCTAGAGGGGACCCGCCGGATTGAGCTGAATATCCCCCAATTATCCTGAAATTATCCTCCACAACAAGCTAACTACAAAGGATAGTGGAACGAAAGATCATACTTAACAGGAAATGGGGAAAAAATTCCAAGTTTGAGTGATGGTGGGGGAGCATTTGGATTGACAACGCGAGAACCATAACTTGACCCAGTGATTGCCGTGAGCTCTGGACGGCCTACTCAGACATGAACTGGGAGGGAGCGGGAGCCTCCTCGGCCAGATTTCAATAACAGATCCGGCAATGAAGATATGCCCGCCAGCCTGAGCGAAAATAGAAGAGCCGACCATGGTGCCCCAAGAGAGATCAAGCGGGTGGCCCGCCTTATTAAATTATATATAAAAGCCTAAAATTAAACTTAAATAAAACTTACCTTACTGTGGCCGCATCCTTGCCCATCGCGGCTTCATCTGGAAACTGCGCATGCGCTTGAGCCTGTGCATGCGCAGTCCTGGTGAGGACTGCGCATGTGCAGGCTCCAGTGCATGCCCAGGCTCTCGCGCATGCGCAGTTTCCAGATGAAGCCGCGATGGGCAAGGAGGATACGCCCACAGTAAGGAAAGTTTTATTTAAGTTTAATTTGGCTTTTACATATAATTTATTAAGGCGGGCGGAAGGTGGGCGTCAGGCCTCGGTCGGGCGGGCGTCGCGTAACGGAAATATCACGGAGAAGCACGGAGATTGGTTCAATCTCCGTGCCTCTCTGCAATAGTCCCTTCCAGGACTTCCGCCCACCCCTACTCACAACCAGGGGCGACGTGGCGACCAGTGAAGTTGCAAGTGCCTGTCCTGCCTCGGGATCCTTTAATAACATCTGTGTGGCTGGGAGGAAGGCCCACAAATACAACAGACCAAACCAGGCCTAAAGATAGTAGGCCCCAAAGACCGAGCCAGATTGTAACAGCCCGCAGCATGCAACACAAACGACGAGACTATCGGCTGTGGCCCTGTCCCATGAATTGGACCTGACCAGGGAAGTACTAGTGGTGCATACGGTTTACCAGCTGGGACCCAGAAAAAGCCTTGCAAGGCAGTAAATGAAGGAAAAGGTGAGACCAGGGTGGATAAGCGGGGAGCCAATGGCTGCTGAAGCTGAAGTGGCGCAGGTGGTCCTCTGGTGACGGAACTAGGGGGAAGCAGGAGCCCCTTCAGCCGAACTTCAAGAACTGATCAGGTATTGAAAGTCCTGCTGCCAGCCCCAGCAAGAATAGAAGAGCCAACCGCGGTGCCCCCAACTGATTGAGCGGAGCAGTCGGAGCAGTCGGAGATACTGGGCGAGACCCACAGTATAGAAACTCCACAACCTGAGGCAGCGCGCCAACCGGTGGCGACACAGGTGCCTACCCTGCTGTGAGATCTTATAACAACATCTGTGCAGCTAGTCAAAACAAAATTGCCCTTGGTGCCTCAACAGGTGTGGCAAGATAAGCTGGGTAGGTATGTGGCACTCTTCGCATTTGGGTGGGTTGGGTCATCGATCTGTGCTCGGTGTATGTACCACCCAAAATGCACTCTGACACACTACCTGAATTGAGCTCATTATTGTTAAAATTTTGAAAAGGGGTGCTGGTGATGGGCAGAGTAATGGACCCTTCTATGGATAGAGTAACGAGCACCAAGAACGAAGGGGGAATAAAGGCATTAAAGCCATTTGTAGATGCATTGGGGCTGCTAGACATATGGCGTGCACATAACCCATTAGCAAAACAATACACGTACTTCTCAACATCACATCGGGGTACTCCTGATTAGACTATATCCTAACACTCTGTCCTGCTGGAGGCAGCTTCCACTGAGCGCAACATAAGGCACGAGGCCTATCCGACCACTCACCGGTGGAGGTAAGACTAGTAGGCCCTTTTAACACAAAATATCTACCGCCCTGTATGTATCCCTGGTTCATACAAGATACAAGAGAAGATACGCAAAAATACAAAAACACAAAACACTACTTTCAGGATAATCTGCGGTTGGTGGGCTCACCATTTGTGGCGGGCGGTGAGAAAGAAAGGAAACTCCTATATGAAACACATGATGTATTAGGGCAGCTAGAGATGAAACTTGCAAAATCATCAGACCCAGATGCAGGGATAGACCACTTAATTTGGTTGAAGCAACCTTGTTAAATGTAGAACCGAAGGTCCTGGCCAAGATTGTAGCTACCAGATTTACCAAAGTAACAACTGAATTGATCCACCTGGACCAATCAGGCTTTATGCCTAAGCGAAGCACTAAATTAAATATAAGGTGCAATATGTAACCAAGACCAAACCGGAAAGGAATGCAGTACTGCCGTCATTACACACTCGAATAGCGTTCAACAGCATAGAATGGCAATACTTATTTGCAGTATTGGAGCATTTTGGCTTTGGACCTAATCTTCGAGCTTGGATTCATTTACTGTATACTGACCCCTTGGCCAGAGTAAGGGTCAACAACACAGTGTCTACACAGGTGGGGTTGGCAAGTGTACGAGACAGGGATGCCCACTTTCACCCATGCTATTTGCACTTGCACTAGAGCCAGTAGTGGCATTGGTTAGAGCTGACCCATTGATAAAGAGTATACAGTTCAGAACAGAATGGGAAGAAAGATATTTGCTTTACACAGTCGACCTTCTCCTGGATGTCACTAGGTCCTGCTCCACGATACATCGGATACTGCATACATTCCAATTGTTTGGCAGCTACTGTAGTGAAGACCCGGTTGTGCCTGCACACATTGCTAAGTTAGCATAAGGAAATTAGAAGTTTAAACACAATTTTGCTACTTTCCCGCTTTTTCTCACGACACTACATGTATCGTTTGTCAAGTCAAGTCAAGTCAGGGAATTTATATAGCGCACTACATACCCAGAGGGTCCCAAGACGCTTAGAAAGGGGAGGAGGGTTACTTGTCAAATATCCACGTTTTAAGTTGCTTTCTGAATGCTAGGTGGTCCTGGGTAAGGCGGAGGTAAGCGGGGAGTGAATTCCATGTTTTAGCAGCCAGGTATGAGAAGGATCTGCCTCCCATGGTGGTCTTGTTGATGCGAGGTACCGTGGCGAGGGCTTGGCTGGAAGAACGTAGTTGGCGGGAGGGGGTGTAGAAGGACAGACGTGAGTTGAGGCATTCAGGTCCGATGCCGTAGAGAGATTTGTGTGCGTGGGTTAGCAGTCGGAAAGTGATCCTCTTCTCGACGGGTAGCCAATGGAGGTCTTTAAGGTGACCAGAGATGTGTTCGTTGCGTGGGATGTCTAATATGATCCTGGCTGAGGCGTTTTGGATTCGTTGGAGTTTCTTCTGGAGTTTGGCGGTAGTGCCTGCGTAGAGGGTGTTTCCGTAGTCCAGTCGGCTCGTGACCAGAGCATGGGTGACTGTTTTCCTTGTTTCGGTGGGGATCCAGCGAAATGTTTTTCTGAGCATGCGAAGAATGTTGAAGCAGGAAGAGGATACGGCGCTGACTTGTCTGTTCATTGAGAGTGAAGAATCCAGGATGACGCCTAGGTTCCGTGCGTGGTCTGTCGGGATGGGTGCTTTTCCGAGGGCTTCCGGCCATCAGGAGTCGTCCCAAGCAGAGGGGGATGTACCTAAGATGAGGACTTCTGTTTTGTCTGAGTTCAGTTTCAGACGGCTTTGTTTCATCCATTCGGCAACTTCTTTCATTCCTTCGTGTAGGTTAGTTTTGGCGGTGTTGGGGTCTTTGGTGAGAGATAGGATCAATTGGGTGTCATCCGCGTAGGAGATGATGTTCAGGTTGTGTTGGCGTGCGATGGCCGCGATGGGGCTCATGTATACGTTGAAGAGGGTGGGGCTGAGTGAGGATCCTTGTGGTACGCCGCAGATGACTTCAGTGGCCTCGGACTTGAATGGTGGAAGGCGGACTCTCTGTGTTCTTCCAGTGAGGAAGGAGGTGATCCATTCAAGTGCTTTTCCTTGTATTCCGATGTTTCTGAGGCGCTGTAGAAGGGTGCTGTGGCAGACTGTGTCGAATGCTGCAGAGAGGTCGAGGAGGATGAGGGCGACGGTGTCTCCATTGTCCAGTAGAGTTCGAATGTCGTCTGTTGCTGCGATGAGGGCGGTCTCAGTGCTGTGTTTTGCTCGGAAGCCGGACTGTGAGGAGTCGAGGGATTTGTTGGCTTCGAGGAAGGCGGCGAGCTGGTTGTTGACAGCTTTCTCGATGACTTTGGCCGGAAAAAAAAAGAAAAAAGAAAAAAGAAAAGCAAGCAGTTTAACTTACAACTTTGTTGTAAGTTAAACTGCTTGCTTTTCTTCGCATGAGAACGGTCTGTTTTCCACATCCCTAAACTTACACTGCAGCCTCAGTCTGTACAATTTGTGCAGAAGTCTTGAAGGTCAAATAACAATGTATGCTGTTGATTCAGGTTGATCTTCCCACGCTCTAGACACAGCACCACACAGCTGCGAATAGCTGAAACTCGAGTGCCTTTAATATTGCAATGCATGCATGTTTTCAGGCACTTGGAGAAAACCTTTCCAACTACAGAGAGAGTTGCTAATCTTGTGATGTGATTCACCTCAGCTGATCTTGGAGGTATGGGGTTTACTGTTTAAACCCAGAGACCTTCTATTAAACCTGGCTCCTAGCTAGGGGAAGGTGGTACACAAGGCGCTATAAGACCTGTTTCCACTATCATTATAACATGATTTCTCCCTTTGTGTTTGATGGAATTGCAACAATGCTGATTGTTTTATTTCTAATCATATGCCTGCTTATGTTAGCCAAAATACTGCATCTTAGAGCACGTAGTTACAATAAACATTTTAAACTTTTCCGTGTCTCTGATTACTCACGTTGTGGACTTGTATGAGAATAAAAACAAAAGAGTGTTCTTGATTCCCACTATTCCTGAGAGTACACTAAGTCGCTTGTTCTGGGTTGTCTAATCATTGGTAGCTTTGCTATAGTACGGAGGACCAATGAGACACTGATGCTAGTCGGACAGGGGTTCTGGGTACTGAGGTGAGTTTTTTGGTACACCACAATTCACTGAGATCCTGGTTTCCTGCGCAAAGTTCTGTGCATGAGCAGAATCCCCACAACGTGACGCACCTAACGTTTGGTCTTATATTCAAGACACTTTAATACTAAGTGCCTACATTTGTCCACAACACCCTCACTCCTGTTTCTGGTTGACAGAAGTGACAGATTAATCTACCTATATGGATAGATTATAGGTTCATTCAAGCTTGAGATTTTAAAAAAGGTTCACATTTTGAATTACTACCCTTTTTGTGCTACAATTTATATAAATTGTTTTTCTTCTCTGTGTCCTTATGGGTGATATTGACATTGCTCCGCATAATCGTGTTGCGCTCCGGCGTCATCTCACGCAGTTTTGAGTGCCTGACGATGATATGGCAGTAATCATTGTGGTGAGTGCCGATGCAGCATACCCCTCTGAGCTTTTCTACTCTTGGGTTACATTTCCTGCAGTTGATGTGGATGATGATACATTGCATACATACAATCCCACTGCAATACCTGCAAATTATACTCCATATAGGTCACAAGTGATTCCTATTTCAGCATGGCAGCATTGAATTTGGTTTAATGGCGCCCTTCCCCACATTGTGACTCCGGTTAGGTCCCTTGCCTATTCCTGGGGACACTTGGCCTGTCTTGGCCGGGTTCACGCCTCATCTACAATATCTAAATGTCCCGGTTGATGATTTGCATCAACTTTATACCTCTTTGGTAGGGGTACATAGGGCTTTAGTACAATATGTTTCTCGCAACCTTCAGGTGGGGGCACCTGGGGTTGCAGTGCAGCCAGTAGGACCAGCTGGGATGTCTATTAGTCCCGTCATGGGTAATTCTGTTATGGGCAAGCACCCCAAGATAAGGATGATATGCCTTATTGGCTTGCTGAGAAATTTGACCAACTGGAGACAGTATTCCCTAATACGACACCTGTGGAAAAACACAATATCCTCACAATTAGTTTGCAGAAAGACTTAGTGCCAGCGGTAACCGATTGTGAGCATTGGGGTAAAGTATTTGCAGTAGTATATGCGAAGTGCTTCTGCACACCGTCTATGACTGTACTGTTCTTCATGTTCAAGCGTGTTCAGGATCAACACGGTCTGGAGGCGGCTGTCAAGTTGGGAATGAGGCTTGTCAGAGTGTTTGACTTAGTTTCCGATCTCATCCTTGCAAATATCAAGGGGGATGCAGTTCACTTTCAGGTATCTAATGCTTTGCGCCTTGTACCTGACGCCGAGAAAGCCCAAGTGTTACCGAAAATCATTGCGATGGCTTATAAGACCATTGGCTGCAATAGTTTGGGTGTTAAGCCTTTTGCTAAAACAGCAACTCATCCACAAACTCAGATGGCTAAGTGTACTAAAGACGTCCGGCCAAATTTTCCAAAACTGAATTGTAAAAATAAAAAAACAGGGTAAGCAGCAACAGAAACAAGTGTCGCATCTGGCGTCACCAATACCATTGTCTACTGAGCGCACAGATGATTTGCATGACCGCGCAAGAATTAGGTCTTCTGATAGATTTCAGGCTCCTGATCAACTTTCTCCTCGTTCTTCACAGAAAACATCGGGCTTGCAAGCCAGTGGAGGAGAACGCAGCAGAGGTTGGGGTGCCCCACAAGGACGTGAGCAGCCCTGCCCGGCTGCGGTAAAGGCAAGCAGTATGACATTCCACGTCAACGCCCTCCGTTTCAGAAAAAGAAAGTTGCTGTGTTAACCGCAAGGTATGCCACAGATAGTGAGAACACAGCTTCGGAACCTGACATGGGCAGTAACGCTGCTAGACAGCGCAGCAGAGGTTACAATAGTGCGGCAAGCACTGCGTCCATATCTGAGGGCGACAGCAACTGACACTTTTATCACAGTGGTAAACCACTGACACTAGAGTGAATTCCCCTGACAGACTATATGAGATGGTACTTTTATTTGAAGGTGACATACAATGTGTAATAAAAGGGATTTTGGGGGAAAATCTGACCTCTACATATGACATTTTGTTAGCTGAGGCAGACTGGCCCCCTTTTTTTGTTTTGGCCACTCCGAGAGGGGAGGAGGTAATCCTCCCTAGTTTCACATACACTGTGTCCAAGAAGCAGGCACAGAACTTTTCAGAAGAGTGGGATGAAGTTTTGCCCAGCCATGAGATTCTATTGCGGCCTATGCCACAGCCACAACCTTAATATTCCATGCGGCGGGAATCGAAGGCTTCAATGGTGAAAATCCTTGAACAATTGGAATATCAAGGTGTAATTGAAACGTGTGTCACCCATGAATAATCCTCTCTTCACTGTAACCAAACCTGATGGGTCGTACCGCCTGGTTTTGGATTATCGCCATTTGAATTCTCATTGTCGAACATGTGCTGTGAAGAAAACTCACAGTTCTGCACTCGTGGATAGCCTTGTTTGAAAAAGGTTTGAAGCCACACTTGACATTTTTTAGTCATAGCCTGTCCTCTCTTAGTAGTCAATGGACAGCGTTCACTTGTGGCGGCAAACAAAAACAGTTTAAAAGATTAGACACGGGCTATAAAAACAGCCCAGGTGTCTTTTCCGCATATGTTGTCTCTTTGTTAGACGGCATTGACCCTGATGTGAACTTGTATGTTGATGATATTTATCTCACAGACGACAAATTGTGGCGCATCTGTGTTGCGTTGACCGCATCATTGTCATGTTTGCGGACTTCGGTTACAAAATTAACTTTGCATAATCACACATTGCAGAGTATACAGTGTTGTTTCCGGGCTTTGAGCTCAACAACAAAGATCGAGGTTTAGCACCTCACTTCCTGGAGAAATGAGCGTGTTTGCACACTCCACCTACTCTGAAAAACTGACAATCTTTACTGAGTTTTTTTAATTTCTGACATACATACATTCCCGATTATGCCCAGCGTATCCAGCCTCTATATGTCTTGATACAACCTACTTTTACCAGATCATGCAGGCTTCCAGAACATTCAGCTATACTGCAATCTTTGTAGTCTGATCTTCTTGAATCTAAATAATTACTGACACGTGACAACCACACAAACCTGTTAATAGGAATTGTGCCAGGCGCAGTGGGTTTCACATACTTGATGTTTGATGAAGGAGACACAGTCCCTATTGCTTACAAGTCACACATGTACACTTCGCTGAAATGCGCTTTTGTACTGTCGCAAACGTTTTGACAGCGATGCAGATGGCGTTTCTGTTAATGTTAATGTTAACGGATTTTTAGAGCGCATAGCTGCCCGTGAGCGTCCCAGCGCTGAACAGTACTGATGAGAAGAGAGGGGGGAGAGGCTCACGGGAACAGCCATGTCTTTAAGGATTTACGAAATGCCAGAAGATTGGGTTGGGCACGGAGGTCAGGGGGGAGGGAATTCCACATTTTGGACGCATTGTAAGAGAAGCGCCGGCCTCCTGATCGTGCTCGATAGATTTTGGGTATTTTAGTAAGGTTGGCATTGGATGATCGCAGGGGTCTGGAGGTAGTATAGGGAGTAATCAGATCTCTAAGTATAGGGGGGGCTGTCCCATTCAAAATTTTGTGTGTGAGGCAGAGTGACTTGAACTGCACTCTTTCCATGATGAGCAGCCAGTGCAGTGATCGCAGAGCTGGTTTGGCTGAGCAGCGGTTCCTAGTGTTGGTCAGGATCCTGGCGGCGGTATTCTGAACTACTTGAAGTTTGGTTGTGACTTTTAGGGGTGCAGCAAGGTAGAGTGCATTGCCATAATCCAACCTTGATAGGATGAGACCCTGAATCAATAGTTTCCTTGATTGGAAAGGTAGTAGAGGTAGGATTTTCCGGGTAGATCGCAGAAGGCCAAAGCAGACTCCAGCGGTTTTTCTTGCTTGGGTTTGCATGGTAAGGTTTTTGTCCAACCATAGACCGAGGCTTTTAATCTGGGGCTTAGGGGTTGGAGGTTTACCCATGCAAGGGGGCTAAAGGGAGTCTGTGAGGAGGTGGGCCTGATTGCCCATCACCATGATCTCCGTCTTGTCATCGTTGAGCTTTAAGTGAGATCTATCCATCCAGCTGACAAGGTCAGTCAGGCAGGAATAGAGATCTCTGTTGGGATTTTTTTGCTGGGTGAGGGAGACCACCAGTTGTGTATCGTCTGCGTATGTTAAGAGTTTTATTCCATGTGGGGTACCTATCTGTTCCGGGGGGGACATATACACGTTGAAGAGTGTAGGGCTCAAGAAAGAGCCCTGGGGCACTCCACAACGTACGGGGTCTCCCTGGAAGAATAGCCGCCCTCTGTGACCTGGAATGATCGGTCTTGAAGAAATGTTTTCAGCCAGGATAAAGCGAGGCCTGAAATCCCAAGATCGCTAAGTCGCTGGGCCAGGATCTGATGGTTGACAGTGTCAAAGGCTGCACTTAGGTCTTAGGTTTCTAAAGGAAAGAGTGCTGTGGCAGGGGAAACACATGTTGGTTGTTATACCGTATCCTGCCCTTGAGGCAGTGACGAAAGCCAGTGTACCTAATTCTAAAGCTTTACATCCACGTTGGATACAATGGGCCACTTTGTTGACGTCTCCGGATATCACGTTTATCTTTGATCCCTCATTGCAAACTCAGGAGGTCTTACAGTATGAATTTTTCATCCTGCTCCTTTGTCCATGCGCCCGCTTGAGGATTACCATTGTATCATTTACACAGACGGATCGGCGCAACTGGTGACGGAATCTAAGCATTCATATTCAGCGGCCTGCACAATAGTGGTTGATACCATAGTGAATGGTGAATTCAAGACTGATGTTGTGCACACGCACACATTAGGGGACTGTACCGCCCAGTTGGCAGAGCTACGTGCTCTGGTGCTTACACTGGCATTTTCTGACCCTCGTGTGACTACTTTGATTGTGAGTGACTCTTACTACTGTGTACAGTCTTTCAACAACAATTTATTTTATTGGACTCAGAATGACTATCGTGATTCCAAAGGTAGCACAATCAAGGATAAAAGGCTTTGGGTTCGAGTCGCAGAACTTAAAGAACGTCTGCCTCCCGTGAATGTAATTCATACTCTTGGTCATCAGCGTGTAGGAGTACACACTGTTGCCAACAGTCTAGCTGACGAAGCAGCGAAGACAGCAGTGGCGACATACTAGGTTGCAGAAGTTACAAGATCCAAAAGTAAGATTGATGATGACATCTTGGCAGCTATTGCTGCTACAGAGAAGGGTGATAATTATCCTAGAGGTTTTCCTTCAAAATACTCTTATCATTTAAGTCCTGATAAAGTTCTCTATGTGAGAATTAACAACATTGGTGACAGATTGATTCCCAATGCCGACTGCAGGCTCTCCTTGATAACCGCCGCTCATGAAGGCATGGCCTCGGCTCATGCAGACGTTTCAGCGACTGTCACTATCTTGCAACAACGTTACTGGTGGCGTGGATTGTACAAACAGACTTGTGATTATGTCCTCTCTTGTGACATATGCCAGAAGATTAAACCTTCATCTGCTGCGCGTCCACCACAAACACAGTTGTACATATCTAATGAACCACTTGGGTATATTTATTTTTCCTCTGATACTGTGTATAAGTTCATCTTAGTTGCAGTGGATTCGTGCACATGCTTTCTATGGGTTTTGCCACAATGTAGCGCTGATACTCGAACTGTCATCGGGGATTTGCGTATCTTTGTGGGAATTTTTGAATGTGGCACCTTCCATTCTGACCAAGGTCTAGCGTTCACCTCTAAGGCGTACAAGGAAGCCATGAGGTCTTTGGGGGTCCAAGTCAAATTTTCGTCTCCATACCGGCCTGAGGGCAATTCGGCTGTGGAGCGAGTGAACAGTGACTTAAAGCAATCCTTGACAGCTAGGGTTTTAGGCACTGGCAGAAATTGGTTTGCCCATTTGCACAGAGTACAAAGTGCACTTAATAATCTCCCTAGAAGGTCTCTGGGTGGGCGGACCCCATACGAAATGCTCTTTGGCATAAAAATGTTTGTTACGGGCCTTGATGGTCTAGACATGGCGGCGTCAGCCATGCCCTTTGACGTAGATAATCATTCTGCTGTGTTACAGAACCTACAAGAGACTCGAGACAGTCTTGCAAAGGAACATTTGCCCTCCACAACTGATGCTGCAGTACAGATTCCGGTCGTTGGCTGGCTACCTCGAGTCGGTGACCTGGTCCATGAGAAGGTGGAGAACCAGAAGAGATTCGGCTCCTCTTATCGTGCTCCAGTTCCAGTGCTTGGCATGCAGGGTACACGAACAGTCATTTTACCTCCACTTCCTTGTCACAAGGACAACAGGTACATCTCCATTGACAATGTCAAACTACAATGAGTGGTCGATTCTTCTTAGTATGACTCCAGCGGTCTCTTGTCCAGCAATGCTGAGAAATTCTGTTTTGGCCTCGGTAAATACGAACAGGCCTGACATTGCCATTCAGATGCCTACAGTTACGAATCCCTTATTGAGTCCACCGGCTATTGATCCCAGTGAAGATATGAGTATACCTATCCCATTGATGTGTTGTTGCCGGGTGTGCAAACAAGTGCAGTTGACCAGTCACGTTTTTCATTTGACACTAGCTCTACAACATCGAGAGCCCCATTGAAAATTTTACTTTTTTCTGTTTGGTTTAAAAGACATTTTTTGATCCCTCCTTGGACTTACATCTGGTTGGTGCTCATCTCTATTTTTTTGTTCATTGCGATTGGATTTGTGGTTGTCTTTTTTTGTTTAGTTCATGGACATTACTGTGATGACTTGCCTTTCTAGATATTCTGGTTCCATGTTGGAACCTAGTGTTTAGAACCATATGTCACCAAGGTTCCCATGACTGGTAATTCCAGGATTGTCAGTTGTTAGCTGACTGTTGGCTGGGGCTGAATAAACTATACTTGCTTATCTAAACTACTTGGACTCTCTCAAGTTTATTACACTGGTGACGTTTGAGGAAAGGCCTACGTGTGCAAGTCAGCCTCAACAACAGGTGTAAACTGAAAAGAAGAGGAAAACACTCACTTGGCTGCTGTGTGGTAGAAGGAAAGCGGAGTGGCATCCTCAGAGGAAGATTACAGCAAAACGAAGATTGCGCTGTAAATGTGGAAGAGATAGACGAAAACGCGGCGAAAATATCGGCAAAGGTAGACTCTTTTCTTTGATTTAATAAGGAAAAGGAGAAAAAACGGAGTCTGAGAGTGACGTCGATTTTTGTGGGTAAATTCCCATAAAAAAAAGACTGTTTGTTGGAGGAAAGTGGCAGACATCTTTGAATGGGAGCGTTTTAATAAGAAGAAAAAAACAAGCCCGATCAGCCGTAGAAAGAAGTCTGATCGTTGTGTGGGGGCCATTTTGGGTTGGTCTAAAAAAAAACAAGGCCAATCGTCTTATGAAAAAAGACCGAATGCAGATCTGGAGTTGGTGGCGGCCATTTTGAAATTTTTTTTGTCGTTTTTCGAATTTAAAAAGAAGAAGACAACGAGGAAGGCAGGAAATTCGGCGTTTTGACAGGATAATCGGTATTTTGGGAGATAACATCATGGAAGTATATATGTGAAAAACAGACCTGTTGATAAAAAGAGAAAAGAGGAAAGGAAGAAGGAGTAAAGTCAAAGGAGCTCTTTTGGACTGACTAAGGGGCATAAGCTGGAAAAGCGACTAGAGGTGTTGGTGAGACTAAGCAATTGCAACCGAGTGTGTGACTGGAAGCCTATCAACGGTGATAGGCACACCATATCAGGGAAGGGTGGCGGTACTTTAATGGTGAATTATAAAAGTAGGAAAAGTCAAGGTATATTAAGGTTGTAGCAAGATGCAGAATGTAACTGCCCCTCCTTTCTTTCTGATGAACCTGGGGAACCACTGATTAGGTGGAAAAAGTGGAAGAAGATATTTGAAAACTATGCGAGAGTGTGTGGTGCGAACTTGATTGGCGAAAGGAAGCATGCATTATTAATGCATTGTTTGGGAGGAGAAGGTCAGGAGATTCTGGAGACACTTCCAGTTCTTTCACAGGCAGATCAAAGAGGATTGAATGAGTATGAGATATGTGCTAGGCAGTTAGACTTACACTATCTTCCCAAAGTGAGTACCATCATGGAGAGGTACTATTTCGGGTTACGTGAACAAGACAAGGAAGAGAGTGTTGAGGACTACATTACTGCGCTAAGAAAGCTGGCATCAAGTTGCAAGTTTGGGGTTTTGGTAGAGGAACGAATTAGGGATCAGTTTGTCTTGAGGTGCGTGAGTGATAAAATAAGGGAAGAGTTGTGGTTTAAGGATGAACCTGCACTAGAGGAAGTGGTTGGTATTGCAAAAAGGGTTGAACACATGTTAAAATGTGTGGGTGAACTTAGCAAGGAGAAAAAGGATGACAAGCCAGGTAGTTCTTCAACACAAGAAGTGGTGTGTCAAGCTGTAAAGAGAGTGGATGAGAAGAGAAAAAAAGAAGTGTGTGAAGAGGAAAAATTGAAAGGGGAGGTTGATGGTGGTATTTCTAAAACACAGACAAGTAAGAAATTCACAACTCCTTTTCAAGGAACTTGTTACAGATGTGGAAGGTATGGGCATATGGCAAATGCAAGAGAGTGTCCTGCCCTTAAATTCAATTGCAATGTGTGTGGAAGAAAGGGACACATTGGTAGAAATTGCAGAACAAGAGTAGGGAGAGAAACGAAGACCGAGACCAAGTTAGTTAGCTTTCAGATTAATGATGATGTGGTTGAACATCCTTCTGATTATGTGTTGATAGGAGAAGCACGTGTGTTGATGAAATTTGATTCTTGCTCACATGTCACCTTTATTTCAAACGAAGTGTTTGAGAATACGTTCGGAAAGAATAAGTCTTTGTGTAAACCGGATATAAGACCAACAGGTTATCAAGAACATCCCATAAAAATAATGGGTTACTTTTTTGACTGCATTGAATATAAGGGAAGGTATACAGAAGCAAAAGTGTATGTGGTAAACAGGGGAGACAACTTGTTGAGTTGGTCCCATCAAGCAAGGTTGGGCGTGAGTCTCAATCCAAATGCTCATCCAGTTATTAAAGTACAGGCTGTAGACAATGTGGAGAACAAGTTTATAAAGAACTTTAAAGAGTTGTTCAGTGAAAAACTAGGATGCATAAAGGGGTACAACCACAACATAAAGCTGAAGTTGGGTGCAGTACCTGTTGCTGCTAAAGTAAGGCGCATTCCAATTTGTGTAAAATATGCTGTGGGTAAAGAGATTGAGAAGTTGTTGTTGACTGGGGTTATACAACCAGTGGAAGCAACTGAGTGTCTCGCACCAATTGTGGTCGCGAGGAAGCCCAATAATGAGATTAGGCTGTGTGTTGATCTTCAGGCCTTAAATAAAGAGGTAATAGTTGACAAGTACCCTTTACCAAACATAGAGGAGTTGGTTTCTACATTAGATGGGGCATGCTATTTTACCACCTTAGATATGGCTTCAGCCTATCACCAAGTTCCGCTGAAAGAAGAGTGTCAAGAGCTTACTAGTTTCATTACTCCAATGGGTGCATTCAAGTTCTTAAGAATGCCTTTTGGGCTGGTTTCAGCAGCCTCGGTATTCCAGAGAATTATGGAAGGTCTGTTCAAAGGAATACCGGGGGTAAGGTGTTATCAGGATGATGTTCTCATTTCTGGTAAGAACGAGCAGGAACATGATGAGAGGGTTTGCCTTGTGTTGAAGAAAATGTTGGAAGTTGGTTTAACTGTGCTTCAAAGCAAGTGCAAGTTTGGTGTCAATGAGCTAGATTATTTGGGCCACCACATCTCAAGGAAGGGCATTTCTCCAAAAAAGGATCTTGTAGAAACAATTGAGAAGTTGAAGGAACCGTGCTCAAAAGAAGAAGTTTCATCGTTTTTGGGCATGGCGGAATTTTACAATAAGTTTGTCAGAAATTTTGCAGGTAAGACTGTTAATCTGAGGAAAATCATGTGCAAGAATGCTGTGTTTAATTGGACTGAAGAGTGTAGCAGGGAGTTTGATCAGGTGAAGATGGATCTGAGGAATGCACCAAATTTGCAGGCGTTTGTTCCTGGGGATCCGACGTTTATTGTAACGGATGCTAGCAGCAAGGGTCTGGGTGCTTTGTTGTTACAGGTGAGGAAGGACAAGGAGGTCCTGATAGCTTGTGCTTCGAGGTGTTTGAAGGGGGCGGAGTTGAATTACTCTGTCATAGAGAAAGAGGCACTAGGTATATATTGGGCTGTGAATAAATTCAGGAAGTTTGTGTGGGGTTCCTCCTTCACCGTCAGGTCTGATCACAAACCACTAAAGGAGGTCTTCGAAAAAAAGGGGCTAGACTCCATCTCGGCAAGAATTAGGCGATGGGTAATTTCGTTGCAGGAGTTTGTGTTCAAGTTTGAGTACATACCAGGTAAAACTAATGTCTCGGCAGATTGTCTGTCAAGGTTGGTGGATGTGGCAGGGAATGGTGAGGAAGCCTTGGCTGACGATTTTGAGGGTGATTTAAAGGTGTGTGACGTTACCTTGGGGGCGGTGAAAGAAGATGATTGGAGAGAAGAGCTGGGCAAGGATGAGGAGTTGAAGGAGGTCATTAAATTGCTGGAAGGTGGTAGGTCTCGTTCTTTAAAGAAACCTTGGTCTTTGATTGCCGATGAGTTGGCAGTGGTGGATGGCTTACTCATGAGAGGGACTAGGTTAGTTCCACCGGTTAATCTCAGAAGTATTCTGGTTGACATGTCTCATGAGGGACACTTGGGTATTTCAAAGACGAAAGAACGCATTAGAATGGACTTCTGGTGGCCTGGTATCGATTTGTTGGTGGAGCGCACTGTAAGAGATTGCTCTTCTTGTCAGGCAAGTGATAAAGTCTTGAGGACGAGGTCTTCTCCTATGGTTTGCAGAAGGTTGCCTAGGTCCCCTTGGGATGAAATAACCGTGGATATTGTGGGGCCTTTACATGGTGAGCACCAAACTCCATTTATGTTGGTTCTATTGGATTTGTATTCTAGATGGGTTGAGGTTAGTTTGATAAGGGAGATTACAAGTGAGTCTGTTATTTCTTTTTTGGAGTCTGTCTTTAAACGTGAGAGTTTTCCCAACTCCATTCTTTCTGACAACGGACCACAATTTTGTTCAGGGAAAGTTGAGGAGTACCTCAGTAAGTGTGGCATTGTTCACAAGAGAATTTCTTTGTATCACCCTGAGGCAAATGGTGCTTTGGAGAGACTCAACAAAACTTTGAAGGAAAGCATTCAATGGGCAAGGGTCAACAATTTGGACTGGAGAAAGGAGTTACAGAATAGAATTTCAGCATATCGATTCGCTCCTCACTCAACTACAGGAAAAACTCCATTTGAACTTTTCAAGGGTAGAGCACCTAACACTTGCCTATGTCCTGCCTGGATGATTGCAGACAAAGGTGTAAAAAATAATGAGGTGGGGGCATGGAGAGAAAGGGAATTGGAACTACAGAGGAAAAGGAAAATATATGCGGATAGCAGAAATTCAGCTAAGGGTTCTAAGTTTGTGGTGGGGGAGATAGTGAAGATCAGGGCTCCTGTTGGCTGTCAAAACTGGTCAAAGTTTTCTGTTCCTAGAACCATTGTGAAAATTTTCAAAAATGCTGTAAAGACGGAGGATGGTCGTATCTGGAACAATAGTCGTGTTTCTCATTTTGTGGGTAAAGGGAAATATGATGATGTTGTTGCTGTTCCTGATCTGCACGCTAATTATCCTCGCAAGAGTGTGAGAGTATGCAGGCCTCCTGTTCACTTGCGAGATTATGTCTAGGTAGTTTCTTCTTTTATTTCTTTATCCTTCTGTTGCCTTCTTCATTGCTGGATGTGTAAACCTGTTTAATGTTTAAGAGGGAGAAGTGTGATGACTTGCCTTTCTAGATATTCTGGTTCCATGTTGGAACCTAGTGTTTAGAACCATATGTCACCAAGGTTCCCATGACTGGTAATTCCAGGATTGTCAGTTATTAGCTGACTGTTGGCTGGGGCTGAATAAACTATACTTGCTTATCTAAACTACTTGGACTCTCTCAAGTTTATTACAATTACCTTACCGAAAGATCTACAATTAGGTCAATTGTTGGAACTTTGGCACCCCACTCCTCATCACACATCATGAAGAGGGACCAGACTTTTGTTAATATCACTGCCTGGCCTGTTTTAGATGGGATTGTATGGGATGCTGTAAAATTTCACATTCGTGGCCCCACAGAGGTGACAAATGTCCCCAATGTACTTCGTGTTTCTATGAGGGATGCTGTGAAACAGAACATACGCTCTGAATATTGATATGTTCAGGCTGTTGAGGCTCTTTTTTTCTGATTTGAAATATTATGCTGCATTTGATGCTGAAGATTTGTATTTGGACTCCGCAAAATATGCAGAGTTATTTTGTTATCAGCAAAATGGCAATCATTTTTCTTGCATAAAGCAAATACATTTAGAAATATGGTTAATTGTACACAATGGGAACATTGTTCAGCTCCCTTTAAGGCAGTTCAAAAACTCTTTCACAAAAATTTACGCATTTTATTGATTTTAGTCAATCCAATCCTGAAGCATTTTATTTTGAAATGACTACTAAGTACACTTCCAAAGTTAGACTCACACACACTAAATTATTGTACTAAAATTCATTTATGGCTCAATTAGCTATAGGTGGCTATGAGCTGTGGAAGGGTACCATTGATCATAAATCTGTTTGGGGTTCTAAAACCTGGCAGGTGCGAGGCAAGGAAGCTTTACATCACGTGTGCCTCATCCCAAACCACATATTGTTTTTGAATTCTACTATTTTTCAAACCACTTGCTTTGGATTGGCTACTTCTGAAAACATGAATGCCCCTATCACTCCTGATCTGAGTGCCTATCCTACATGGGAAAATCACACAGATATGTCCATTGACGAATTGCAGTCCCTAATTACTAAAACCTCCTTGAATACTTCCAGCTTGGATCCCCCAAGGTTGGTTGTTATGGCAAAAAAGTTCAGATTCATGCAAACATCGTTTTCTGGATCTGGCCCCGGGCTACACGCAGGTTAGGGTGGACCCCCATTTTGAAAACTCCCATTCTGTTACTACCTATTCCTTAGGCATATTTTGACAAAATTGGCTTAAACATTCCACCTCAGCGTCAGTTAAGCAACACCTTATCACAATTGGCTGACAATGTTGATTTGAATGACTTTGTTAAAGGCCCTGTGGGAGGCAGGTCCAAAAGATGGGTGAATGCCATTTACAACGAAGTTTGGAAAAAGGTCTCAAATTGAAGCTGCATCTAGATTAAGGGCTATTGATCAAGCTAATTTAGAAAAAGTGCTTGCTGTCATTGACAATAGCATTAATACTCTTTCTTCCAGTATTTACACTTTAGACAATATCGTTTGATCTGTTGTGGATATTGTGCAGGATGAAGTATCTGTTTTGTTCCATGGTCAAAATCAATTGTGTTTGATAATGCAGTTTGCTTGGACTTTGCAAACCTTGAAATCTGGTAAAGTTGCTTGGTACTACATGAATATGTCATCTTTGTTTTTACCATTTAGTTTAACTGAAAAACACCAATTCATGTCCATGAAGGATGGAACATACTCACTTTTTCATATAGAAAAATTTGAACCATTACCATTTTCTCTCACTGAATCTAATTCTTCTGTATGGCTTATTCATGGGTTAATAACACTGCCTTTTCCCTTGTTTAAATTCAGTTCATGTATGAAACACTATGCCTTAGGAAAATATGAACAACTAAGTATCGCTTTTCTCCATGAAGTTTGGTCTCAGCCATTCACATACAGGTGCATGAGAGATGGTAAAGAAGTTTATTTAAAAGGCGAGGTGTGCACTTCTACGCCTGATCACTCACTGGTGTGCAAAAATATACAATTGCACGAAGTGTGTAACACTCAAGATCCAAATTTAGCTTGCATTTTAAATGGAAATCCAGTGGCAGCAATAACACCAACTTTCACATTACTAGCTAACTGCAGTTGTTTGCTTTTAAATAATGAAGCCTGCTGTGGTATACTGGAAGGGAATCCGTACATTGAAACTGTCTGCCAATGTGTAGTCTGCTGCAAAAATGTGTTTTTCCCGCCCCCGCATGGGAGACTCGAGGTGTCCATTTGGCCTTCCATTCCGACTTTGAAAGCAGAGTTGAACAAGATGAGCAGAATAAGGTCTCTATTGTCCCAAAAAGAAGAAGCCCTTACTTACTTTAGCTAACACCGGAAAAGAGGTGCATGCACTTTTACATACTGATCTCCAACTTCCTTTAGGTGCCTTAATCCACATTATATTCAATGCCTTTACAACAACAGGCTTGGCGCATTTTTTCAAAGTTGTGGGCTCTGGCCTTGTGACCTCGTTCTAGGCAATATTTGGAGTCATACCAGCATTTTTTCATTCTATTTTTTCCAGCGTCTTCGGCAGGTTACCAATAATTCTCCCCTTGGCTGCCAGTGTACTACTGTTGATTTGCTTGCTCCAAAATGGCTGCACTATCTGTGTCATGAGACAGCCTACCCCGGCTGTTCCAGCTTCACAACCGGATGCTTGAATTCTATGGCATGCTATTCTACTGGTTCTTATACTTTACTTGTGTGCAACCTGTGTTCCAACCTGTGTTCCATTGCTGGATTGTTCTTTGAATGGTCTTTAGATTTGTGTCTCTCCAAAACGGCGTCTCCTGCCCCGGATTATGATTAAGGCTCCCGGTTTTCCATTTAAATGGATTTTTACATATAAATACAGATAGAATAATATTTTTCTTTCTTCTGTATTTATAAATAGAAGCGGAAAAATACAGCCAAATTGGATTCTTGGATCCCTAGAATTATTTGGCAATCCGTGCTCCAGCCAGGGTTGCCTGCCACAACCCTCTTCCTGATTGCCGTGTATGGCTGCTCACATTAGCCCCTGCTGGGCCATTAATCTCTGGTAGGCGTGGGAAATTCCTTCAGCTGTTCCTTTGACATCTCGGGATCTCCGGCGCAGAGCCTGCACCCCAGTGAGTTTTAGGTCACAGGTTAATGAAAGGGTGGGGGTGGACCTGTATTTCACTATTTGCTCTACTGCAGGTGTTAAAATTTGAGGAGGCCGGGGCGTTTCTAGTACAGTGAATATTTGGAGCTAATGTAAGACCGGCAGAAATGTGTGACCCAAGAGGTCAGATAGACCGGCAATCTAAACACATTAAGAAAATTAGGTTGCATTCCCTTTCAGGCCTTAAATTGAAACTTTCCTCTGTGACTTGGTGAAGCATGAAGAAACAAAATTCCTGGGAGACAGAAGCCGGGGTATATCTGTAAGCCCCTTTTCAAGTTAAATTGTTTTTTTTTCTCCATGGTGTGAGGAAGAACTGTGGCTGCAGCTACATTGTGTGGGAATACAGTATTAAAGTAAATTGTTCAAATGCTATGGGGCAGTACAAAGTACAATAAGGGAAGTCATACACGCCCACTGTCTGCAAAGCGGAGACTGATTAACTTATGGAAAAAGGGTTTTGCATTAGCGAAGGACTTAGTTTAAAAAATGGAATCAAAAGCTGCCAGCTCACGTGTGTGTTGTTGGATATTTTAGGCTTCATGCTTCAGGATTGTGAGGGAAATAGAGCCTGGCAGGACTAATTTTTTTCTGAATTGAGAGCTTGCTGCTGTTTTTGGCCAGGTCACTGAAAGTGCACAGGTGCACGTGCCTACATTCTAAATATGTTTACATTTAATAAAAATGGCTTGTGACAGTGTTTTCAATATCGTAACACAGCATCAGATCACTAATATTACTGCAAGTAATCTCTGTGACACCACTCCCATTTCTCATATGTGAGTTCCTGTTTTGATCTAACAGAAACATTTTTGGGTGGCTGTTGCATGACACATATTTGGCGCATATATACATATAGTTAAACCTATAACAACCATTTGCACTGTCTATTTAAATAAATGTGAAAAATACTAGCTGCAACATCTTTTTTTGCTTGCGACAAAAATAAATACAGATATATACAGATTAAATTACATAAAAATAAATATGGATAAATACAGACGGAAATGTAAAAAAAATAACTACCATAAAACCTTAAACCCTAATTATGATCAATTAATGAGTTCCTTAGTGGCTCGTGAGTTGGACTGTTCTAGTATTGGGATTATGGCCTGCGCAGCTGGCACAGGACTTCCTGCCATGAAGTTACCTCGAAGAACACACAAGTTGTCCTCTGATGGTGCTGGAGGCTCCAGTTATCAAAGAACATGCTCATGGATTAGATTGGCAGTTATCCAGGTTAGAGCAAATACTGAAGTCAGATTTTTTAAATGTTACTAATTTTGTTTCTCTCCGTTGTTATTTTTTACCTCACAACTTCGAACTTATCACTTCCAAAATCAGGTTTGGCAAAATAAGAACTTGGTTCTGTCTCACTCGAACTTGAACTCTGCGTTCCTAAATTGCTTCCCTTTTGTTCGTGGTCCAATCAGGGGAGGGTGTAGTGAAGACTGGGTTCTGCCTGGAAACATTGCTATTTTAGTATAAGCGTATTAGAAGTTTAAACGTCATTTTGCTACTTTGCCGCTTTTGCACACAACACTACATGTATCTGTTGTTGTAAATTAAACTGCTTGCTTTTCTTCACATGATGTGGTTCTGTGACTCTGAGGTCTGTGGTTCGGAGATTCTGAACCCGTTCAATGAAGGTCGTCGGATATAGGCGATTTTGGTATCAGCGGACCGCAAATGACGAGTGCGGTATGTACGAGTGTTTTTGTCATAACCGATCAATGAGAACACTACGTATTCAGGGATTTCGTTTGAACCTTCGGGTTCCATTTTGTGTGCGGCAGCCATTTTGTGTGGTTGCCCTCACATAGGCAGATGACTATGGCCGAACGAGTCCTTGGGACACGTACACTTTAGCTGACTTCTGTGTGACCTGGCCGAACTGACTCCCTTGCCCGAGGCTGACCTCGTTGAGCTAGTTCCTTGTTAAGCAGCTGGTCAGATAGAGATCAAAGAGCAGGACATTGCTGAGTTTATGGTACATGCACACACCCTTCTATCTTGCTTCTCATCTGCTTCTGTTCCTTCCTGTATGGCTTAATTATTGATTTGGGTTGAGGTCTTTATGATGGGTTTGTCCGGCCTGTTTGAACAGGAATGTTGGATTTTGCTTGGTCATTTCTGGTGGGCTGGACAATGGAAAGTGGGATTGTCGTCATGCGATATGTTTGAAATGTCGTTCTATCATTGGTCAGTTTGTATGTAATCTATGCTAGCCAGGAATGTGATTTTTAGCATAAAAGACGATGCTCCGCTCCATGAATTTGTGCAGTCTCTAGCGAACCACCCGTGTTGTGCTTCGTAGATCTCTGTTCCTGGTTGCAGCCATTAAATTTGGTCTTTGACGTCATCAAGAAGTGTCCCGTGTCTCTGTTTGCCGAGGCAGGGGAACTCGAAGACATCGGGCGTTATCCCTGGCGCAGCTGGGTTCTAAAACCCGGTTCTTCAGTTGGCGCCCAATGTGGGGCGACTTCGCAGTACCGGTCCAAGCCTGAAGATCGTGAGGAGCTTCCTGTTGAAATTCTGGAGGAAGGCCTGCCTCTTCATCGACCCCTGTATGTCGTCGTGGTCCGAAAGTCTTTTCTGCAAGGTTCCCCGCTTTCCGACGGCTATGAAGGACTGCTGCCCTGACTGTCGCCCTGTCTTGAAGCCATTAGACGATTTGTAGAGCAAGACAATAGAGGGGTCTTCTGGTGACGCCATCAACATTTCATTTAAGTATGAGTGGAGCGTTTCCCAGTCCTTAGTTTTGTTTGGGTATCCTTCGGGATCACTTTGATTTGGTACCTGCAGGCCCCAAAGCCGAGGGACTCGTGTATTCATGAGACTATCGTTTTGAGATTTCCCTTTAAGTTTGAAGCTAGACTAGTGAGCGAAGATGCCTGGTCTTAGCAGACTTGGAAAGATATTTGGTTTTGGTTTGATTAGGGATTCCCGATTGGAGGATTTGTGTCCGGTTCCTCCGATTGGAACTCCGACCTATGAGCTCTACGTAAAACATGGAGTGGGCCCCATTGCGTATAATGAAATATGGGTTAAATATACTAGGAAAGACGGTGTCCTACAGTGGCCCCGTTATGGTAGCTTTGAAACTGAGATTCTAGACAATCTTGAAGTTAAACTGTTCAAGAAGAAAGCCCGTCCGGCGATGTTTGACTCTTTCCGCATATGGCGCAAGGAAGCCAAACAGAAATAAATTAAGTTAGCGAAGAAAAATAAACGAGAACGAGGTATGTCAATAGTGCAAGCTGCTATACAGTTTAGGGATAATGAAGAAGAACAAGAAAGCGAACAGATGCTTAGGCAGCGTTAACTAGCGGTAGACAAGTGCTACCCAGCTTTGCCACCTCAACAACAGGAAGAGAAGAGAGAATTTGTGAAAGATCATTTAATGTCGCATCTATTGAGTTTGCCACCCCCTTATGCGCAGAATGCTACGGCACCGCCACAAGTTGTAGTTGCGCAACCTCCGGTTGCTTTGCCACCTGTGATTCCTCAACAGCCAGCTCCTCTTCCACTGGCTCCTATTCCTTTGGCACAGCCTTCTCAAGGGCCGCTGCCTTTGCTACCTCCTTCGTCTGCTACTCCTACGCCTGTGTTGTCTGTTCCTTCTGTTACTGTTCCGACTTCGGTTTCTTCTCATTCTGCTCCGTCTCCTGTTCTTTTGTCAACTTCTCCTTCTGCTCGACAGAGAATGACTGATACAGTTGCTAGTCTCTTTTCTCCTCTGTTGGGTTCATTGGGTATGTCTCCTGTTGTCGAGCGTAAGCAATTGCGTAGCCAGTTGCCTGGTCCTGATGAACGGACAGTGTTAGATCACTTAGCGCGTAAATGGGTTACGTATCCTTCACACTATGACCTTGAGGGTGTTATGGATGTTTTCCATCAATGGGAAGCACCGAAACAAAGATATGTTTTCGATATGATGTGTTCTTTCCTTTGTGAACAATGGGAAGATGGTGAGGTAGGACAAACTCCGGCTGAGTTGTACCGTATACGTTCTGAGTTTGCGAAAGAGACTGTTGTGGGTCTCGAGGTTGAGAAAGCAGTTGCGACGTTGTTGTCGTTTAGGAGTGAATCTCCTTCTCAGCGACTGTTTGAGCCTGATTCTTCGGTTAGGAGGAAGGCACCTCAATATCCGATGCGTGAGGTTCCTCCAGTTTGGAGACCTGGTGATGCGCAAGCTGTTCCACCTATTCAGCCACACTTTCAGCGTGTCTGGGTACATGTTCCATGGAAGCGTGCTGAAGTCTTAGCTCTTAAGCAGGCTTTGCCTGATCCACGTAAAAATCCAGCAGAGTTTTATAAAGAGCTATCTCAAACTGCGGATTCATGTATCATGAATCTAGCAGATATAGATATGTTGTTTGGGAATGTTGTTCCACAGCCTATTTGGGGAAAGATTTGTCACACGGATCATGCGCATGAATTAGATGATACATGGAATAATCTTAGAGCTGCAGATGCTAGACAAGTAGGTGGTGCTAAGCCCGAGGATATAATTACTGAACTACCTGGTAGGATTATTGATTATATGAAGACTTTGATGCCTTCTTTACGTTTTTATTGGGACAAGTTGTCTGCATGCAAGCAGAAGAAAGACGAAACTGTGTCTGACTTTTTCACTAGGTTCGAAGAGACCTTTGTAGACCACAGTGGTCAGGACATGAGTACCGAAGGTGGTCAAAGGTTGTTCGTTGACAAATTTGTTCATAATTTGCTTCCAGAATTGTGCAATAGGTTGAAGGATTCTGAGAGTGATTGGGCTGTTTCTACGTCAGCGCAGATTTTAGCTACTGCCCAGTACTATGAAAATAGGAATAAGGATGAGATAGAGAAAGCGGATAAGAAGACTAAGGAATTGAAGACTAAAGTTCTTCTACAGCAAGCTTATCCGCCTCGTAATAATCAGCGCGATTATCAGCAATATCAGAGAAACTCGCAAAGGTTTGAGTCTTCTAAACAGCGTTTTCCCGTAGGTCCTAATCAGTGTGCGTATTGCAAAGAAGAGGGTCATTTTATTAGTAGTTGTCTGCTTCTGTTACAGCGCACGAATGGTGCTTCTGGTGTGAAAGGTCGAGGTGTTCAACAAGCTCCTACAGGTAGAGGTCGTGGTCAGAATGCGCGTCCTTTGCCTCCACAGAATTCTATGAATAGCTTTGATCAGCAGAATGGTGCGTCTGGTAGGATGGCACAGTACTATGCGGACGATTACTATGTTGAAGGTGAGGATATGGATGGTAATGATTGCTAGGACAGCCATGGACAAAGAGAGGGAGTTGTTTCAGTTCCAGTAGATCAGAGTGGACCCTATGTTGAAGTGATTGCATCAGGTGTGTCAGAGCCTTTTCTGTTGGATACTGGTGCTGCGAAGAGTTCTATTATGCACTCTAAACTCCCTGGCGCACCTTTGTCTGGCTTAAAGAATGTTTCAGTAGGTGTTTCTGGCGCCCCGGTTACGATTCCAATTTCTAGTCCATTGTCTATTTCTGTTGGACCTTGTGAATTTGAAGCACCCCTCATTCTGACAACTGGTTGTGGTGAGAACTTGTTGGGTTTGGACTTGTTGAAGAGATTGTACGCGACGCTATATTGTTCTCCTTCAGGAGTACACCTTACATTAGGTAAGAGAGTGATCTCTCCGATGTATTTATCTAAAGATCGACTTCCATCTGAATAGTCTTCTCTCCCTGATTCTCTTTGGGCTACTGGTCCGCACGATGTGGGTCTCCTAGAGATTCCGCCATATGTTGTGACGTTGAAAGCGAATGCTAGATTACCACGCATTCCGCAATATCGCATTTCCAGTGATGGTGAAAGAGCACTTTTGGCGATCAACTATGATCTGATTGAGAAAGGTGTGATTGAGGAAACGAGAGGTAATGTGTGCAATAGTCCGGTTTTGCCTGTTTTGAAGAGATCTGATTCTTTACAGCCTCCTGTATATAGGTTTGTTATCGATCTCCGCGAGGTAAATAAGATCGTTGTTTCGCAATTTCCTGTCGTGCCTGATATCACCGCTTTACTGACTTTGATCCCTGCTACAGCCACGTGGTTTTCGGTGATTGACTAGAAGAACGCTTTCTTCAGCATCCCGATTGCCGTGGAGAGTAGAGATATCTTTGGCTTCTCTTTAGGAGGACGAACTTTCCGCTTTAAGCGCGCTCCTCAAGGCTACTGTGAGAGTCCATCGATCTATAGTCAAGCTTTGAAGACGCAACTTGATTTGTTGGTTTTACCTGATGGTGCTGCTCTTATTCAGTACGTTGACAATCTGTTAGTTGCTGCTGACAATGAAGGGATTTGTAGAGAGGCTACTTTGATGTTGTTACGTCACTTGTCTGATTTCCATCATAAGGTTTCTCTTTTGAAATTGCAATATTGTCGACAAGAAGTTACATATTTAGGTCACCTCTTATCGAAGGAGGGAAGGAAACTGACCCCAGAAAGAATTCAAGCGATTGCGAAAATGACTGTGCCTACGACACAGAGAGAAGTACGTGCTTTCTTAGGTATTACATCATACTGTAGACAGTGGATCCCTAATTTTTCATTGCTTGCGAAACCTTTGATAGCTCTTACTGTTAAGGATACTCCAAATCCTATTCCTTGGACTGACGAATGTCAGAAGAGCTTTTCAGAATTACGTGATGCGTTGTGTTCGGCACCTGTGTTGGGTACCCCCGACTACAGTAAGCCTTTCACATTGTATGTTCATGAGAGAGAGGGATGTGCATTGTCAGTTTTGACTCAACAATTTGGCGATAAGCAGCGTCCATGTGCTTATTTTTCGTCGACTTTGGATCCAGTAGCTAGAGCATTGCCGAGTTGTCTGAGAGCTACAGCGGCAGCGGCGGTTTCAATTTGACAGTCTGCTGGTTTGGTGATGAACAATACACTGATTGTGATGGTTCCACATGCAGTGGATACCTTGTTGAATCGTACCAAGACACAGCACTTAACTAGTGCTCGGTTGTCAGGTTACGAATTGACCTTGTTAGTGAGTCATGTCCATATAAAGAGATGCAACACGTTGAATCCAGCCACGTTGTTGCCGATTTCAACTGAGATAGACGATACCGAACAGCATGATTGTTTCCTTAGGACTGAGGAAGAAACGAAAAGGAGGATAGACCTTAGGGATACTCCTATTTCAGAGTGTGATGGTACTTTATGGGTTGATGGTTCGTGCTTCAAGCTTCCGAATGTTGATACGACTGCGGCATATGCTGTTACGACTTTGCATACGATTGTTGAAGCTGCACGTATCCCACATAATTCAGCGCAAGCAGCAGAGTTGATTGCATTAACGAGAGCGTGTGTGTTGGCGAAAGGAAAATGAGTGACTGTGTATACCGAAAGCCAGTGTGGCTCAAAGTTTTGGACGTTTGTGGAGAGAGCGTGGGTTCCTGACTTCGCACGGAACAAAGATCCAGCATGGTCAGTTGGTGAATGAACTTCTTGAATCTCTTACTTTGCCGTTGCAAGTAGCGATTGTGAAATGCAGCGAGCATAAGAAAGTTACGGATGATGTTGGTCGTGGTAATGCATTTGCAGATGAAGTCGCGAAAGAAACTGCGAGAGATGTGATGAGTCGAATGTATGTTGCAGGTCCGGCGAGATGGGTTCTAGATGGAAGTATGTGTGAAGATACGATTGAGAGTGTGAAATCCATCCAAGCTGAAGCTACAGAGAAAGAGTTGAATGAATGGAGAGAGAGCAAGGGTAAATTGGATTCGAATGGTTGTTGGATTGATTTATCAGAGCATCAGAGATGGTTGTTACCCGATGCATATGTGCTTCCAGTAGTTACAATGGCTCATGGAATGGCTCATATTAGCGTGAAAGGGATTTGCAAGTTGTTGGCTCCGGTTTGGCAGAATGCTGGAATTCCTGAGTGTACAGAGAATCTGGTTAAGAACTGTATGGTGTGTCTGATGTACAATCCTGGTAAGGGAATTCCAACTCCAGCTGGTCATTTTGCTCCTCCAACGTATCCGTTTGAGGCTTTGCAGCTAGATTTCATCCACATGGAGAGGTGCAACAACCTAAAGTATGTGTTAGTGGTTGTTTGCTCTTTTTCTAGATGGGTGGAAGCCTACCCTCTGAAGGATCAAACTGCCTTGTCCACAGCGAAAGCCCTTATTAAGGAATTTTTCCCTAGGTATGGTTTGCCGAGAATGATCTGGAGTGACAATGGGAGTGAATTTGTGGGTCAAGTGATGAAGAGAGTATGTGATGGATTAGGTATTAGGCAGAAATTTCACGCTGCAAATCACCCCCAATCAGCTGGTCTAGTCGAGTGCTACAATTAGGTTTGCGAAGTAGCGCTACGCGAAGCTATGCGAAGTGCACTTCGCACTACGCGAACCTCACGTAGCACTACGCGAGCTCCGTAGTAGAATGTTCGCACTGTGCAAGATGCGTTTTCAATGATTGCACAGTGCGGACAAGCATCTGGCACTGTGCAATCATTGAAAACGGCATCTTGCACAGTGCGAGCTGTAGTTTTCTGCTGCTCGAGTAGATTATTACTCGAGCTGCAGCTTTCTCAAGGCGAACTGGTAGTTTCTCATTGAGAGCGGTCGCGAG
Source organism: Lissotriton vulgaris (assembly GCF_964263255.1). Classification (NCBI taxonomy): domain Eukaryota; kingdom Metazoa; phylum Chordata; class Amphibia; order Caudata; family Salamandridae; genus Lissotriton; species Lissotriton vulgaris. The sequence continues at coordinate 954,835,082 of NC_141695.1, read as the reverse complement.
CCTCCACAACCACTCACAATGAGAAACCTTACCTCCCCGCGTTGAGAATCTCGCCGGGATGTTATTTTGCTTGCTCGCGGTCGCGAACATGACGTTCAGGACCGCGAACAAGCAAAAAATGAGCGCTGCACTACGCTACGCTGCACTACTCGTGTTCGCACTGTGCTACGTGCAGCTCGCGTAGTACGAAGTTGCGCAAACTTCTTAAACTCCGCGAGTGTAGCGTAGTGCTTCGCCCAGGGTTAGCTACAATGGCACTCTCAAGTTGAAGTTAGCCAAAATTCATGCGAGCTCTGGTTTACAATGGCCAGATGCCTTGCCTCTAGCCATTTTGTCCACTAGAATGACTGTTCATTCACGAATGGGTTTGAGTCCGTAAGAGGTCGTGTTTGGTCGGCCGGCAAATATTTGGGGAGTGCCGCGGCGGACAAAGTTTTGCGAAATAGAACATCCTGTGTTGCTTGACTACCTGTTTGAATTGATGGCTAAATTGCGTGTTTTGCATCAACAGGTTCACGATACATTGCCACAAGCTTCTGAAGATCCAGGACACGCCATTGAACCTGGCACGTGGGTGCTCGTGAAGAATTTTCAGCGAACCAAGAACGAGCAGCCCCGCTGGACAGGACCTTATTTGGTGTTATCTACCCGTTCTGCAGTACGAGTGCACGGTAAAAAGAACTGGATCCACGGTGTACATTGTAAGAGGGCCCCTTTGCCTCTGCCGTACGACCGGTGGGTCCAGAAAGGATTTCCTGACTCTGAAACTGAGACCGTGCCTCGTTTTCTGCCTTTCAGCGATGCCCTTTTGATTGGAACGAACACTGAGCAAGAAAGTGATGATCTTCTCCAAGAAGCTGTGCCTCCATTGAACCGTTTGAACACTGTTGAACCTGATTTAGTTTATTGAGAAAAGACATTGCCTGGCAAAGAGCGTTATAATTTGCGACCGAGAGTCGCTGCACTAATAAAGTGAAATTCTTTCTTTTTCTGATTTTTGAAGGTTAACTCTCCTCCGAGGAACTACTTTGATTTTTTGTTTTTCAAACCGCCATCCGGGTTCAGCTGTAGGGTCGCGGTTGCCAAAGTCTTTGGAGTGCAAGCCGAAGACGTTAGGTCGACGGTTCTGGTTGGTCTAAGGGAGTTGCCCTGGACTGACAGAAGCATTCCTTAGCATAGAACACCCTACCACCGCGAGCAGCAATTAGAGAGGATGGAGTTTTTCAAGATGGAGAGACCTGTTGAAAGAATAAGCTTTAAGAGCAAAATGTGTAAATTGATGAGCCGAAAAAGATTTTTAATATTGTGTTTGTTAATGTTGCTTAGTTTGATGATGTTTTTAATGGGATATGTGACATTCTCTATTCAAGTGACGTTCATGCCCACTACGCAACCTATACCTCCTCCTACTATTTCTTCTCATTCTTTTCACCCTCTGCTCGAACATGAAATCGTTAGAAGACTGGAATTTGCTAACAATTCCTTTGTTCAGCTTCCGCACCAATACTAGCTAGTGATACACACGACAAATTGTTGGGTTTGTGGCCTAATGCCCCATACTACGATAAAGGTATTCCGTATCTGGTTTTGCCTTTCAGCACAATGGTTCTATTTGGGCATATAGAACGATGTTCATTTATGCTCATGGCGTCTATCCCCAACGTTCCGTGAAAGATAGTCCGAAGACTAGTGCTCTGGTCAAGGGCATAGTCGACATGATTAGAGGAATTAGTTCCTATGAGACTATCCCGAGAGATGAGACACAAGCATACATTGGTTGGAACGTTACTGGATATGGAGTTAGTCTGAGTGTTAAGCAGCGAGCGAAAAGTTCTCCACCAATTTGGATAGTGCCCCATCAGGGTCACTATTGCCTGCAAGGTAATGGCAGGAATACGAGAGCACAGTTAGGGAAGAGTGTTTGTACTGAGACATATGTATTTGCGTCTCAGACTTCCCCAGCGTTCCTAGAAGCTAAGGGTACCTATTTCATCTGTTACGATAAAGCGTGCACATGGTTGCCCCCTGACTTTTCGGGCACATGTTTTGTTTCTTTCCTGTTGCCTCCCACTTTTACAGCTGCGGCAGATTACCATAAGACGAGAGTTGCTAGAGGTGTCTTCAGTAAGGAAGATACCGCAGGGCAAGAGTTGGGAGATTTCTTTAAGGATTTTCTGCCGTTCTGGGGACCTATGGCTAACAGCAGGAACATTCGCCAGTTGACGAGAGTGGTTGAGTCCACCATAGTCGAAACTGCCGGTGCCCTTAGTAACTTGACTGCTGAGCTCCAGTCGGATCGACTTATGATACTTCAGAACAGAGTTGCTCTTGATGTCATACTTGCAGATAGAGGTGGAGTGTGTAAACTGATTCAATCGAGCTGCTGCGTTTTAATTCCAGACAACGCTCCGACAGTCTTCCATGCCATTTCCAAGCTACATAAGATCTCCGAGTCTGTACATATAGACGCGGGAGATTGGTCGTTGATGGGATGGTTTTGGGATTGTTATCCACTTGGGGATGAAAGATTCTGATGGTCATTGGGATGATCTTAGCTATCCTTTTCCTGTTCTGTCTCTGTGTACAGTGTGTTCCTGCTATATGTGGCCTCTGTGCTACTTCGTGTGCGAGGAGACCTGTCCAGAGAGAGTTGCTAAGTACTAGGATGATGCTACAGCAACATCTTGATGATCTGATGAATATAGACCTGGATTCAGACTGACATGGGTTTGGGTTTATTGCCTATGTAAGGGCAAAAGGAGGGTCTGAGGTTCTGTGACTCTGAGGGTCTGTGGTACGGAGATTCTGAACCCGTTCAATAAAGGTCGTCGGATATAGACGATTTTGGTATCAGAGGACCGCAAATGACGAGTGCGGTATGTAATTTTGTAATAACCGATCAATGAGAACACTACGTATTCAGGGATTTTGTTTGAACCTTTGGGTTCCATTTTGTGTGCGGCAGCCATTTTGTGTGGTTTCCCTCACAGAGGCTGATGACTATGGCCGAACGAGTCCTTGGGACACGTACACTTTAGCTGACTTCTGTGTGAGCGGGCCGAACTGACTCCCTTGCCCGAGGCTGTCCTCGTTGAGCCAGTTCCTTGTTAAGCAGCTGGTCAGATAGAGATCAAAGAGCAGGACATTGCTGAGTTTAAGGTACATGCACACACCATTCTATCTTGCTTCTCATCTGCTTCTGTTCCTTCCTTTATGGCTTAATTATTGATTTGGGTTGAGGTCTTTATGATGGGTTTGTCCGGCCTGTTCGAACAGGAATGTTGGATTTTGCTTGGTCATTTCTGGTGGGGTGGACAATGGAAAGTGGGATTGTCGTCATGCGATATGTTTGAAATGTCGTTCTATCATTGGTCAGTTTGTATGTAATTGATGCTAGCCAGGAATGTGAATTTTAGCATAAGAGACGATGCTCCGCTCCATGAATTTGTGCAGTCTCTAGCGAACCACCCGTGTTGTGCTTCGTAGATCTCTGTTCCTGGTTGCAGCCAATAAATTTGGTCTTTGACATCATCAAGAAGTGTCCCGTGTCTCTGTTTGCCAAGGCAGGGGAACTCGAAGACATCGGGCGTTATCCCTGGCGCCGCTGGGTTCTAAAACCCGGTTCTTCAATGAGAACGGTCTGTTTAACCACTTCCCTAGACTTACACCGCAACCTCAGTCTGTACACTTTGTGCAGAAGTCTTCAAGGTCAAATAACAATGTATGCTGTTGATTCAGGTTGATCAACCCACGCTCTAGACACAACACGCACACAGCCGCAAATAGCTGAAACTCGAGTGCCTTTAATATTGCAATGCATGCATGTTTTCAGGCACTTGGAGAAAACCTTTCCAACTACAGAGAGCGTTGCTGATACTGTGAAGTGATTCACCTCAGCTGATCTTGGAGGCATGGGGTTCCCCGTTTAATCCTAGAGACCTTCTATTATTATAAAACCCAGCTCCTAGCCAGAGGAGGGTGGTACACAAGGCGCTATAAGACCTATTTCCACTATCATTATAACATGATTTCTCCCTTTGTGTTTTATGGAATTGTTACAATGCTGATTGTTTTATTTCTAATCATATGCCTGCTTATGTTAGCCAAAATACTGCATATTAGAGCATGTAGCTAAAATAAACATTTTAAGCTTTTCTGTGTCTCTGATTACTCACGTTGTGGACTTGTATGAGAATAAAAACAAAAGTGTTCTTGATTCCCACTATTCCTGAGAGTATCCTAAGTCGCTTGTTCTGGGTTGAGGTGGTGACGTCCCGTAGGTCAGTAAAGTAGTAGTAGGGGAGTCCAATCGCTCCCAGCATTTATATAGCCCCGGTGCGGGGAAATGTATGAAGCATATTCTCTGGTAGCAGTACGGGAAGCCGGGTTCGGACCCCGAACCGGCATACCGAGTGGATCATTGGTCGATGGGACAAAGGTGGTATCAGGAAGCCTTATATAGCAAGAAAGCATTGGATAGATTACTGAAACACACATAAACAACAGTGAGGATATGGAGAGAAGTGACCAAATTCCTGGGCTGGAAACGAAAAATAACATAGCAAATCCCTCTTTGGGACAGTGATCTTCTGGGGGAATTACAGGGACTAAAGGGATTCCGCGAATGGGCATTCCTTGGTATTGAATACTTGGGGGACATTTAGGAAAATCAAAAGATGGTAGACTTCCCTAAAATGCAGCTCGAAAATCAAATTCCAAACACTGAGGAATTCAGGTACATATAAATGAAACATGCTTTACAGACACATGTTAGCAGGGGCAAACAAATAACAGAAACAGCTCCACTTGAAGACAGAATATTGGTAGACCCAATAACAGAGAAGGCAACCTCCCTTGTCTATAAAAAGATTATGAATAATACACCAGAACCATTGCTAGCCCTTAGGGAGAAGTTGGATATGGATATCGGGATTCAAGAAGAAGATGACTTGCTGGAGGTCATCAAGAGCGCCAAAGAGTTAGCTATGAGAGCACGATTTTGACTGTTTCCAATTAGAATAATACATAGGTCTGATACGACCAGATTGAGACTGCATCAAATGGGAAAATGTGATTCAAATAAATGTGTGAGGGGATGTGGGGAGGAAGGCACCCTCTTCCATACGAAATGGAGCTGCCCCAGACTCCTCAGATTCTGGAGGACAGTCACAACAGTGATGTCAAAGAAGACAGGAGAGGAAGTCCCACTAGAACCCCAAAGGCATCTAGTGTGTATTATGGGAGAAACAAACTGGACTAAATAAAACACATTATGGTAAAGACTCGCTTATATATTAGCCAAAAGAGATATTGCCAAATCATTGGGGAAAGCACAACCACCAGCAGTCAAGGATTTGGAACAAGACTTAGACTGGTGCTGCATGGCAAAAAAAAGTAATATACCAAACCTGGGGATGCTCGGGCAAATGGGACAAAGTCTGGGGACATTGGGTTAAATATATGGGATTATAACTGTGGGACGAGGTCCATCAGCATGATGCAGTGGGGTAGACATTGTCTGTGGGGGTACAATAATGGATGAACTATTAACAGATCTAAAATAGTTAAAAGTACGCTTCAGGGCGTAGTAGAAACTGTCTCCTGGGTATGGACCAAATGGATGAACAAATTGAGCTTTGTTTGTACTATTGTACTATGCATTAATGTATGTAATAAAATAGAAAGAATTTCAAAACCAAAAAAAATATTATTTCCTCTCTTCCTCATCTAGGGTATGGACTGCATCCCTCCCTTGAAGATTGAACATCCCCAAAAAGATGATAACCCATTACTTTACTTTGTACCTCATTCATATTAAATGCAAAAGAATTTCACAAAGTTGTCACCAGACATAGAACTGGAAACAACAAATGAAGTTGTGAGTATTTCACTACTGGTGGAATATACTCTCTTCTCACTGCCACTATCTTCACTAGACTCTGATGCCTACCTGGCGTTCAAGTCCCTCCTTGTCTGGCTCTACTGAAGAGCCCGTTCAGGCTTCCATTCCTCTTAGGACAATGCATCTCCTCAATAACAAAGACTGCCTTTTCTCCTCAGTAGCCAGCTTTCTATCCTCCAGGACAATGTATGCTGTGGCTTTTTTCTCCTCTTCAGCCAGAGATGCAGCAGCACTTTTCTGTTCTGCATCCCTTTTCTTTCAGCTACAAGATTTTTCTACTCTAAGACCAGCATATCCAGTGTAGCTTCAGCTCCCTTTCAGCTTTATTCTCTTCATACTGCAGTATGTTATCTTTCAGCTCAGAAGGGGGTCAAGCCGGGGAAGACACACTATCACCAGCACTGGATAGGTGTAAGCCAAAAAACCTCTCGTCGAAAGTCTTCCTCTTTCAATCTTGCTGCAGTTGTCCACTCTACTGTGAGGTGACACATGATTCTCTGATTTCTAGGAAGGCTCTGAGAGCTTACTTAAAAACATGGCTCATCTCAAACTACACATATTTCACACACTTTCATATCCTGGACAGACAGACTTGCCAGGCTAGAGAAATCCAGATTACTATTCTAATATTCAGGATACAAAAATATGATTAATAATGTCTTGAATCAAAAGCCACAAATTACCCAGTCTAAAGGCATAAAAGTGTAATGGCACAAACATGGTAAAAATCGAAATGTGGGGAACCAGTGATGTGAATGTTTGAGATTTTAAGTCAGAACACACCAAGAAATAACCAAGTACTATTTAAAATCAATGATTGTGGTTGTTCAGACCCTAACATGACTTCAAGTCATTTGTGTTTGGGCAGGGATCATGTAACCTTGTGGCCATTACCAGTCAAAAGGTTTGTCTTTATAGTTACTTTTTTTTTTGTTTCTGTGGAAGTCCTCCAGTGAGGTAAGGCAATATGCTAACTAGGATCCCTTAAATGCAAGTATATTAACTATGAGGGGCTGATTCCCAGTTTGGCAAAGAGGGTACTCTGTCAATAACATTTGATGGGGTCCCCTCTTCTTCAAAGTAAAGGCCTGTTAAACTGATTTAGAGGCAGACCAACTTAATTATGTTGACGACTGAGCTGACTTCAGCTCTGTCGTAGATAGACTTCAAATGGCTCGACAGACTACAAGACATCGGAAGCTACCACGTAACTGCATCCACAGAGACATCTTAGGTCATTAGGGCAGGGCTCTGCAGAACAGAGCTAACTCTATCAGGGGCCCCCTGACAGCCAGGGGTCCAGGGACAGAGCCCACTCTGCCCATGCATTAAAATACCTCTGGGCATCCACCATTTTTAAAGTGGATGGCATTATAAGTGGGTGAGTTTGCTCTTCGTTACTACCAGATAAAACTGGGCAGTGAGGGACAGCCAAAAAAATAATAGTTCTTGCACCATGCGAGTAAACTCCTATGGTCTTAGGGCCTGTGGGTTGTCATGTTTGATGGAGTCGCAGTCAAAATTTAACAACATTGACAGGAAGCACCTTCATGGAACTGCCTGCCAATGTTTAGAATTGTCTTTGGGGTTGGCTGACAACTTTTGATTTGACAGGCCAAGATCCCTCAAGATGGCCAAGATGGCTGAGTAATGTCTCCATCATACCAATGGAGTACCCTGGCTAAACTCGAAATCCGCCCTTGAGTTTCCACTTCAGTTATTGCACCAAAAGCTCCAGGTGTGACAAAGCTGGATTCTATAGCCTCTGAAATCATGAGGTCATTTTGCCACTCCAGTGTCATTGACAACTTATCCTGGGCCCATGTCCTACATTTAGCCCCAGTCACTTTTTTAGTCTTAGAACCCACAAGCTGAATGAGGCCTATGAGTGCTCAAACAAGGAGAGATACTGCTTTAAGGTGGCCCGGATGTAGTATTTGTTTTTCAGGTAAAACACCATGTTTATCATGATGAGTAGCCTCCTAATTCTGATCTGTTGGTAACATCAATTACTGGCCATTTTGGAATTATGAGATCTGAAGAACACTACTGATCTCTTAATTTTGACTTTCACTTGGAGATTTCAGCTGGTAAAGTTTCCCAGGTGACTCATAAAGCAGATCCAAGAGGGACAAACCAACACTTCATAGCTGACGAGGTCACATCTTTCTTGAGAAGCTAATTTCCTTATTCCTGTCCTGCTGAGGCAAAAAAATAACAAAGTGACAATTTTCTTTGGATGCTGAAAAACGTACTCTTAGTATTTCCTACAGCAACAAGACTCCAATAGAAGTTTCATATTATCTATGTCCCTCACCAGTCATGACTCCACAGGTTCCATGGCAGTCCACTATTAACCTGACAACTGGTTCTTCAACGTGTGCAGGGCAAGATCACTTTCAGTCTATGTGCATATGTAGAGAGCAGGATGCCGCTTAATCCTTTTCATGAGCAGGTCCAGACAGAATAATCCTTCTTGTGAGGCTCATTTACTTCAGATCTGATGAGTGCTAGGGGAGTGCCATCTTTATCAATTCTACTAGGCAGTGATTGGTGACAAAGATTTTGCTGGTATCACTTTGATGTTTTCGTTTTTGAATTCATTGAGTTGATTTTCTCATCCTTTTTAACTTTGTTTTCCCAGTACTTTGAGTTATGAAGGAGGTCAGGAGGGCTAGAAGGAGTAAATTGGTCCCACTGTATTGTTTTTACCTTTCGTTGTACTAAAGCCTAGCTTTGGTTCCAGGTTTAGTGTTTTACTTGGTTTCCTGCACTTATAATGGGGTGGGGTTTTCTGACTCTGTTCAGATCGTAAACTCTATTTCATTGGAGTCGCTGCAAATCCCTTTTTAGATTGTTGCTGGCTGTTATTTGCCAGGTGTCATCTGCGTATAGTCTTTTACTCTTAGTTACCCATTACCTCTCTGTTCTTTGTATTATTTTGGGGGTTCCATGACCCATATGTTACTTGTTATTATTTTGCGTGCGTTCACCGGAGGGGACATGTGGTTTTAGTCTATTTTGCTTCCTTTTAGTTCATTTTCTCCCCTTTCTTTTAACTATTGTAAGAAATTGAGATACTGGTTGAGGGGGTGAAACGCTACTCAAGCAGAAACCACAATCCTTGTCCGGGTGAAGTCACAAGCAAACCTTAAATTAACATGTGCTCATCCCTCTGGGAGCTTGGCACAGAGCAGTTAAGCTTAACTTAGAGGGAATATCTTATGTATTTAAGCTGCTCTTCAAACAGTAATACAGTGAAAATAATACACAAATAAAATCCCACATGAATTTAGATAAATAGAGTAGATTGTAATAAATAAAACATGACCAAAACAACAAAATTCCAATCAGAAGAACCGGAGAAAGGCGGATTCAAATATTTCAGTGAATATAGCACCAAAAGCACAAGGTGCCAAGTGTGGTTATCTTATTCCATTGGACCAGGACCAAGTCACAAGTTCAGGTTGACCATGATGGAGCATGGACTAGGTACAGGGACTAAAGTAGGCACGCTAAATGAGAGTACCTTAAATCCTGGATGCGGAGCGCTATGAAGTTCCAAGTCAAGGATGCACCATGCAGCCAAGGCGATGGGAGGTCCTGGCCAGAGATGCATCGAACAGCGTCAGTTCCATGTAGCTGTGAGGCTGAGATGCAAGATCCTGCATCACAGTCGAGGAGGCCATCGACGAGTGGTCTTCAAGCTTGGGCTCGTTGTGAAGAAGCTTTGGGGATTGTGAAGCATCATCTTTGAGGTTGCCATCGGCGAAGGGCTTCCAATATGATAACATCTGTTTGGGATGCATTGCACAGTGGTGGTTCCAATCGGGCTGCAGGCTGTAAAGGCAATGCAAAATCATTGCATTGAGAAAGTCCATGCAACAGAGGAGATGCATCAGTTCTGCTAAGGGTCTCCCCACTTGGCAGAGTAGGATTCTTTTCACTACAGGACACATAAATTATAAAGGTAACAGTACATTTTTATAATACATTGTGCCCTGCCATGTGGCTGTTTAGGGCCTAAACTAGGGGTGACTTGTGAATATTAAAAAGGAAGGTTTGGGTCCGGCAAATGGCTGACTTTGGCAGGATGAAGTTGTAATTTAAATCTGCTTGTACAGGCTGCAATTACAGACCTGAGACATGTTTAAAGGAGCACTTAAGTGGCTGGCATAATCAGTTCTGCAGGCCCACTAGTAGCATATAATTTACAGGCCCTGGGCACATGTAGTACCACTTTACTTGAGACTTACAAGTCATTTAAATATGCCTGTTGTTTGTAAGCCAATTCTACCATGTTTAGAGGCGAGAGCACATGCATCCTAGTACTGGTTAGCAGTGGTAAAGTGCACAGAATCCTAAGGCCAACAAAAATGAATTCAGCAAAACACTGGAGGGTGAAGGCAAAAACTTTGGCTGTGACTCTACAGAGAGCAACTACTTTTCATTTCCCAGTACTCTGCCCTCTGAAAGAGTTTAGTGGCGCTAGAGGTGAGAAGCTGGACTCCTGTTTTCTTGTGTAATTTCCAACTCTGTTATTACCTTTCAGTTTACCAATATAGTCTTGGTTCCTGCTTTTCCTTCAGGGGTGGGTCTAACTGACTATGCTTGCATCTGTGACTGTATTTCATGGGAATATCTACATGTCTGTGCAATGGGCATGCTGGAGGTTCCCCAATGGTGCACCCAAGTCAAGGTCATGTGTGATTAGTGTGCACCCAGCTCTAGAAATGATTCTTCTCCTTATTTTCAACTATATTACTCCTGAGAGGAACTACTGGAACTCAAACATAGATTCATTCAAGCCTGTGTTGGCACCCGTTTGTTGTTCCCAGCTGATGTCACCTTATTGGTTCCTAGTTTGTCCTCTTGTCCTTCTTGCACTCTTGACATCAATGTCTGCTACAAGCCAGTTCTGGATTCTGCTTTGACTGATACCCACTTTACATCAGCTTATCTTCTCTGCTGTTTACCTAGGCCCCATTGCCTTCCATACTCTAATACATTCTATCTGATCTCTTCTAAACATTTGCCCACTTCCTAATCAGAAGACTTAATTCTACAACTTTGTTTTTCAATAATAGTTTAATTTTGATTTAGTTAGAGAGACGTCACTTCACACAGCCTCTTCCCCTGACTTTGGTATTGCAGAGCCCTTAAGGTACAAATTCCTTCATGCATACCACCCCAAAAGTGCAGGTCCTAGTGTTGCTAATATTTTCAAAGAATGCTTTACTACCTCTTCCCATGCCCCACCAGATAGTGTCTCTGCAGATTTGCTCCTGCTCTGCCTCAATATCAGTCATCTGCTTGCACTCTTTGGGATCTTATTCTGTTGTCTTACTAGTCTTAACAATATGTTTCCTCAGTAACTTTATGAAGTTTACAGCAAATTCCTTTCTACATCCCCCATATTTCTTTGACTTAGTGAGCTCAATCACTGAATTCAATTCAGTACTCTCCTTGGAGTCTGTGATGGCCTTGGTCTACTGCAACGCGTGCTTTCACAACACATTTAGTCAGTCACATTCTTGATCCTATTTTATTCATCAGTGGATGGCTTCACTGTTCCTTCTTATTTTCAATGTATATGTTGTTTGAAGGTGGTTTATTAGTAGGAACAGGAAGGTATTTAGAGCTAGTAATAACACCACAATCACAAATAAGGATTAGTCAAGTCTCAATAACTTAATCCTTGCTCAACCCTTGGTAGCTTGGCTCATGAGCAGTCAGGCTTTAGTTAGGAGACAGGTGTGCAAAGCATTTAATATCACGAAAACAGTAAATCAGTAAAACACAACACACAATACAATTCCAACACCAATTTATGAAAATAGGGCATATTTTTATCTTTAAAATGGCACCAAAGTGACTAAAATTCAATTTAGGGAACCCGATAGACCAGTGTTTTAAGATTAAATGTGAAAATGCACTTTCTAGTGCTTAAAAGCATAAAACATCAACCCAGGACATCTGGTCGTGCTTGTCTGGGACCAAGTCAAAGTTTCAGGCCAACTGCAATGGAGTGCGCATCTGATATGTTGAGGTGGTTGGGGCCGGTCAAAATTTCACCTTTACACATAGTCACTTTTTGGTTCTTTTTCCCTCGACATTGAGCAAGGCTCCTCAGGAAGCAGGGTTGCGGTTCAACAGCGGTGGCCTGATTCAGCTTAATTTCTCTGTGATTCCGGGAGGTCTTAAGTTTCACCATTGACAGCAAAGAGCTCTGGAGCTTTCAGCGGGCCACACTGGATTTCAGGCCTAGTCGCTGTTCAAAGTCGTAGGCTTGACTCTTGTTGTCAGGATCTTTAACTTATGGAGCTTTTTTGACAAAGTTGTCTAAATGTTTACAAACTTCTAGATCTTCTTCTAAAATGTCTCTTTTAGATCTTTGGGGGTCCACAACACCAGCCAACGGTCCAGAATCTCTGAGTGAGTTACCTCATGGACGTTTGGGACCACAATTCCCACAATGCGGCTGGTCAAATCCTTTAAAGTCCAGGCAAAGCTGGTGAGCTAGGCTTGTCTTGGTGGAATTGATGCAGGTGACTTCTTGAAGCTCTTTCCTGCCTATTTCTCTCAGGAAGTCAACTCCTTGAACCTTTGAAGCAAGGCAAAACCCTCTTTTGTGAAGCCTGGGGTGTGCAGCAGGTGCAGTCCTTGAGAGAGCAGTCCTCTCGGTACATACCAGGAGTTCAGCAGGGCAGTCCTTCTTCTATTTATGTTTCCAGGTAGGGATCTGAGTTGTTGACCAGCTCGCCCATATTAATCCAGTTTCTGACTTGCTGCTGCCACCCTCAGTGATGACAACTCCCTCAGGGCAAATCATTTCTCCCAAAAAATCAAAATGGAGAAAATCTCTCCAGGAGGTTCAGGTCTGGTTAGACCAACCCACAGGTGTGCCTATATTTTCCCTATCCTCCCCTTGCAGCCCCTCTCCTAATTACATTACAGAGACTCCCATCTGACTGGGGGTGCAGAAAGTTGGGGTGAGCCTAATTCCTGTCCTATCTATCTTTCTCCCTTTGAAGGCCAGTTTAGCTACCCTGTCCCCTTCCTGTCCTGGCATCTGCAGCTGCAAATCTCCTGCCATCCAATGGTCTTTTTGTCTCTGCCCAGGCCAATTTACCTCTCATCAAAGAGGCTTGGCTCGACCTGTCAAAGGCTGGCCATTCAGAAGAGGCTGCTACAGGACTGATTTTAGGTAACTTCAGGAAAGCAATTCTATAACTTCTGTCCTGTAATAGTTCTAATAGGCCCACCCTTGGCAAGTTGCTGGATTTATTTTGACTATTATTTTCATATTTTGAATTATAATTCTAAATCACATTGTTAGACTTGGCATCTTAGGCTTGTTTCTCCTGACTTTTTGCTTTCTGACCTCCCGGTTTTTACTCTGTTTTTGCTGGTGTAATGATACTGTGCACTTTCCTCACTGCTGTCCAGTGGTAAAGTGCAAGTACTCCTGTATAAAATGTGTTATGGATTGGTGTTTCCATGATTGACCTATTTCAAATGCTCTTGGTGGGCTGCAGCACTGGATTGTGCCACCCACGCAAACAGCCCATAAAGTGTAACTCTGGCCTGCCATTGCAGAGCCTGTGCGCAGCCTGGGGCTGCCATGTCGACTTGGCAAGTGCACACACTTGCAAGTCCCTAAACCTTCCCTTCTCTACATGTGAGTCGCCCCTAAGGTAGGCCCAAGGTAGCCCCATGGGCAGGGTGCATTCTATGTAAAAGGTAGGACATTCCTTGGTGTGTGTGGCATGTCCTGGAAAGGGGCGACCACTCGGTCCCCCCGAACGTATGGTTGGGTGCCTCGATCCCCCCGGGAAACTATTTTGGGCAGGGGGCATGGCTCGGCTGGTATGCCCGAAGTGGCGTAGCCGGGGCGCGCCTTCTCCCGCCCAAGAGGGGTTGTCCTAGACACCTACACAGAAGACCACGCCCAGTAGGCGTACAGGAGGAGGGTACACGCCCTCCCGCAGAGGAATAAATAGAGCGGGAATCCGAAGAAGCGTCCTCTTGTTCCTGTGCTCTGAAGGCTGCACCCACTCGTTGCTCGTGAGCCCTCGACGGAACAAGCAGCAATTTTGAGAACTTGTAAACTTGTTGTTTCTCTTTCAGTTATCTGGAGCACGAAGGATCCAGGACCTCGTTGATCGACTAGGAGCGGAATACTCGAAACCATGGCTGGCAAGAAAGCAGGAAAGGGTTCCGAAACGGATAAAGTATTACGCCTATTGTCGAACCGGATGGCTTGCATGGACCGAAAACTCGGAAAGGTCCAATCGATCGGTCGAGGTTTGGCGGAGGTCAAAAAACAGCTGGCGGAACTGAGCAACTCGGGTCACCCTAAGAAGGTAATAGGCCCGGCCTTGCCGGGAGTCGTCCCCGAGGGTAGAGGGAAACGGGTCAAGAAGAGGGCGGTTTTGGGGGAGGTCCCGGTTCCAATGGTACCCCCAGTCGCCCCCATCATGCCGGCAGACAACCCGGTACCGAACCTGGATATAGGTATCCCGATCCCGGTTGTGATTACTCCCGCTAATGATGAGGAGATGCCTCCCGAATTGGCCATCCAGTTGGCAGCGGTGTTGCCATGGCTTAAGAGAAAAGCAGGGGGGGCAGTGGCCCCGGGAGACCCGGCCGAGGAGGCCAGACTAATAATCGAGCAATTGCGGCAGTCGAGAGAGGCCGCAACGGCGATTGTTCCTCTTGTTTCCCCACAGGTGGCACCGGTAGGACCTGCAGTTGTTAGCGAGAAGACGGCGGGAACAATGGCCGAAACTGGTAAGCTCGCATTGCCATTGACGGGGGAGGGTTCATTACCCTCGAGGCGGGAGAAGGTTGCACAGCACATCCCTATGGCCACAAAAGAATTAATATGGGGAGACAAATATGTTAACATGTTTTCATTATTGACTGACCATCGCGAGATGGAATACGCTAAAACGCAGAAGGATTTATGGCACCCGAGCATCTGGCGCGCAAAGATGGCGGAGTTCAGGGTGGATGAGACAGTAACGAACTGGGTTAAGGCCTTTTCTATATTTACTGCAATCATGGGGGAACGAAAACCTGAGCTCATGACTGAGTTAACTTGCTATCAAAATCGTATTAGGGATTTTTATTCAATGTATGAGGGGGATGAATGGAAAGGTTATGATATGAAATTCCGGAAAGCGAAAGAATTCGATGCTACTTTGACTTGGGATTGCCTGGACTCGGTGTCATGGCACAAACAGCTCTTGCCAGGGGAGGCAGGTACGTCCTCGCCAGGCGGGAGCGGGTCAGGGTTTGTCTGCCAAAAACCCGCTGTGCTCTTTCGAGGGGGTGCCGGGGGGGATTCCCAGCCCAAGACCGGCGGGAATGGCAGCAAGCTTGGGGTTTGTTGGGGCTTCAATCAAGGCACCTGTAACAGACCGCAGGGAACATGTAGGTTCAAGCACGCGTGTGCGGGCTGGGGGAATTCCTCTCACCCGGAGAGTACCTGTAGATCTAAAAACAGCGGGACGGGAGGTAAAGGAGGGCCTAAGCAGGAGTGAGGTAGGACGTTGTGACCGATTGCCTACACCCGTCGATATCATGGCTCTGACTCCTTGGTTGAACAAATACCCTGATCATGTATCCGCTGGGGTGTTGAGGAAGGGATTCTTACATGACTTCCACATCCCGGCGGGGAATTTTCGGGTGGACTCCTTTTGTAAAAACCAGCTATCGGTACAGCACAACCCAAGTGTGGCAGAGAAGAAAATTGCGAAAGAAGTCAGCTTAGGGCGGGTGGCGGGGCCTTTTCATCGCCCGCCGGTGGCGGAGTTCATATGTTCCCCGTTAGGGGTTGTCCGGAAGAAAGACCCTGGGGAGTTTAGACTTATTCATAACCTGTCTGCTCCAAGGGGCTCCTCGGTGAACGAATTCTATGTAAAAGGTAGGACATTCCTTGGTGTGTGTCGCATGTCCTGATAGTGAATTACAGCCTACTTCATGTTTCACTATTGCAAGGCTATCTGTTCCCCATAGGCCAGAATGGGCAGTTTGATTATTACATCCTATAATCCTTCTGAACATGGTAGAAATTCGAGTTTAGTATGCCTGAACTCAGAATGATACAAATACATATTTTTGGAAAGTTGGTTTTAACATTCAGTGTTTGAAAATACCACTTTTAGAAAGTAGGTATTTTCTTGTCTAACCATCCAAGCCTGCCTCTGCTAGGTTGTGTATTCCTTGTCTGGAGTTTGAGTGACAGGGACTGGGGGATTCCAGGAGACAGGGTAAGTCAGCACAGGGCTGAATAGCAAGATCTACGTGTAGATGGGTGGGAGGAGTTGTACCTGGGACCTGAATAGGGCTAGGCCTTCCCTCCACAGTGCTGGCTACACCTTCTGTGGTGTGTCTGATGTCCCTGGCCTACACTGTGAAAGGAAAGACGAAATCTTGCCAACAAAGTGCTCCAAGACTGACCAGAACTGGTTTGGACTGGGCAAAGGCCTTTCTGCCTACAGAGAACAAAGAGAAAATGAGGATAAAAAGGGGACCCATCACCAGAACTTCAGAACTCGCTGGAATCAAGGAACCTGCCAAGAAGAAGAGCTGGAAGAGCTGCCAGTAGGAGTACTGCCCCTTTGCTGTGTTGTTGCTTTGTTGGGTTGGCCTGCAGCTGCTGCTTCTGCCTTGGGCAGTGAAAGGACTGAACTGAACTTTCTCTACTTATGCTGAGTGTCTCCAAGGGCTTGAGGTAGAGCTTGCACCCTTTTCAAGAAGGTACCGCAGAGGGCACCACCGCAAGGCCGCACCGCAACCCTGGTCTCCCCGACGATGCCTGCTGATGCCACCACCGAGCCTCTCAATTGCACCACGACCTGTGGGCACCGCACTCTGCACCGCCTCGCTTCACGCTGAAGCCTCAGCATGCTGCACCGCAACCCTGGTCTCACCGACGACACCTGCTGACGCCACCACCGAGCAGCTGCTTGCACCACAACCTGTGGGCACCGCACTCCGCACTGCCGTGCTTCAAGATTAAGCCTTGGTATCCCCGACAACGGCGCTCCACGACGGACTCGACGCCACTGCTTGCACCGTGGTTCAAGGGCACCACTCGTAAAGTTACACGAAACACCGCCCTCATCCCACACAGCAGCCTTGGCCTACCGACGCCGGTGCCATCGACTCCAGTTGTCAGCCGACGACAGCGCTTCAGCGACAGCAACACTACTGCTGCACCGTGACCTGCCAGCACCGTGACGAGCACTGCCTTCATCTCACACCGCGACCCTGGTCTCACCGATGACGCCATCTGGCCGTGACCTGAGGGTACCACACGCCGCACCGCTGCACTTTGCACTTCATCAACCAACGCCTGCCAACGCCAGCGCTCCTGATTTCCTCAGAGAGGAGATCGACCTGCAACGGGTGTGAAAATGAGAGGTAATCGACGACCTGCATCTCTAAAAGGTACTGTTTGCTGGTCTTCCCGACACCGCAGCTGACCCGCGATGCTGTGGTCAGCCAGAACTGTTTGGATGTGTTTGTTCACAAAGCCGTGATAGCCCGGACGGAGCTGTCGACATCAAGGAACTGTGTTTTCAATGAATCTTGGCAATTTAAAGACATTTTGCAATGCATCTATTTTTAAAGTACTGTACTGTGGATTTTTATCGTATTTGGTCTTGTTTAAGTATATCAAATATTGGCTATTTTTCGAAACTGGTGTGGTGTCCGTTTGTAGTGCTTACACTTTATTACTGTTGGTTATGTGCAAATGCTTTACACACTGCCTCTAAGATAAGCCTGACTGCTCCTGCCAAGCTACCAAGGGGGTGTGCAGGGGTTATTTTAGGAGGGTAACTACCTTATCCTGACTAGAGTGGTGGTTTCTGCCTGGCTTTGCTGCAAACCTTAGCCAACCAGAAATCCCATTTCTAACACACATTGTAAAAAGTATTAAATCCAGCATTATTCAAAAAGCTTTAATTTCATTTGCAGCACTGCAACATAGAGCAGAATGGTCATATTTAAGGCTCAGTGCAACTGACCTTTCAGCTGCCTGAGGATCTATCATAGGATTCTATATGGAATCCGAATGCAGGGCATAAAATAAACATAAAAGAGATAGGATGTAATTTTGAAATTTGAAATTTAAACTTTATTGTTTAGTTAATTAAAACCATAACAATTTGTTGTATATCGCACGACCATTATAAAAATTTATAAGATTAAAAGAAAATGGATGAGTAAAAAAGCATCTTGTAAAACAGGAAGTAAAACTCATAATGTTCCTACTGATATTCACATCATTTAAAAAAAAAAACTGAGGCAAAAAGTCAAATCATTAACAATTAAAATCTTCATGTTGTTTAAGGTGTTTCTCAAATGCCTGCAAAAACTTCACCAATTTACAATGTATTTGAGGGGCAGTTGTGTCCAGCTTGCCAATAATGGCAGATCTACATGTTCGTAGCCTCTTAATCAGAAAACTACGCTTTAAAAAGTATGTCCGTTCCTTGGTCAACATCTTACAATGACAAATTATATGTATTAGATCTTCTTTGGGGCTACCACACAGTCAACATGTAACAGCTGCATGCTGTTTCCAGGCAGGTTCCTCAGCTAATGTCGGAAATTTGCCAAATCTCAATGCCATCAGCTTTCTCTTAATAAAAATGGAATGAGTTGTTTCCAAGTAGAGTGCTGGGGTTAATGTCTTATAGCCATTTATCACAGCCCAAGAGTGGGAACGATGGGAGAAAATTTCTTTGTCCAAAACCAATGAATGAAGTTTGGCCACTTTATTTAATGCCTGTTTTAATATTGCAAATGACAGATTTTTATCCCATAGAGTTTTTGAGCAAGTAGCCTCCAAAGCATACGTAAGAAATTGATTTGCCTTTGATTTTTTTTGGGATTTAAACTCTTGCCATAGGTAGGTATTAAGATTATTGTTGATTGCTTTTTGCTTGATCTGATACCACACCTTGATGTATGAATATAATCTGCCCAGTGTTTCGTTTTTAAGCCAAATTCAAGTCGCATTTGCGCTGGTGATGACATGCTGGGTAATCGAAGAACCTTTTTTAAAATTTTAGTTATTAAACTGTTTAGTAGGTCCGCATCCTTCCCATGCATTGCCACACTTGCATACGTCAGGGTTGGGAGAACTTTATTGGCCATCACGATTAATAGGGGTTTAAGTGATGGACCTTCCAATTTTTTTGTCAAAGTACTTAGTCCAAATATCAGGGCTCCCGCTCTTTGCGTTAAATATTTCTTCTGATCTTTTAAATCAAGCTTATCGTCTAGAAAAAAAACAAATATTTGTATGCTGAGACTTTCTCTAGTAGTTTTCTTTTTAGCCAAATATCATGATGTGATCCACGGCGGTTGGTTATCAACATGGTTTTGGTTTTTGTGACGTTTAAAGCCAACTTGTTTGCCGACAGGAAGGCTGAGAGTTCTGTTACTAATCTGGTTAGACCCACCTTCGTTAGGCTCATGAGGAATATATAATCAGCATAAGCCAGATGGGTGAGCTGTAGATCGCCTAGTTTCGGTGGATGAGCATTACAATTATTCAGTTTCCCGGAAAGATCTGAAATGAAAAGATTAAACAAATGAGGCGCAAGGACACACACCTGTTTGAGACCAATCGATGTAAAAACTTTTCTCGACAGCCGTGTGCCATCCCCTATTTTTACTTGGGACCAGGTATCAGAGTAAAATAGCAGCAAACCCCTTAGAATACTCTCCAGTATGGCCCATGCTCTCAGTTTCGACCACAACAAATTACGATCTACGCTGTCGAAGGCGGCCTGAAGATCAATAAAATACAAGTTCAGGTCCTGTTTACTACTAATGCACTTCTCCGCTATCATAGTGATGAATAGGATATTTGCTGTTGTTCCGATCCCCTTCCTGAACCCCGTTTGGTTAATGGGGATCAGCTCTTTTTCACCTGACCAAGTGATCAAATTGTTTAAGAGAAGTGATGCAAAGTATTTTGCCTCAACGTCCTGCAACGCTATTAGACAATAGTTATTCGGATTTGATCTTTCACCACCTTATAGATTGGCGTAAATATGGATCCTTGCCAGCTTTCAGGTACTTGATTCCAATTTTGCACATCTGCAAACAGTTCCGCCAGACATGGTCCCCAAAATTCTGGTGCATTTTTGTAGGCCGCTTGCGGGATGCCGTTCGGGCCTGGCGTCCCATTAGATTTCGCTTTTTTGATTATTTTAATTATCTCTTCCGCCGTATATGAGTGATTCTGAAGGTCGGTACTTAGTACGTTGCAAGGGTTGCTAGTCAAAAGTTGACTCCCTTGTTCTTCTACGGGGCACATTTTGTTTTGACTTTTTGGGCAAAGATCACTACTTAGGGTTTTTGTCAAGGTATCCGTAAACTTTGTCGCAAGAAATGTTGCCCACTCTGATTCCTGCACATTCGATGTAAGAGAGTTACAGGGTCTTGTTATCTGGTTTATGGTTTTCCAAAATGTATTTGAAATCTGGAGTTTTGAGCTGAAAATTAGTTTGGACCAAAAACTCCCAGTTATCCTTTTACGTTCCGAGACCTTATTTTTATATACTTTGCTTGGCGCACGAAAGGTGGCCTATTGACAAGCACCACAGTCAACAGGTTGTAACTTCTTTTGAGTTTTTCAAAGTAGTCTTCGCAGATCTTGTAGCTCTTTCGAGTGTTTTTTTCTGTGGTCCCTCAGTGCTGGCTTTCATAACAGGCAGCTTCATTTTTTGTTTTAGTTTTAACAAGAAAAGAGACCATGCTTGGATCGCATTCGTTGCTGCATTCCCTATCTCATTCAATGTGTCCTTCATTGTAATAAACCACTCGTTTTCATTTGAGTTAGACCAATGTATATGTTTCAGGTTGACAGAACTTAGATGACCTTCTAGTATATATGAGGGTTGCAATCTTTCCTTGTTGAGGTTAAATATGGTGTGTTGCATTGCATGATCACTCAACATAGTAAACTCGATTTGAAATCTGATTACCAAAGGGATTATTGAAAGACTAACCATTGTAAAGTCCAAGATAGATTGAGAATGTGGACCATAGTATGTTTTACTGGGGGGTTGGTCTTCAGGAAACCTCCCGTTCAGTACTCGCAAACCGAGAAACTCTAATTCAGTCACTATAGGATTGCTAGTTGATCCTTCCGTGTTCCTGCACCACCTTGTATCTGTTGAGGAACACTCCAATAGATATTATCAACTGATAGTTTATCATCTTCTTCCGGTGTTAGGGTCAGGTTGGAATTAAAGTCACCAGTGATTATAATGTTGGATAATGGGTCTGTGGTGAGTAAGTCCATAATAACGTTGCACAATATCGCATTCTTTGACTTTTTCTCCTTAATTTTAGGTTGCGTATAATAATTAACCAGAAATGTTGACTTGGTATTATTGGTGTTTTGATCTGTTAGTTTGATTAACTGAATACTAGGATCTGGTGATTGTAGTTGTACTGAGTTAATTTTTAAGGATGTTGACACATATACTGAAAGGCCACCAATGGCACGGCCATAGATCTTACATTTTTCAGCAGCTACACTATGGTGTATAAACCCAACAAGGGCAATTTCTTCTCGTAGCCAAGTTTCCTGTAGCGCGATTATGTCACATCCGCGCCATTCTTCCAATGGTAATCCTCCTTCTAGTAATCTTTTTGCGCCTGCAATGTTCCAAGATAACACATGTATATCCTTGTTAGTATCTTGTTTCTGTTTACCTTTGAACAGTCAGACCTTCCGTTTATCATCTAACATACCAGGGAGCCATTTCCAGTTATTCATAGTATTTTGCGATTCCCCTTTACCCCATTTTGTTTCTACGCATGCTAGTGGGGATTCACTTCTACCCTTTGCGTTGAATAGAATTGAGTATACAGGCTTTCGTTGATTTGTATGTGCATCGTCAATTTTCCTGATAAGTTGAACTCCACCCAACCTCTTCAGTGGAGTCGGGTAGCGTTGGGAAATTTGGTGAGATATTTGAATACCCCAAGATTGAAAAATATCCGATTTCCCCATAATTGCTTCAGCTATTTCTG
The DNA here is from genome assembly GCF_964263255.1 of Lissotriton vulgaris. Classification (NCBI taxonomy): domain Eukaryota; kingdom Metazoa; phylum Chordata; class Amphibia; order Caudata; family Salamandridae; genus Lissotriton; species Lissotriton vulgaris. Next base: position 954,813,106 of record NC_141695.1, on the reverse strand, counting down.
TTGATTTCCAGGTTGTCATAGTTTGATCAGTTGATGTGTCGTTAGGGTCTTTAAGAAATTGAACCTGCTCAAGGTTGGCTGTTTTAATTTCTTTTAGGTCCTCAAATTCAGCCAATAACTTCAGGATGTTGCTCCTATTCAGTATATCTTGGGCCCCCTGTGTCTCATATTCTGGAGACCAAATTATTTTGTGCAACTCTAGTCCGGATTTATGATTGAGTGTCAGTGTCGAAATGCCAGATTCCGTCTTTGCTTGAACCACTTCTGGATTTATTACACAAAATTTTAATAATTTCTGCGTCGGGGTGCTTAACTCTGTGTTCAGTCCTTGATGCTCACGGTAAGGTGGATCCTTTCTAGTTGGAGTCACCAGATCTGTTATTATTTGTGTAGAGGAAACTGGAATTACCTTTGGACCTTCATCACTACACACTGACATTTGTGCATTGCTACTTAAACTATCTGGGGCAGTATTTTTATCTGCCGGTTGTTCTTCTACCTGTGGTTTAGATGGTATTGATTTCAATGTGCTGCTACTTGATTGCAATTGCCCCTCCTTGTTATCATTATCCCAGCCTTGGACAATAGCTTCAGTGGGCTTGGTCTTGTGCTTTACAACTGACTGCATGCACTGATCAAAAATTTTATGGCACTTTTTATCGGGATTTGGAATAGACAAATGATTTGTGCCAACCTTCTCAGTTTGCTGCATTTTTACGACGTGTAAGGATTTGGTCACAATGCCTGATTGCTGAAGGATTTTAGGAGCATTTTTAGTCAATGATTTACCTCCATTAGATGTGTCATCACTTACTAATGTGTCTGAATGACTTCCGCTGTTGTCAGCATTTTTAAGTGGACCTTGTTTCGAGTTAGAAAAAATGGGATATACTTTATTACCCAAGTTTGAAACTACCTCACTTTTCTTGTTTCTGGCTTTCCTCTCTTTTTTCCTTTGTCTCTTTGTTAACTTTTGCTTTGAGGTCTCAATATTACTAGACTCTTTCTTGGCTGTTATATTGGCGACTTCACTCATATTGGACTTAACAAAGGCCATATTGTCCTCATTGGTGCTTAACGGATTTAGAGTATTTTCATCATCCTGTAAGTTTTCTTCGGATTTAGGACTAATCAGACCGTCCAACTTCTGATCCGCGTTAATCAATCTTTGATTTAAGGTTAGAATCTGTTCAATGATGATGGGAAGAGAGCTCAATTTTTCCAAGACAGGGCCACAGGAGCAGGAGGATTGTGACTGATAAGTATGTGCTTGTGCTCTATTTATTAGACTATTCAAGTTGTCCAACTTTGTATTTATCCCTGCAATATTGGACGCAATAATGTTCATTAAGTCGATTTGAATGTCCAACTTGTCAGATTGCATTATCAAGGCTGTTGTTGACGTTTGCAAAGCTTTTAAAAGAGGGGCCACCAGATTCACAAACGCCATATCCATTTGAGATTTGGACATGAATTCCTCTTTTGATGGTTCCTTGTAGTTTGTATTAACTGTTGGCAATAAAACCGCCCTGGGACCCGTTGGCCTCTGTGGGTGTTCTATGAGGGGCTAACTGGCTAGTTACTTGTCCTCTTTATGACTCTCAATTGCTCCTACCCCCACTAACTCCCTGTTTCCTAGGAAGAACTAAACCGGCTCATCCTTCCATTCACTTTTGTCTATCAATAAGCTTGTGTTAGGACTGGAGAGGGCCAACTCATCGGGGGCCGGTTCCATCATTTGACATCCTGAATTACTGTAGAATCTGTTAGTAATGTTAAAACTGAGCTAGGATTGGTAGCTGTTAACATTTTTGGTGACTGCAGTTTTCATTATGTCATTGGTTTGCCCACAGTGGTAGTGTGTACTAATGCTGCTGTTATAACTTCACATTTTTTCCTCCAAAGACCTGTTATTTTTTCTATATTTCCTATGGTCTCCAACTGTTCAGTATGTTTACTGGGATCACACGTATCGCTTGATTGAGTACTTTGTCTCCCAGGGGTGGTTATTGATGTTGAGGAAGCTTAGGAGATAGGATGTAACATATCACCCTTATATAAGAAAAGAAATAAAGTAATGCCAGGGAATTAAAGTAGGGAAAAGCACTATCTTTCAAAAATCGAATAGTTTCACTGTTAACAATCTAGTGCAAACTGAATCCTTAATTCTAGAGGCGACAAAGTCTTCATGACAAGATGTAGATTCAGTGACATTTTGTGGTACATTATAAGATGTGGTGTGCATCTCCAAGTTGGTACTGAGATCAGAACTGTTAACCTTTTTGGATTTACTTGAGAATCTAGACTCCTCAGGACACTTTTGACATTCCACAATTTAACATCTTGTGTGATAATACTGTTTCTAAAAACCCTAGTAATTTTATTGAGTTTACTAAATTTGCTCATGAACTTGCCAATAAAACCGGGTTTCATAATTCTCACCCAGTCTCCTACTTTGAAGTCATGGTCCTTGGTATTCCACTTTTTATCATACCACACCTTGTTCTTACATGGTTTTCCTTAACTCTTTCACAAGTGTTGTACAGATTATGCTCATTGAAGATATTTTTCTTATATTTCTCTTTAATCCACCAGGGACATATATTGGAAGTAGAATCCCTTCCATTCAAAAGGCTGAAAAGACTAACTTCTGTAACTGTGTGTGGGGTAATTCTATACATCCATATTCTCTCGCTTAATACATTTCTCCAATCACCACTCAGTTTGACAACATCAGAAATGTAACCCTTCAACACCCGGTTGAAGCGTTCAACTTGGCCATTTTCATGTGGCACATAAAGAGATGTGGTAACATGTTTTATGTTGTAACAATTAGGATATTCTTCCATTTCTGCTGAAGTAAGCTGTACTCCATTGTCTGTCACTATGGTTGAGGGACAACCTTCCCTCGCAAACATTTCTTTAAAAAAATCCAAACCCCTGTCTGTGGTAGAAACTGAAACAAACTTGACTTCTGGCCATTTAGAATGGCAATCGACTAGCACTAAGGCATAGCTTGAATCAGATGGAAGATTCATGAATGGACCAGATATATCAAAGGCCAATTTCTTCCAAGGTTCATCAGGCCACTCAGTGTTCTTAAGTGGTGGTACATTGAGTTTAAGCATTTTTTCACTGGAAATGCAAACATCACATTCTCTAACCGTGCGATCGACCATACGATCCATTCCTGGCAACCAGAAATATGATCTTACTAATCGTTTCTTAGCAGACATTCCTTAGTGAGAATTTTGAGCTAATTTAAGAATTATATCATGGACTCCAGTTGGTGGCACACACTTTCCATTTTTAGACACAATATCTCCTTCTAAATCTAAGTCTTCTGCTACCTTAAACATGGGCCTGAGTTCTTCGCTAATATTCTTTTTCCTGGGCCAACCCTGCAAAATATGTTTCCTAACGGTTTGCCATAATTGATCTTCCCTTTCACTGGACCTCCAATTCTCCTCGGAATTCTCTTCTAAACCTCCCACAACAACATCCTGAATAGTGGTGACAATTTCACATATCCCCTTTCAGATGAACGTACCGTACAGGGATGACGCAACATGAAATCTGCTGTAAAATTGTTTTTACTGGAACAAACTCAGTTTTAAAACAGTATTATTGCAACCTTGAGGTTAAACTGGCAATGCACTCAGTAGAGTTCGATCCTCCAGCAGATGAGAGTATATTAACCAATGGTTTGTAATCTGTCCTTAAAGTAAACTTACCTCCCCATTCATAATTCTGTAGTGTTCTATTTCCCACACGCATGCCAATAACTCTTTCTCAATGACAGCACATATTCGCTCTGTTTCATTCAAGGTTCTTGAAGCAAAACAAACATTCCATTCTTCATTTCCACATTTTTGTGACAGCACACCTCCTATGCCATACAAACTGGCATCCACAGTTATAACATAGTATTTGTTCATACAGAATGGTCTCAATGTGGGGGCATTCACAATGTCTTCTTTGATGCTGGTAAATGCTTCTTGCTTCTCTTTACCCCACTCAAATATTGCCTTATGCCTTAAGAGCTTCCTGAGAGGCTCCATTTTAGTAGCAAAGTTAGTCACACATTTGGTGTAATATTCACACCTGCCAGTGAAAGACCACAATTGCTCCTTGTTAATTGGAGCAGGAACATTTATGATGCCATCTACGTTAGATTTTTTTGGTACTACACAATCACCTGTAAGTGTGTGACCTAAATATTCCAGTTTTTTTTTTAAATCTTACATTTATGCGCCTTAAGAGTCAGGCCATTTTTTTGTAATCAACAACAAACCTCTGATAAAATGTCTCAGATGTTCCTCTTCATTGGCTGAAAATATTATTATATCATCTTAAAAACATTTAACGAAATTATCTACATCCCTAAATAAGTTGAACATGACTCTCTGGAACGCTGAGGCCACTGAGGCGAGCCCAAATGGCATTCTCGTATACCGGTGTAAACCCTGTGGGGTAATAAAAGCAGTGAACACTTTGGATTCTTCTGTAAGACGAACTTGGTGGTACGCTGACCTCAAATCAAAAGTTGAAAATACTTTGGCACCCTCTAACATGCAAACCACCTCATTTATATTAGGGAGAGGGTGACAATCCACAACAATTCCTGCATTAGGTGCTCTCAAGTCAACACATGATCTCAATTTTTTGTCCGGTTTATGAACTAAAACAATGGGTGAAACCCAGTCAGAAGAGTCAATAGGTTCAATGATCCCTTCTGAAACAAGTTCACCTAGCATGTTCTTTAACTCCTCCCTAACATTAATTGGTACAGATCTAATCTTTTGTTTCACAGGCGTAACAATACTCCTGAATTTAATATGGTGTGAGTACTCCTTGAGCTTTCCTAAAGAATCAGTAAATACTTCTTTATAACTGTCTTTTATGAATGTTTACTTGTCTTCACAACCTGTAATGGAAATATTATTAGAACACACCGTTTCATCCAACATGACTTGTTCCTTTCACCTAGGTTTTAAAATTATACCAAGTTTCCATCGGTCCTTCCAACCAAGCACATTTATCCCTTTAACAGAGACATTTAATTTTATATGTGGTATCCTGCTTTTGAAGCATAATTCAGTGTTGAAATATCCAACCATATCAATTCTGGAGCCATCATAGCTTTCTGCAAACAGAGCTGAGTTTTTCCATTAAATATGTCTTAGAGATGATAGTCCATGGAGAACCTGAATCAGCCATGAGACTTATCTACACCTGATACCTCAACAGTGCATATGGGAGGACTTCTAATAGGTATGTCTTCCATATCTTTCACATTAGCAATACTTTCAATTAATGAAACTACAAAGCCCTTGTTTTGAAAGGAAGAACCACCTTCACAGTTATGTGTCACTGCTTCATCGCACTCTAATGTACAAGACTCCCTTCTGTGATTTTGAAGAACAAATTTTCCTTGATCTCTATAAATATTGGAGAAATGGACTATCCTTTCACACTTTCTACATTCCCTGTGAAGAGCTGGGCACCATCCAAATGATGCCATGTGTGTTTTGCTGCCACACCTGTAACAAACAATATTTCTGTCACATTTATCAAGCCTCTTATAATTACAATAGTTCATATTACGAGATACATTAAAAAAAGAGTTTGTAGTGTCATTCTTAAGATCATCAGGACGTTTGACTACACACTCTTCTTCATTGTGTCTGACTTGCTGTTCACATCCTTAACAGTGTGCATACTTTATTCTGACTGTTCAAACGCCTTGGCAGTGGAAATGGCTTCTGAAAGTTTCGGATCACCCATAACTGTTCTTGAGTTTTTTTTACACTTCCCATTGACAATAATTTGGTCTCTTATCATTTTGTCACACATGTTTCCAAAGTTACATTGCATGCTTAAGGTGCTCAATAACAAAAGTAGAGAGTAAGGAATTTTGTCCAAAGGGGCTGGACGGGGAATACTCCTGATCCCCTGGTCAAGGAATTTTTACAAACAGCTGGAGGAGTACCACCCGATGAGAGAAGAGAAGGCTCTTTTCCTGACAAGGAAACACTATTCCTTTGTTAGTAAACCCCTCACTCACCACCTAGTGGTGACTTGCTTCATCATCGGGGCCCACCCAAGTGGCCTAGCATCACTTGGGTGTGCTTCAACACCTGGTTTACAGTGGAGCAGGTAGTGAAGTGTGGGGTGCAAAAAAACAGTGTGAATGTTAAAATTGTCCTGGTTATCACTTCAGTATTAGCTTTAATATAAAGGTAACTGGACAAGATTTAAAACGTATGGTGAGATACTGACAGGGGAGTTACGGCCTGTGTATCTCTACTATGTGTTGGTCGACATGTTTCTACCTTGTGGGGTAATCCCCGGTATTCCTCAGGACCAAAAACAAGGAAGTGGGAGGTGTGGGTCCCCTAAAAGACGCACCCTGTCCTAAATCCTTGGTCTTCCAGATGATAAAACTGTATCTCTGGGAATTCACTCCTAGGGTTTAGGAGATGAACAAAAAACCTAGGGAAGGAAAAAGAGAAGTAAAAGGAAGTGGTTACTATCCTGTTACGAGGTGCAGTGTTTTAAGTGAAAAACGTCGTGCAGGTTGTCCTTTCGTTCCACAGTGGTGAATTGAAAAGGTGCCTTCTTAAGTAGAGGGCGTGTCTACTTATAGGGTGGGAGCGTGCTCATATTTGTGAGAGTGCGCTATGGTAATTGTATACCTATGGACGAGTCTATAGTTGAGGCATGCGTGGCCTTAGTGCGTGCCTAGGTCTGCATGCTATGATGATGAAGGAAAATAGCGCGATGCTTATAGCGTTTAACAGTGTGAATTGGTACTGCGCTTATAACAATGCCATACATTTGATAAGAGGATTGCCAATATATCCTACTGTGGATGCTTAGTGAACAAAAGACATACAGGACTCTTACAAACATAAAACATAAAGAGAGGCACGGAGCTGGACTCGACAGAGTCAGGGCTTACTTCAGTAGTGCTCGTGAAGGTCTTCATCGAGCTGGGGGTAGGCACTCCACGTTTGCCAACATATTCTAAGTGGAGAAGTGTGGATATGATCAATCACAACGTGGGTAGATCTTATGGGCGCGAGCTCAAGAAAATTTGGTCGGCCCCAGGGGAGGGGAAATCTACTTACAGTTCGTCGTGAAGAGCAAAGGCAAGTAGCCTACATCTACCGTCCGCCGCTCGGTTAGAAATGAGTGAGCGAGCGCGGAGTAGATATCACTAGGAAACCCGCTTCCGGGGTAGGTCACGTGACGTTCCGGGAGCCGGTGGGCGGGAGGTTGTCAAAGTGATCATAGGACGCTGCGCATGCGCATTTGGCTAAAGGTCTGCGCGTGCGTCAGGTTGTCAGGGTGATCTACCGACGCTGCGCATGCGTGATGGCTTAATGCCTGTGCAAGCGTCGGGTGGTCGGAAAACAGACGCGCTTGGGGACTAACGGGGCAGGGGGTGTTAGTCTTGGCTTGCAGAGGGAAAATGCCCTTAGCTATAGAGGTGTGTGAATCTTAACGTGAGACTAGGGGCAGGTACATGATTTAAACCCAGCGGTACTAGTGATGGAAAAGAAGCTGTAGGCTCCATTGGTGAGTAAGAATTAACGGGAGGCTAGGGGGCCGGTACAAGTGTTGGACGCAATGGTACTGGACAAAGCGGTATCACGGGCTGGTGTAGTGCTCAGAGCCCCATGAACACACAAGGTGTCCCACTCGGAGTTGTGGTTATCAAAGCAGATTTGAACATCCTCAGAGTGGATCAATTGTCAAACGGGTTGGAACCATCATCTGATTACAGAGTTCCACGGTATGTTATCGTTGAGACCCCGTTGGTGGGTGGAAAGTCGATATATCCACCTTTGTTCCTTCTCGAACAGACGGGCTTGGATGTTAGGCCCCGGTGTCAACTGTTCTATTATCGTCCATCTCATGTCGTTTGTGGTGTGATGAGCCGTCAGGAAATGATCCGTTAGTTTGGTTATGTTCTTTTTGCATCTGACCGTGCTTCTGTGTTCACAGATGCGTTGTTTAATTTTTCGTGTCGTCATCCCCACGTAAGGTTTTCCGCAAGTGCAGGTGATAAGATAAATAACATTGCTGCTATTGCAATTAGTTTGTGCCCTTTGCTCCCAAACCTTTCCTGGTTCCAAAACTATGGTCTTTGTGTTTTCTGTCAAGTGACAGACACTACAGTTTCCGCATCGTGAATGGCCCGTGACTGGTGGAAGACCCCATATCTGTGTCAAGGTTGAGTCACTGTTGCTTTTGTTTTGTCTTGGTCTCGTGTTAACCAGGGTGCTTTTCAGGCTCTGTGCTTTTTTATATGAGAAGAGAGGTTTCTCCCACTTGAAGGATCCAGAGTTGACTATTGGCCAATGTTTCTTAATGCTTTTGCTGACCATGTTGGAGATAGCATTGTATGTGGTAACACATGTGAGAGGTGTGTTGTCATTTTCTTTTGTGATTTCTTCCAACAGAGCTTGGCGCGGCTGATTTCTAGCTCGTTTTTGGCATTTCGTAGTGATCTTTCTGGGGTATCCGCGTTGTGTGAGTTTGGCCGTCAGGTCTTTGGCCTGTTCTTTGTAGTCATTCAGTTTACTACAGTTCCTGCGTAGTCTTAGGTACTGTCCATAAGGGAGGTTTTCCCTTAATGGGCGGGGGTGAAAACTTTCAAATCTCAGCAGGTTATTTTTTGCGGTAGGTTTGAAATGAGTTTTTGTAGTCAGTCCTTCTTCTTCTCTTTTGATCACAATGTCAAGGAAAATCATTTCATTGTTACTCACATTGTGGGTAAAGTGAAGGTGTTGGTCGCAAGTGTTGAGCCAAGTGATGAATTGTGTTAGAATTTCTGCTGGGCCCTTCCAAATCGTGAGCACATCATCTATATATCTGCGCCAGAACTTGATGTTTTCCAGGTATGGGTTGGCGGGTGAGAGGATGTATTTTTGTTCGAAATCGTATACATACAATCCCGCTATGCTGGGCGCAAAAACACTGCCCATAGACGTGCCGCCTATCTGCAGGTACAGGGACCCTTCGAACTCAAAGAAGTTTCTTTTGAGTGCCAAGGTTGCACATTTGATTATGAATTCTCTTGGTGTCCTATGTTCCCAATTAGTTTGATCTAATGTTCCTTTGAGAACATTGATGGTGGCATCCTGGGGAATATTGGTGTAAAGGCTTTCAATATCGAAGCTGACCAAGATCATATCCTCTTCCATTTTGATTGTTTCCAAGAGTGTTAGGAGACTTTTGGTGTCTTTAAGGTAAGTGCTGGTTCCTTGGACTATCGGTTTCAAGAAGTAGTCACAGAACCTAGAAAGAGGTTCTAGTAGTGAGCCTATACGAGAAACTATGGGTCTGCCAGGGGGTGGTGTCCTGTTCTTGTGCATCTTAGGGACTACATAGAAGTACGGTATTTTAGCTTCCGTCTTAGTGAGGTAATCTGCTTCTTGTTTAGAAATGTCTCCTAAGTGTTCAGCTTCCTCTACAAGTTCCACTATTTCCCTTCTTAGATCATCCGTAGGGTCATTGGTTAGAGGCAGGTAGTTATTACGGTCCTCTAGTAGTCGTTTGCATTCCTGTTGGTAATCTGTCTGGTCCATGACTACTAGGCCACCACCTTTGTCCGCTGGTTTTATGATGATGGTCTTATCTCCCTTCAGATCTGTTAGGGCCTTTCTCTCTGCCCTGCTGATGTTTTGGAATTGGGTTGGGGCAACCGTAGATTCTATGTCGTTAAATACTGCCTGTTCGAATGCATTTATTTCCACAGGAATGGTGTGGGGTGGAGGGACGAAGGTAGATTTTGTTCTTAACCCAGTTTCATTGGGTACTTCCTCATTGTTATCCAAGTTGTTCCTTTCAAAGAAAGCTTTTAGTTTCAGTTTCCTGAAGAAAGCTGCTAGTTCGCAATGTAATTTGAATTTATCCAAATTGGCTGTAGGGACGAACCCCAGTCCTTTATTGAGGATTTTCTTTTCCACGTCTGTTAGAGCTCGTGACAAGAGGTTTGTCACTAGGTCCTCATGTTGCTGGGGCCTGCTTTGTTGGATGCAGTTTTGTTCCTGGTGTTGTTGCTCACCATTTCTTCCTCTTCCCAATGGACGGTGTTCCCCCGTTTGTTGCGGCCTCTCCCGCGCCTGCCTCTGCTCTGAAAAGGAGGACGGAATTGGTTTTGTTGGAAGGGATACTGTTGGAATGGTGGTTGCCAGCCATACATCGGAAACTGTTGGGGTTGTTGGTATGGGTTATGAAAAGGTGGGTGCGGGTATTGTGGCCACTGATAGTTCCCTTGATATCCACCTCTCTTTTTCTGTCGCGGTGTGCTTGAGTTGGACCCTCCACTGCTATTCGAGCTGTGGGAAGTGTTGCTTGAGACATCGGAGTCTTGTTCTTGTGCTGTAGTTGCTTTATAGTCTCGGTCTGAATATGGATAGGCCTTTACAAAGGAGAATTTTTTCAGATCTTTTTGGAACTTGGATACTTTTTGCTGTGTGAGATTCTCTCTATATTCGTTAATCTCCTTGTTTATTTCATCCAATCTTTTCTTGTATCCAGTGATCGTTGTTTTTATATGGCCTTCCATGTGTTGAATTTCGATCTGAATTTTCTCAGATAGTCGAACAGCTGTCTTTAGGATAAGCATGATCCAGTCATGCGTACAATGCCATGCTATTTGTGCCCAGTCTCTCCTGAATTCTTCATCTTCCAAGAAGATTCTTGGGGCATTTGTCACTAACAGCCCCTTGGGGGCCATGGCGTTGGTAACATATTCTTTTAATATGGTTCCATGTAGTATAGTTCTGATGCGATTTCTTTTCAGTTCTGTGAGTTTGTCCCATTCCGATGTCTGTGAGATGGTATTGCTAATGCTGGGATCTGCAAAAGCATTGAGGTCACTCATGATGGAATCTATTTCCTCGGTTGAGAATGATAAGCCCTGGTTTTCTGCCATGTCTGCTCCGTGACAAGATCTCCGTGTCTATGTTGCGAGAGATGTGGTCTTATACTCTCACAGCTGTGCGCTGCTAGTATATCAATAACAAAAGTAGAGAGTAAGGAATTTCGTCCAAAGGGGCTGGACGGGGAATACTCCTGATCCCCTGGTCAAGGAATTTTTACAAACAGCTGGAGGAGTACCACCCGATGAGAGAAGAGAAGGCTCTTTTCCTGGCAAGGAAACACTATTCCTTTGTTAGTAAACCCCTCACTCACCACCTAGTGGTGACTTGCTTCATCATCGGGGCCCACCCAAGTGGCCTAGCGTCACTTGGGTGTGCTTCAACACCTGGTTTACAGTGGAGCAGGTAGTGAAGTGTGGGGTGCAAAAAAACAGTGTGAATGTTAAAATTGTCCTGGTTATCACTTCAGTATTAGCTTTAATATAAAGGTAACTGGACAAGATTTAAAACGTATGGTGAGATACTGACAGGGGAGTTACGGCCTGTGTATCTCTACTATGTGTTGGTCGACATGTTTCTACCTTGTGGGGTAATCCCCGGTATTCCTCAGGACCAAAAACAAGGAAGTGGGAGGTGTGGGTCCCCTAAAAGACGCACCCTGTCCTAAATCCTTGGACTTCCAGATGATAAAACTGTATCTCTGGGAATTCACTCCTAGGGTTTAGGAGATGAACAAAAAACCTAGGGAAGGAAAAAGAGAAGTAAAAGGAAGTGGTTACTATCCTGTTACGAGGTGCAGTGTTTACCTTACCTTAAAGACACCAAAAGTCTCCTAACACTCTTGGAAACAATCAAAATGGAAGAGGATATGATCTTGGTCAGCTTCGATATTGAAAGCCTTTACACCAATATTCCCCAGGATGCCACCATCAATGTTCTCAAAGGAACATTAGATCAAACTAATTGGGAACATAGGACACCAAGAGAATTCATAATCAAATGTGCAACCTTGGCACTCAAAAGAAACTTCTTTGAGTTCGAAGGGTCCCTGTACCTGCAGATAGGCGGCACGTCTATGGGCAGTGTTTTTGCGCCCAGCATAGCGGGATTGTATGTATACGATTTCGAACAAAAATACATCCTCTCACCCGCCAACCCATACCTGGAAAACATCAAGTTCTGGCGCAGATATATAGATGATGTGCTCACGATTTGGAAGGGCCCAGCAGAAATTCTAACACAATTCATCACTTGGCTCAACACTTGCGACCAACACCTTCACTTTACCCACAATGTGAGTAACAATGAAATGATTTTCCTTGACATTGTGATCAAAAGAGAAGAAGAAGGACTGACTACAAAAACTCATTTCAAACCTACCGCAAAATATAACCTGCTGAGATTTGAAAGTTTTCACCCCCGCCCATTAAGGGAAAACCTCCCTTATGGACAGTACCTAAGACTACGCAGGAACTGTAGTAAACTGAATGACTACAAAGAACAGGCCAAAGACCTGACGGCCAAACTCACACAACGCGGATACCCCAGAAAGATCACTACGAAATGCCAAAAACGAGCTAGAAATCAGCCGCGCCAAGCTCTGTTGGAAGAAATCACAAAAGAAAATGACAACACACCTCTCACATGTGTTACCACATACAATGCTATCTCCAACATGGTCAGCAAAAGCATTAAGAAACATTGGCCAATAGTCAACTCTGGATCCTTCAAGTGGGAGAAACCTCTCTTCTCATATAAAAAAGCACAGAGCCTGAAAAGCACCCTGGTTAACACGAGACCAAGACAAAACAAAAGCAACAGTGACCCAACCTTGACACAGATATGGGGTCTTCCACCAGTCACGGGCCATTCACGATGCGGAAACTGTAGTGTCTGTCACTTGTCAGAAAACACAAAGACCATAGTTTTGGAACCAGGAAAGGTTTGGGAGCAAAGGGCACAAACTAATTGCAATAGCAGCAATGTTATTTATCTTATCACCTGCACTTGCGGAAAACCTTACGTGGGGATGACGACACGAAAAATTAAACAACGCATCTGTGAACACAGAAGCACGGTCAGATGCAAAAAGAACATAACCAAACTAACGGATCATTTCCTGACGGCTCATCACACCACAAACGACATGAGATGGACGATAATAGAACAGTTGACACCGGGGCCTAACATCCAAGCCCGTCTGTTCGAGAAGGAACAAAGGTGGATATATCGACTTTCCACCCACCAACGGGGTCTCAACGATAACATACCGTGGAACTCTGTAATCAGATGATGGTTCCAACCCGTTTGACAATTGATCCACTCTGAGGATGTTCAAATCTGCTTTGATAACCACAACTCCGAGTGGGACACCTTGTGTGTTCATGGGGCTCTGAGCACTACACCAGCCCGTGATACCGCTTTGTCCAGTACCATTGCGTCCAACACTTGTACCGGCCCCCTAGCCTCCCGTTAATTCTTACTCACCAATGGAGCCTACAGCTTCTTTTCCATCACTAGTACCGCTGGGTTTAAATCATGTACCTGCCCCATGTCTCACGTTAAGATTCACACACCTCTATAGCTAAGGGCATTTTCCCTCTGCAAGCCAAGACTAACACCCCCTGCCCCGTTAGTCCCCAAGCGCGTCTGTTTTCCGACCACCCGACGCTTGCACAGGCATTAAGCCATCACGCATGCGCAGCGTCGGTAGATCACCCTGACAACCTGACGCACGCGCAGACCTTTAGCCAAATGCGCATGCGCAGCGTCCTATGATCACTTTGACAACCTCCCGCCCACCGGCTCCCGGAACGTCACGTGACCTACCCCGGAAGCGGGTTTCCTAGAGATATCTACTCCGCGCTCGCTCACTCATTTCTAACCGAGCGGCGGACGGTAGATGTAGGCTACTTGCCTTTGCTCTTCACGACGAACTGTAAGTAGATTTCCCCTCCCCTGGGGCCGACCAAATTTTCTTGAGCTCGCGCCCATAAGATCTACCCACGTTGTGATTGATCATATCCACAATTCTCCACTTAGAATATGTTGGCAAACGTGGAGTGCCTACCCCCAGCTCGATGAAGACCTTCACGAGCACTACTGAAGTAAGCCCTGACTCTGTCGAGTCCAGCTCCGTGCCTCTCTTTATGTTTTATGTTTGTAAGAGTCCTGTATGTCTTTTGTTCACTAAGCATCCACAGTAGGATATATTGGCAATCCTCTTATCAAATGTATGGCATTGTTATAAGCGCAGTACCAATTCACACTGTTAAACGCTATAAGCATCGCGCTATTTTCCTTCATCATCATAGCATGCAGACCTAGGCACGCACTAAGGCCACGCATGCCTCAACTATAGACTCGTCCATAGGTATACAATTACCATAGCGCACTCTCACAAATATGAGCACGCTCCCACCCTATAAGTAGACACGCCCTCTACTTAAGAAGGCACCTTTTCAATTCACCACTGTGGAACGAAAGGACAACCTGCACGACGTTTTTCACTTAAAACACTGCGCCTCGTAACAGGATAGTAACCACTTCCTTTTACTTCTCTTTTTCCTTCCCTAGGTTTTTTGTTCATCTCCTAAACCCTAGGAGTGAATTCCCAGAGATACAGTTTTATCATCTGGAAGACCAAGGATTTAGGACAGGGTACGTCTTTTAGGGGACCCACACCTCCCACTTCCTTGTTTTTGGTCCTGAGGAATACCGGGGATTACCCCACAAGGTAGAAACATGTCGACCAACACATAGTAGAGATACACAGGCCGTAACTTCCCTGTCAGTATCTCACCATACGTTTTAAATCTTGTCCAGTTACCTTTATATTAAAGCTAATACTGAAGTGATAACCAGGACAATTTTAACATTCACACTGTTTTTTTGCACCCCACACTTCACTACCTGCTCCACTGTAAACCAGGTGTTGAAGCACACCCAAGTGACGCTAGGCCACTTGGGTGGGCCCCGATGATGAAGCAAGTCACCACTAGGTGGTGAGTGAGGGGTTTACTAACAAAGGAATAGTGTTTCCTTGTCAGGAAAAGAGCCTTCTCTTCTCTCATCGGGTGGTACTCCTCCAGCTGTTTGTAAAAATGCTTAAGGTGCTCACAGATGTTCAAAAATCATCAAATGATTCCTTTGCCTCTTGTGCCCTTGTATAAAACTTGAAGCTATTCAGTGCTATATTGGTCAGGGTTTGAAATCTTCACTCCATCCTGAGCAAGGCCTCATTATACAGATTAGTTACTTCTCCCCCTTCCGCAATAACAATTTGGAGTAACGCTCTGAAAATCATCTGTCCATCTGATCCTAAGCAATGTAGAGATATACTTTTCTTTCTTTCTGCACCCATTCATTTCCCATCAATTGCCTTCATGTAATTGATGAAAGCTTATTTCCATCTTGACCATGTCATAGGAGGATCCCATCCTCGTCGTCAAATTGTAAGAGTTAATAAATCCAGTATTATTAAAAAAACTTTAATTTCATTTGCAGCACAGCAACATAGAGCATATTGGTCATCATTAAGGCTCAGTGAAACTGACCATTCAGCTACCAGAGCTTCTATCATGGGATTCTATATGGAATCAGAATGCAGGGCATAAAATAACATAGCATGCAATACAACATTACAGAGATAGGATGTAACATACTCCTGTCAAAAGATAGCCCTATTGGAAAGGGGAGACCACTCGGTCACCCCGAACGTATGGATGGGTGCCCCGATCCCCCGGGAAACCGTTGCGGGCGGGGGGCATGTCCCGGCCGGTATGCCCATAGCAGCGTGGTCGGAGCACGCCCCCGCCGCCTAAAAGGGTTGTCCTAAACACCCGCCCGGAATCCGTGTACCTATGGGCGGGATGGGAGCACGGCCCGCCTTCCCGCAGCTGGATAAAAGGCGCGGGAATCCAGGGAAGCGTCCTCTTGTTCCTGCGCTCTGAAGGCTGCACCACTCGTCGCTCGTGAGCCCTCAAGGGAACAAGCTGCAGTTTTTTGAACGTGTAATCGTTGTTTTTTCTGTTTCACTCGTCAAGGCGAAGCTGGAATCCAGTCACTTCGGGAGGACAGGCTGAGCTAACGTTGAACGCGGACATGCCTGGTAAGAAGACTGGAAAGAGCTCCGAGATGGAACGTATGCTGCGCACATTGGTGAACCAAGTGTCGGCGATGGACAGGAAGTTTGGTAAAGTAGACCAGCTGGGTCGCAGCTTAGCGGCCCTCAGGAAACAAGTGGAGGCCCAAGCGGGGCCCTCGGGGCGACCTAAGAGGATTGTAGGGCCTGCTTTGCCAA
The DNA here is from genome assembly GCF_964263255.1 of Lissotriton vulgaris. NCBI lineage: Eukaryota > Metazoa > Chordata > Amphibia > Caudata > Salamandridae > Lissotriton > Lissotriton vulgaris. The sequence goes on along the minus strand of NC_141695.1, from coordinate 954,796,906 downwards.
ACATTACCCCAGGGGGGGATAAGGGGAAAAGGAAGAAGGGGAAAGTGGGTCCTAGCGAGGCCCCAGTCCCGATGGAAGTCCCACCGGTCCCAGTAGCACCAGCGTCCAGCCCGGTACCCACACCGGATGGGGGATTGCCAATCCCTGTGGTTATCACACCGCTGGATGACAACCAAATGCCTCCTGAATTAGCGCTTCAGTTGGCGGCTGTGTTACCCTGGTTGAAGAAGGGAGCGGGGGATCCGCAGCTGCAGAAGACCCGGCCGAAGAAGCTAGACTGATTATTGAGCGGTTAAGGCAGACAAGGGGTGCTGGGGTGGCCGACGTGCCTTCTATTTCTCCACAGGTGCCGAAGGTGGTCGCTGTCGAAAACCAGAATAAGTCTACGGACACGGCTGGAGGTGCGGCGGAGGCCGGTAAGAGATCACTCCCAATGATGAGTGAGGGCGCTGTACCCTCAAGGCGGGAAAGCTTGGCGCAACATATTCCCATGGTTACTAAGGAGATGGTGTGGGCCAATAAGTATATTAACATGTTTTCATTGTTAACTGATCATCGAGAGTTAGAATATGCCAAGACTCAGAAGGATTTATGGCACCCCAGTGTATGGCGGGCAAAAATGGCAGAATTCAGGGTCGAGGAGTCGATGATGAACTGGATCAGGGCCTTTTCTATTTTTGTAGCGATTATCGCTGAACGTACACCAGAGGTGTTGAGTGACCTGGCCTGTTACCAGAGCAGGATCACGAGCTTCCATGAGAAGTATGGAGGAGAAGAATGGAAAGGGTATGACATGGTGTTTAGAAAGGCAAAAGAGTTTAATGAAACACTGACTTGGGATTGTTTAGATACGGTATCTTGGCATGCACAGCTCTTGCCGGGATCAGCGGGTAGTTCAGGGTCAAGCACAAACAGCTCCACGGCCTTTCCACAGAAACAGTTGCAGCCCTTTCGGCCGAGCTATGGGGGGGAGTCTCAGCCGAGATCGGGCGGGAACTGAAGTAAGCGAGGAGTGTGTTGGGGCTTCAATAAGGGGATGTGTAGCAGGCCACAAGGAACGTGTAAGTTCAGGCATGCGTGCTCCAGTTGTGGTAACACCTCACACCCTGAGACTAGCTGCTGATCCAGGACCAATGGTACCGGAGGTAAAGGGGGTACCAAGCAGGATTGATGCGGTGCCCCGGAAGTCCACACCTTCGCCCGTAGATATCCTGGCTTTGACCCCATGGCTGAACAGATACCCTGATCATGCGCCCGCTGGGATCCTGCGAGATGGCTTCTCACATGACGGGGGGCCCCCTCATGTAAGAACCAACTGTCCGTTCAGCACAACCCGGCGGTTTCCGCCAAAAAGATCGCCAAGGAGGTTAGCTTGGGGCGGGTTGCAGGACCTTTTGGTGACCCACCAACAGCTGATTTTGTATGTTCCCCATTAGGGGTGGTGCCTAAAAAGGACCCGGGGGGGTACAGGCTCATCCATAATGTGTCGGCACCAAAGGGGGCTTCCGTCAATGAGGCGATCGACCCTGACATTTGCAGTGTAAAGTATGCATCTTTCGATGACGCAGTGGTATTGTTGAATCACTTAGGCCCCGGTGCACTGTTAGCAAAGTCGGATATTGAATCTGCATTTAGGTTGCTTACCGGCATCCCCAAGATCAGCGCTTGCTGGGTTTTACGTTTCAGGGGAAATACTACATGGATATGTGCATGTCAATGGGTTGTTCAATTTCGTGTGCCTATTTTGAAATGTTTAGCTCATTTCTGGAATGGGTGTTGGGTGTAGCCAGGTTCTGAGCTGGGATGGTGCAGTGAGCTAAAAAACGGTGATGGATCAAGCCCTGATCTCTTGACTGGGTAAGAGTATTCTGCATCATTCAGAAACTCTGTCCATCACCACCCCCTTTTCCAAAATCGATTTTGTCCACACTATGTGTGGGAGGGTATACTCAGACGTGAGTCCCTTGCTCATTGCACCATCAGGATTCAAGCAAGCCGGGCCGACGATGGCTGAAATGCCAGCCCGGAAGCTTGTTTCCTTCCCAGTATAAGAATTGGCTTGGTAGTTTGGATTGCCCTGTTTCCATCATGCACTGGGACAGGAACAGACTAATTTGCATGTAGCCAGGTTCTGAGCTGGGATGGTGCAGTGAGCTAAAAAACGGTGATGGATCAAGCCCTGATCTCTTGACTGGGTAAGAGTATTCTGCATCATTCAGAAACTCTGTCCATCACCACCCCCTTTTCCAAAATCGATTTTGTCCACACTATGTGTGGGAGGGTATACTCAGACGTGAGTCCCTTGCTATTTGCACCATCAGGATTCAAGCAAGCCGGGCCGACGACGGCTGAAATGCCAGGCCAGAAGCTTGTTTCCTTCCCAGTATAAGAATTGGCTTGGTAGTTTGGATTGCCCTGTTTCCATCATGCACTGGGATAGGAACAGACTCATTTGCATGTAGCCAGGTTCTGAGCTGGGATGGTGCAGTGAGCTAAAAAACGGTGATGGATCAAGCCCTGATCTCTTGACTGGGTAAGAGTATTCTGCATCATTCAGAAACTCTGTCCATCACCACCCCCTTTTCCAAAATGGGTGTTCTCAAAGGCCACAGGGCACCAAGATGTGATGCATCATCTTGATGATTTCCTCTTTCTCTGCCCAGCTGGCACTCGGGACTGTGCACGGGCATTGCAGGACTTCTGCGTGCTCATGCGGGATTTCGGGGTACCATTGGCGCCAGGTAAGACAGTGGGGCCGACTACCTCCCCGGAGTTTTTGGGCATAGAACGAGACTCCGTGGAGGGTTGCTTCCGCTTGCCGGCGGAGAAGATCGCCAAATTCAGGGCTTCCTTGTTGCAGTGTCTCCGGAACGAGAAAGTGACATTGCACCAATTACAGCAAACAGTGGGTCAGCTTAACCTTGCATTAAGAGTGATACCGATGGCTCGCCCTTTCTCACGATCCATTGCCCAGTCCATGGTAGGCCTCAAGGAAGGGCACCATCGCACAAGACTGTCGGCGGAGGTTCGCCAGGACATGCTCATCTGGCTGGCATTCCTGGCGGACTTCAACGGCCGAGTGGCCTGGAGCAAGCCCCCGGCCTCGTCGGCGGAACTAGGCTTATGGACCGACTCGGCGGGCAGCGTGGGGTTTGGCGTGATCCTCGGAAATCATTGGTCGGCCCACAGATGGCCAGCATGGTGGGAAGCAAGCGGTTTGACGAATAACATTGGCTTCCTAGAACTCTTCCCCATCTGGGTGGCTCTGTCGGCATGGCCGGGGGAATTCAGAGACCGCTCAGTGGTATTTTGGTCCGATAACATGACTGTGGTTGAGTGCATTATTCAGCAGGCAGCACGCTGCAAATGGATATTGCGATTGTTGAAAGAAATTGTGTTGAAATGCTTGAGATTAAACGTACAATTCAGGGCAAAACATGTGCCGGGTGTACTGAATAATGCAGCTGATGCGCTCTCTCGTTTCAAAATGCAGGCTTTCAGGGATTGTTTACCCTCAGCGGAGCTAGTGGCAGCGCCATTTCCCGAAGCACTATGGCAAATCGGCGCCCCGGACTACAAAACCTTGTGTCAGCCAGTTTAGCGGCCAGGACAAGGAAAGCTTATGAAGGGGCATTCCGCTCGTACTGCGCCTTTTTGGGCCCGGCAGGGGAGCATAGATGGGGTCAGGACAGAGGAGTCCTTTGTCCAATTTTTAGTGGCACTTCATGAGGAAGGCCGGTCGACGGCAACCGCAAGTCGGTATAAGGCCGCCATATCATTTATGGCTCAGCTCCATAGGATCAGGGACCCGACGGACTCCTTTCTAGTGAGGAAGGCTCTGCGCGGCTGGCGGCGCTTAGAAGGGTGCAGAAAGGATAACAGGCGCCCAATAGGGTTTGACAAGTTGACCACCTCCTTGCTGGCTAAACTAGAAGAGACTTGCTCCTCACCTAGCGAGGTTATACTATTCCGGGCAGCGTTCGCATTGGCGTTTTATGGGGCCCTGCGGGTGAGCGAACTAGTGGCGGCCAACAAAAGAGATACGGAAGGGGGTCTGCGCAGGGATTACATCCAAGTGAGGGGGGATTCTTTGCTGATCTCGATAGCCAGGTCAAAGACGGACCAGGAGGCCCAGGGGAATAGCGTTGTGTTGCAGCGCGCTCCAGGTAGTCCCGGCTGTCCAGTAAGGCATGTTGAGGCCTACCTAAGACAAAGGTTGACAACGTGGGGGGGGGCCTTGCTACGACATACGGACGGCACCCCGTTGACAAGGTTTCAGTTTCAGAGGGTGCTGGCAATCACGATTGCAGCTGCGGACTTGAACCAGAGTGATTTTGGGACCCATTCATTCAGGATAGGGGCCGCTACAGAAGCTACGGCTCAAGGTCTGCAGGCAGACAATGTTAAGCAGTTAGGCCGCTGGTCTTCGAACTGTTTCAAGAGGTACGTGCGACTGCACATGTTGTAAGTTACTGATGAAGTGCACTCACACTTGTTGTCTTTTGTTTGGATTACAGTTTCACGAGCCAGTGACGCAGGGCGGAAATTGGGACCGGCCCAGCATCAGATAACCACCACTTCAGGAAAAAGGAATGGAAGACGTGTGGTCTGGGTCGTGGGTCACTCATACGTGCGGCGTGCCGGGGACATATTCAAGACAGGTGATACGATCCACACATCTGAGGAATATGGGTTCAGGGTGTCCTTCTATGGGAAGGGCGGCCTGTGTATTGACCGACTGCAAAGTTTTGTGGAAGAATTACTAGGGCGGCACAGGTCACCACCATCTGTAGTCATAGTGCACATTGGGGGCAATGACTTGGTAAGACTGGGCAGACGAGCCTTAGTTGAGTACATACTTTCTGCAGTTAGCTGGTTAGCAAAAAAAGGCTCCGGGGATGTACAATAGCCTGGTCTCACATGATTCCGAGGAGGGTATGGCGGGGTGGTTTGTCCACGACAGCGTTGAACCATTCGGTAAAGAGGGTCAACAATAAAATGGAGAAATTGTTTCGCTCTGCTCATCTTCAAAGCATATCGCATGGGTGCATATGGGGGGATCACTGTTATTCTGAGGATGGGGTATACCTGTCCAGGGCGGGGAATGACTTATTGATAAGAGACATGATAGCTTGGCTAGTGGGGTTGAGGAGACATGACCTATAGGAGGGTTGGGGGGGGAAGATAGTCGGTCAACTATCTGGCCTGTGGCGGTAAGGTCATGATCAGTGAGCAGTGATTTCAAGGTCCCTAGGGGGGGCACCACCTATTATGGATGGGAGCGCCCGGGGGGAGGCGGCCATTGGCCCCTCCCATGGGGGGAGGCACCCATTACGGGTGGGTCGCCCAGGGGGAGACGTCCATAGGCCCCTCCCAGGGGGAGACGGCTGTATGCCCCTCCCCAGAATTTCCCAGGGGCCGGATATCCGCTCCGGCAGAAGAGAGTGCGGGGAAAGGGGGGGAGTCCACGCTGTCCTTCTTACGGATACCCCGCACGGGAACTCAGACGACCTTAAGATGGCGTCGAGTGAAAGGGGGCCCCCACGACAAGGGAAGTTACAGTTGGCTACGAGGGTAAAGTCCTCTGTGCATGCGCCACTCACACGTGAGGGCGGGAATTTGGTGATAGGGATCTGACACCGGTTTAGATCTTGCCGTTGGCCCCTAACGTTAGGATGTACAAATTCGTATATAATGCATTTGTCATGATGTTAGACTCAGTTAGGAAATCTTTCTATTAGAGATTTGTTAAGGTTAGCCTGAATACCTGTCTACATCAAATGTAATGGAAGTTGAATTTGTACATGATACATGAAACGTTTTTAATTTAAAGTTTTAAATTTTGTTTCATATTTTAATATATATACGGCCGGGGGGGTCGTGAGGCCCCCCCGCCTTCCAAAAGTTCAAACTGTGTCTGTCTCCTCCCATTGGGATTGGTGGTGGAAGGGGTGGCGGGCATCCCGGCCCATATGGAAAGGGGGGACCACTCGGTCACCCCGAACGTATGGATGGGTGCCCCGATCCCCCGGGAAACCATTTCGGGCGGGGGGCGGGTCCCGGCCGGTATGCCCAGAGCGGCGTGGTCGGAGCACGCCCCCGCCGCCTAAAAGGGTTGTCCTAAACATCCGCCCGGAAGTCTGTGTACCTATGGGCGGGATGGGGGCGCGGCCCCCGCCTTCCCGCGGCTGGATAAAAGTCGCGGGAATCCAGGGAAGCATCCTCTTGTTCCTGCGCTCTGAAGGCTGCACCACTCGTCACTCGTGAGCCCTCAAGGGAACAAGCTGCAGTTCTTTGACCAGCCCATGTTGCAAAATATTTGGAGTAAACAAAGTCCTATGTTGATATTTGATTGTAATAAAACATGTTTTGTTGGAATCGTTGCTTTCATCCTAAAATTGATGACAAGAGTATGCATGCAACTGAGTACTTGCTTATAGGCCCTTTTTTCCTTTGTAGAAATGTTAAGGAATGTATGCAATAAAGATTGTTCTGTGCTATAGGACCTTTTTTCCTTTGTAGCAATGTTGGAGTCAGTGGATATGTTGAGCTGTACTACAAGAGTAAGCATAGGTTTCTTTCCCCTAGTAGGTAACTAATTGTCGTATTTATTTAGTCTTCGATCGGGCGATAAGGTCATGATCGCTGAGCAGTGATTTCAAGGTCCCTAGGGGGGGCGCCACCCATTATGGATGGGAGCACCTAGGGGAGGCGGCCATTGGCCCCTCCCACAGGGGGCGGCACCCATTACGGATGGGTCGCCGAGGGGGAGACGGCCATAGGCCCCTCCCAGGGGGAGTTGGCTATATGCCCCTCCCCAGAATATCCCGGGCCGGATATCTGCTCCGGCGGAAGAGAGTGCGGGGAAAGGGGGGAGTCCACGCTGTCCTTCTTACGGATACCCCGCACGGGAACTCAGACGACCTTAAGGTGGCGTCGAGTGAAAGGGGGCCCCCACGACAAGGGAAGTTACAGTTGGCTACGAGGGTAAAGTCCTCTGCGCATGCGCCACTCACACGTGAGGGCGGTAATTTGGTGATAGGGATCTGACACCGGTTAAGACCTTGCCGTTGGCCCCTAACGTTAGGATGTACAAATTTGTATATAATGCATTTGCCATGATGTTAGACTCGGTTAGGAAATCTTTGTATTAGAGATTTGTTAAGGTTAGCCCGAATACCTGTCTACATCAAATGTAATGGAAGTTGAATTTGTACATGATACATGAAACGTTTTTAATTTAAAGTTTTAAATTTTGTTTCATATTTTATTAAATATGGCCGGGGGGGTCGTGAGGCCCCCCCGCCTTCCAAATGTTCAAACTGTGTCTGTCTCCTCCCATTGGGATTGGTGGTGGAAGGGGTGGCGGGCATCCCGGCCCATATGATGTTTACTAAAGCCTTCCCATGTTAGCCTTTGGACCTAGCAATCAAACAGAATTTGCAGTTTTTCCCTCACCGGTGCATATAAAACATATTTTATGATATCCCTGCTTATTATGACAAAGCATCCTGCCCTTGGGGCACCTAGGGCAGATCTTTGAGGTGACTCTATGTCAATATAAGGCACTTTAAGATTTTGGAAGTATGGTCAATTCCAAGTTTAAATTTTGATATAGTTTAATTTTAGAATCAGCCTGCAAAGCGGGCTGCATTTAAAATGACAGCACACTTAAGTGCATTAAATCCACTGGGGGTATCTAAACCTACAGACCCTACCAGATACTATGTTCTTACAGGTAGAATGTCAGAACCAATTGTTATTACACCTATTTACTGTGTACCTTTTAAGCATAGCACTGGCCCTGGGCCTAGTTAGCAGAGCCCAGGACACAATCATAGTGAGCAACCACCAGTATCAGTCAAAGAATGGGTGTGATTAGGGCAAAAAGGATTACTTTCTCACAGTTGTATTTTCTTGTTATACCACCCCCTATTCCACCCCCTACTCTGTCTTTTTACTGAAAACCTTCTAAAATCACCCCGCTTCCTGCTTTCTTTCCAAGAGGCTCCCTTATCACCCTCAGCAATCAGTATCTCTGATCTCACCTCCAATTTTAATTGCTGAATTACATTCACTCTTGCCTTTGAAAATAATCTATCTACTTCACCACTGCAATTCACCCCCTTGGTTCTCTTCTATATGTACTGAAACTAATTGGAACTGCAGAGGCCTTGAAAGGCATTGGGAGTTCTTCCTACTGCAGAGCCAGTAGGATTTTGAATTTATCGGTTCTTAAACCTTATTGACATGGCATATGCCGCGCCAACACAACTTACTTTTCAACCTCCATTGCCCAGGTGTCTCGTTCCTCCCTGGATGTCTGTAAAATTGTTAATGGGCTCATCAACCCCTCCTGCACTGCCACCACTATTACACCATCACAAGAGTTGGCCAACTCTCTAACCATATTTTTTTCAGGAAAATATATAAAAGATTCTGTCTCATGTTATAGCCCCTTATGATCATAGGATTTCACTTGATATATTTAACTGTTCATCAAATGCCAATCAGTTGTCACTCTCAGCCTTATTTCCAAATTTTTGCATATATTTGTGCAGTCCTTTTCATGCAATACAGCAATTTTGTTGGGGAGGGAAGGGCTCCAGCCAGGGTAGATGAGGCATTTTCTCCTTGCTCTCCATGCCTCCTCTTTTGATTGCCATGTGGTCAACAACCATTGTGTGGAACCAGTGCAGTGGCGGCTGGTGACATTTAAAAGTGGTGAGGCGTAAAATGATAATCATACAGACGTTTGCTCCCTCCAAGAGGGAGCAGTAAAAAATGTGTGGTTCTGGCAGGGGAGTTTGAAGAGGCCACTGGGGCCCTTGGGTTCCCCTCTTGGCCCTCAAATGAAAGGTGCATTGTGAGTACCCCTGGGTGGGCATCGGCTCACCCACCTAATAATTTAAAAAATGCACAGCTCCTGCCAGGGGAGCTTGCTGGTGCCATCGGGTCCTGGGGCTCCCCATGCAACCTCCAACAAAAATGGGGCTGAGGGTGCCCCGGGTGGCTAAGGATAAGGTGGCCAGGTATGCTTTAAGGTTTCCAGCACACAAATGGTAGGAAACTGCTGCTCGCTCATCGCCAATGAAAGGATGGCCCTCACAGGGTGAGGTGAAGTGAAGTTTAATCAGCACCAAAGTATGCGACCAGCATCCTGACTCCAGCAAATGTCTACGGTTCAAACAGTAGCATTCAATTTTAGCACATAGATGTCCAACTCTTACATCCTATAAGCAGATCGGACCAAACAGCCATGATGCCCAGGAGAGAGGAAATTTCTATTTTGGTATGGGAGTAATTTTCAGTGGGGGACATTTCTTTTATGTAGAAAATAGTCTGTCTCCTGAAGAAAATATTTGCATTTTTTGTGTCCAGAGTTGCTCCCTGGCATTGGATAACTTTAACTGGCTGCCAAATAGACTTGGTCTAGTTGGTATGCAGTCCCAAATCTCTAAGAAGAATGCATATTTTGTGCAGTCCTGCTTAGGCGTTTGTGATGAGTAGTGTTTGATCAGCCTACCCAACATACAGGTATAACTTATAAGAACCCACAACTTCATCAAAGAACAGCTGCTATCCTAACCATGCATTTGGAAAAAGCCCATAGAGCAGACTTTAATCCGATTACAACAGCTTTGACTGATAGCGCAAGCTCAATAACCATAGCTTTACGAATGTTCTGTTTCATGCATATCAGGATGGGGCAGCCTAGTGTTGTAGATCCAAATCTCTCCACTGTAGATGTGAGAATATTTGTTTCAGTCTAGCACCCTGAATTTTTCTTTTGCCCCATTTGTTGGTGAACTTTAGAATGGAAAAATGTTCCAGAGTGGGTGCTTTTCACAGGCTTGGATATAGTGGGAGTAAACAACCTTTTTCCTTCACTGTTTTGAAACCATCTCTACTGCAGAAGTAACAGAACGTCCTTTATAAGCTGGGCCATAAGAATGGATCTCAAAATACAATGAATATAAATTGAAAAACTTACCTTGGCTTAATGGCTTCGTTCCCGCGCTGACTCCGTCCCGAGACTGCTCCCGCCTTCGTCCTGGATTTTGAATGTGGGCTCTCGTCATTGAAGGCTGCTGCAGGCAGCCTCCCTCCCCTCCATGGCAGCCGGCGCTGATTGGTTCGGCCGGCTGCCCTAAATACGTCATTTCTCACAGTCTGCATCCTGCAGAACGGAGAGTGGGAGGAGGCTTGGGGGAGCGGCTTGCCCACTGTTGCTAATACTGTCTGTTTGGACAGCCTCTCAGGCTGTCCAAACAGTACGTATTCACAACAGTAGGCAAGCCACTCCCCCAAGCCACTCCCCCCTGCCCTGAGGCTCGAGAAACCAGGAAGTTCGGAATCGGCTGACGGCTGACTGCTTTCTCGCCGTGCGAGAAGGGCAGGCAGAAACAAATGGTAGTTATTAATAAATAACTACCATTTGTTTCTGCCTTCTTCTCGCACGGCGAGAAAACAGGTGGGGCGGCGCCCAAACGCCCCCATGGGAGAACCGCCACTGAACCAGTGTGTATTTCAGAGGTGGCTTTTTGTATTTGCTGTTTATGCCTCTATCATTGCTTGCCATGTGGTCGACCACCACTTTGTGGAACCAGTGAGGCATATTTCAAAGTCCATATCCCCACAGGAACATCACTTTTTAATGACGTTCCTGTGGGGATAGGGGTTTTACCTTATTTGCAAGGCAGTGTTAAGCCACTTAACATGGCTTAACTGCCTAGTAAATAAGGCCCCCTTTCATGCTAGACTTAGGGCCCAATTACGATGTAGGACGGACCCGAGTCTGTCCAACATTGTTTGGGAACTGGGGCCGACCGATCACCTGTCATCAATCCCAACGCAAAAGTAGGGTGCGACCGAACACTGTTCGTCGCACTCCTATTCTTTACAATGAGAATGCAGACTCTCAGTGTAAAGAAAATAGGTGCAGTTCATCCCTGCACCCCGTGGCAGGCACCTCAAGGTGTCTGCCACCAGGTGCAGGGCCCTGCAGGGGGACACCACAGGTGCCCCCTAGGCTGCCATCTGGAGGCCTTGCACCCATCGGGGTCCTGCTAGGTTCCCCCAAAGTTCAAATTCCCACAGACATTCTGTGTCAGAAATGCCGGCCCAGAAAGGCTGTGGCAATCTGCAATCGTAACCCCTCAGGAGAAAGGAGCCGCCCTTGGGATTACAGGCCCCTTTCCAAATGGCAAACAGGCTCTCCAAGCCCGTTTTAAGCTATTCGGAAATCCTGTTTGGGTAAATTTCTGACTGACTCCATCCAAAAGGATTGGTCGGAAATTAATCCAAGCAGGACATTACGATGCAGTAGGAATGACTCCCACTGAGGGTTGGATCCGTTTCCTATGGCATCGTATTCGGCCCCTTAGTGTGAAAGAGGTGAGCAATAATTGTTGCGATGGGCGTTCCACTGTAACACCCATTGATTTTAATGCTGCTCCTTATTTAGAAGGGTGGGATAAACAAGAAGCAGGGCCAAATTAAGACCAGATCAAATCTAATCTTAACATTTCAAAATGAGGAGAAATGCTTTATTTCTCCTCGTTTTCACATAGAAACAGCAAATTGCCATGAATGATTGTTCAGCTGCCGAGTACAAATGTGCAGGAAGGTGTCTCATCCTGCACATAAACAATCAGTAAAAAATGACGATTTGCAACTTCTATGTGTGCTGCACAATGCAGCAGACATTGGAGTTGCAAATCTCATTCTGGATTGTTTATGTTCAGGAAGGAACACCTTCCTGCACATTTGTGCTCGGCAACTGAATTTAGAGCCAGCGCCGGGAGAAATACAGTGAAGTGTTGTATTATTGGGAATACGGTGCACCACAGTGTAGGAGAGTAGGGTCTGCTATCCTATGGTCACCCCAAATTTTTGCTTTTTGCGTCACTGGTTTATGACTTAATGTGGCTGTGGGCCTGCTAATCAGACCCACAGCCTGCTGTTCTCTCTCTAAATTACTGCCAATGCACTCTAGGTGCATTACGAATTGGAACTGGTTCACCTTGTTGGCCCCTGGAACAGTGTACCCTAGGTACCCAGGGCATAGGTGCATCCAAGGCCTACCAGGGACTGCAGCATGTATTGTGCCACCCCTGGCCTGGCCTCCATATTTGACACAACTGGCTGATCACTCAGCTGGGGTAAGTTGGTGTAATCACCTCTTACTTAGATATAGTATCCCTATATCTACCCTTAAACTGGACACATATGTTCCTATCAGCCGCTCCTATGGAAGGTCTCTTCAATCCTGGAGGCAGAGTGATTGGAAATATGTGAGATGGTGCTCTAGCATGAGCTGAGCCTGTCTGCAGCTGTCGGGAACCACTCCCTAAGCTGTTCCGGGATATTGCCATACCATATACTCTTAAGTGCATTATAATCCTTGCGGTTATATGCTATCTTTGGTTTGGCTTTATCAAAACATGTCGAGTAAGGTGTCATACGAATTGGAATACTATCCCCTCGACAGTTCTGTTGACGGGGATAGCATTCCACCCTTCTAGAGGGACACGACATGTTTGTAGCCTTAACCCCGGTTAAAGTTAACCAGAGCCTCAGCATCACAAAATGGATGCTGCCACCACAGACACAAGTCTGACCTCCTGCTGCTGGGAGTCCTTCCAGTGAGGGAGGCTTGGACAAAGGGTTTCCTGCCTTGGGAGGTGCGAGACCACCCCAGACAGAGTTTTGTGTATTGGGTAGGACAGGGCTGAATAGATTGAGACATGCCCGGGGCACACAAGGTGTCCCCGTGCATAAGCAAGTCCAAACCGGTCCTGGGACTTTCCAGACCAAGGCCTGGCGAGGAGCTGGACAAAGAACAGGGGGTGTAACCGCCCCCCTTCCTGGTTCCTCCCAGAGGAGGGACCTAGTAGGTGATCCACCCCTCAGATTGGGAATAAGAGTGGGAGCAGTGCCATTGCACAGCAGATCATCCTGAATCAACTTTACACGAAGAAGACGACTGGACTTCGACATTCTGCTGCACAGAAGACTGAAGAGAATCTCCCTTGTGGCTTAGGAGTGGCCACTCAGTGAACACAGGTACCAACCAGCGAATCAACGTCTGCTTTGCCGCCGCCTCCCGCGGGAGCCCGAGCCCAGAGCCTGACAAGACCCAGACTTCCAGACTTCTCACAGCCCGATCCACAGTCCCTGCAAAGAAGGGACCCGTGGAGGCACCGAGAGACGTGCGACCGGACTTCTTAGAAGACACCCGAAGAGCTGACTGCGCAGCACCAGAGGCATCCTCGACGTTGTGCTTTGAGGACTGAAACCCCCCACTACGGAGCAGCCCTTGCACCAAAGATCAGCCCCCCAGCATCTCCACGATCTGTGTGGGTCCCTTTTGCATTGTGCCACTCAACGTGCCATTCCGGCCACTAGCCACGTGGTCAGCGGCCATCTTGGCAATGAAACCGAAGAACTACACAGTGGGTCTGGTTGCTCCAGACTTGCCCTCGCTCCTATAAAAAGGAGTACCCGCTCTGACCTTGCTGGTCCGAGTACTAAGCCTTTTTTTACTCCTGCGTGGCTTGCATTAGCCAAGGCCTGTTTTCTCTGATCAAGTTGCCAACACCGCCAACAGCGAGAAGCCTGTGTGGGACAGCTCGGACCGACTCCTGGATGTCCTCGACCCCCGGTGTCCACGTGGCAGCAAAAAGAAGCTACACCTCAATGCCTTTTTGCGCCCAACATCGCCTGGTTCCAATCTGGTTCAACGGTAGTCACTGGCTAGTGACTTTGAACATTGTCCCCTCTGCTTTCAGGTCTTCACATCTTCATATCCACCCTTGGATCCACCGGAACTCTTCACATCGAGCCGCCTGCAGCATCTTCAGCTCCAAGCACCATCGACCAGCGTGACGAAACCCGACACTACTTCGACCCTGTGCACCCGCTTCCTGTGGGTGAGGTAACTCAGCTCCGCTGTGTTCCTACACTGGTACACACCTCTAGGGCCTGTGTCTCACGTTTCAGCTTTCTAGGTCACTCGGAAGGTTCTGAACTAACTAACTTTGTACTTTTTACGCACCATAGACTTTGCATTGGTGAGTGCGTGCACTTTAAACACTGCACCCGAGTCCCGCGGGCCTTTCCCGACTTAGTCACTGCTAGTCTCGTATAGCTCCAGCGATTCCCAAGGCCCTAGGCCTGTTTCCTTTCCGATTGGTATCTCTTATACCACTTTCTTACTATATGGTTTAGGTGGCCCCTAGGGCTCATCCATATTGTACAACTTTTGTGTATTTTAAACTGTCTTGTGTTTAACGCTTGTGCTTCTGTGCTCATAAAGAGTCCAGGGGATACTTTTAGTTAATAAATCAATATATATTTTCAATATATATCTGTGTGGTGTCCTTTCATTTGTTATTCAAGGGGGTTGTGTATGGTAATACAGCTGGCTTTACTTGCCTTTCAGAGTTTAGCCTAAGACTGCTTTGTCCACGTTACCACTAGGATAACTGGTCTATAAGGTTGACTTACAACCAATCATCATAAGGGTTGCTTGGCATGGTACAAACTGATCACTAGAATTAGTGAGCATTATATACCAGGCCAACTTCTCACACACAGCAATTCCAAGGAGATGGAGTGCAGCATTAGCAATTTTGTAGCTAACCTGTGCTCCCTCACTTTCTTAAAAATATGCTCCAGTCTGTCTGTGTCTTTGTGTTATTAGCCATTGTAATGCATTTTTGAAAATCTTTAGATAGCGTCAATAATTGTTCATTCCTTTAGAAGCAGATGGCATTTTTTTTTAATTTTCAATTTTTTTTTTTTTAAAACCTTTATTGAATTATCAAAGCATTACAAGCGCAGGCCTACAACCACAGAAAACTCAGGATATAGATGCAGGTGGCATGTAAATGTATACGACCGCGTAATATCAACGTGACAAGCATAGCTTATGATTGCAAGTGCCATTAAGCTAAGGATATAAAAGGTTTCATTTTTGTGGTTATGAAGAAGTAGTAGTGGCTGCACTATCGATGGCATCACACCATAGAATAGAATTAAGAAGAGATGGTGGGGACGCACCCCGCAATGTAATCAGAACCAGGTGATGAACATTACAGCCTTAAATATACTACCCCTGCTAAGGCAAACAAGGAGCAAAAATCTGTATAACAGCGAGCGATTCAGCTAGAGCATCATCCCGAAAAACCCACCCTCCAGAGAAGTAAGTCATAGGCAAGTATAGACGCCAGATAGAGAAAGAAGTGAGATAGAAAGAGACAGCCAACCTACTGAAGAGGAAGGAAAGCCCCACCTGGGAGAACGAGAAAAGAAAGAGAAAGAGACCATAGAACAAAACAAACTAAAATAATAAACCCCCCCCAACACCCACCACCCTGCACCCCTGTAATGGCTACGGCCAACCCCACTAACAGCGTGCCTGTCGCCCCCGAACTGCCCTAAAGAAAGGGAAGAAAGCGGAGTAGGAGAGCAATAGACACACTCCCGGTCCTCATTACACCCCACCAGCAGCAGCCTCCCCAAATTCCATGTCGACTACTAAAGCAAGTACTGAACACGTACATGGGGAGAACTCCAATAAAAACCTCCCGTCTCCCAGTAGCATACACAGTGCATATCCGGCATAAAACAGATAGAAAAGCCAACCCCGAATGTCAAAGTCAACCCTGACCAGTTCGGTTCTTCACGAAAGCCCATGTCGTCGAAGCCACAGCAATCACGAAGAAGGCAAAGCATCCAAGACAGTTCAAAACAATGGCGACGGATCGAGGAGAGGAGACAAAATGGTGGTATCCGAAAATTCGACAATTGAGGATGAAGAGGGAAGACAAATCTCTCCGATAGTCACTGAAGAACTGTCCTTGGCGGTAAAAACCTGTAGCAACAGTGTTCCGTCGAACAGGAATGGAGAAGGGACAGCAAACGACGATCACAGGTGCTCCCTCCATAAGGCCAGAGTCAAAATAGGCTAAAACAGGCTTCCGTCCGGGGGGTCTCCAAATGGTGCGGAGAATAATCCACGGGGTCCAAGGCAAGCTGACAGCTTGTCGGATTATCCGCTTCTGGTTCCAAGTGCGCGTTATCCAGCTTTACAGACATCCGTTGGCACAGGACGGCAAAGTGAGAGCGGAGCGCCCCAATGGCGGCCATTACGGACCTCAGTGTTGGTGTACCGTCAGTATCCCCCATCTCCTCCGGCATGAGACGGGGCAGGATTCGAATCCCTGAAACACCGTCCAGGAACCAGGCACACACGGGGCTTATGACAACAACGAGCGCCCACACAACAGGCAAGGTCGGTATTTCGCCACTCGCGGGGGCCAGTCCCACAACCCGGGCTCCCCAAGGGGTCACCGGACATAAGACCCCCGACCGTGGTCACCGATATCACATGCGTCACACTGTGCCGTGTCCTTGAATGAAGCCGATTACTCAGTTGCCAACTGGAATTAGAAGGATTGGACCGAGGTCGGAAGACCGGAAGCAACCCTGGTCCCACAGCCGATGTTGATCACATCCAACCCGGATGGGTCAGAAATCGAGGTCCCGGGGTAAGCTCTGGAATAGGCCGAGAAGTAACTTCGACGTAACTTTGTCACCCGGTAAGTTGGAGGGTCCGGGTTTGCACCGCCGGAGTCAGGAGCACTTCATACGTGTGGGAGTCCGGCGTGCCTGAAGGATAAAGAGCAGGATATACGAGCTGCCGGCGGAGGTCGGCGGAGCCGGGAGCTTATGCAGCCATCTTGGATCGTAGCGTAGCTCCTCCTCCTAATTTTCAATTTTTAATATATATTTACGGTTACATTTATGTCTGCCTGTAGTACTCTATTGTATCTGAATATTGCCTTTGATTAATGCAATGTATTTTTACCAGCTTTCTTCTGGATCCCATTTGGGGCCCTTGAGATTGTCCCAGGAGGGCCACCAGGGGCTTAATGATCCTTAGCACACGTTTTGTATTGTAGTTTCAGCAATATACATGTGTTTCCACCATACAACAGTCATACATTCATAAGAAATGTCAGTTCTTTATTTGTTGAGGTGATAATTCCAACCCTCAAAGGAGTTCCGTTTGGGGACTTTGTTCGTAGTTAGCAAATTCATCGAAGTTGTAACCGGAGTGTCAGTTATCAATTAGGCAGCTTTTCGCTGCAGCTCTCGAGTTTAAAGTTCCATCCCCTCTGCCGTTTCTATGGTGCAGTCCACCATAGAAACGGCAGAGGGGACGGAACTTTAAACTCAAGAGCTACAGCGAAAAGCTGCCTAATTGATAACCGACACTCCGGTTACAACTTCGATGAATTTCGGAGAATAGCCTTGAGAAAGTCGTGGGTTACATTCCCTTAACGACGAAACACGTGTCGGCTGTGACGTCTCCAAAAATAAAACAACACCAACGACAACCCTGAATAAAAAGGAACTGAAATTTCTTATGAATGTATGACTGTTGAATGGTGGAAACACATGTATATTGCTGAAACTACAATACAAAACGTGTGCTAAGGAGCATTAAGCATTTTGTGGCTCTTGTCGTACTAGAAGAGGGAAAGTGGTTTTCTTCTCCTTGTAGCACCGTATTTATTTCATGACTACAGTGACCTAGAATTAGGAAAGGTGAACATTCCCTTGTGGCGCCAGAACCTGGTCAAGTGCCACTAGCCGAGCTCCAGAGGGCCACCAGGGGCCCCATTAAGATGGTGGGCGACTTTGTCCGCCCACCATCCTCACGGTGAAAGGGACCACCCGCCATAAGGGTGGGGGTCCCGTGGGGGCAATTAGGAAGCGCCCGGCACAGTGGCAGGCGCATCCCATATTTTTAACTTTGCGGCGGCCGGTGCTAAAAGCACCGCCTGCCGCAATGCTAAAAATACATGTTGTGCATTTCAAAGCACAACGTGACAGACACCTGCACCCCCCACGCCCCCTGGAGTCCATGGGGGCCCGCAGCAGGCCCACAAAGCAGACTCTGCATGCCTTTCTGTGGTGGCAATGCAGCCACGGAAAGGCCTTCACATTAGCACATTCTAATATGGCTGGCGGTGTCTGAAAGACACTGCCACCATATAGAACCCTTTTCCGCCCGGTCGACATGTTGACCGGGCGGAAAAGCGGCGGACAGTCTTTCCGGCCGCCCGAACCCCCAGCCAATTATAATATGTTGGGGATCATTCCAGCACGGATGATGGGCGGATCGCCCCCGCCAGGCTAGCGGTGGCTACCGTCGGCCTGGTGAGGGCGATCCGCTCGCCATTCTAATGGGGCCCCAGGTATTTATTAACTGAGTTTTTTTGCCAGCCTCCCCTTTGCTCCCATTGCAGTCCTGTGGGCTGTAAAGGGACAGCAGGTATTTATTAATTATTTTAACCAAGTTTTGACAGACTTCCCTTGCATCTCATTTGGGTCTTGTATTCTTCCTTGTGCTCTCTTGATTCTTATTTGTATTGCCTGCAGGTGCACAAGAAAGAGAGAATTCTGTAAATTAACAGACATTTGAGTCAAAAGACCTCTCTGCTAAGTGCTACTGCTCATGCTGGTGACTAACCAGATTTACAGAAGATGACCCAAAAGAAATAGGCTCTTTCCAAGAAAGCTACCAGCGAAGAGATGGCTTTGACCACCTGAGACATCAAGCCTTCATCCTTTTTCCACTAAAATGTACAATGTGGCAAATTTGATGCATCCTCTTCTGGGCAGAAGGAGGATCATCCCTAGATCAACAATGGTACCACCACTACCAAACCCATTGCAGATGTATGTCAGCACTGTAGTGGCTGTTGTCATGACTGAAATAAGTGAATCAAAATTTTAAACTTCCCAGAAACCTGAAGTTTCCAATTAAAAGAACAACCTCTGCTCCATCTACTACAATTCTCCAGTCAGATGGTTGTGACAAGGAGTGGTTCCCCAATTCCAGTCACAGAGATGCACTAATGATTGGTGCTTGGGACCCCATCCCTGGGCCACTGATGTTAGGAGGGGCAAGAAAGGTAGACAAACCAAGCACTCACGGAGCAGGCAGAGAGAATGGAGATGCTGGCTCCATTGCCAGCAAACAGCAGTGCCAGCCAGATGGGGAGCCGGCTTTGACACAGGAGTGACCTCCACAAAGTGCAGCAATGTATACTAAGGCCTCTGGGTGCCCCATGGGGGACCGGGGCACTCTCAATTTAAAATAGAAGATAATGGGACACATGTGCGAAAATGCAATTTAGCATTTCCTAAACAGTGACTCCTTCAAAAGCTTCATTTAGGAAATGCAAAATTATATATATGAAATATACGATTTCCTATTGGTAATTCCTATAGAGCAGGAATCGCTATTAGGAAATTGCAAATAGGAAACCCCATGCCATTCATTCGAATGGGCCAGTTTCGCATTTCCAAAATAGTGATTTCCTATTAAGAAATCACTATTTTGGAAATGCTAAACCAACATTGACTATGGGCATAAGGCCCTACATGATGCACCCCAAAAAAAGTGGTGCACATGTAAAGCATTTTTATGCCCTATGGGAATGTGTGCACTCTATTGCACTTCAATAAAATCATCTTTCTGTGTTTTTTCAAAATTGCACATGGTTGACATCAACTTGGAAGTCTATGGTAATTGAATTTCCTAAATGCCCAATCCGCATTTAGGGAATTCTATGTATATGTGCATAGGAATCGCAAATAGGTAATTCCTATTTGCACTTTCCAATTTAGGAGGTCATAAATTGCAACTATCATTCGGTGAAAATCGCAATTTGTGACCACTTAGAGGGCTTTGCACATATGAAAATCCCATTTACCATTTCTTTACGGCCCAAAATAGTGATTCCGTCCGTTAAGAAACTCTCCTAGATCATTGAGCTTGTGTCCCCAGGAGAGTTTTTCATTATTTTCAAAGCACTCCAGAGCTGGAACTTTTGCTCTTGAGCTCAGGAATGCAGGAATCTCTTATGGTTTGATTCTATGGCTGCTTTTTGGTTGCCTAACCATGCAAATGATAAACTCTGACACATATTTTGTATTATTGTGAGTATTACTGCTTTATTGAAAGTTTTTTATTAGCTTTTTAGTGCACTTATGTGTAATGATTGCAGTTAAATGTGATTATGTATCCCACTGACTTTAAAAATAAATCCTAGCTTGTGGTTATTGGTTCATATATTGGTTTAACCGGGAGGCTTGGTTTATATATTGATGCAGTGACCCCTCGGCAATGCTGGTAGGCCTGCCTATTTAAAATGAACAACCCCTACATTGTGAAGTTGAATATAATATAGGTTGTAGGGCCTTGTGCTTACAGCGATTGTTAGACCTGTCCTCCTTAGGGTAGTCTTCCCTCAATTTTTTGCCTGCTTACTTCCACTATTTGCTGCATCTTTTTAATGGCCTTAGGAGTCTGGACACTTTACCACTGCTAACCAGTGCTAAAGTGCATGTGCTTCTTACCTAAATATGATGACATTGGTGTAAACCCAATTGGCATACTAAGTGTACCTGTATGTCCTTTGCAAAGTGGTATACCTTATACCCAAGGACTGTAATCTAAAGGCTACTAGTGGCCCTGCAGCAGTGCTTGTGTCACCCACACAAGTAGCCTTTCAAACTTGTCTCAGGCCTGCCAATGCAGGGCCTGTGTGTGTAGTTTACTGCCACTTTGACGTGGCATTTAACACCACTTTTATTACACTTAAGTCTACCCTAAGGTAAACCTTAGGTAGCCAAAAGGGCTGGGTGCTGTGTAATTAAAAGGTAGGACAAGTATGTTTAAGTTTTATATCTAAATGTGTTTTTCAGTACTGTGATACCTACTCCTCTCATAGGCTAGAACTGGGAATACCTTGAACACTTTCAATATGCACTTCCTGATAAGGAGGGAGTAGCTAAATCATGTTCCATGTCTTCTGATTGGTAACAATAAATCCTCTTAAGTGGTAAAGATGGATTTAACATTTCTATTTTAGAAATGCCACATTTAAAAAGTGGGCATTTCTCTGCTCTTATTGCTCTGTTTGCCTTGCAGCCTGTCACCAATACACATCTGGGCTGGGTGACAGCCCTACTTTGTGCATTCCCTCTAGACAGCCACAAACGCAGGAAGGGTGGGTGTGACAGAGAACTCATCTGCATTCATCTGCATTCTGATAGCTTTCCTGGGCAGGACGGGGGAGTGGGAACTGACGCTTACATCGGAATAGAAAATGTCCTGTGTCCCAAAAAAAGGGCTATTTAACCCCCACAGACAGGGATGGGATGAAAGAGGACCTGTGCACTTCAAAGAACTGCTTTGAAGTAACCCTTGCTTCAAAGGCACATTTGTGAGTAAGTACTGAGGCTTTGACCCTACAAAGACAGTTCACTACTGGACCTGTAGCAAACTCTGTCAGGAATTACCTTTGCAGTGGTCTGCAGGAAACCTCCAGCACAAGATGGTCTATCATATTTAAAGTGGGGGCTCCAGGGGCATTTGTTTCTGCCAAAGACCAACATGCATCATGTAGCAGTACCTCTTGGAAAGCACCAGCAGTGTCCCAGAAGTGCAGGAAAATCAAGAAATTCCAACCTGTCCACCACGCCAACAATATCCTGGCCTGCAATGAATAGTTCCCTCGAAGTGATGTGGCCATCTTGGTGGAATAATTTTTGACAAAAACTCCATATGCCGTATGGGGCAGGAAGGAGACCCAAAACAATGCTGACATGCTGCCATAGTTGCAGAGGTGGGCTTTACTGCCCCAGGACTCTAGATGAGCCCGCTTTAACTATATAGCTGATATATTTTGAAAAGTGTGCTGTCTAATGGACCGGTACCATCATATTTTCACACATTTTTGATAGTAGGTAATCATACCTCACAAGCCTCTTCTTCTGCACCATGCTTGAAAATGGTTGACCTGCTTATTTTCTTTGTGACTGTGGTGCTGTTTCAGTAACTACATTTGTTTTGAATTGTTCAAGTTTATTCACGCCAATCAATGTAAAGGCTCCGAGGACAGTTCATGACTGCATCCTTTTGGGCTAATTGGCTCTTTTTGTCGTGTGTTTAGGGTGGTGGCTGGCTATCATCTCTTCATAAAAGGAATAGTGATACTTTTGTCAGAAACGTTGTGTTTTCTTCATGGTCACCTGTGAAAAGCTATGCTCTCATGGTCAAACGTATTAAGTCTACGCCTGCTTTATGACATGCGTATATTTTACTTTGCTGTTCTTCAGCTGCAGGAGTGTGAATGTAGCGGCATATCAGAAAAATAAGCAGATACCGTTTCTACGTCGCTACTAGCTTCTGACACGTTTGTTATTTCCAGATGTATGTTATTTGGAGTTACAGGCTGGAGAGCGCACCTATATACAGCGCATACCACAACAGCTCGTATTTCTGCTTTATCTCATGCAGTCGATGTTTATATCTAATCGATGAAGAAGTGAAAACAGTTTTCGCGTGGTGACAAATGAACGCGCCTGCTGTCGGACACAGGGAACAAGTGTGGGTTTTCCCACGAGCTGCTCGCGCTAGCGGCTGCCTCCTTCAGCGGCTGGACAGCTCCGAGCCATGTGCGACTTTGGACAGCCTTGGAGACCCCCTTCGTCTCCTCCGTTCTCCTGCGCAGCCCTCGAGTCCGACTCCCTGTTCAAGACCGACACTGAGCCAGCTCTTTCCTACTGTCTCACCTTCTCTCCGTCAGAAGTAGGGTGTGCTACAGCTACGCCACCCCCTGCCTTCTATATTAATTCTGAAGGTCGTGTGTGTAGATACGAACCACAGCAAAGAGCGCCGAGTCGACCTCCTGCACGGCGGAGGCTGGAAGACGGGGGCGGTGGTAACAGGACTCCTACACGGAGGCGTTTCCTCGCCGATTACGCAAGAGTCTCACCTCCTCTGCTCTAAAGGCCCCCGCGAACAGCTGCATTTCTAGTCGGGCTGCTCATCTGCATTTAGTTCCAACATTACTCGCCCATAAAGTGAGAAAGGCTTACAAATGCAGCCTACCTACCACTCAACTCCCTTCAAAAGTCGTCTTTTTCTCGCACCTGTTTGGTTTCTGCGAAGCATACGTTGAGGTGGCGCCGCGATCCTGGATCCTGGTGTGAAAGGCAGCGCTTTTCCCAACACTCGACATAAAATCGGCTCATTCATAGAGAAAAAGATGCCTCGCAACACAATTACACGATACAAAACAAAAGCTCAGAGGCAATTTTGTGTAGCATACTCAATAAAAGCGCTTTAAAACTCACATGTGGAATCGAAGCTCTATATATACAATATGACGACATAGCGTAGTAAATATGATTGAAACATTTCACCAGAAGGATTTTTTTTACATTTCGAATATGAGGACAGATAAAAAATACCAACAACCACCAGGAAGCATAAGAAAGTATTATCCCATCTTGCATAAGAAATTTCATCCCTCGCTTCTGTTTATAATTTTTATGTAGAAATGTCCCTTATGTTGCTACGGGCTTTATCCGTTTCGCCGTTTCAGGAAACATTGCTGTATTCCTTAGGTGCCTACAGGCGCGCAACACCCATTGGGCTCACCGGGCTTCAAAAATGTGTGCTTTAATTGTTGTCCAGTTTCAAATGAAGAATTCACCACCTTTTTTTCTCAGCTTGACCTGAGCATTAACCGATCCTGATTATTTGCCATTTTAGCTCCGCCCCATTGATTTACATTAGCCACGCCCCTTCATCTGCCATGTTAGCCCCCCCCTGAAATTAAGACCTATTTGCGCCCCTGGGTGCCTATGAGTGACATACATCTTACTCGGGCCTCTAGTTTCCATGTAGGGAGTACACACAATAGCAACATGTTTTTGGTTCAAATCCACATTCAGACTCAGCATAAAGCAGGAGTAAACCGAGCAACAAAAAAAAAAGCTGCCTACCCCAGCGCAGGCACCCTTGTGCCATGTTGCAAGGGTGCCTGCGCTGCATGGGCGATTGTTTATGTGTAAGAAGGGACACCTTCTGCACATAAACAATCAATAATGGCAATTTGCTTCTATATGTGTGCTGAAGGATACAGCACACAAGGAAAGAGCAAAAAACGAGCAGAAATTAATAATTTCTCCTTGTATCGCCATTCTAAGATCAGATATTACCTGGCATTAGTTTTGGAGCTGTCCCAGCCTTGTAAATATGGGGCAGCGTCATAAAGTATTGAGTTTTGCGGTGGAACGTCCACAACAATTCCCATTATGACCCCCCCCCCCCCCCCCCGCCTTGTCGCAACAGACTGAAGCAGTAAGGGGCATATTTACAAGGTGGCGTTAAGCCACATTATGTGGCTTAGCTCAACCTTGTAAATATGGAGAATGGCGCAACGCCATCGGAGCGTCAAACAACATAATGCTCAGGTGGCATTAGGGGCTTGTAAATATGCCCCTTTGTCTCGAATCTGGGAAATTAAACCTAACATTTATGGTTCATAATAGTCTAGAACAAAAAAAGGGCATTCAAAGTTATATGCAGAGTTCACAAGGCCTGTTTGTAGAAAAAGTCTCAGGATTTTTTCCAAATTCTAGTTCCTCGTGCCGTAAAATATATCTATTCATAATAGTGTTAGGATATCAAGGCAGCACACATATCAGTGGCAATTGAATAGATTCTATTAGTAGTGTTAATCACAGTAAAAGATAAACACTGCCACCATCCTTTTGTACTGAAAGGGTAAATTACTCTTTCGCAGTCATTTTTTTCAGTACCATGGAACAGAACACAAGGATGTGCTCTTTTATTATATAACAACTACATCAGTGGGTTGGTGGTGCAAATTGAGACGGTCTCTGTGGGGCAGAATTACAAGCCTCACACAACACTTTTGCATCGCTATTGCGTCACTTTTGTGACACATCAGTGATGTAAACAATGCAGCAAATTTACAACGTTATGCATCTAGGGAGATTTGTCACGTTGTAAAGCCCTGCCTCACATTATACCTGCGTTATGTATAATGTATGGTGGGTGGGTGTTCGCGCGCAGGAAATCCTCGTAGAAGTCACACTGTGAAATCTACGCTTGCAAACTAATCAATTTAAGGGAACGGTTGAGTTAGCCATGCTAGATCATAACCTATGGGGGAAGATTTACAAGCCCCTTGCGCTGCCAATACGTCACTTTTTGTGATGTACTGACAGCGCATTTTCTTGCCCCATATTTACAAGGACAGGAACAGCCACTCTGAATGGCTTGTCCTGTCCTTGTAAATATGGCCCCTTTACACGCAGCACTTTACGTGAAAGGGGCGTTCCATGGGTGTTGCTGTGTGTGTTCCCACGCAACACCCATGGAACCTGACACATTTCCAGATTTACGAGGAATTGTAAATCTTGAAATGTGTGTGAATGCTATGCCTCCCAAGGGGAGACGTAGGAAGGTGCAACAAGGAGAAATGTATTTAATTCTAACCTTTTTCGTTTCCTGTTTCTAAGCGTGCTACATTCTGCAGCACGCAAAGAAAGAGGAAATCACCTCTAATGATTGTTTTTGATCAGGAAGTGTTCCCTTCCTGCACATAAACAATACTTGAAACAATGCTGTTTTTCAACTTCTATGTTTGCCAATGCAGCACACATAGAAGTTGAAAAATAGCATTTCAGATTGTTTTTGTGCAGATAGGGAACCCTTCATGAAAAAAAACGATCTCCCCACAACGCAGGGATCCTTGCACCATGGTGGTTTATTGTAAATCTGCCCCTCGATGTTTAGGAGGATCGTTTATTCACTGTTTGAATTGCAAAATAATACTCATTGGAAGAGCAGATACGCTGAAAACAATTTTGGCCCTGAACAATATTGTTTTGGACATAGTCTGCACTTATTTTAGTTGAGCATGAGGTCTTCGATGAAAGGGTCATCGGTCATGGCAGACTCAAACTAATAAAAATGTGCCCCTGATGTCCTGTAGGAATTGAGGTAGGTCTTCTAGTTTAGTGAAAGATCAGGATATTTATTGAAAATTGGAACCCTGTGGTAGAAATTGGGCTCATTAATTTTGGAAAGCAGAATCCTTACTGATTTAGCAAACAAAGACAGGCCAAACATATTTCTTGGATAATTTCTGTTCAAGTCCTCATCGCTATGGCAAAAGCTGCAGGCAATTCCCAGAGGCATGCTTGTGAAGTTCAAGCAATACCAACAATTTTAAAGCCAAGGAAAAAACGCAATACATTTCCAAAATCAATTTTGAATAATAGAGAAAACTTTGTTTATGTAAAGACTCTAAAACGAATAAAATCTGATTAGTGGAACTAGTAATAAGAATTTCTAAAACTGTAAAGCAAAGAGAACTTACAAAAACTAACTTTTCATTGAAAAATATTACTTTATGAAAAATCGGGACCAGGAACATTATAAGGCTGACCATATTGGAAATGCGGTTGGATAGAGTAAGCATGTCGCTCTAATAACAGTTATTTCCATCAGAATTAGTCTCTATTATGCAAGTCAAAGTCTTATAGCTGCCCCAGGTCCAAGACTGAAGCTGGTGAGGGTTCACCAAAGTCAAATACGTCATCATTGAACTCCAGGAATAATGCACTGATTTTGCCATCCAAAGCTTTGAGTGACATAAAGTTGGATTTCAGCTAAGAAATATTTGCCAATTTGCCATGGTCCAAGATTTTACCATCAGGCTCTTTTGTTCACTCTTTTGGCTCTCCAAATGCCCCATCAGTGAAAAGCGTGTAGATGTAGCTGATCAGAACTCGTCAGTGCTAAGCACATTTCCTGCAATGTCCTGGTGACCCATTTTTCAGAATAGCAAAAAATCCAAACGAGACAACCCTGTTTTTCTTGTCCGCTTTGAGCACCAGCTCCCCCGGAAAGCCTCAGCACCTTTCTCAGTCCTAAGGATGTGCAAACAATTACTAAGTCTCAATACGTGTCCCAGTCACTCCTTCAGTCATCCAGTCCTCAGGGTAAGCTTCTAGTCATCAAGTTTCTCTCCAGCCAGGGCTACTGCAGGGTCCAGTTCTTTGTGCTCAGGTGGGCCCTCTTGGTGCCAGAAGGCTTTCTGTTTTGTTTGCCCCTGGATCATAAACAGGAGGCTGACTGCCTGACTCTTGGAAAACAGGTCAAGTCCCTGGGTGCCAACAGGAGTCCTTAATAAATCTTTCTTCCAGCAGGGCCTTCTTCTCTGGTGTAGTCTTTTCAAGGCCAGGAATGTTCTGAGAAGGAGGTAGTGAGATTTACATTTTATCCTGTGCACTACACAGTGGTTGGAGAATTATCTCTACCCACATCTGTCTACTTTCTCACCCTGGGCCATTCTCTTTTGCATCACTCCTCTTCTATTTGGCGTGAAAAGTCCCCAAACACCTACTTCCAAATAACGAACCTCTAATTCCAGGGGGATGGGCTTTGGATCTCATTAATCCATTTCCCAAATTTAGGAGAAGTAACCTCCTATCTACCAGGCACCAAATTGGTTCTCCTACCTTTTGGGGGTTGGTTTCATACTTCACCATTCTGTGTGCCTCTGGCTGTTTGTGGATTCAGCATCTGGTGTGTGAGTGACAGGAGCTGAGAAGTAAATTCACTCTAGACAGTCCCTAAGGGGGGGTTATTGTGTGCCCTGCTTTGCCTGGGTGACTCGGCACTGGGCTGAATAGACCTGGTCTGCATTTAGAATGGTGGGAGGAGAGTTACTTACACCTGATTAGGCTGGGTCTCCTCTTGCACAATGATGTCTCCGCCCCCTGTGGTCATGCTGCACCAGTGTATGAAGAACTGGTTTGGACTGGGTTCAGAGACCCTTTCTACAAAGACATCAAAAACATTTTGGGGTATAAGTATTAGACCTAAAACCCCTGAACTTTAGACTACTTTGTGAATCGAGAGGAACCTTTGCCAAGGAGAAGAGCTGGAGAAGCTGGAGTAGGAGTACCGCCCCTTTGCTGTGTGCTGTCTGGGGTTGGCCCGCAGTAGCTGATTCTGCCAAGGAAAGGACAAGGACTTTGCTGTGTGCTGTGTCCCCCTGCTTGAGAGGAGTCTCCAAGGGCCTGTGTGTGCTGGCCTCCTGTTGTGGAAGACTCAGGGACACCAAAGTCTTCCAGGCCATGAACTTTGCTTATTGGGAATGTCCTTGCTTTTTACTTTACTGGAACTCCCAGCCCTTACTGGAAGTTCCATTGTGTTTAACTGAGGGGTTTTTACAAGCTGACAAAGCTCCTGTGTGCTTGACTGAAGGGAGTGCACTGTTCTTCACCTTTTTTTAAGAGTTATTACTAATTGCTCTGTGGTTGCTCCTTTGGAGCGTGTGGTGAGCGCTGTATTCTTCTTTTCTCACCCACCTAAAGTAAAAGCGGATGAGAAGCACTTTTATTAGATCCGAAGCCTGCACATGGAGAGTGCTGGAGTGCTGGAGCTGTGTGGAGGAAAAGGAGGGGAGAGCTTGATGAGGAAGTGCTCTCACCCCCCTCCCACCTGGCGTGTGTGTTTTTCCTGCGCTTGCTTCCTTCCAGTGGGGAGCTCCTCTTGTTTTCGGTTGTGGAGCTCCCCTTTGTTTCACATCCTGTGAAGAGCGATCGTGGCCGCCCCCCAGCTGGACGAGCACCACCGAGCAGCCCAGCTAGAAAAAAAAAGCTGATATCAGTGCAACCCGGCCATTCCATACCAGGCGAGACAAAGAGGCTGCCAGAGATTTGCCGGAGCAATTCCAGCGTTGTACCTGCCTCATTGCCGCAGGAATTCAGAAGTTGCCGGTGACATCAGTGCACCACATTGCTGGATGAGTCCAGCGCGTGCACTTCCTGGAGGAAGCCGCTCACAGGACCATGCTGGAAGGAGACCGCACTTGGGGTAAGCAAGGTGGGATGTGCGGATGCAGGCAGCTGACATTGGAGGTAACCCCACAGATGGAGGTTAGTCTACTTGCCCCCCACTGCTCTAACACGGGCCTTGGGGGCATTTCTGCTTGCCGAAGTGAGCCCCCTTGGATGACAGCTGCACTCGCTTACTCAACCCTATGCGGGAGGCCGAACGAGGTCTCCCGCCGTCTCTGCCAATGGGGGCATGATTGTTTTTGCCTTTTTTGGGCCTTTTCTCCTGTGGCACAGCTTGAGGGCATTTCATTTGTAAAACAACACCCTTTGCTGGCAGCAGCTGTACCGCTCTTTTGCAGGTGGCTACACTTCAGATAGGTTAGGCATGCGGGGGGCTAAGTAAGGTCTCTCCACCAATGGGGCATCTGTGTTTTGGAGAATTACATCTTTTGCCCCTTAAAGGAGTGCAGGTGGTCCTGCACTCTCCATTCCCTGATGCAACTGAGCAACAGTCTATATTGTACCTGCAGTGACAAGATATCGAGTGTCACCATCAGGAACAGATCATTTTGCATAGTAATGTTGTTTTGATCATGTAGGTGTTTTATATGCCTATTTATAACATGGGCTACATATATGTCTTTAGTGTATTGCCCTGCCTGTTGTGTTATGGCAAGTGCATAGTGGCCCAGTGATACATGTACCTGTGGTCTTGTGTGTTATTATATGTCTTCATTGTGACAAGCGCCTAGTGGCGCAATAATTTGTGATATGAAGTTTATGTGCAGCTATAGGGCACGCCTAGTGGCACAGCGATTTAGATTATGTGGTCTAGATGTGTTTCACATGATACTCAGTGATTTATGTCTAATGTGCTTTGTGTATGTGTAAATGATACAAAGGCTATTTTTATATAACCATGTGTGCAATCTCTTTTACGGTGTGCCTAGTATGTCACTGGTGTGTGTGTGTGTTGCGCAAACGCTTTACACATTCCCTCTGGGATAGGCCTGATTGCTCTGCCATGCTACCAAGGGGGGTAAGCAGGGGTTATCTTCAACATGTGACTCCCTTGCCCTGGGTTGAATGGTGGGTTCTGACTGGCTTAGGTGCATACCACAGCCAATTGGAAACCCCATTTCTAACACTGTTTTTCTTCTTTTGTCTGATTGACTCAATGGTTTTCCTAAGGGTGTTCATTTTCTCTTGCAGAGATGGATGTGTCAAGTGCTCTAGTGTTTATTTTCTAAAGCATCACAAGAAGGAGAACAGTTTTTTGGAAGCTTCTGGAATTGGTTGCACAGGAAGGAGTGGATCTTACTTCGTCTCTCTCTTTGCTGCATTTATGATATGCATTCTGATAACTTGGCACAATTGAAGTAATTGAGAGATTGTTGGACAAATTTACAATGAAGTGGTGTAGAGAGGCGTTAGCCTTTTTGGCTTAACGCCTCTCTCCACCACTTCTGAAACGCATGGTTGAACCATATTTACAAGAATATGGTGCAACCTTGTGTTTCCCCCTTCGATGGCGCTAAGTTTAGCAACTTAGCGCCAACGCAGGCACCCTTGCACCATAGTGCAAGGGTGTCTGCGTGCAGCGGAGGATTCTTTATGTGTAGGAAGGTGTCCCTTTCTGCACATAAACAATCATAAAATGCCAATCTGTCACTTTAATGTGTGCTGCTTCATGCAACACACATGAAAGTGACAAAATGGCATTGTTTTTAACGATTGTTTATGTACAGGGAGGGACACCTTCCTGTACATAAACAAACCATGGCAATTTGCTATTTCCATGTGTGCTGCACAAGGCAGCACACACAGAAAAAGCAAAAAGGTATGTTTTTAAATTCTGAGTTCAGAGAGCCTAAACTCCAAGTCTATAGCTGGACCTAATCGAAAGTTTTACTTGTAAAATGCTACAAGGCAGCTCCAATTATAGCCTATGGGAGATGTATTCCTTGCAATAGTAAAATAAGAAACACACAGTATTTCACCATCAGCCATGTAAAACACGCCAGTATATGTCCTACCTTTAACATACATTGCACCCTGCCCTTAAGGGTACCTTGGGTCTACCTTAGGGTAACATACATATAAGAAAAGTGAAGGTTAGGGACTGGCATGTGGGTGCACTTGCCAGGTTGACATGGCAGTTAAAAACTGCACGTGCAGACACTGCAGTGGTAGATCTGAGACACATTTGACATTGCACTCTGCCCATAAGGGTACCTTGGGTCTACCTTAGGGGTGACTTACATATAAGAAAAGGGAAGGTTAGGGACTGGCAAGTGGGTGCACTTGCCAGGTTGACGTGGCAGTTAAAAACTGCATGTGCAGACACTGCAGTGGTAGATCTGAGACACATTTGAACGTCTACTGGTGTGGGGGCACAATTGGTGTTGCGGGCCCACTAGTAGCATTTGATTTACAGGCCCTGGGCACATACAGTGCAATTAGGGACTTACCAGTAAATCACATATGCCAATCATGGATAACCTATCAGAATTACAATTTACATAGGGAACACTAGCACTTTGGCACTGATCAGCAGTGGCAAAATGCCTAGAGTACCTAAATCAGCAAAACCGAAATCCAGCGTACAGTCAAAAATGCAGGTGGTAGAGGCAAAAAGTTAGGAGTGCCAGGTCTAACAGCCAATTGAAAAAAATATTGACCCAACTAAAACCCTTTTGGATGTATAAACATGATTTTGCATCTTCCTTAATTCTCAGTAGACAAAGCATTTCCTGTCTGTGACACTTACTCTCAGATGAACTCAAAGGAAAGAGATGCTGTAAATACACTGCATGTATCTGTTACACCAGGTAGTACTAAGTATCAATTTTCCTAAACTGTCTTCTCACATGATTCCAACATGCAGCAATTGGGAAGGCAGTAACGTTCATGGTCACAGACAGCAAGTGCATGAGTGGTCTTTGATCAGGGGTGTACAACATAAGATCAGGTGGTGTGATCTATGCTAGTTTTTTTTCAGGCAAATTACTTTCACTAAATTAGTTCATTCAAATCTATGAGAATTAATGGGAACGGATTAATTCCTCTACGACCTAACTAGATACCTGTGTCCTAGGCTTATCTCAGGTTGTATATGTCTCAATGGCACATGACAATAAATTCATCAATGCCCACAGCCAGTAAGTGTACATTAATATTCACTCACATGAACTAGCATTAACCGTCCTATTAAGTAATGGTATTTGATGGCCCACTCAATAACCCAATGTAATGTCTCAGCACAGTAACTAAAATGAATACCTCACCTTTTAAAGGCCTCGCGATGTACCTAGCATTACCACAGTACCACAGTGTAGCAAGCTGTAATTGCCTCACACAGTAAGCAGCATTAATAATCTCACTCAGTAAAGAGAATTGTCCATGTCAATGCCCCCACACAGTACATATGTTTAATGGCTCCCCACAGTAACATGAACTATTGATCTCACATAGTAATGAGCATGCGCTTCCAAGCTTTCACGGCTCCACGAAATACACCCGCACAGCAAGGTGCGTTCACACGTCTCGGGTCTGTTCAGGGCCCCCATCTCAGAAGTCACTATTGAAGGGCCCTGTGGGCCCTGGGTGCCACGAGATGCTAACGGTGGTCTTGGCATGAAACGGTGTGTGGCTGGTTGCACCGCTTACGGTGGTTCTGTGCCGGGTGAGAGGACAGGGTGAGCGCCGGTGAGTACAAACACGGCAGGGAGGGGTCTCCCAGCACCGAAGGGAGGCGCCAGTGCCGGTGCGGGGTCCTTTCTTTCCTCGCGGTGCTCCCGGCTGAGCTGGTACCAATACATGGCAACACGGCTCTGTCCTCACTGACATCCGCCCGACACCGCCATTTCCTTGGCCTTGTCACTTTAGGGAGCCGCCTGCACTCTGTGCGTTCTTAAGGTCACCGTAAACAGCCTCGCAGTCGTGTTGTGTATAATGGCGCGTAGAATGGGTCTGAGCCGGTGCCCACAGGGTCTCGGTGACGTTTCACCCGGTGGAGGCCCAGGCGGTGGACCGTTGTTGCACGAGTTGCTGTTTGCTCGGTGGAGAGCAGTGAGCTGTGATTAATGGCGGGAGGGAGCAACTCCGAAGTCACTTGAAGAGAACTATTTCTGAGAGGGGGAGAAAGGTTGTTGAGACGGTAATGCTAAAAGAGCCAACGGAAGTTAATCGGTATCATGTATATGGTTGTCTGATGCACTATAACTATATTAATCTATCTCTCTGACTGTTTCTCTATATTCTCGTTTCCAACCTCTCAACAATGTAAGTGTCCCATTTCCTTTTCTAGTTGTCTGTACAGTGCCTTGATGCCCCGAGGGCTAGGTCGGCGCTTTATAACTGCCACAAATAAATAACAAATACATATATCACTGGCAAATTAGAAGGTCCTGTTGTTAAAATTGATAGCTTGAATCCTTGCTACGGCGGTAATGCCATTAAAGCGATGTAAATCATTTTTGGAAGACGAACAGCCGTGCAGGTGTTACTTTTCTTGCAATGGCGGCCAGGAAATGTCTTCTCGAGTTGTCATGCTTTCAGCCACAGGCATTTGTGGTGCAGCCTCCAGATACGTATTGTGGATACCGAGGCACGTACGGTAGCAGGCAGGCTCAGTGAGTTGAACACTCGTCGATGACACGTGAGGGGGCGTGCAACTCGAGAGTTTGAATCCCTGCCAGCCGATGTGGGCTGCTGTCCTTCCGAGGTCAGTGAGTCGGTGGGATTACATTTGACGCTGACAAGACGTGTTTCTTGCAGTGCTTAAAAACAGCAGTAGTGAGCTATAGAGAACAACCTACAACGAGTACTATCACCTGTTGCAACACACACATGCAATTGGTGCAGTGCCATCTCCTATAGCCCCCAAATGCAGGAAGGACGTTTGTGCGCGTGATTCGAACCCCTAACGAGGCAGTGCACCTGCTTCACGTGATCCATGGACAGTTGCGCACCTGTCAAACCTCTTCAAGGGATCCAGTGATCCCACCGTGGCTCACCTGCTTCAAGTGATCCAGGACAGTTACTCACCTGTCCTGTGCTACCTCGACAATGTACTGGCGAAGCGTGTTTCCCCCACACCAGCTCCCAACTGTAACGGGGGCGGAAGGACCACCACTTTCGGCTGTAATACAGAGCGGGTGACAGGATACACTAGCATTAAAAAACAGTTGTGTGGCAGGAACGCGCGTGCCTCAGCTTCAAGGTGCCCTGATTCGAATGTCCAAAGGCACTGCACACACGCGTGTACCTGCCCAAACTCCTCGAGTCCAGTCCTGCCCCGCTTCCACTGCCCCTGAAAGCAGCAGCCTGTTCGTGTCCGTCCTCAGCCTGCATCCCGCGCCGGCGCCGCGGGCGCTTAACGCATCTCAGGGTGGACTGTCCGGAGAGGCACAGATGCGAGGGATGAGATCAGCGGCAAGCAACCCACAGGGCTGGGCAGACTCCCATTATGCAAATCCCCGGGACCACAGGCATCCCTACATGACAGCGGATCCCCCCGCTGCGAGGTGACTTTCACTTATTTATTTCTTTCCTGCCACGGGCTTCCTTCTTCCCCTTTAATTCCCCTTCCCCTTCTCCGTGCTAGAGGAGAGAGGGAGAAAAAATGTGCCCCCTCTCTTCCATCAGCAGCAGCCGCCGCCACCACCACTGCTCCTTTTGATGTTGTGCTGAGGCGTGCGCATGCGCCTCACATTAGAATTACTGCACTGGCCAGAATAAGTTGGATCTCTTCTTCTCTTCGCCGAAAGCCTTAAATCATATCAAAAGCTCTAGGCATGTGGAGAGTCAGGAAAAAGGGCTACGCCGGCGTGTGGTCCTTCCTTCCCCTGTTCCTGGCAGTGGTGTGTGCTCAGAGGTAAGTGGATGAGGCTGAGGGGGGGCGAGGGAGGGGAGCGGGAGGGGGGGGGGGGGGTCTGATCATTGTATCACTTTGCATTGTAGCAGGATGCCACTGCTCCAGGAATGTGCAGGCAGCAGGTCTCCTTGAGAAGGGGCCAGCATGGGGAATAATGTCCTTTTCCTGCTTGTGTTCCTCAGCGTCAACGAGCCCAGCAATATGTCCCTGGTGAAGGAGACGGTGGACCGGCTGCTGAAGGGATATGACATCCGCCTCAGGCCGGATTTCGGAGGTAATCTTGGCGGGATGGGAACCGCTGCGGGCAGGGTTGCTATAGTTGTTTAAGGTGCGTGTGAGATTTTGGAAGGAGGTGGCTTGCTCCTGGGTGCCCTTTTCCCCCTTTCCATCCGGAGGGGGGTTCGGAGTTAAGCTTGGCTTAATGTGCAGGCTGTTCTAGCGGCACTTAAAGCGATTGCATGTTGATCTGGTCGTGAGGAGGCTGATTTATGCATTTCAGATCGGATTCCCATTTGTTTGCTGTTATTGTTTGGCGATTGGCTGCATTATTCAACCTAGCCTGTGATGGGTCTGCAGCAAGCTCCTTAGTTTGTCGCCGATCGGTGTGCATAATCCCCGCGGCTCGCCTCCCGCAGGGTCGCCACAGATCCTGTGTACCTGCTGGTCCACGGCTCCACAAATGGCCCCTTTAACCCCCTGCGGGCTGCCACTTTCCCAGAGTTGGGGTGAGAATTGCGCGCACGGTTTAAGCTACGATTTCCCCCATACCCTCCACCACCAAATATGCCCTTGGTCTATTAAATATCACACTTACCACGCACCGTGATGAGAAACGACCCCTCCCTCGCGCCCCCACCCCCTGGCTCTCCACCCTTCATAAAATCGCAGGCACGAGGCTTGCTTAAAGTGATGGGAACATCTGGAGCGTAGGGCCAATAGAGTTAAAGCCTGTTTAAGTCGAAGGCGTCCTCCGAAAACTGCAAAACTAACCACCCCCCCCCCAACAGCTGCACGCGCAAACTATGCCCACTCGATGCATAACATCGTTTTGACACGTGTGTGCATGTGCGCGTGCCAGCCTGCCTGCGTTTGTTGTATTTGTGTGTGTGTTGGGGGATGGGGGCGTTTGTGTGTTGGGGAGCTGAGGTGGGGGTGTAAGGTGTGTATTTCGCATATACCTGTCATCCATCACAATCAGTTCATCCGCCTCCAGGTTGACAGTAGTTCAAGTGATATGCGCTGTGTGTGAGCACATTTGGAAGGCACGGCCATTAAGGGGCGAGTGTCTAGCGTTCATCGTTCTGCTGTGAAAGGGTTAAAAGTTCTTGGAGATTACAGTGCGGACCCTCTTGTCGGTTTGCAGGTCCCCCTGTGGCCGTTGGTATGAACATAGATATTGCCAGCATAGACATGGTCTCGGAAGTTAACATGGTGAGTATTCAATTTTCTTTTTACAAATAAATATGCAAGTAAACAAAGGTGGTGATTAAAACTGTTTTGACTCTTTATGAAAACATCATTTTGATTCTGACGGGAGTGAAGGAGAAAGTGGCCACTGTGTGCCAGTGTGCACTCAGCCTTGATGTCCAGTTGTGATGGTTTAATAACAAAATGTAGACACACTACTGCCACGCTGTATATTTGACTGACACCTTATGAATCAGGCACACTGGTGGGCATAGTTAAGAAAGGAAACAAAGCACGACATCCAATGAACTCGAGTGAGACATAGAGTTGGCTCAAAAAATGCATAACTTGGATCTCAGCGAATAGTCAAGCAAACAGAAACCGGCAGGATTCCTCCCATTTTGCACGCTGATTGAGCAGCTGTCAGTGGGATGTGAGTCAGAACTCCGGCGTGCTCAGA
Source organism: Lissotriton vulgaris (assembly GCF_964263255.1). Taxonomy (NCBI): domain Eukaryota; kingdom Metazoa; phylum Chordata; class Amphibia; order Caudata; family Salamandridae; genus Lissotriton; species Lissotriton vulgaris. The sequence goes on along the minus strand of NC_141695.1, from coordinate 954,760,403 downwards.
GCTTGGTCGGTTTATTGGCACTCGGGCGGCTTAGCAGCTCTCGCTCCAGCCCTGTGCAGCGTGAAGCTGGCGCCTCCTTTTATACGCAGGGAAGCAGTGTGAGAAGAACATTCATTCCTTCGGGCAGGAGCGCCCCCTGCCGACGGCTGCTGCGCGCTGCAGCGCACAGAACGCATTACACAGGAAAATGCCCCTGGATTCCCAGATGAGCTGTTCAGTCACCAAGACACTTCGGGGATTGATTTCCGCAGTTTCTGACGACTAGAAAACAGTGACGCTTTTGAAACGGCACCAGGCGTCTGTAAATTACTTTCCGCCAGCCATTTATCAGGCCCTGTTAACGCGCCACATCCTTATTCCCCAACTGGGCAGGCTGAGCAAGCTTCCATGTTGTACGCAGGGACTTGCCACTTGCTATTGTTAGTTGAGAATGATGTACTAAAAAATAACGTACCCCCCAACCGAGACATACGTCGCATACAACTGCAGCGGTGTCACAAAAATACCTACTGCGTTAATTTTAATTTAAATGTTCAACGTGACCTTTAAAATATCACAAAATATATTTGTGTGATTCAAACTTTTTTCCTCCCCGCTACTAAAGTGAGGTTGAAATAGCTGTTTCAATTGGCCCTGGGCCCATCGCCAATAGAATGCACTGCACCACAGGTTGTGTTGTGTATGTGTGAGCTAGTGAGGGCTGGGCAGCGGTGGGACAAGCGGGCCAGGAAATAACGTTTCAAAAAACACACGTGAAGGAATGGCGTTAAAATCGACTCCTGGAATGCGCTTCCAGAGGATTCCTTTCAGTAAAGTGTTGCAATGCAGGAGTCTGGCTCGAGTGTTCTGTTTTTACAAGATCACACATTTTACTTAAGTAATAGAACACACATTGTAGATCAGACTACGGTCCTTCCCAGCTTTAGCGAAACTTCATTAAGAGCCGAGTTTCCCAAGTTGATTAAAAGTTGAGATTTTAAAGATAAATAAGGGTTGATTTTTCTAACTTTTACTGTTAGGGCCCATGGCAATTGAATGTTTTTTTCCCTGTTAGCTACGGGTCATCTAAGAGGGGGTGGGCTACTAACTACGAAACTTCCAGCCAGCGTGTGTGACTAGTGGGTCCCAGCTAGCCATGTGCGATTATTCAAAGTGCTGCTTCTATTCAAGTCGGACAATCGCACAGTTCAGGATTGCAAGCCAAATTATCACTCTTTGACTGTGATATGTAAATATCGCGATTTTTTTGCATGTCACTTAACGCCTGCATTTTTCTCTTGCCTGAATGCACTCATTTGTTGCGCCGCGCGTAGGAGAGGCGAGGCACAGCGGCCTCTCCGGGATCACGCATTATGATTGCGTGTGCAGGCCCGCTGCACCCTGGTCTTTAAGTTTCGCCGATACCTAGTTAGCCTCAATCTTTTTCTCCTTCATTGGTGGTCAAATCCTTCCTGTCCGTGATGTGTGATGAGTTTACCTTCTTCACAGAGGAACACTGGGATTTCTCCCGGCAAACAGTCTGCACTTCAGCACACTTCTTACAAGGGGCTTTCAGCCGCTCTGCTGGCAGGCATGGATGTGCTGTTTGTTGCATTTACTTTTACTACATTGACTTTATTGTGTGAAATTACAACGTTTTGGTTATCATTGTCTTTTGCGTTATTTTTCTAGTATTTTATGATTGTTCAAATGCATTGTTCATCTGAAAATAGTCTTTCCGGAAGAGAGAGGTGGGGATCCGGCTTTTCATCAGTAGAATAATGTAGCATTGTTCTGGGCAGAATGTCATGGTACTGTCCTATACTCAGGGAGGTGGTTCTCTTGTAGGGAAAATAAACTGTACCGTGCTAGGCATAACATGGTGGTACAAATGCAGAGATTACATGGTGGTATTGGTGCACAAAGGATCTTGTGGAAATATTGTAGGTAGGTTTTCTAGGGCGAGAATAGTGCCAGTGCTTAATTTGTAAAATAATGAGTTCCGGAGCCCAAAGCTCTGCTGAGAACCCCACAGCTGGTGCTACTGAATGTCAACATATCGGATTCATCTCATTCCACTTTTACCCAGCACCAGAAACTTTCTATCCCTTGATCTCACTCTTGTTGGTTCCTGCTTCCCCCCTTTGTGACAGTTTTTCTGTCTTTCTCTTCCTCAATCTTTCCACTTTCTGTGTTTTTGCCTCTTTTGCTCTAGGTACCTATCTGATGTTAAAAAATAAGTTCTGGGCCCCAAACATAACTGCAAATTTGCCTCACCAGCAATAACCTGCTCAAATTAAACACTGAGCTGTCCACATTTGAAGAGTGATTGCAAAGTTCCTGCTGTAGACAGATTGAGTTGGTACATTTTAAGGCAGAATGTGATAGTACTGTTCAAAGCAGCATGTAGTGGTTACTTTGTGGACAGAATGTGGTGGTACAGTGGAAGGCAGTACATGTTGAGAGCAGCCGCGGCCGGTAGTGGGAGTACCGGCCGGGCAGTGACGTGGGGAGGGGCAAGGTGGGGGGTCGTAATGTATGGAGTCCGGACTTTAACAGGTAAGTGAACATATAAATACATAAAACGAATTTCGTTGCGCGCACTGCATCACATTTGGTGATGCAGTGCATGCAACGAAATTCATTTTATGTATTTGTATGTTTACTTACCTGTTAAAGTCCGTAATCCATACATTACTACCCCCCACCCTGCCCCTCCCCACGTCACCGTCTGGCCGGTACTCCCACTACCTGCCGCGGCTGGTTGAGAGTATTATATGTATAATGTGGGCTCACTATTTTGTAGAATGCTAAGGATGTATGACGTTACAACGCATGCTTTTACCACGCATGCTGTTACAACACAAGTATTACAACGAAAACCTTTACAACGCATTACACTTGGGGGTGCTGGATAGTGAATAGTTTAATTTACTATTCCAACTCCAGTCCCCGTGGACACTAGGGAAGGTGTTGGATAGTAAATTAAAACTATTCCTTATCCTAGAGCGCCCCCAGCGGAATGCGTTGTAATGGTTTTCGTTGTAATACATGCGTTGTAATAGCACTGCGTGGTAAAAGTTTTGTTGTAAAGGTTGCATACCAATGCTAAGATACTACTGTAGGCACACTATGTAGCTGAACAAGCATAGGTTGATGATTCTACTATTTTAGGTAGAATGTGGTGATATATTTGTATGCAGAATTAGGTGACACTTTCATCGACAGTATGTGTGGTGTGGAGGTAGGCAGAATGTGGTGGTATAGTTCTTGGACGCATGAAGTGGGACACCTGAAGAAATATGGAGATGTAATAGTGGTATTTTTGGCAGAATGTTTTGGTAAGCTTTAACCAGCATGCAGTGGCACTGTTGTAAGTATGTCGAGGTACTGTTGTAGGGAGAGTGTGATGGGGCTCTTGTTGACAGAATATGGCTGTCTATTTTAGGCAGAATATATTGACACAGTTTCAGACAGAATATGCTGGTTCATTTCAATGCCTGATGTTGCTCTACTATTGTATGCAGAATGTGGTGGCAGTTTTAGGCAAAATGTGGCGATACATTTAGAGGCTAGAGGTGGTAGTTAATTAATAGAAAGAATTTGTGTAGACAGAATATGGTCGCACTATAGTAGAACGAATGTGGTGGAACTGTTGTTGGCACGGCACAAGTCCTAAAAAAAGAAGTGGGGGGATGCTGACTTCACAACAGGAAGTGACATCCCGAAAGTTGGCTTGCACCATCAGACTCATTGCCTTCCCTCGCTTACCCCTTAGATGGGATTGCATCAGAGAAGCCAGAGCGTGAGCAACTTTCTAAATGAGCTCCGATCTCGCCCCAGAGAGGCCAAAGAGTGAATGTGTGGCTCCATTTGCTCCAGTAATCGAGCTCCTGGTCAAATAAGTGGGGGAACGCCATCCACCCGCGTGGTACCCCGACTCGAGCCCTAGTTGTTGGTAGAATGTGGTGGCTCAGTTTTAGGAATTAAGTGAAAGTCATGTTCTCATTAGAAAGTGTTCGCACATTTTCAAAAAGCGTGAGGTGGTACTGTTACCAGTAGAAAGATGTGACATAATGTGGCGACCCTGTTATCGGTAGAATGTAGAGGTGCAATGTCAGGCTGTATGCGATGATCATGTTGTAGTGGGAATGTGTTGGTACATTTTCAAGCAGACTCTGGAACCACTGTTTCAGGAAGAATGTTTATGGTGGCACTCTTCGCTGGTAGAATATGGTGGTTCAGCTTTAGGCACGTAATTGTGTGGTGTTTCAGGAAGAATGTACTGGTACAGTTGTGGTAGAATGTGGCAAAACTATTACAGACAGAAAGAGGTGGTGATATTAGCGACAGAATGTGTTGGTAAAGTTGTAGGGAGGACGTGAGTTGGTATTTTTATTCACACTGTGAAGGAACAGCTGGAATGTGGGTTATGCGGGTATGAAAATACATCTCAGTATCTCCTATTCAACTGGTTCTTTGGGTGTGAAATACTCCTCAACACAGATGTAAATATTACAGGAATGCTGCTACTGGAAGGCTGTTCTTGTTTAGTGCTTGCTAATGTTTCCTTAATGACCCAAGGTTCTCGAATTAATGACTGTAACCACCCACTGCATTGTTTTTAAGGGTGACTGTATTTGGACTAATGCAGTAGTTCATTAGCATGTTTCTTTGAATTAATACCATTTTGCTTGGCATGTGCATTTTTTTCCACAAGCGACTAAACCCTTTTCAAAGATGTCATTTTCTGCACATTAGACTTTTGTATTTTGAGCACCATATATTATGAGCTTTGTTGCTTGTCTGTGATTTTGTAATTAGAATAAAATAGGCTGACTGAAGAGCTATAAATCAAAAATGTTACAATAAAAGCACAAAAAATCAAGAAAGGCTCGCATGGCAATTATAGCTTGTTACAAAACCAAGTAAGATGCCTGTGCACCACGGGTTGAGCTTTGGGGGAACTGCAACCGGAATGTGGCACGGAAAAGGTGTTGGTGACACATAAACCAAAAAGCGATTCATTTCTTTGATGGAAAATATTCGGAGTTATATATTCAATAGGTTAACTGTGAAGTTGTTTCTTTTCATTTGTTTTCAGGGATTGATTTCATAAGGTAATAAAGGGTTCTGTACTTTGATCCACATGTTTGAAGTGAGTGGTAAACACATTCCACAAGTCAATTTCTTTATCATTTATTGAATAAACAGTTTACTTAATCCACTGTGTGCTCGCTTTATAATATTTGGTCAATATTAAAATAGTCTGTTTTAATTCAGTGTTTTCCCTTTAGGAAGAATCCTTGCTCTTGTTAATCGAGGACCAATGGCAAGTGTGCCAAACAGACTGATCAGTGAGGCATAGAGGCCTGTGTCCAAATTGTAAGGTGAAATCAAAATGGTCTAACTTTGCTTAGAACAGTCTGGCTATATTCTGCTCATTGGTGATGAAACTACATAATAGTTTCATTTTACCATCAGCAGTAAATCTTGTGGGCTCGCCTGGCTATTCCTACCTCAAATATCCATGAGGAATGGCATGGGTGAATATGTATCATAAGGAATACCATATGGCAATAACATTGCCTCCTCTACATCAGGTTTCTCCAAAGTTGGACCTTGAGGGCGGGATCTAAGGCAGATTTTTTACGTATCCCCATTTAGATAAATGTAGTTATCTTAAAAATCGGGCGTGGATCCGGCTCTCCAGGACCGACTTCGGAGAACCCTTCTCTACATGGACCTAACACCACATTAGAATGTAAGCATGTAATTACTATTCCTAATTCAAATTATACTTGCCTCCGAAAGTAAGAACAAGTGCAGTTAAGAATATTAAATATGTACTTACGTTGTAGTGTAGTTGTAGGTCAAAGCAGTTAATGAAATTATTTTGTAGGCTGATATTACCAACAGCGGTGTAGCGTCATACAACCCTTATTAAGATTATGTCAATAGCTGTCAAGCTCTACCTAGGTCGGTGTTGTAATACAACAAACACTCACATAAAAATGTGTGGCATTCTAGCTCCACCCTTGGTTTGCCAAGAGCCACCTTCGGGATCAGCCACACATTCCCTACCAGTTGTCACTGAGAGGAGGCAGGCGGAAGCAATGTGACGGGACATGCTGCACAACACATTAAAATATTAGAACCTACCTCTGATGTGTTAATTATGCTGAGGTTTGATGATACTGGCTGATAACAGAGTAGACAGCTTGTATATGTAGGCGATAGATTAATATGACAGTAAAGAAAGCACACCATAGAGTTGGATAATTTCCGAATATTATGCACTTTATAATCATCTAGACTGGTTCCGTGACACTTGACACGTTTTTGTTTACTCTGGAACACAATAGGGAATGAATGTGGAGTACGGCTTCTGGGCGCTTTTCTTGCTTAACTTCCAATGCAAGTCTGAGCTCCTCTCCTTAATGTGGCAGCCTGAACGTGTTTATGTGATAAGTTCGGCTGGTCCAAGCAAAAGCCTAAACCCAATATGTAATAACCTATGGTCTTAGATATCTCTGGGCTGGTGAAACTTCGCTTCAGGAGCTATTAATTCCTCCTTAGTTGACAGAGCAGCTCATAGTCAACACTCCTTACAAACTAACATCACCACTATATTTCCCACTCTATGTTGCATCTGCTTTACTCTTAAGTTTAATTTCATTATCTGATGGGGGGGGGGGGGGGGGTTAAAGAAAATAGGATGATATAGTTAGAGGAGGTTATGCCTATCCAAGAAAGAGTACATTTTAAAGCTCTTTGCACCACCCATAAAATCTTGCACAAAAAAGCCCCACACATCCTAAAACACCTTATTCCCCCCTACAAAACTAACAGATCCCTTCGCTCTTCACACTCAAACTTGGCATCTGTACCTAGGATTAGGAAGGCCCGCTCTGGAGGCCGACTATTTTCATACAATGCCTCCAAGCTCTGGAACACACTGCCCCCAGACATCCGGGCCCAGCCCAACCTACTTCCATTTGGCAAATTACTGAAGACCTGGCTGTTTCCCTAATCCACTTCTCCCTCAATCTCCTCTGATCTATCACTAGCGCTGGGACGCTCACGGGCAGCCATGCGCTTTAAAAATCTGTAAAATAAATAAATAAATAAAATAAATAAATGACTGGTTATTTCAGAAAGACTAAAAAAAAAAATACACAAATGAACATTCCTTTTCAATATTTGTAATCTTACCACTGAGGTCCGTGGCACTATGTCATTCTCTTATGTTGATGTAACAGGAAAGTACAAGGAACTAAATACCCCAAAGGTTATCATTACTGATTTCTTCACATGGTCAGTTTGCATGTCAATATTTAACAGCGAATGACAGTATACTACAGAGGAATGTGGCGAATATGATGGTGGACTGGACACAAGCCTTCCCTTGAATAGGAGGAAGGACACCATGTTTTTAGATGAATAAAATGCCCTAATTCATGTATGTAAGCAAAATATTTTACCTCTGACTTCTCATAACCTTTGATTCTGCTCGAACCTGTGGCCACAAAATCATCAGCGAATTGCTCAGTGAGGTGTCTTGGCCTGATCAGGTATGGTATATGATTGTTTTAAGTTTAATCATAGTTTAATTGGCAAAACTCAAAAAACAATGCCATTAAAACAGTATAGCACCTACTGAACATGGGTGAATTTAGAAAATTCAAAGTAATAATACTTAAATTCGAAGACCAAATATCATCGCATAAAAAAAGGAAGCATAACAATTATTAAAAACAGGGGCGCTCATATTCTCAACCAATTGCCATCTGAGGACAGATGGTATCTACATTTCCAGGCATTGTGCAGAAATCAGGTTATAGCAGACACTACCAGTTGTGAGGTGTCAAATGTTAGTAATGCTAAAGCTAACCTCACTACACTCACACCCATGATGTTTAGTAAGGTTTTAAAGTAGGGACTGCATAAAGTGGGCAAAGAAAAAAAAGAAAATAGGTCTCGTCCTAGGTAGTGGAAACAGATCACTGTTGAGTAGTATCTAGGCCCCATTGGAAACTCATATAGGTCAAAGAGAGAATGGTTTTCCTTAATTTAAGATAGAGAGATCTGGATCATGTTGGTAAAACTGAGTCGAGTTTTTGTACCTTGGGGACAATTTTCATAGAATGATTTTTCTGGTTACAGAGCCATTCATAGGTACTGCAGGCAGTGATTCCCATAATAGTTATTGTCACTGTGTTTGATCGAATTAATATTAGATTTAGTGGTGATGGAGCTGGGAAAATCAAACATTTCGGAAAGCCCGGCACGGGCAGCTCCCTTTATATATACCTAGACCAACCCAAGGATCCTCATCCGGCCATGGACACCACACTTTCAAAGCCTCCCTAAAAATCTTCAGCTCTGACCTACGCCACAGTCTCGCACAGCATAGTAATGGCCTCCATTTTGCAATTTGTCGAGGTACCTTATACTTAGGTCAAGAAGCACTAGTGTGTTGATGTACTTAATGGCAGGTTTAATAATGGAACAATTGCAGTTCGCAACGGAAAAGATCAGAGACATAAAAAAAAACAAAGCTCCGCACCATACAGGTCTTTGCCTTGACCGTGCGCACTGAGGGCTGGATGTATCATTCAGCCGACTTTAAGACACAAAAAATGTAGTGTACAGCCAGGGATTATTTATCTATACTTGCTTAGTTACTTTTCAGTGATTTAAAAAGAGTAACTGTGAACTGTATATCCTTCATGAGTTGAGAATGCAAACTCTCCTTTTTAAAGACAATAAAGACATTTTTGTGAATCACGGCCAGAGGGAGTTTCTGTCACTGAATGGCTGAAAAGCGATCCTGGAATCTCAGAAGGCATTATGTTTTGATCTGTAAAAAAAGAAGTGGAAGCGAGCTGGGATCGCATCTCATGATACTTCAGCAGGATGAGTGGTCCCTAAGGAGTCCAGCGTTTGATCTTCAGGCTACAGTTATCTTGCTCTACACTAACTCAATACAACGTTTGGCCCTTGAATGGTTAACATGCGATTAAAGAAAGGGTCCTGATTCACAAAGGGTCTATGCACTCATGCAGGGTGCCCCGTTGTCTTGGGAGAGTCTGAACTCGGGCGGGATTCTCTGCAATGAGAATACTCTTTGCAGTGATTCCACCCTGAGTGCAGAGACTCCCCCACGACGGCGGGGCCCACCGCATGAGTGCAGAGGCCCTTTGTGAATCAGGACCTTAGTGACTATATAGAGCACTCTTTTAGTTTGCTTAAGGGACCAACTGTCTCAAGGCACATCTCACGAGACTTTAGGAGGATCAGTCAGGAGTTTGTACAACAAGGAAATATCAATGCGCACTTGCGGAAGAAAAATCCATATATTGCACATGCGTAATCGATAATCCAAGATCTACCAAAGAGCTGTTTCAGCTGGTACAACAGCTCTCATCCTCTCAATCTTTGGCAGAACCTGACACATCACAAATTTTCTGCAATCAATTAGCTACTTTTTTTCAAAATAAGATCACAGACATATATACTGGTTTCGAGTCAGATTCGAAAATGCCCATTATAAATTCAACAGTCAACAGTCCTAGCAAAGACGCTCCACTGCTTGAACACATTCAGGCTCTCCTATGGAGGCATGCCGACCCGCTATTTTACATATGGCTGCTGATACCAAAGCAGAACCCCTCTGTAAATTCATGAGTATCATTATCCGTTCTGGAATCTATCCTCATTCTTGGAAACAAGCCATCATAAGACCTTTTTTGAAAAAAAACCAACCTGGATCATTGGGACTATAAAAACTATCATCCCATCTCCCTGCTCCAGCAAAAATCCTGGAACTACATCTCAATAAGCAGCTTATGGAAACTGTAGAACAGCAATCTTGGCTTAACAAGTCGCAGTTCAGATTCAGAAAGCATCATCGTACAGAAACTGCTTTAATTTCAGCCTCGGACTACATCAGGCATACGGTGGATGAAGGACAGGGGGTAGTGCTAATTCTCTTGGATCTGTCAGCAGATTTGACACCATCTCTCATACGTTGCTGATGGACAGACTCCGGAGTCTTGGTATTTCTCATCAAGCACTTGCCCTCCTGTCCTGATCCCAAAGGGTGAATTTAAAATCCTTTCACTCAGACTCCTATTCTCTACCTTGTGGAGTCCCGCAGGGGTCTTCCTTGAGTCCCATCCTCTTTGATCTGTATGTGGCACCCCTTGCAACTGTAGTCCACTCTTTTGATTTGGAGGTGGTGTCCTATGCAGACGATACACATATTATGGTTACCATCCCAAAGGGGCTGGGCTCACTGTCATAGAATGTCCTTGGATGCATGATCAGAGTGGCAGACTGGATGTCCGATAACTTCTTGAAACTTAATGGGGAGAAAACAGAGGTGATGATATTCGGATCAGGGGCAACCAAATGGAATAGTAGCTGCTGGCCTCAATCACTGGGATTCTGCCCCGTCCCAAGCAAAAAGGCTGAGAACCTGGGAGTCCTGATGGACAATTAACTTAGTTTCAAAGTCCAAGTGAATCGTACCATTTCTACATGCTCCTTGCTCATGAGGATGTTAAAAAAAATCTTCCCTTTCATCCAGCGTTCAGCTAGGATCCAGGTAGCACTGGTCTTGGTAATGTCCAGACTTGATAACTGCAATGCTCTTTACCTGGCTGCTAATAAGAGCTTACAGCATAAACTCCAGGTACTGAAGAACGCATTGGCAAGACTAATTCTGGACATTCCCAAAAAACAATCTGCCAAGAAGGGTCTAGAACATCTGCATTGGCTTCCCATTGAACAATGTATACTTTTTAAATCTCTTTGCATGATCCATAAATCACTGCACGCTCCCTACCCCTTAAGGCTGAAGACCATGTTCAAACGGCATTCCCCCAGCAGATTACTACGCTCCTCACTTCAAAAGCAACTACTAGTACCAAGAAGAGGAAATGGGGGTGTAGGGCATTCTCAGAGGGAGCGAGCAAACTCTGGAACTCCCTACCCTTTGCTCTTAGATTTGTCCATCTTCTGCTCCCGTCCAGAAAAGCCCTTAAAACTTGGCTGTTCGCAGTCAAACGGTGAGCTGGAGTGAGCATTTGTTTTTCGAGACTCTGTGGTATGTATGGCCTCTCTCTAGTGCCTTGATGCCCTCGGGTGACAGCTGCGCTATATAAGTATCAAAATCAAATCAACTCAAATCAAAATCAACAAAGAAGAATGGAGGGGATTACAGAGATACTTACAATAGACTCCATAATATCAACTGCCAACATGTCTTCAATGTACACGATGTGGAGTGAAGGGTGCTAAATCTAAACCTCCATTTGCCTTGAATACACTTTGGATTGTAATATTCTGGTGTTGATATATGGCTGATAGATGCCCTGACAAAGAGCCACATAGAATTCCGGGCCAAGGGGACCTAGAGAGAATAGAACATTGTCTCTTCACTTAAGTGCAAAAACAAAATGAAAAAAAGCATATTCTTTATACATTTGTTTTCAACAGTAACATTCTGCCCTGGCACACGGAATAGAAAGATAAACTAGGTGGTATTTTACCACCCAGGAGAGGAGATTATTTCCCCAGGAAGACACTGAGCCAGAAGTCACACAATACGTATTGGAATTGTAAACCCTGATGCAGTCTTATTGCACGAAACACGTTGGCAGGGCTTATTAGAAAATGCTGTTTGGAAAAACGAATAAAAGTTGGATTCTGAAACCCAATGGTGAGACTCCTAAGAATTGAATTATACTGAATTGGATCGTATTGGATATTTTTCAGAACTTTTGGATGGCTTGATTTACAGCTGAAATCAGATGTACAAATAATACACTCCTTTTCATTTTGTGCTTGTTGGATATTGGTGATCTGTAAGCGGTGTGGTCTCGAAAAGTAGAGCATAGCAGTTCACAAAATTTCTAGTAAAACAAACTGGTGCAACGCGAGGGCTCACATGGCTGGTCTGCACTTAAGCGCTTAAGGGATAGAAGAAACTGATCGATGGACAGAAGCCACTGGGCCTGCTTTGCAGATATCTCTTGGATTTAAGCCAGGCGGAATGCTAAACACTTTAAAAGAAAAACAAAGGGGCATATTATCAAGGACCAGTGTTTAAATTATCGCCATTTAATCGGCAGGAAACTGCCAATAAAACGGCGATATTTGGCTTGATAATTCGCCCTTGTTAATTCCCATAAAAGCCCATGTTCTGATATTAACATGGGCTTCTGCGGGAATTAACAAGGGCGTCTTATCAAGCCCATTATAGCCGTTTTATCAGCAGTTTCCTGCCGATAAAACTGCGATAATTTTCACACCTGTCCTTGATAAAATGCCCCAAAGTATCTTTAAGAACATCCAGTCCATATTCAGAATCCGGCCCTATGACCCCTCTGCATGACATACCTGATCCTGATAAACTGGCCCCAACCTGCCAATCTGCTGCCCTTTATAGACACTTGAAAACAACAAAGTCACATCATCCTTCAAATAGCTAGCAGGCAAAATATTTCAGCGATTGAGGCAGTTGGTTGTAAAGGGCCCGACAAATTCTGTGTCACTTTGCTTATGAATGTAAGAACATTCTTCCTAATTTACAAATGACAAAATCAATTTTAACAATATTAGCAATTAGTGATACCTATAACAGATCAAAGACGAGCAACACACCCACGTTTCTTTATTTTGGGAGGTGAAATTTGGTTTTTCCACAAAGGCAGTTTTGTAGCATACACAGAACTGAGTTGGTTATAGAGAGAACGTCAGATTTAATGATCCCACATTGAAGTGTAACGAGCAATCACCACCAATGCTTCTATACCTCCAAGAGCCCTCAGAGAGAGAGCTTCAAGAGTGTCAATAAAGGCAACGTTCTCTTGTAGAGAAAGTGTCCTGCCCTTTGCAGGTTGATTTGGTAGGGTTCAAGGTGTAGCCACTATGGTGTCTTGCCAAATAAATAGCCAAAGCTATAGAGAATGTGACACTTGTGATGTTGTTGTATAATCCTGCATAAGTGATCATTATAGTAGATCACTGTTGAAAAATCTAGTAGTAGATCGCTTAGACCGGAACATTTCCTGCCCACCATACACATCTGTCTTCTTTCATTATTGCACATAAACTCAAAACACTGAAAAAGATCTGTTTCACTTGGTAGTCTTAAAAGACATGGACATCAATTTAAAATTGAATTTCGGCAGTGTAAAAATGGGGAGTTGTGGAGATAGCTTTAAGCACAAAGAACTTTTGAGCACTTGCCAAAAATCATGTTTGCCTTCTAGCTATGGTGTTGAACAGACCTTTAAATGTATGTTAAAACTGTGCCTTGAGCACATGTGAAATGAAATTGAATGTGGCCCTGAAAGATTATGGTTTCTTAAAAACAGACAATAAAAGCTCTCTGGAAGGAGCAGGTGTACAGCGCTCTAATAGGGTACAGATGCAGAGCGCCTGCTCTTGAGTATGTTGTTCTGCTTTTAAACGGGCTTTGTAAATGCCTATCTTCAATCAATCAATCATGATTTATAGAGTGTGGCTACTCACCCGTTAGGGTACTCAGGTACTTGCAGGCCCCGGAAGCTTATTGGAACAGCCAGGTCTTGAGGTCCATTCAGAATTCCGGAAGTGAGGTGATTGTCCAGAGGTGTGTGGGGATGCTGTTCCAGGTCTTTGCTGTGATGTGGGAGAAGGAGCTTCATTCACTTCTACTTTGGTCAATGCTGGGATTATGGGCAAGTGAAAGGGAGGAGGGGCATAGTCATCTTGATGGTTGGTGGAAGTTCAGGCAGTGGTTAATGTAGGTGGGTCCTTGGTTGTGTACAGCCTTGTGTGCGTGGGCCAGCAGCTTTAATTGGTATCTCTTCTGTACAGGGAGCCAGTGGAGTTTCTTGAGGTGGGGGTTCATCGGGGAAGGACAAGGACGAGTCTGGCTTCAGCTTTCTCTATGGTCTGATGTCTGATGTGCGGCGATTCCTATGTAGATGGCATTGCCATAGTCCAATTGGCTGTTAATGATGGCTTCTATCACGGTGTGTCTTGTGTCTAGGGGTAGCCACTTAAAGATCTTACGTAGCATGCACAGAGTGAGGAAGCAGGCAGAGAAGATGGCATTGATCTGTGATTTCATGGTGAACTTTTGCCAATGAAGATTCTGAGGTTTCTGGCATGGTTGGAGGGAGTGGGCACAGGTCCTAAGTATGATGGACACCAGGAGAAGTTTCATGTTTTGCGGCTGTTGCCAAAGACCAGTACTTCCATCTTTTCTGTGTTCAGCTGCAGGCAGCTGTCCTTCTTCCAGTCTGCAATGTTTCCCATACATCTGTGAAAATTAGTTTTGGTGGTGGGGGGTTGTCGGTGAGTGAAGGATGTGTTAGGTGTCATGTGCGCAGAAAATTATGTTAAGACCATGTTGGTCTGTGGGGTCATATATGTGTTGAAGAGCGTATGGCTGAGAGATGAGCCCTAGGGGACACCGCAGGTGATCTCCTTGGGTTTAGTGGTGGTAGGTGGATCCTCTGGGTTCTTCCGGTGAGGAAGGAGGTGATTCATCTGAGTGGATCTCCTCGGATGCCGATGTTATGGGGTAGTCTTTTGATCATTGTGTGGTGGGATACAGTGTGGAAGACTGCCAAGCGGTCAAGGAGGATCAAAGCTGCTGTTTCTCCTTGGTCAAAGAGGGTTCGGATGTCATCGGTTGCTGTGATCAGGGTGCTCTAGATGCTGTGATTGCAGAGGGAGAAGTTGAGTAGCTGGTTTTGCTCCAGGTGTGTCATAAGTTGATTGTTGATGTTCTTTTCCAGTATCTTTGCTGGGAATAGAAGCAGGGAGAATGTCCAGTTGTTTTTGAGTTTGCTGGGGTTGGTGGAGGGTTTCTTTAGTAGTGGTCTGACTTCAGCATGTTTCCAAGCATAGGGAAATGTTGCGGTGGTGATGGAAGTGTTGAGTAGGGAAGTGAGTTCTTGGCCAAGTCTATGGTTTCCGAGGTTTAAGTTGTGGTGTGGGTATGGAACTATGGAAGCTCCCAAGTGGATGAATTTCATGGTGGAGGTGGTGTCCTGGGTGGAGAAGAATGTGTGGTGGTCAGTGTGTGGTTTGTGTCAGCTACAGTGGTGGCTTATCTGTTAAGGAAGTCGCAGTTGTAGGTTGCAGTTGAAGTTTCTGCATATGGTTGTGATCTTGCTGTGGAAGAAGTGGGGGATGTTGTCACACATGTCCTGTGATGGTGTGATGTTGTTTTCACTGGCAGCCGGGTTGGAGAATTCCTTAACCATGTTAAAATTTCCTTGAAATTGTTGGTGCTGGTTTTGATGCATATGGCAATGGCTGTCTTCTTTGCTGCCCTCAGCAGGCAGTGGTA
This sequence comes from Lissotriton vulgaris, assembly GCF_964263255.1. Lineage (NCBI taxonomy): Eukaryota > Metazoa > Chordata > Amphibia > Caudata > Salamandridae > Lissotriton > Lissotriton vulgaris. The sequence goes on along the minus strand of NC_141695.1, from coordinate 954,745,066 downwards.
GAGGTTGAAGGGACTTGAAGCCTGCCCAGTTGAAAGTGTTCCTTCTGCTGCACCATCTCCTCGCCAACTGTTTGCTGTCTCTTGATGGGGACGATGCTGTCTGTGCAATTGGGGATCCAGGTGTTGAAGTATTTTACTCCCTGTTCACTCATCTTCCACAAACAGGCATACTAATAGTTATTAGTATACTAACAAAGCCATTAATTCAAATAAATAAATAATTATACATGCAACCTCAATGTTACTGCATGGAGACAAGAATCACTATTTCACACCAATTTCAATGGTTCCTTTGTTCTCTTCTAGTACCCACAATATAAGACATTCTTTATAATCAAATATGGACCACATTACTTTTTCTTTTTTTTGTTGGACCTCTGTCATCTTCGCAAGATTAAAAGACATGTCATTTCTCTTTCACTGTTGTTGGAAGAAAGGTATCCCCTGCTAAAGATAAAGGTTCCTAAGGCACAGGAAAATATCAAAAATTGCACGGAAAAACCCAGCAACCTAACTTATTCATTTATAAATTCATACAAAATGTATAACTCAGAGAAGGTCAATATTCTTTAAGTTCACATCTTTATTAACAGTCTAAATTAGAAACCTTCATAACTTTATATGTGTATAACAGTGTCTCATAAATCATTATTGATTAAGCATTCATTCCACGCATACCATCTCTCAAACGTTCATGTTCTAAACAAGGGACAAAAAACATAATTCACATGGATTGAATACCCTATGTTTTACTTGGAAATTCATATGCTTTATACTAAAGGAACATAAAGTATCAATTGTGTCATTTATAATCAATTATGGATATCAAATTATCATTTTTTTGTAGATACAGAGGTTTGTTTGCGTCCCTTAGGTTTGACCAGGTCTGTGGGAATGCCCTTGTTACTGTTTTCACAAACTATAGATCGCTTGCTTTATACAGCAGTACATTTTCCTGACAGCAAGGAGCAATATTTGTGTAATGAGATAATATTTCATTCAAGAATACATATGCTGAGCTCTCTCTCAGAGGTTTTGCTTTCTCCCCTTACTGACGCCACTTCACACGACAAAGGTGTTTTGTGAAAAGCTGGTTTTACCAATTACTCATCACTTCACATCTCTACTCATCTCTCCCAAATCATCCCCTCAGTGGTGCAAGGTACAATTGTTCCAGGTAATCCAAGAGTGAGGTGCTGCAATACAATCGTAAATGAACAACGGGTTGAATTTTTGTCTTGACGTGCTGGGATGAACTATCTGATCTCAGCAGTAATTTGGATTGAAAGCATGTACTCTTAACCATAACATCAAGGTATATGCAATTGGAGATTCAATATTTTGTCAACAGTATATTTCAAGAAGTGTGAACTGTCAATGACAATAGGATTAAAATCAGTGACGTTGAAGGACTGCAAAGATGTTTATGAATGCATACGAGAAATGAGAAGAAACTCAGATTTTAACGGCTGTTTTTCAAGTGGTGAGTTCTCATCCTGTCTGAACTATAGGTAATATTTGGACAAGATGTATAACATTATTAACAACCGTAATCATTCGAAATGCTGCGCATTATATGCATACTGGTAGTAAAAGAGCTCTAATGACTCCACAAATTGTAGTTAAAGATTACTTGGATTCATATTTGTCTTGCTCGGTGAGGGCAACATCTGACCATCCATGGTAATGCTGAAGATATGGGCCTGCTCTGAAAATAAATCACCTACCATTGCACAAACCATGTTGTTGGCTGATAAACACAAAATAATCATTCATAACATTGTTTTAAAAAGTAATAATTATAGTCTTTAATTGTATACCGATGTTCACAAAGTCTTTGCTTCCATTTTGTAAACACATAGTAATGTGGTGAGTCATTGTAAAACATGCCAGGGTGCATGGTAGGCCAACATTATCAATTAAGACAGGTGATATAAGTCTGTGCCAAGTCACTCGCACATGTCCCTTTTATCTACTTGAAACTTCAATGTTATCCCTGTCTGTAGAGCAGCTAGATTCCTCACTGGTCCGGAGCGTTGTCTACGGTGCTGCTCTTAGGTTCTATCTCCAGATTGCAGCCTGCCTCGCGAGGCACAGCTTTCCTGTGTATTTTCTGGATCTTGGCCAGGATATTAAGAGCACAGTGACAGTGGTAATTTCTTCTTACAATAAAAAGGCTCCGTTGTATTCTGAGACCAGATCTTTATATGCATAGAAGTGTGAGGTATAACGGTCTAAGATTGCTAATTATACAAGTTATTGTTGCATAAGAAGATCCTTGCTGAGGTCAAAATGGAGGTCAAGCATTGGAAATATACACGCGAATCGTGTGGAAAGGGTGGAATGGTGAAATGAGGTGCAGACGGGGAATACAGGAGGCGGGAAATGTGATGATGACTAGAGGCGATACGGCAGGAGGAATGGAAATAAAAAATAAATCATTTTTTGTGAAATTCCAATTGCAGCAATACACCTCCTTCATGATATTTTAGAAAGTTATAATGCTTTATAGGAATAAAAACAATAGATTCATGAAGTATGAATAGAAAATGAAAGCAGACAGCGTAAAGTTTGAGCATGAAGGGACAAGCAGCACACCAAAGCCATTGCGATTGTCTTTAACTTTCTTAGAGCTGAAGTGAAAAAAAGGAATACAAAGCTGCCCTAAACATCTAAGGGGATATTCACAAGGAAGTGGCGGAGAGAGGAGCCTTCTTGGCTTAACACCTCTCTCTGCCACTTCGGAAACGCAAAGCTGCACCATATTCACAAGGATATGGTGCAGCCTTGTGTTTCCCCCGACGCCAACGCAGGCCCCCTTGCACCAGAGTGCAAGTGTGTCTGCAAGCAGGGAGGTTTGTTTATGTACAGGAAGGTGTCCCTTCCTGCACAAAACCTAAAATGCCAGTTTGTAACTTACATGTGTGCTGCTTCATGCAGCACACATGTAAGTTACAAAGCAGCGTTTTAAAAAAAATGGTTTGTTTATGTACAGGAAGGGACACCTTCCTGTACATAAACAAACCATGGCATTTTGCATTTTCCATGTGTGCTGCACAAGGCAACACACATGGAAAAAACAAAAACGAGGAGAAATAAAGCATTTCTCCTAATTTCGCCAACTCAAGACCAGGGTTTAATTTTCATGGTTTTAATTTTGGTACTACCTCCCATTTACGCTGCCCTTGTGAATAAGGGGCAGTGTCAAATTCAATGGGTGTTGCGGTGGAACGCTCACCACAACACCCACTGCACTCCCCTTTCACGCTAAAAACAGTGTGAAAGGGAGCTTTATTCACATGGCAGCTTTAAGCCACGTTAAGTGGCTTAACGCTGGCTTGTGAATAAGGCGAAGCCCTTATCACCACCACAACGTCATGATGTTGTGGTGGCAATAGGGGATTGCGAATATGCCCCATAGTTTCTCTTAATTGATTGAAACACCCTAACACTGTATTTACCTTTTCCTCAAACTTGCCTGGCCTGCATGAGAGATACCATTATACTTGATACTCGCTTCCTTTAGCATCATTGTTGCTTCCTTTGGATGCTCCATAATTGCAAGGTGCAGTTTAGCCCTGTTGTCGTTGAGATGCTCCAACCTTTCAGTACTTGCGAGTTGTGCCGCAAAGCCTTTTTGGCACAATAAAAATTCCAACCAAGAAAGGATCTCTAACCCAACACCTATGTGCATCCAGGTGCCATGAAACCCCACGCTGGTGTGTCCTTTACAAGGAAGAATAATTGTTCTGTCATTTCCTTTGTGCTGAGCAGGAGCAGCAGGAGTAGTTTTAGTAGTAGTTGGTAATATTCTTGACCTCGTCCTTGGGTTGTGGTGCAGCTGGCAGTTACTCCCTTCACCATCCAGATGCCAGCTTTGGCTCACAGTCAATTCTGCTTCACAGGTCACAGCTGAAAATGTATTACTTTCTTTAACTACAAAACTGTTGGACTCAGCCTATGTTGGGTCCAGGCACACTAGAGTGCCACAAATCTGAAGAAAATATGACTCTTAACTTTATTTTCGACCAGCACTGTCAAGGGTTTCAAAACACAAGGAAAAGCCCGAAATCCATAGTGACCTGGATAAAGTAGTGACAAGCAAATTAATTCACATAGCCCTACAGATGTCCACATCTTTATTAAACAGATACCTCACTGCAATTATTTATTATGTAGCTGACATCAACAAATGATAAAACCTGCCAGGTTGAATTACATTGCCGTGGTGCTAACATCGAGAGGCCATGCTAGCCTTCCAGAGACTGTCACATATTTTCTCCCACAGCAGAAACTCATCTAAATGGTCTACATCCAAGCTTATTATTTCTGGATCAATACCTCAATTAAACTGTAGAATGTGAGGACCTCTAACATTCACGCCGGTCATTTTTGAACTGGAAGCATCTTCAAAACAATTTGCAGTATTTTTCACCCAAAACGGAAAAAAATATGAAGGAGATAGTACTGTTCCTTGTGAATGTGTATCTAACATTCCTGTAGGTCCATAACAGGGCCACTGTTTACAGACTTTGGGGCATATTATCAAGGGGGTTTATCTCCGCTTTTTTGGCTTTAAAAGCCAAGAAAGCGGAGATAAAATTATCTCCCTATTACCTAGCTGTCGCTAACACCAGTTAGCGACAGCTAGTAGGAGATAGCGACCATCTTGGGCCCCGCTTTGCATGTCAGTGATATTTATCACTAATGACATGCAAAGTGGGCGTGCCAGGATGTTAGCGACTGGAAACAGTCGCTATCATCGCTATCTCCTATTACCAACTTTTGGAGATATTCGCACTAAGCGCGAATATCTCCAAAAGCTAACACCTGCCCTGAGCAGTTCTTAGCCATGTTATCCAATGGGAGGTGGATAACATGGCTAAGAGCATTACCTCGGTAATGCATGAATATCGCGGACTTTTCAGTGATATTCATGCATTTCGGCCGATTTTTATCGCATTTGCTATAAACCTTGATAATAGCAAGGTTCCTAAGCGATTAAAATCGCCGCAGCTCGGCGATAAAAATATCGCCGCTAAACCAACATAGCGATAATTATCGCTAGTTGTTGGTAATATGTCCCTTTGTCCCTCTAATGGGACGATACATTTGAATAATTTTGGCAAAGGTATATGCTCTGGTCTCCTCTTTAGCTAAAGGGCTGCCGTCTTGCATTATCCTGGAATACACACTTGGCAGAAATGAGCACAGAAGTGGTTGTCATTTCAGTACTGAGTGACCGTGGGATGAAGTAAGATGGCAGTGCCATTGACATTTAAATTCTCACAATCTCTCATTAACTGCACCTGACTCCAATGACCACCCGCTGCTACTCTATCTTTTGGCACAGATGGGCATCAGGGAGATGCACAAATAAAAGATGAATCCATTTTTTAAACCTACTCCAAATGTACTCCCCCAGACCAGTGCCCTGAGACGTTCAGCAGGGTTCATCCTTTTCACTTTTGTTGTTTATTAATTTAGATATTTGGTCATCCATATGAATTCATTTGTAATTCGATTTTTAAATTTACACGAAACAGCTTGTTCTGAGCTTAAAGAATAAGCTGCACATTGCCCATTCGTGGTCAGGTGGTGGATGCAAGGAACCAGGTAAATTAAATCAATCTAAATCATAATTTCTCCTGACTACTTCGAGCCATCAGGTTAGATTGTATGTGTCTATGCCCTGAACCCACATCTGTATAAGCAATCCACATATTGTAGTAGACTGAGGATTTTCTACTGAGGTTGTCAATAAGACTAGCTTTTACCATGATTGGCTTTTCTGTTAAAATTCCCATTTTGCATCTTGCCTCATTGTACAATTACAGTCTCACTTTTATGTCTCCTAACATTGAATTGTAGTCATTGCAGGCTGTTGTTTCTGTAGCATGAAGTGCAAGTCTTTCATTGTTGGCCGCCATGGACAGTCGCTATCGGTGCGAAGAGTAGGTCTCACTGGAGCTTTGCATTTGCAGTTGTTGCGGGCACCAGAGTTTTGGCATAAACGTGCCCGTGTAGTCATGAGGAGCCCAAATGTCCCGGTTTACACCTTTTCTCTTTTGACAAGTTTCCACTTATGCCTGGCAAAGTCAGACAACCTGGGGGCATCTCTGTAGGCTCAGGACTCACTCCAGCAGAGCCCAGCAGCAGGGCTCAGGCAGATCCAACCAGGTTTAGGCAAGTCCAGTTACAGCTGGTCAGCTGGGCAGTTGCATGGAGTCCTCTGAAGCTTTTTTGACAGGAGGTCAGCCAACTGACCTTTGGAGCCACTCTAAGTAGCCTGCGATCACAGTAAGCAAGTCCAAACTTTCTTCAAGCAGAAGGGCAGTTCTTCTGGCAGCAGAGCAGTCTGTCCTTCTTCTGAATCTTCCACAGGTCCAATAGTGGTCTGATGAGTGGCCTTTCCCCGTTAAGAATTCCTGGTCACGTGATTTAATCAAATGCCTGTGTGATGGTTCATCCGACCAATCAGATATTCATGTCTTATTCTTCTGTAAGTTTTACATATTACCTCGAAAAAGACTGATTATCCCCATCCTGAAAGAGATGGAAGGTAACCGCTGCCGCCCAACTTTTTTAATATTACAGAAATTGGATGTTATCTTGATTGTGGCATCTATCTCCGAATTTTTAAAAAGTGTTTTTAGGTTACGTAATTCAATTTGTATCTGAGGAATTTTACATTTATTAATTTCTTCAGTGTTGACCTTTTCTTCTCTCTTTTTTCTCTGTAATGTATTTTTATAGTTGATTGATGAAATTCTATATGTACTTTTATGGTTATTTGTTTTACCCGAATAAAGTTAAATTGAATTGAATTGAATTTTGTGGCACTAGAAGTCCAATATTTACACCTAGTGTCAGATTTTGTGTGGGAAGACTCTCTGTTCTACATTCAAAACTGATTCTGAAAAGTACCTCCACGTCCCCTGGTCAAGGCTCCAAAGTGTCTGGGGTGACAAAAGGCTGGGCAGGCCTGGTCTCAGGTTACTTTTTGTACTTTGTAGGAAAAATGCCTTTGAAGTGCAAGTGGTGCTGGGTACAGATGGCTCATACTGTTCACACCTAAGCCCCCCTTTGTCTTACTGGAAGCATACACAAACCCCAACAGCAGAGCAGTTCACAGACATCTGACCAAGGAAACTTGCAGAAAGGCACAGTTGGTTGGGTCAAGAAAATGCCAATTTTCTTAAACTGCTGTTTTCAGAATTGTGACTTAAAATCTGACTTTACCATTAAGTCGGATTTTAAATTACAATTCATTTCAATGTCACAAGTAATATCTCTATCTGCTCCCTTTATATAGTTAGCACTTATTAACTGTAATAAGGTAACCCCATTTTATTTAATGGGAGAGATATACCTTATAACAGGGAAAACACTTCAGGAGTTTTTCAAAGGCAAGACATGAAAAACGTAAGTACATGTGCCCTACATTTTCAATACAATGAACCCCGTCCTATGAGCCATTAGGGCCTACCTTAGGAGTGTCTCATATTTATTAAAAAGAAGGTTTATTTCTGGCAAAAGGTTTAGGTCTGGCAGAAGTTAAAAACTGCCTACACATGCTGCATGTTTTACAGTCTTCTTTTACTGAATGGCACAATGAGTGAGCTGCCCACTAATAGTATTTACATTGCAGCGCTGTAACTGGTAGTGCCATCTACTAGGGACGTTAAGGTAATTTAAATGTATCAATTAGGTGTAGTTCATTTCCACCATGTTTAAAGGAAAGAGCACAAGCACTTTAATATTGGCCAGCAGCAATTTAGTGCAGAAACCTAAAGCAGGCCAAGCATGTAAGGTCTAACTCCTGCCATCACCGTGAATGCCTGGCCTTGCTTTTACTGGCATACGTCCCATTGCTGTTATAAAATGTACAATATGCGCAACAGGGAGTTCATCTGCAACACAGACATTACAGTGTGTTTGTTTTAAATGTTTTTATTGGGTATATTACAGTGGGAATTTTTTTATCATACATTTCTCATTTTTCATTTAATTATATTCAATAATGCAGATTATTCTATAAAATAATCAGCATTATTGAATATAATTGAATGAAAAATTAGAAATGTATTCAAATTTTTTTTTAAATAAAATATTTATATATTTTTTAAATATTTGGTTATGAATCAATAATTCCATATAGAAGGTCGCTAATGTTTTGATTTTCACCTATAAAAGAGCTGGCATTGTTTAAATGTATGTTTGCTATAGCTTTTCATTTTCCCACTGTGATAATTGAACCCTACGTATAGCAAACTTCGAAATTGTAGGGGTCCCCTGTTTTTCAAAAAGTTTATTGGGTATATTACAATAAACTACAAATGTAAACCATCATAGTCATATAGCTGTAAACATTTCTATAGGCAAGAGAAAATAATTATGTAACATGTATTGTGGAAATCCAATACAAGGTAAATATACGTGTTGTTATCTATTTGAGAGTATGAATCAAAAGAATGACAACAAATGTAATAAATAAAAAAGAAATATTAAGCAGCATAGGTATATCAAAACCCGATTTTGAAGTTTGCCATCTGTCCTGCTTAGATTACTACAGTGGTCTATGTAATGTTCTCTGTCGAGCGACCCTTCATTTGAAAAGGATATTTCATCAGAGTTAGGGTTGACGCATGTTTTGCATGAGAGTTGAAGGCGAGTAATTCCACTGTTCACAGAAGGGTCTACTATTGACATTTCACTGCACTATTTATTCAAAAGAGATTGTGAAGAAAGGTGTCACATATTTCTTTGAATTTAGAACTTTGGCCATTCAATTTATAAATCAACCTTTTAAAAGGGCCATATGTGGAATTGCTTCGGCGGCATTCCAGTTTAGTAACCGCATATGCTCTTCGGGCTCATCAGTTAGGCTTCCCAGACAGTTAGTTGTGGACAATGCGTTTTGCACCATAGACAGAAGTGAAGTTATTGCTATTGCTTCATATGTAATATACCTTCAGCTGTTTGGTCAATACCAACATCAGCAACACACCCTAAAGGAAGAAAGGGTATTGATGCCACACTGCAGAAAATGGTTGTGTCCTTTCTGCCAAAACTAAGATCACAGTGTCATCATTGTCGTGCCCATTGCCTGCCACATGATGAAGCCATCCTCCAGCTACAAGTCTCCATATTATCTCATACATGTTTTATAGTATGCTTTGAGGCCTTGAGATATATGAAATTATGGTCATCTCAATACATCCATAGCAAATGATATTCAACTTACAGTCTGTGGAGAATAAGACATCATCCACTAATCCAACTATGTTTCCACCATTAAAGGTTTAGAGCCCTATTTTGGGTGTGGCGGGTGGGATATCTCTCAACATGTGGCAATGATCTCAACTGCGTGTTACGAGTGCATGAGCTATAATGCACTGTTAGTACGGCAGACAAAACATCTGTCAGGTTGGTGATCAAGTATCTCATTCGTCAAACTCTAAATAAGGCGCTTATTAACGCAATACCAATTAAACCTGCAGAGAAATATCAAAAGCTGCATTCTCATAAGAAGGCTGTAGACTGTGGGGAAGATGCTATTGCTAGCTTTATTGGTCTAGGAGAATACCCTTTAGATTTGTCTTCTTAAATCCACACGTTCCCCATTGAAAGGCATACAAATGGAGCCTTCATACGGACCTCAGGCATTATGCTATAGTATGCTATGGATCCTTTAACTGGAGTCCTACACGTTCTGTGCTTTTTTTCTAGACTCCATGTAATAGATTTCCGCCCTAGCCCTTGTTTATTGTTCTTAAGGCTCCGCCAACACATCCTAAATGACCTTGCGAGGCCTTGCTATCTGACCTGTTATTTTTTAATACAACATCCACTCCATCTGATCCCCACCTGTCTGTGTTACTATCAGACTTTGTTTCTCTGGCTAGTTCTACTATATGGGTTTTTTATGCAGGCCTGGACTTGCCGTAGTGGGCGCAGGGCATTTCCGAGGTGATCCGCCAGGGTGCGGGCCGACTTTGGACCCCTGGGGTGCTGTATTTGTTACCAGGGGCTAGTTGTGCAATGTGGGCTCCATGTAACAAAAAGCAGCTGCAGGATTTTCCACATGCAACAACACCCGCTCCCTCCCCCTGCGGCAGGCCCGACTCAATTGCAGGGGCCGGTTGGAGTTCTCAGTCCGGCCCGGTCCTATCTGTACCATAGTATGGAACAACTTTTATCCTTGCTTCTGCTCTTGACTCCCTCCAGTCATGCGAATCCCAAATTATTATAGTATCTTTGCTTGTTAATTCAGATTATAATCTGTCACCATATATCATTCCCAATGTTATCAGCTCTTGCTACACTCTCTGTGGCCACAATGTACTGTGCACACTGGCCCAGATTGTCTTAGGCTGTACCCCATCACAAAGTACAAAAACAGTTATACACTGGTACCTACTTTCCAGCACAAAGTGTATTTTGTGCTGAAATGGTGCCCCTGTGTCACAATGAAAAGCACCGGATGTGATCTTTGCACCACCAGAAGTGAAAGGGGCATTACTGAGGAATTACATAGGTAGAGCAGGGCAAACACCCATAGCTTTCGAGCCAAAGCCCGACCCATTATGATAGCTAGACTTGGTTTTTCATCAAACTTGGTAAAAATGCTCTGTAAGTACTGCTCATAATAATTTACTTTCCTCTGCACGAATGTGACCTATCATGTTTTTATTTGTCTCACCCTCAACTATGTGCACATCGGTATAAAGTGTAGTCCTCCTCCAGCGTCAATCTCTTCTTAATTATAGTATGGCGTCGCCCGGTGCACTGAGCGCTGCCTCCCAGTAGGATTTGCTCATCTCTCCAAAACAACACATTCAAGCATCAATTGCTGATTGATGCAGTGATCCTAAAAATAACTTTTGGAAACAATAAAACACATTTGCGTTCTGCAGAGACAAAAGCAGTAAACTCAATTTTCACAAGAGCACACGTCATTTAGATTCAGAGTACCGCGTTCTATCTCTTAACTTGGAAATGTTTCCACGAAATAAGAAGGTGACATCATGGCTTGCCTCAGGATTTTATGCAAACTTAATTACTCTTGCAATTTCATTAACATTTTCTTGTTATTAATCAATCCAGGGGCCATTTGGGAATTAGATAATATACTGTTGGGGCCAAATGATGTTGTTTTCTGGAAGAAATTTTCTGAATTAGAAAACTAACCTCAATATTCTTTAACTTAAATATTCTTTGAACTTTTTTAGAGGCCTGGACTGCAGGAGACCAATACTTTTGAATGTGTCTCGTGCATTGATGAATGCATCAGCTAAGCACATCATTTATCCATGCACTCATGTGTATACTCTACAAGAACATCTCATAGAATAACTTGAAGCCGTATTTGCAAGCAGGGAATGGAAAGCCACATCCTTCTGTCATAAATACATCCACGGACAGTGACATTCTGAAAAATAATAATTTGGCATTTGCATTTCAATATTATTGCAAATGCACACAATTTTCAGACAATATTTTATTTTTTAATGAGCGTCCTTTTTATATGGTAATATTATACCAACAACACCGGGGAAATAATCTTACGAGTTTTTATTGTATTATTAGTATTAATGGTCTTTTGATGTGTTTTTGAGGTTGTTTTCCACACGTTTTAACACATTCCTAGTAAGACTTTTTTAAACGTTCCCATTTAAAGTGTCTGTACTCAGTATTTCATAGCTAAATTATTTTATTTTACTATAACGAAATGTAATTTATTTTATTTGATAGTGACGTTAGGATTACTGCTGTTTATCCCATCCAAACACTTTTTAACCATAGCTCCTTTTCAAGTTTTTCATTCTTAGGAGCTAGCCCATTTCATCAGCTGCCCTGTAACCCAAAACCAGAAATGGGATCAAAGGATGACAGGAAATGACATTCTGCAGATCTGTTTCCTACCAACATTGGGGCTTCCCAAAACAGCCAAACCTCTAGTATTACCTACTAATCAATGGAATGGAAAAACAATCATTTTATTTCGGCAGTACCCTATTTTCAGAAAATGTCAAATGATTTTGTCAACTTAATTTAGGGAGATAATACAATCGATGACTCTACGAGCAACGCATAATGAATTGTGAAAAAAAATTGAGGTTTAAGTTGTTAGATAAATATATTGAGTGGAATACTCTATTAAGATTGTGTTTAAAGAGGCACGGCATGGTCAAAAATCTTTTCAACATTTTGCATGCTTTGAAATATTTCCTTTTAGCCGACTGTGAATGCCGTGACACATTTTCCGTTAGCTCTAATTGACTGGCTTCTGCTTGAAGAATAATGAAACTGTAGAAGCTATGATTGATGAACAGAAGAGAAATCTGCTTCCACGAGTAAAAACAAAAGCGCGCACACGCATCCGCTGGCTCGCTCCTATTACCACAAATCTCTCCACTAGCAGAGTGACTACCGACATTTTGTAGCTTGAAACTCAAACATGTTCTTGAGAAAAGCAGCTTGAACGGGAAAAATAAAAATAAAAATTAGGTTAAGTGCTCAAGAATCGCAAATGCAGTGCTGGATTTATAGCAGATTAAAAGGCACGTGGCTTGTGGCAGAAAAAGCTATAGATAATGTAGGGTGAATAGTATTTGTTATCTGTGGAGAGGAAAGGGCAGGGTGGATGGCTTGTAATGACAAGGGCAATCTTTATGTCACTTTTTCAGGTCTTGTCTCCCAGATAGGATAAGAAGTCTGTTGTTGAAAAAACATATTGTGAATTTACAGTGCTTACCATTGGTCGACTTCATTGTCACTATCATTTGATTGTGTTTTATTCGTTATCATGTGTGTGCTCTCCTCCTTCTTTTGTTTTTCCCTCACCTGGGACATTGCCAAGTTCCTTGTTTCTTTCCACTGCTTACCTTTCAAGCACTACTTTTTCCTTCTGTTTAAACGCTCCATGAGAGCGCTTGTCTTTTCCAGCTGTCTCCCCGTGTGCTTTTTTCTTCCCCTCTGCGTTATGCATATGTTCTCGCTTGCCCCTGTGCTTCTTATCCACCCTCTTCCATGGTGTGCTCCCCCTAGTGTGCTTCTCCCTAATTGCCATTGCTTTCTCACACCTATGCTCCCCCGGGCCACGTTGCTCTCTCATGGCTGTGTGCTTCTCTTCTCTCCTCTCCCCTCATTCCCCATGCTGCTGTCTCTGTCATGTTACTTCACCCCATCCGCACCTTCTGTGTTGCTTGCACCCTCTGCTGGTCCTCCATGTTAATCTTCCCCACCAGCACCCTCTGTATTGCTTCTGCCTCGCCTTTCGTGTTTCTGCCCCCTGCCCTTCGTTCTGCTTTCCCCATCCACCACCCGCTATACCAAAATACTTTTGCATTAAATGCTTGTTATAATTGACAGCATAGCTGACGCCCTACTCATTACAGAAGATATACAAAATAAACCACTTTACACATGAATTCATAGATGTTTTTAAACCAAGATGTCCTACACCCAGCATTACATTAAGCATGTGCCTTGCAGACACATGCCTGTTGTGTCATGGAAATGGGAGTGTTGTTTTCCACTATTTTCCCTCTTAAATGCACCCAGTGTCATTCATTTTACATAACAAATTCCATAAAATGCAAGCTACATTCTGATGGCCACCTGTCGGTTTCTATCATGCATCGATGATATGGTACGATAACCATTTCAAGTAGGAAACACTTTGTTGGAAACCAAAGGAAGTCCGTTTGTCCAGGTGTAGATTAAGTAAGATGGTTTATTTAGTAGTTACAATTAAGAGCCCACCAGGAGCAGCCTCCCTGCTGCTCTGCCCATACTCCAAATGACACTCTCAGACATCCACCATTCTACTGCATCACAATGCACCAACATTCCACACCACACTCACACTGGCTGAGTAGCAGGTATAACACATCTCCCTTCTTTAAAGGGAAAAAGAACACAACAAAACTGCCCAATGGATAATAAGCATTCACAAATGCATTACAAAACAAATTAGATGCAATAATTAAAATGATGACAAACTAGTGAAAGACAAATTGGCATGTCACTATCTGATGAAGAATTCATGGAGACAAATTAGATGTAATACACAAGAAACCATGCATGTAAAAAGACTAAATAAAAGACAATCTAGTGAATAATAGATTAACATATCACTATCTTTTGAAGAATACATGGAAACAAATTACATGTAATACTTAAGAAACCATGCATGTAAAAACACTAAGTACCAGATTGATACATGAAAGACCACACATATACCGCACTAAATCATATTCCAAATCGATACATAAAAGACCACGCATATACCCACACTGAATAATAAGAGAGACAGCACCAAATCTCATCCCTTCAAAACCACAGTAGACAGCACAGCACTTTGCCACGCCCCACATCTGATACCAAACCCCACATGCCGCAGAACACACAAGTTGGCTAGACTAGCACGAAAGGCAGTACACAGGGAAACAAACTGAAAGTGGTGCAGCAGATCACAACAATGCAAAGAACACATTTGCATCAGAAATGGGTGAACTTACTAACACACAGGCGGCATCCCACTCAACGGTGATCACACCCCCACACAATCATCCCTACCCAAAGCCATCTAGTGTATCACAGCAATTAATTGGTAACCCACACTCCCAAACAATCATCCCTACACAAGGGCATTGAGTGTATCACACAAGCAAAGAATGGGTGACCCACACCCCCACACAATCGTCCCTACACAAGGGCATCTAGTGTTTCACACAATCAAAGAATGGGTGACCCCCACCCCCACACAATCATCCCTCCATGAGGAATTCTAGTGTATCAAGCAAGCAAACAATGGGTGGCCCACACCCCCACACAATCATCCCTACATGTGGGCATTAAGTGTATCACATAAGCAAAGACTGGGCGACCCACACACAATCATCCCTACATGAGGGCATCTGTGTATCATGCAAGCAACGAATGGGTGACCCACATCCACGCACAATCATCTCTACATGAGGACATCTAGTGTATCACATAAGCAAAGAATAGGCAACCCACACACAATCATCCCTACATGAGGGTATCTAGTGTATCATGCAAGCAACGAATGGGTGACCCACATCCACACACAATCATCTCTACATGAGGGCATCTAGTGTATCACAGCAATGTCTGCACATGCAACATGCTAAGTCCAACCTCACACCATAAATCACAGCACACTCAGATATAAACACGGAAAACCCTGGAAACAGACCATGGCAAACACAGCACATCATTATTAGGGCTCCCGGTTTTATGGTATTTATATTTTTGCCATTTCCGTCTGTATTTATCCATATTTATTTTTGGGGCATTTTTTCTGTATTTATCCACATTTATTTTTGCCACAAGTAAGACCCGCGCTATAGCTAGTATTTTTCCACATTTATTTCAGCCCCAAAAAACACATGTGCAGCTGCTTGTACACGGGCACAAGAGCTGAGGGTTTGTCAATTGTGTATTCACCATGGATCGACTGACCATCCAACTATTCATTCATTTATACAACACTTCAGACATGGCTTCAAACAGTGAATATAATTTACCATGTGATAAATGAAAGAGGTAATTTTTGGTAGGGTTTGAGGGTAAAAGCGCTGCTGCATTTGTTTTGTCTGTGTTACTGAAGCTTGCACTGCAACCATCTGGCTATGGCTACCCTTTGCCTTTCGAACACCTGTGACTGGTGGTGCCCATGCATTCCTTTCTTCTGTGGGCAAATTGTCTGATATTAAAAAAGACAAAAGTACTGCCCGTGGCAACCAGCGTTCAAATTTGCTTACAATTTACTGATGTAATTTCGAGCTTTTAAGCCCCTTTTGGTGAGACGATATCCCACACAAAGTGTCTGTTTACAGGTGTATTGCACAGCCAGTATACCAACAAACAAAGGCCTCTGGACTGTTAACGAACAGAACAAAAGCTATTAACCAGCACCTCCCCTCAGAAACATGGATCATTAGTTCACTCTGGTGAATTAAAGGTCATGGAGTTGTCTTTTCTTAATCCTGCTATCTGGTATTTCCTTGGCACCGCATCCCTGCTCATTTCCCGAACTCTGGACGCCTGGTGTCTAAGGAAACATTAATAGCCATGCACTTTAATGATCAGGTAGTAATGGTGAACAAAACAGGCAGGATGCGAACTGAGCGTTATTTTAAGTGCCAGACTAACACACCTAATACATGTATCATCTTGACTATTGGAAATCACAGCTCGCAAAACAATGTACAATGCCTGAGCTGCAGTTCTCCTAATCCGTCACTTCAATGAACGTTAATTGCTGTTCTAAACAAACAAAACAACGATACTAACCCCCTGGTGCTGCCGGTTCATGCGGGGTGGGGGGCCGGAGCCAGAGTCCGAGGCTGCAGCGGGACAGACATTATCCGGAGAGGCATTCAAGGGGTAGTGTCCTGGGACGCTGTGAGGCCATCATTAATCTGACCCCTGAGGCCACAGAAGTACACTTAACTTGCGAAATGGTGATGGGCTGCCGCAGAGCTCACTCGAGCAGCGGAGCCTTGGAGATGACTACCGTATTTTCCGGCGTATAAGACGACCCGGCGTATAAGACGACCCCCGACTTTGGCAGAAAAATTTTAGGTTTAGTGCTATACTCGCCGTATAAGACGACCCCCCACTTCCAGCGCAGCATAGCCATTCCGAGTGTACCGGTATTTTGAACTTACCGTATTAGTCTAGTCCTCCTCCCTGTGGGTGAGCAGTAAGGCTTTATCAGTGGGCAGTGGGTACCTATAAGCGTTTATTTTACAAACTGAAAGACTGAACGCAAAGAAATTGGTTGTAGAAACAATCTTGCTTTACTCGGAAACATTTTATTTAAAACCATATCAAAAACTGTCACTTCTGAATAACGGCAAACATAAATAACGTAGTGCATGAAACAGTGCAAGTGCATTAAACGTTCCATAACTTCCCATAAATCCAAGCGATTTCTACAGGATTTATAACGTTCCCTTTAAAAACCTTCAAAATCCTCCTCTTCGTCATCTGATCTCATAAGTAAGTCTATGAGATCTTGTGGTACATCTGTAAGGCAGTCATCGTACGGATCTTGTACCAATTCCGTATCAGATGATGTGGTCTCTTCTTCGGCATCCTCTTCACCTTCCCACAGATAGTCGTCCTCCATACCATCTAATGAGTTCGATATGCCACACTTCTTGAAAGACTTTATGACTGTTTCTGCATCGATGTCGTTCCAGGCCTTTATGACAAAGTTGCACAAAACATCCAACTGTGGCGCACGCATGTTTCCTCCTTTTGTGAATGTTTTTTCACCGCTAACCATCCACTCATTCCACTGTTCTCGGATGCGATCTTTAAATGGCTTGTTTAGGCACACATCCAGTGGCTGCACCAACGATGTCAGTCCTCCAGGTATAACAGCAGCATCCGTTTTCAGTCTTGCCAGCCTTTGCTTGGTGTTGGGAGTTAAATGAGCCCTGAACATATCCCACACCAGTAGACTACGCCTTTGTAGAAGTCCACCTGGTCGCCTGCTCCATACGTTATCAAGCCATAGCTTTACCCCTTCTTCATCCATCCATCCTTTCTCATTAACATGCACAAAACAACCAGCAGGAAACTTGAGTTTCGGCATTGTTTTCCTTTTAAAAATAACCATTGGCCTCAGTTTGCCACCATCAGCTGTGCATGCAAGTACCACAGTGAAACTGGACTTCTCATGTCCTGTTGTTTTTATTAAAATTGTCTTTTCGCCTTTTTGATGGACAGTTTTGTTGGCGATCATATCAAAATTCATCGGAGTTTCATCCATGTTTCCGATGCTACTTAGCGCATACACATGTTCATTGCGCAGCCTAATGACGTAGCGATGGAAGCTATGCATTTTGGCATCAAGATCCGCTGGTAATTTCTGGGCAATTTTTGTCTTTTGCCGCAATACCAGATTATGCCTTCCCAAGAATCTGGTACACCAGGACACAGTGGCCTTAAATCTGTGGCTGAGATCGGGATTAGATTTGGCCCACTGAAGTGCAACCAAGCGGATTTTATTTCGGGTCACGACATACCCGCTTTGCCGATGCTCGGCCACCATGTCTGCTACATGTTTTTCCAGTTCTGGCCAATGTGCGGTGCCTCTTCTTAGTGCACACTTGCCCCTTGGCATACTCCGCAATGCTTGCTCATTTGCTCTCCAGGCCCGAACCATCTTCTCTGTCACTCCATATTGCCTAGCAGCAGCACAGTTATTATGTTCCGTGGCAAAAGCCACAACTTTGAGTTTGTAGCTGGCTTCATATTTTCTTCTCCTTGCCACTGCTGGAGCCTTGCTGAGTTCTAGACTGCCAGCCATTTGCTCTGGATGCGCTGCTGGAGCCTTGCCGGGTTCTTCGCTGTCTGCCGTTTGCACGGAATGTGCTGCTGGAGCCTTGCCGGGTTCTTGACTGTCAGCCATTTGCACTCGATGTACGGTACTGGTGCTGTACAGAATGGACAGGTGCAGAGACTGTCTTCAACACCACACGTACGGTACGGCAAATACGCTATCTGGTCACGAGACTGTTTTTCCTCTTAGCAACAACCAGCCAATCACGGCAAGTGCTCTACTGCCTTCGGGAACATTTGGGAACATTGTACAGTCCCCTTTCTATGCCACGCCCATGCCAAGGGGAGAGGTGAGCGTGCCAAAACGTGCCAAACGTGCCAAACGTGTCAACACACCGGGCGCTGCCATCTTCGGCGTTGGCTGCCCATTACCATGTACCGTGTTTCGGACGTCCTGCTGCCTCGTCCTGCTGCCTCGTCTGCCTGGGGATGTGCAAGCGGTTGGAGGCGCGTGTACAGCGGCAGCGGCAGTCGAGGTAAGACTCATGGCGCCATTTGCTCGCTTGTGAAGCGGTTTGACACCTTCGAGTGAAGTCCTTGCTATGAAAAAAACGCTCGCTTTCGATACTTCATGGCGCGGGGCCTGGGTGTGGACGCTGCCAGGGTCGGTGGCTGTATTTTTTGACATAAGGTGTGTTGTTTCTGGTTATTTCCTATTGTGAAGCGGTCTGACACCTTCGAGTGAAGTCCTCGCTATGACAAAAACACGCTCGCTTTCGATACTTGCACAATTCATGGCGCGGGGCCTGGGTGTGGACGTTGCCAGGGTCGGTGGCTGTATTTTTGGACGTTGCCAGGGTCGGTGGCTGTATTTTTTAACATAAGGTGTGTTGTTTCTTGTTATTTTGTATTGTGAAGCGGTCTGACACCTTCGAGTGAAGTCCTCGCTATGAAAAAGCGCATGAAAAAATACCATAAAATTTTGTACCCGGCGTATAAGACGACCCCCGACTTTCCAGAAAATTTTAAGGGGTTAAAAGGTCGTCTTATACGCCGGAAAATACGGTAATTCAATAGAAAGGCTGGGGCAGCAAGAAAAAAGAACAGGAGCGTGGCAACTCTGGGCTAAAGCACGGCAGCGCGGTAACATTTACTAGTATTTTCCCGTTTTTACATGTAAATACAGACAACGAAAAAATAATTTTCCGTCTGTATTTATATGTAAAAATCCGTTTAAACGGAAAACCGGGAGCCCTAATCATTATTTAGTAAATACACCATGCAAATAACCAATCCGATAACCCACATTGTACCACCCTGAACAAATCATGGATTACCTTGACAACCTAACCAAGCAGATTCGCCTAAGGGGGTGTGCTATGGTCACGCGCATGCACTGGGACTACCCTCACAGTTGCACCATTTTGCAATGAAGGAGATGAGTGCAGATGAGCAGGCCACCAATGGATTGCCATTTTCAGTTTCTTTATTAAGAAGAAAGGATATAAACCAACCTGAAGCAGCAGCTTCACCTAGTAACTGACAGAACATTTAAACCGGTAAAGGGACATCATAAATGCAGGAGGTGCATTGCCTGTGATAACACTATAGAAGGAGCAAAATTTGTACATCAAAATATTAAATTCAACCTTCACAAACTGTAGGTCGAAAAATGTTGTCTATGCTGTAATCTGCCCTTGTAAGAAAATCTACATAGGGAAAACTAACCAACAAATCAACCAAAGAATAACCCAGTATCACTCCAGAATTAAAAAGAAAGCGAGTACAGCCCCTATGGTTGACCACTTTGTAAAAGAGAGCCATTCTGAACATGATTTTAAATGGACAGTACTACTATCTGTGAATGCATCTAAAATCACTGCAGATATTGATTCAATGTTGTTGGCCAAAGAGGCGTACCTGATAATGAAATTAAATAGTGTCTTAACAGACCTTAATGAAATGTCAGAGTTGTCAAGAGTTTAAGAAATCCAGAGAGTAAATGTATGAACCGCAACATAAATAACTCGTGAGAGTATTTATTGAAGCACGCATGGATAACAACCATTCTTGCTTCAGACAAGAAAGGTGGTTGGAATTGGAATTGGAATAGATTTATTGAGCGCGATTGCTGCCCGGGGGCGTCCAAGCGCTGGGAGGTAAGAATCGAAGGGACCGGTGATGTGACACATTATAGCTCAGAGACTTTGGTGAATAGTACGGTCTTCAGCTTTTTACGGAATGACAGCAGGTCCGGGTTGGAACGGAGTGAGAGGGGGAGGGTGTTCCAAAGTTTGGCGGTGTTCACCGAGAACATCCTACCCCCGGCTCTGGCTCTCTTTACTCGGGGGACCACTGCCAGAAGGGCCTCAGAGGAGCGGAGGTTCCTGTTTGGGTGGTAGGGGATGACGAGCTTGCTATTAATAGCAGGTCCTGTTTTCCAGAATGCTCGGTGTGCAATGCACAACGCCTTGAATGACACTCTGTGTTTAACTGGCAGCCAGTGTAGACTTTTTAGTGCAGATCTGGCTGACTGAGCTCGAGGAATCTTTAACAGGGTGCGCGCTGCGCAGTTTTGCACTATCTGGAGTTTCCTGAGGGTCATCTCGGGAGCCCAGCTGCAATATAACAATTGTAGAAAAAGACACAAATGTATGTAACAAAAGCTGCCATCCAGACTTATCCACATGATTCTGCTTCAAGGAGAAGGTGACTTGGCACGTAGAGAAAGGGTGACAACATTGGTGGCGTCTGAACTTCGGTTTCCTAAATTGATATTTGTTTCATGAAAAAACAGATAATAGCTCGTCATATTGTGTGTTATTCATTTACTCATCCTGTTCAATATAGAGAATGATTGCCTCAAACCCGAACTAGGGACTACTATTCCCAGCATTTATAGCGGTGAAATTTATCCTGTCAGGAAACCATAATATCAACATCCGGGTCACCGCGCTTGAGCGCAACAAGCCTGCGGTGGCGTTCGGCGTAGGTGGGAGGAAGAAACACTGCTAAGTTCTTGAAGGAATAACCATACCAGAATAGGTGAGAATCGCTGCCTAGCAGCGCCTTCCCGTTGAAGCGCGCAGGCAGGCAACGCGTTGCTAATGCGGTTATCCTTTTCTGCAGTGCTCAAGAAGTAAAACAGACAGTTTAAAAGAAACAAGATACCTCCAAAAGTCATGAAGCACATTGCAGGTATGAACCACACAATGTAGATCGAGCGTTACATGAAAGTATGATCTGAGAGGCATCGTGTAATATACGATTGACTCCTCTCCACAGAGTATACCCTGAGTGAGAATACCCGTGCATTGAAGTACGGGAGAAACACACACACAAGAGTAAGGTATGTTTCACGCAATATCGGCGACTGGAAGGTCGTGCGCTACCGATAAAAGGTGAATAACAGCCTACTCCCACAACGGGCTTGTTTTTTTCTAGAGAAACCACAGTTGGGTCGCCTCTCGAGAATTGGAGTCACACAAATTCTTCCTATAAGAGCCTCCCAGAAGGTATAAATTAAGGGGAAATCAAATAGTTAGAGATTGTCGAAGGCAAGCGGGAGCACCAGTAGTGATGTATATTTATTTTTTTGTTTTATAGATTGCCTCAATATGCTTGTGATAAGAAGCCCTGATGAAAGCCCGCAAAGGAATTAAAACGTGGCTAGAAACGCGTCGGCATATTCTTTAATGAATCAGTCGAACTGTCAAATCAGGACACTTATATTGAATTAGTTGGCAAAGAGTTGTAAATTGGTCCTTTATTGGGTTGTACTTGGCAGCTTTTTTTATTAAATTGGTACTTTATTGGGTTGTACATAGCAGCTTTTTCTATGAATTGAAAAGGATTGCAAACACACATGAATGATGCATGGTCTTCATGATATATTGTGCAATTTTGAATGTATGTTTGTCATTTAATTACGATTGAGTTTCGTCTAATGTAATGTATATATGTTGTCATCACTTATGCTAATTGTGGTATAATGTTTATGCTTTTTCTGGAAATAAGAGATTTTCCCTTTTGAAGTGATACAAAACGATGAAAGAAAAAAGAGGGTAAATAGATAACCTTAACCACAAAAGGTATATAGTGTGGTTTTTTCTAAAAAATAAGTTGGATTCCAGGTACTTCCCCTGTTTATAGAACATTTAAACCAGCACACGTTCTTCCACTGGAGCACTCCACTCTGGGTGACATAATGGAGTTCAATGCTCAGGCTCATCACAAGGTTGCTAGGATACCACCAGGATAGCAACCTGACTTTGCTACCACACAACATGCCTGTGGATTTATCCTGAGTGAGAAATATGGTTTATATAATGTATATTGCAGTACTATTCTCCTGCTCAAGAATGACTGGTTTAGGGATTGTGTAACTCATATAACGCTTGCACACTTAGGGGACACTGCCTGCACACAAGTACTTGCAAAGAGTCATGATGTTCATGTTCTCTAATGAGGGAGTTTAGTAGTGATGTGTGAAGTTGTGAAGGCTGGTGGCTCACAACTTCACAAAACTAAGTACTTTTTTCAAAGAATAGAAATAAAAGAAAATAAACTGGCAGGGTGCTAAAGCAGTCAATTCCCACAGCCAAGAAGGGCTGGAAGCAGCAGCTGACAATGTTGCTTCAGCAGTGCTGTGCTCTCTCTTTGTTACCCATTCCTGGAGATCCATCAGTATTACTTCCAAAGCCTTACCCGATTTGAATTATCACCTCAATGGACTTTGGAAGTCCGGCACTATTGAGGAAAGGCAAAGGAGAGTGGTGCTGCCAAACCAAAACTCTGCAGTCTTATGACTCTTAAGTGTTGAACGTGAAATCATGGTGCAGGGACTTCCTGAGTTTTAACTACACCATGGGGGGAAATTCAGGATCTTTCATCACTATGCAAAGTACATAATTACTCAAATTCAAAAGCATATGTGTGTAATTTAAATTTCACCTGGGCCTTGTCGTGAGTTCTGTTGGTGATGAAACAAATTGTGCTACTGAGGAGAATGATTTTTGCTGGTGTGGAGGTTGTGCCTATCTCTACGGGTCCTGGAGCATAAAGTAGGAGTCCTGGGGTGTATGGTATTTCATAATTAGCAATCAAAACCTGGGGGCAGAAAACGTAAGCAGCAAAGCAAATGCGTTACTTAGGGCCATATGTATCAATCGAATTTTGATTCACAAACGCTGCGAATCGCAAAAAAGCAGCGTTTGCGACTCAAAATTCGGAAAACGGTATGTATGAGGATAATTGCAATGCAAATTTAAGGAATTGCAAAATTTGCGATTCCTTAACTTTGCGTAAGCATTTAAGGAATAGCAACTTGCGATTCCTTAAATGCTATACAGCAACCACTGAAGTTTTGCGATTTCTCCTGAAGAAATCGCAAATTACCACCAACTTCAAGTTGGTGGTAATTTGCGATTTCTTTCACAAATGCACATTTTGCCATTTGTGAAGGTGCCATGTGGCGCACATACATGCTCTAAGGGCATGAATGTGCGCCATATGCGCACACATGTAACTTTCAGGGGTGCATCAGGGTGTCCTTATGACACCCTTGAACCCTTGAAATTATTCTCAATTTGCTATTTTCAAATTGTGAATCGCAAATTGAGAATAACTTCCCATTCATTCCCATGGGCTCCCTGGCCCATACAAATGAATGGGAAAGAATTCCTTTATTGCGATTTGGCAATTTGCTAATCGCAATTAGGGAACATTAAGAAATCGCTAAAAAATTGTGATTTTTTACATACATCCCTTTTTGCAATTCTCAAATAGCGATTTCCAAAAAATCGTTATTTGAGAATTTGAAATGAGGGTGTTGATACATATGGCCCTTAAATAATTAGTAACGCACCTGGTGAAGAGCCCTTGACTTCTCTGGCTGCTGGGGTCTTATGAGGATGCAGAACAATGCCTGTAACCATTTTACCAATCCTAATGTTATTGGAATCTACAATGTGCAGTCAGATACTTGGTGGTGAGGGAATAAGAGCCATAGTTGAAGGCCCACCACAATTAGGAGGTGTAGACCAGGTAATGAGGATATAAGTATGACATTATGAGGATGGTTACTCCGGGTGGAGAAGATACAGTTCCTGACATTTGCAGACTCTCCTGAGAAGAAAGGTTAGACACAGATAGGAATGGCTAAGGGGTTCACACTTTATGTTGAGAAGGAATAAAAGTCCCAAAGATGACAGATTTAATCTCAAAATCAGCAGTCTCCCCTAAGGGACAGTGATATACCCTGCAGTTATGGTTTCCATCCTCAAGTCGAAGGGGGAGATTTTGTTCCAGTACAGCTGGAAGGTGTACTCCAATTGGGAGGATCAGCAAGTGTTATAACGATGTAAATACATAATTTGCTGTCCTCAATTGAAGTGGACACTACCTGTAATGTAGAGAATGTACATCTAGAATTGTTAGTTTCCATGTGGAATATAGTTAGTTACAGGGGACATATCGGAGTGTTGGTCTCCCAAGACGAAGAGATTAGAACAGATGAAATATTTGCTGAAGTTTATGTTGTACCACGAGGTGGAAATGTAACACCAGTGAACAGTATATGTACATGAATTGCATGGGCATCCATGAAGAGGGCATTTAGTTACTGTATGAAAGGACATACTTGTTAAGGTTATTCTAATGAGATTACCATGGGGCTTAGTATCATCAGACAGGATGTGAAACCTGAGTTTGATGGTTGCTGTGAAGTTAGCAGTTGGTAGAAGCACTTATGTAGAGGTCATAGGTCCCGAGATTGTGATCCTGAATGAGGAGGCAGGATGGTTTCTGTGCACAGGACATGGGCACTATGATTGTGGGATACAGTAGAAAGGGAATTATTCATATTGCAGAATACATGATCTATGTGGTTGATTACCTCTTTCATGAGGAGAGTTAGTCCTGGAGATCGGTTTTAGTTGCAGGGACATAATTGGAAAGGGCATGAATCCTAGAGTATTGGTCTCCTATAAGGAGACGGTCTACTACTGACTTAGAGACTATACATTGTTTATGATGATCATCCACCATTAGGTGAAGGGTTAGTCCAAGTAAAGAAGATATGGATCCCTAAGCGTTCTGGTCTCTATGGAGAGAGAGTTACCCAGTTGAGTCCCATTCTGTCCTCTGATGTTTGGTCCATGAGCAGAAACTCCAGTTGAAGGCACGAAGACATGAATGAAAATGTTGTAGGTCTACCACAAGGAAAAGGATTATCCCCCACCCCCCAGTATGCGTGTGTTTTTGGTTGTCGATTTCTCAGGAGGATGAGAATGAGATTCATAAGGACAATGTTCACTCCATTAGGAAAATGGCTAGTTGCCATCAGTGAAGGGGACTTTAATCCTGGTGTTTTATGTCTGCAAAAAGAGAGCTGCAAGATTAATCCTCATGGAAAGACTGTAAATCGTAGGTTTGACCATCCCATATCAGGGTATGGGTTAGTCCAAACGGAGAGGATTGGGTCCTGTGATTGTTGGTCTGCAGTGAGGATGGTTAATAATAATGGAGAGAACTTGTTGTTTCATAAGAAAGAACAGTGATTGTTAACGCAAAGCTCTCCCAAAAGAAAGGAAGTTTACAGTAGTGTAACTAAATAGAGAAATGGTTAGGCACACTGCAGAGTATGCACCTCTCATGGATGGTTATCTTCTATGAGAAAGTAGATTCATTGAAGTCTTGAGTACATGAAATCTGAGGATCTTTTTCTCTGATGAACTGGAGTCGTAGGTGAAGTAGAAAGGAGGTCTAATTTCCCTTGGAAATAACTATGGTTTTCTTCCCTGATTCTTAAGTTTGTCTTAATGGAGAGGGAATTAATTTTGAAATTCATGGTCTCCAAAGAAGAGGACAGTCTGTCCCAGTTAAGAGGATGTGGGTTCAAATGTTCCTGGTGCCCCATGCGGAAGGGTTAGTTAGTTGAAGCAGTGATTTTAGCCCTGGGATAGGATTTTGTTCATAAGAAGTGTTAGGGTCAGTGTAGAGGAAATGGTTCCTGCTAGTAATAGTACATGTTAGAGAGGAGTATTGAAGTGTATGAGTCCTGCATCATGTTTATATACCCTATGTGGGACTGTGAGAATTGGTCTCCTATGACTATACACGAATTTGCCTCCAGTGAGTGAAAAGTGTACCTATGAACGTCACATGTGACTCCTGATGAAAATAAAAAAGCCATAAATGATTAAGTTGGCAGTCTTAAGTTGGACAAGATAGTCCTAGGTGCCGAATTGCAAGTCCAGGGGTTGTTTTTTAACAAGAGGTGTTGTGTCATTGATCAATGTATAAGTTGAGAGATTCAGAGTTAATAGTTACAGTTCTCAAATTTGATGCACAAAGAAAAGTGACATTTGTTCTTCCCTTTCTGCACTGGCATTGGCATTCCATTAGCAGGTGAGGCAGTGAGGGCAAATGTTAATGTATTTTTAAGCAATGTACTACCTTGTAGCTCTTGGTAAACTCAGTGAAAGCCTGGAATTAACTGCACTATTGGTCTTAAATGTGTGCAGTCTTGGTCTGAAGGGCATGAGACCTGAAATTGTTGGCCTGCTATGAGAAGCCTTTGGGGCATATTTACAAGACAACGAAGCAGCGCGGCTCTGCAAGCTCTCTTGCTGCACCGAGCTGCATCATTAGGAAAGATCAGGGATGCATTGTATTTACAACAATATCATGCATCCCTTTGCTTTCCTCTGCACTGGCGCACTGTAGCCTGCCTAGCGCCAATGCAGGCACCCCTTGTACAATGGTGCAAGGATACCTTTGTTGCAAGGATGATAGTTTTTGTTTGGGAAGAGGCACCTTCCTGCACAAAAACAATCATTGATGGCATTTTCCTGCAGAAGGAAGCACACTTAGAAAGAGCAAAAAAAAGGAGTAGAACTAAAGGTATTTCTGCTTCTTGCACCACTTTTATGCCTGCGGAGTCATTAGAATCTGATGCATTCCCAGGTTTATGAAACTTTATAAATCTCGGAATGTGTCAGAATCCATGGGTGTTGTATGGGAACATCCACAGCAACACCCATGGAATGCCCCTTCCATGAAGAGTAATGCTTGAAAGGGAGCCATGTTTACAAGGCCATTAAAAGCCACTCAGGGTGGCTTTGTTTGGCCTTGTAAATATGGGACAGTACACTCTGCCACCAGAGTGATGCTTTGGTGGGGCAAGGGGATTGTAAATATGCCTCTCGTTCTTTTATACAGAAGTTATAACGCCTGATGTTTATGGGCTCCAGGGAGAAGTGCTAGGTCACCTAGAGGGTATGAGTCGTGAATTCTGTGCTCTCTGAAAAGCAGACATTGGTCAGTGCGAATGAAACAACAATGCCCCTGCACTATACAAAATTAAAGCATTCTTAGTAATGAAATTGTTTAGACAGAAAATTGGTTTGTGTACATCCACACTTTCAGAATGACTTAAAGAGAGTAAATCATCTCAGTCGAGGTATAGAAAGTTAAAAAAAGACGTTCTGTTCTTGGTATGGAGTGTCTGTTTATTGTTCCTTTAGTTATGCCAACACGTGTTTCATCGCAGGGAACATACTGCAAATCTTCAGGGCCTCATGAGAAACATGTGGAGTTCGTGTTCAATAAGCACGTTATGGGCGGTGCCAAGGTTATTCAATTTCCGGGTGTCTTGAGAGTCCGTAACAAAACGCTGTTTGCGTAATTGTAGGATCTTATTCGATAAAGAGGTGAGCTCTAACCGGGAGGAGTCGAGAATTCGTTATTAGACGTGAAAACTCTGCTTAGTCCAAGGCGGGTACACCTTGTTAGTGCTATGCTCCCTCTTGAGGTTCCCGGTGCCGTTTGCCAAAGACGGTCAGTGCGAACATAGGAGGAGTCTGTTGGTTTGTAGCACCTACAAGAACCAATCTACGTCAGAATTTGAAAAGCGTATATTCCTGGGATTGGAGTTCGACTTGAGGGAGAAAAAATTAGCAGAGAAGAAGGACTTTTTGCTACTTGCGTGGGAGGCATTTACAAGAGAAAAGATGTACAAAATCAAGCCCAGTTATCTTACATATTAAGAAGAGGTTGCCTGGGCGGCATATCATTTTCTTGAGACTTTGCTTCACCAATGATGAAGTATGTGGAGATGATTCATAACTGCTGAGTTATCTGCTGTTTTAACTCTGATCAATTTTAAATATCCACTTTTAGTGCTTTTTATATTGGGCCAATATAAGGCATTACAGTCAGATAGAAGGACAATGCATACAAATGAATACATAAACCAAAAGCCACGTATTTGCAGAATGCACAAAGAAGCATTTATAACAAAATGCAGACACCCTCAGCTGTATCTCTACTTACATTTTTACCCTGCCAACTTCACTCTAGCAATGTTCCATGGCACCATAACGCTCAGCAACACATTGAAAGAGGTACTGGAGAAAGTTATGAGTAAAGCCCCCCCAAACACATCTTCTCTCTTCCCATGCCCTGTCTTCAAATTTCTACCTCACCAGCCCAACTACTTCTTGAGTTCTGTCTTGCCAACATAGCCCACATCATTGAGGTTCAATATGCTAGTTACTGCTATTTATTTGGAAGTGCAAGTGACCATCTTTGCGGAGCAAAATACTCTATTCCTGGGCAAAAAACAATATGGGAACAAAACATAGAGAGAAGTTTGACACAGTCCATTATGCTACACGAATGACAAACAATCAGGACTTCCTAAATGTTAAAATTAAAAGATCAAGTCAAACTAAAATCATTTGAGGGCAACTTTGAAATAATGCTAAACTACAAATACACAAAATGTATTGCAGCTTCCTACTTAAATACAGAGCCTCAACACTCCCTCCGAACACATCTGAAGACAAGCACATGACCACAATTCCTTCAATTCTACTACTTTCTATTGCTCCCAATCGCCGAATTCAGATCATGCTGCTTTGCTAACATAAATGCTTCTGACAAATGCTGCAGTTTATAAAACTACACCGAACCCTACTTCGGCCCACTTTTCGCCATAAGAAAATCCTTTCGCCTACTCACGGTATATGAGAGTGCTTTCAGGATACGGAAGACCAACTTACCTGCACCTTGGTAAAGTGAGTAGACACCGCATTTTAACAACTGGAAAAAGTATGAGCTGAGTGAGCAGGAGAGGCCCAGTCTGCCCCAAAACATGTTTTTCTAGCTCTAACGCATTTAAATCACAGTTGTATTATGATTTTTACTGTGATCATTTTATGATGACCGTAATGATTATAATTGATTAACAATAAAAATTAAAAAATAATAATAAAAAACAAGTCAAGGACTGCACAGAGGTGCACCAAGAAACCAATGTAGGTGATTGTTTTGCTTTATAAATATACTTGATGGATTGAGATTAATTCTAGGTGGGGATATTCTTGATTGAAGGTTAGTATAGTGAGCTATATGTAGGGTTAACAGCTGCAGTGTCCAATGGTTTAATGGGCTTTGCCTTAGCAAATAAGAAAAGGCACTTAGTGTTGGGAAGGGGAATTGAAGGTCAAATCAGAGTATTGTTTAGTCTTTTGTGCACAGTAAAATTTTGCTCATCTGGTATTTCTCGTTTTATTTGAATGTTTATATGTTGGTTTGACCAGTTGGGATTTCAGCAGTTGTTTGCTAAGTAGGTAGCTTGACTATGTGTTGGTAGAAGGGAAAGAATTCTGGGTGCTTTGCAAATCATTCCATTTCATTTTAGCAACTGATATACCATAGTACAGGCCAGCAGCTACAGGCGGCACCAAACATTTGGGGGCTTATTTTAGTTATGGCAATCCGTCTTATAAATTGCCAGGTTGATAGAGGTGATTGCCTCCACCTTGTTAGTGGAAGACTGCTCGCTTTTCTTAGAGATCCCTAGCAGGCAGGCCGGAATCTCTTTACCGTCAGTTGTGCAGCCACTGTAGCAACTTCTTTGAAGGCAGTGAAACTCTGCTTAGTGGTCGTCATGGTGATGTGATTGCTCAGTATTTTTTTTCTGACTGAAATGCAAAAGCATGAGGTTCTTCTTGAAAAAGAAAATCATTGATCCTGACTTGCAGTGTGTTTTATCCTTGCATGTGGGTGCCAATGGGCAATTTCTGTGACTAGGACCGAAATGCCTTGCATGGCTTTCCAGGGCAGGTAAATCTAGTGGCATGTAACCAACTCCCCAGCCCTTTGTGGTTCATAGATTCAGAAGCCCTATTCCAAAGGCACTTGAAGACCTGTCTCTTCCTGGCCCCTGATACACTCTGTTATTCCCTCATCTAATTCATCTCCCTCTTTCCACTTCTTTTCCCCTCATCTGAGTTTTGGATTCAAACGTCAGCACCAGGACGCTCCATTGCAAGTGGCAGTGCGCTTAACACGTTTTAAATTCCTATATAGTGGTGGTTGCTCCACCTTCAACCAGAAGGGTAATTGCCTTCACGACCCGGCAGAGATGGGACAGACTAGCCATCAGATCAGAGATTTCTGGTCGTCGAGGCTGCAGCGACTTCACCATCAGAATCCCAACATTTCCCTCAATTCTAATTAGAGCAGGGGAACAGAAACATTATCCCAATTAACTTTATTTTTAGCTCTGTGTAAAACTGCAAAGTTAGCAGTTTTGCATTTACATTTTTTTGATTCAGTGCAAAGGTGAAGATTACACTGTACATTAACAGATAGGACTCATTTAGTGCCTAGAAGATGATCAGGCTGCCTTAAGACAAACATAGCAGATGTCACCCTCTGTATTTCAGCACTGTATTCCACTACTGCTTGAATACCACCAGGGAATAGGAGTTAAGCAATGGCTATGGAAGTGTCAGAGGTTGGTTACCTGTTGCCAGTGAGGTCTAAGAGCAGAACTGCACAATCGAGGGCAAAGAGGCGGCATTTGGAAACAATTGATGGCCCCATGGTACTCAACTATACTTTAGCCCAATTCGTTTTAATATAGCACCATTTTCCAAGAGTTGTAAATAACAGGTGTTACAATTGCTATATTTATCGACCTCAGACAGATGGAAGCTTTGCCTGGATGTTTTGTAGACCCATACTGGGACACCCCAAAAGCAGTGCTTGATCACGGTAACATGATTATAGCTCTTTGGTGACCCCGGCAGGTTTCTTCTTAAGTGCTTTCCTAAACACATAGGGTCTGATTTACAAGCCCCTTGTGACACTTATGAGCAGCTGTTGCGTTACTTTTGTGAGGCAGCAGGGGCATAAAAAATGCGGCCAAGTTACAACGTGACGCAACTAGGGAAATGCGGCACGTTGCAAAACCCTGCGTCACATTATACCTGCTTCAGGTATAATGTATGCAAGGTGGGTGTTTCCATGCTGGAAAGCCTCGTAAAAGAGATGCAGGGAAATCTACAAGATTTAACAGCGTCACTTCTAGGATGCCACTACGTGAAAACCTTACTCCTGCTTGAAGGAGGCGAAGGAGCGGTGCAGTATAGTGGGAATAGGCCTCAATATGCATTGCTGGAGTTGGGTTGTGCTTGCGACACGACTCCAGCAATGCGTGACTTTTCCACCAACCGATGCGTCAGAATTTTGAATCCATGGTGGTGCAAGGGTTTCTTAGGGTGGTCCAGGGAAAGTGACTTTCTTGTAAATCTGCCCCAGAGGGGAATATTTACAAGCCCCTTGCGCCACAGTACGACACTTTTTCCAGGTTAAAAATGACATAAAGGTGGCACCAGGAGCTTGCAAATAAGACCCGTACTGGTTGCCCTAGGATGGCATTTAAATAAGAAGGAGTAATCGAAAGCACTAAAAGTCAGCTTCTTGTTCTGGATATAAAAGATTCTCTTTGAACAACTTGGCTCGCTGCATGGCTACTCGAGAGAATTATTAATGTGGAGTAAAGGAAGAATGTAATTCCGGGCATCATCGACCTGCTATCTTTCTTGGAAAATGTAAAACAATTGTGTTATTAGCACATGTTCTCTAACAAATCGTCAGCACTTTTTCACAAAGCTATAAAAAGCAATTAAATGAGCTTCACTCTGATTTACCGGTGCATTTCAGTGAGACGTCCAAAGCTTGTCTCTGTCATATGTTGCTAAACTAAATTTGCAGGGCACGTTGAGAATGCTTTGGGAAAGATGTGATCACGTTATTGTGCGCAACCATAATTTCAATGAATTCCACGTTTGCAAATGTCCTAAGTTTCTAGCATGGAAACGGTTACCCGTTATTTTTCGGAATATAGGGGCATATTATCAAGAAGGGCGTTAAAATTATCGCTGCTTTAGCAGCAAGAAACTGCAGCTAAAGTGGCGATAATGGGCTTGATAATATGCCATTGAGAATTCCCATAGAAGCCCATGTTCACACCAGAATATGGGCTTCTATGGGAATTCACAAGGGCATATTATCAAGCCCATTTTCGCCACTTTAGCGGCAGTTTCCTGCCGCTAAAGCGGAGATATTTGGAACGCTGTTTCTTGATAATATGCCCCATTATTTGTATATTTTTGTTGAGTAATTTGCCTGGTTCACAATAACTTCACTGGACATCTTTAAAAGCAGTCACAAGCAGATTCGATATATACATTGTGGCGGAGATCCTCAATTGGGAGCCAATTCAAACTGAAATTACAAGAGGAGTTCAAGGTCACTTAATTTGAGTGTGGACATTCATTGCTATTGTTTACAAAAATTACGAGTTAAGTGCAACGCCTGGTTTATTTGACAGCACGGTGGTAGGGCAAGTCAGCGCCTGTAGCTTTAAGACAAGACAGAGGTCTTGTATTTTACCGGATTCCTGTGGTCTTTTCTGAGAGAAAAGGAACGAGCCTTGTTAATAGGACTTGTTCTGGCCTGTGGAACTGCACACATAAATTAAAAAAAATTGTGGTCAGAATATCAGATTCCATAAACCATATCAGTATTAGAAACCCTCTGAATTTTATATATTTCTTCAAAAAGCACCAGTTTAACATAAATTAGCATAAATTTATATGGCCTTAGAGTTTAGATCACAGGGTAATCAACAATATAGTGGGGGTGCATAGGAAAAGTAGAATGTATTTAAGATAACTGCAAAGTACTTGTTTTCTGATTATGTGTTAAGAGTGAAAACAATCAGTACAATTAGACTGATGGACTGCCCCATCTATGTGCAGAATAAGTATTTTAATATTTTATATTATTCCTAACTACTGTAGTTTACTTCAGGTACAACATTATTAAGTAACACGACACTAGAAAGATTTAAGAAGTCGAGAACCAACATTGCATCTTATCTTAACTGTTACTCAATAAGTATTTGACTGTATAAATTGGCACGTGATGTGCATAATGGTAACCATGTAATTTGATTGAATAATGACCAACCATGAGGCCGAACTCCCACTGGATTGCAAAGTGTGAATAGAACCCAGAAAGTGGCAACGTAGGAACATATTGCACATTTTATCCTTCTGGCATTTTAATTATGCGCTTATTTTGAGGCACCTAGTTTTAAAAGGGTGTTTCTTCCAAACAGAAATGTTAACTGAAAAAGTATTGTGAAATAATGGACTTATTATAAAATAGGAAAATATACATATTTCATTATGTAGTTAAGAATTTAAAGTTTATTTCTAACAAATTGCGTATGGAGAACGGAAAGATTTTTGAATCCCTTCTCTGCAAGGTTCAATTTTTCTTTACCTTTAATAAATATTGCTTTTACCATGGACGATGGTAAAGCTCTGCAGAGAGTGGTTTGGAATAACGTTTATGATGATGAAAGTCATATTTCACAAATACAAATGAAGAATTTTACATATTGCATTTGTCCCTGTGAAATATGAGTTTTTATACCACTGCACAGTATAGAATAAAAGTAAGCCTGTGGAAAATATCTGCTAAATAGGAGTAATCAAGTCCAATTTTCAAACTTCGCATTCAGCTAAATGTGCAAATTTCTTACCATTTCGTATGGTTTTAATTTGTATGGATTTGCGACCAAGGGAGACAGGCTTGGCGTTGAGACACATTTTCTCCTCAAGGAGACATATTGGGGCATATTATCAAGGGGGTTTATCTCCGCTTTTTTGGCTTTAAAAGCCAAGAAAGCGGAGATAAAATGATCTCCCTATTACCTAGCTGTCGCTAACACCAGTTAGCGACAGCTAGTAGGAGATAGCGACAATCTTGGGCCCCGCTTTGCATGCCAGTGATATTTATCACTAATGACATGCAAAGTGGGCGTGCCAAGATGTTAGCATCTGGAAACAGTCGCTAACATCGCTATCTCCTATTACCAACTTTTGGAGATATTCGCGCTAAGCGCGGATATCCCCAAAAACTAGCACCTGCCCTGAGCAGTTCTTAGCCATGTTATCCAATGGGAGGTGGATAACATGGCTTAGAGCATTAGCTCGGTAATGCATGAATATCGCTGACTTTTCAGCCATATTCATGCATTGCGGCCGATTTTTATTGCATTTGCGATAAACCTTGGTAATACCAAGGTTTATCTGCGATAAAAATCGCCGCAGCTCAGCGATACATTTTTGTCTCTAACCAAGCAATAGCGATAATTATCGCTATTGCTTGGTAATATGCCCCATTGTCCTCAAACCCGTTTCCTGCCGTTGCCTTGCTTTTGCTTGGGATACACTATCAATGAGAAAAGTTATTCAAGATGGTGGCAAATGTACTTCATGCGGTATTTTGTGTATTTGCTGAATACTGCACATGCCTAAATAAATGCACCAGCATACCAATTTATATGAAGATCCCAATGCCACTTCCTTCTCTTCCAGGAGATCCTAAGGATTCACTCCAGACTAGCGTCTGTGTTATTTGTACTCCCGAGATGTTAATAGGACACCCTTTATCATCAATTTTGGGAGTGTTTGGATTTAATAAGGACATCCGTAGGAATCGTAATGAACCCCTCTTTGTTTTAGTTTTCCATTCAATGATATGTTTTATGACAGCAAGGTTGTTTAATATGACCATATATACCAGACTTCACTCTCTATTGGATGTGCCAGTATGTAGTGCCTAAGTTGGGTACCTGATGGAGACAAGCACCATGACCGCTTTGTATCATGAGGAACTGCATCCAAAGACAAGTATTAAAAGACGTGGTTCATCAGCTCTGCCTGTTTTTAGTGTAAAATAGCAGGAGCTCGGTGTTCCTATGTGCTTTTCGCTCTATTTTATGCGTGAAATTTGTTTTTTAGCCACACCTTCATTCATTTTTTTTATTCAGCATTACATTTCTAGTCATCTTTGGTATTTGTGCCATATTTCATTGTAAGGACTTATTATTGTAAATTGTGTTTGTTTGCTGCAGTCGATACATGATATTTGCCACAAAAACTGTTACTATTAAGGGGGCATCATTGGTGAAGTGTTGATTTTGCTTCCTTCAGTGACGGTATGAGTGTGGAATTGAGAAGGACATTGGGGTGCTAATTGTTGTGTAGCTATCAGAGATGAGATTATCATAGGTTTTAAGTTTTGGGTCAATATCGTAATGCCCCTTCAACTAAAACAGTTTAAATTTTTCATGAAGTATATTCTTTGCGAGCTTAGTAGCCAACAACAGAGTCCTTTATAGCAGATTTTTAAAGATGCATTGTGTCCCTAACTAGCAGTACCCTTGAGCCTCACCAGTAGCTGTGTCCACTACTGATCCCTATAGTATCCCAGCCTGGATACAGCTTGCAGCCATGCCCTTTAAGCACTGATGATGGCTGGACATTTGGCCTTTCTTTGTTCCTATTAAATCTTCAGGAAGTGCCCTCCAAGCACTATGCACTATACTATTAGCTTTTCTTGTACCCAATATACTTGCTTTCAGTATCTGATTTCATGCTCTGTGACCAGCACAAGTGGACACATTGCACACGCTCTAAACCCACTACCACTAGCAATTTGAGCTTCTGAGTAGGACATTTTGCCATTCATGCAAAGTGTACACTCAGAAGAGGGCATGCTGTTTGACCATGCCCTGGCATGTGTCAATATACCTTTAATATTGCCCTTGTTCTAAATATTTTTTGGTGAGTCACACTACTTTTACTGTCATTATGATATCATCTTTGTATTGTGGTCAGACCAGTTAGGCCATAGGGAATTCATATTATGGTTTGAAAATAAAGTTGGCACAGATTTACAAATCTGAATAAATCTACCCAACAAAATTCTAATCCAATAGTTGGTTGATCTGGAAATAAATGCAGTAAATGGTCAAGGATAAACAAAGTGCTAAGGGATTCTCAAAACTTAATTCTCTGTTTAAATGCCATAGGGAATTTTTATCCAAGCTATAGAAAGAAACACATCGAGGAGGTTTATGAACACCGGATATGGCAAGCAAACAGCATAGTTCTTAGCATCGTTATCTTCTGTTTGCCAGTGTGGAGATGTTTTAGAAATTCACCTATATTTCAGGTAAAAATGTATCAATCTATTCTAAGGCAAATTATTGAAATCCGCAAGCTTCGGCAAGGTTTATATTTTGAAGCTTTATTTGAAAACTAATTGACTGGGTAGGGCTAATCATTTTGCTCTAGCTGGCAATTTATGTGATTCAAAGGCCCACAAGACATTTGCTATCTCCATTGTAGAAATGTTTTTATGATTCTTATGGAAGGGATCAGAGCTGATAGCTTCAATAAAGTCCAATATCTGTGTCCAGCACCTGAAATGTCATGTCAAGCTGTACACAGATGGGTGTACTAGGCACATGCTGTGGCTGATCTACTGGGAAAGCCAGAGATCAGCATACTCTGAATATCATAGGGTCAAGGCATTTGGCACAGAATGCTTGTCCTTCGCTACGTACCTTCTGGATAAAACCGTAGGTTGTGTTTAGTGGATTCTGGAAGATGAGGTGGTAGACCAATGATTGGGCAAAGGGCCTCACGTTTGCCCACTTTCCTTGACCGAACACCAGGACATTGCAACTTACCATGACCTGTATCTTACTAACACAGTGACAGACAAATTACAGAAGAAAGGCAGGTGCAGCAACAACAAAAGGCATGTATCCCGACTCCGTTCTGCAGCCTATACCATGTGGCACTGGTTAAGGGGGTACTGGGCTCTAGGTACCAGAGTAGCAGCAATGGGAGGCAAAGAGCATTGCCGAATGCTACATTCTATGTCCAAAAACTGCTGGAGAGGGCTGACGGCTGTGGCCACCAGGAACTGTTATTAGGTATATGATGTACATGAAATGGCAGAGGACCAGACCCAGGGCATGACAAAAGGCCACACCCTACCCTCTGAGCCCACTGGGTACAGCCAACGGCCAAAAACAAGAGGCTGTAGAGACAAGAAACAGCCTTCTTGATCAGACATCTGTCTCTATGGGATACTGTGCCATTCTAAACATAATTTTAGTTTACCCCAGCTTCAAAGTGTGGTTACAAACTCATGTCCTCACGCTCAGTTTTTACATTCCCCGTATATTTAGTAATCTTCATTTTGGTTTAGTGAACCAAAGTTTCCGGATTCTGACGGTCTTTGCATAACTGTATTTAATATCCCCAGACCAGTCTGCATGCAAGGTTTTTTATCAGGTACAGAAAGTCCTCCAAGTTTTATATTTTCTGTGCCAAGAATGATCAGTAATTTCAGGACATCCACTGAAACCCCTCCCATACAGGTAAATGGTTCAAATTGGCAAAGTGGGTTGCTGGGGTTGAAGTGCAGTCTTAGACCTGCAACAGAAGGTCAGTTGATGGTAGTGGGGCAGCTGCCTTTCACAGGCTATAGGTGCAACGTGCAGTTGGAAGACACTGATACTCTGTCCCAGGTTTAGGTTAGGAAAAATGCATGGAGGACTGCTGTTGACTGAACAATTTAACTGAAACAGTCTTTCTTTAGAAACTCTGTGAGCTTCACACGTTTTGAAGTTGGCATGGTTGTTAAAAGAAATGTACTAATTTACTGTTTGGACAACGTCAGAACTCCATTCCCCCATAGTCATCCTCCTTCATGTAGAAAGCTGGGAAAGAAGTCAATAATGTTGAATTTCTCATTTTCAGTCTGTTTCTCAATCACTCACTCTCTTTATCATTGTTAGTATAACAATTAATATATCTCAGTGTGCTGTATTTTACAAAGGATTTTCAACAAAAGAAAAAAGAGTTGCATTTTTTTAATGAAGATCTTCAGCAGCCATTAAAATAGATCAGAGTGCCCACCAACAGAAACCTTTTTTAATCACATCAGTTTTAATAAACATTCCAATTAAACAGATAAACAATTTATTTGCAGCAAACCCAATCGATTTTATGTAGGAAACTCATATTAATTCGTTGTATTCTTTTCAAATAAAACTATTTAATTACAAGAAATATTTTACTCTATTTTCCTATGTTGCATCCTAATGGGCAAAGTTCAAACATTCCCTTCTTATTACACCCCATCTACAAACGAGCCAATTTAAACACCTCTCACACACATACAAAGCTCTGCACAACACTGGACCAGCATACCTAAACAATCACATACACTTTCACCAGTCTATTAGATACCTTCGCTCAGCCTCACTCTCACTCGCACACAACCTTCCACATTCACAAAGCAGAAAATGGAGGTCTCTCTTTTTTCTACATTGTACCCAAACGACCTTCCACACAAATCAGAGCCTCCTCTTCACTTCTTGAGTACCACCAGAAGCTGAAGAGAAGACCTGGCTCTTGGAAAAACTCTGTGCGGGCCAAATGCCTACACACCTGATCACTATAATACTAACAAAGGTTCAAGCACACAATTATAAAAAAATATAAAGAATATTGAAAGTAATACAAATAAAGAACTATGTAATCTAAAACATCAGAAAACTATATCACAAAAACAATTCATACAAAGTTATTTAACATATTTTAACTGTGGGAGCACCATTAGTTCATAATTGTATTGTCTTTTTATATCATGAATGTAGTAAAAGTTGTATATATTGCTTAATTCTGTACGGGTATCCTAATTTGTTTTACTACATTGTATGATTTGTTTTTTATGATTTCGTTCTCTGATTCTTTAGTGTACATAGTTCTTTACTTGTATTATTTTGAATATTAGTTATATTTATGTTTTGAATAATTGTGTGCTTGAACCTTTGTTAGTATTATAGGTTTCAGTTTGCCCCAGGTTTTTCTAATAAGGCTGCCCTTGTTTGATGCAACTACACACCTGATCAAGCGCCTGGATAACCTCACAGTTCATTAGTTCGCTTTACAAATCGACATAACATAACATAGCATAGCGTAACATACCATAACACCCCTTCCCTGAATTTCTAAGACATGGCAATATCTTCACCCTAATGAGGTGTAAAGGTGTCTCTCCTTAAACTGAAATAACATTTTGCACCCTCCTGATGCTTTCATGCAATTAATACAGTCCTGGTGAACATATTTAATAAAAACATTGAAAAAGAAAATTTAAAGAATGAGTCTACAAATATATTGTGATATACATATATTTTAGGAAATTGGGGTTCTGGTCATCATTGTACATTTTTCCATGTTGTTTCCCATGTGGTTGGTGCATGAGTATGGGCTTTCTGGGGTGGCGAGTTGCAGCAGAGAAACATTGATAGATGAACATGGTCCCAAAACTAACAAGCAATAGATTTGTGAAATACACACGTGATCATTTAGTGTGCAATGGTAGCTCTTTGTCAAATATTTTGGGAATGCTAAATAGACTAAATGAGGTGTTGCAAGTCCATCTTGCTAGATATACAAATAAAATCGCATGGTTTAGGGATCTCTAGGACTCCCTTTCACTTTGTTTTTTTCACAATTCTGTGGCCTTCATTGGTCAACAAGTATTAAGTAATTTTCCTATTGGTCACTGTTTTCTATTTTTCACTTGTTGCCCTTGTGAGGGTGAAATATCGCTTACAGTACTAACCTTGCATGGGAAAGGAGCTCTCTTGGTTAAATTGTTTGTGCTAGTTTTTTCCATTTTTTTCACCTCTCGAATATTTTCTTTTTTGATTGTTGGGGTAGCATTTGATTTCCAGAGTAACGTAGTATATTTATCAGCAACTACCACTAACAGTCTGAGAAGGTATTTTTCTTTCTTTGTGGAGTCCTGATTCCCACACCCCTAGTTCTAAGGACATGGGTATTTGGGAGGTTAAGGAATTGTAAAGCTCTGACGAGTCGTGTCACATAGTACTGGAAAATTTGGGAAATGTGAACAAATGTGCTCACGTGTGTGTGGAAGATTGCATCCCCTCCAACAGATTTTCCCCACCTTATTCCAGAGGAGAGGTCGTTATCTGCTGCTTTGTCCCACAATACCAGGGGAATAACTGTGTGGAGAGGCTTCGTTTCTGAGTTAGTTTGAAATGGGTGATTAATTACAGTTCTTGGATTATGTTCGTCTTTATAAAATTGGGTATTTGAGGTAGTATCGTATTTCATATAATTAAAGAATTGGGGAATTATTATGTTATACATTGATAAGAGGCTGAGACATGGCTGTATCTGGCCACCGTCCAAGAAGAGCAAAAAGAGGACATGTTTTCTGCTTCTTATGTTGATAATAGAATGTTGTCTACACCTGGGGATTTGTCTGTACATAGAGGAACATCCATATTTCCTTTAAGGGATTTTATTTGATTTCTCTTTATTCTCCAGTCATCTATCAGAGGGTGGGATGCCATCTCGTGTCCTGTATTCCAATCGAATCTCAGACAATCTGCCATAT
The DNA here is from genome assembly GCF_964263255.1 of Lissotriton vulgaris. NCBI lineage: Eukaryota > Metazoa > Chordata > Amphibia > Caudata > Salamandridae > Lissotriton > Lissotriton vulgaris. The sequence goes on along the minus strand of NC_141695.1, from coordinate 954,704,065 downwards.
TTAATAGTCATTGTGTTCTGATCTATTCTTTACCAAGCCCTAATTGTGTACTGTAACATTTCCCTATGCAGAATAAACTGGGCTGTATGAAAGTGATGCTGGAGGTTCAAATGCCGGGACCCCTCAATAACTATGAACCCCTTTTAAGGGCCAACATTTTTCTAGTGATGTCATGTCTTTAGTGCTCACTGGATCGGGATGTATTGAAATACATACAGAAGTCTTAGTGGTAGATTGTTTCTGGTATTTACCCCCTTTTCAGTGAAAGCAGAAGATTTCCCACCACTTCAGTGCTTCGTGTAGAGAGCCATGCAGGGGTGTACTGTTGACACCTTGGAAAGCATTGGGGCCCTCATCACCTCCATTACTACCAATGGTATTTTAATAATAGATTTAAAGGCTCAGAACTCTAAATATTCTGTCAAGAGATTGAGAGAAATGCCTCTTGAACAGCAAGGGCACTGCTGAGGAGGCATCTACTACACACAGCAACACATCACCAGTTGGGAACTACATGCTACATATTCTGATAGTCCTGAGCTGAAAAGAAGTGCATCATCCAGTCCAGTTTAAATTGAGCAGACGTTCTCATTCACCTACACCGAATGCCCCAACTCTAGCCATTGGTGCAGGTATTCCACAACTGTGTCAGAGGGTGTAATGCCATCAGAAACATGATAGTCTGCCCAAATTAAAATAGAGTTTGTGCACCATACATTTGGTGGACCAGGTATTCCACCACAGTTGTGGCAGAGTACACTGTCCACCAAACTCTAATCACACCATTTGTTTTGATGATAATATTAAACTGCAACAATATCACTATGAGTAGTAATTATTTTTTAGGAAGGTTGCCTGGTGTCTTACAGCTCTGATAATATTGAATTTAGTATATTCTGGCAGGTCTAGGACTATTCATGAGAGGGACTCCACAAAGCTCTCCATCAGCTGCTCATGGTTAGAAATCTGAGGGGTTCCATCTCCTCTTGGAGAGGGGTAAGTTATTGAACTGTCTTCATATATTTTCCCCTTAGTTCTGGCTTCCATGTGTTCTTCAAAAGGGGGGATATAAAACTTATCAGGGGTAACATGACTGAGCTGGTGCTCTTTCATTATGTCTCACTTTGCACAAGAGTTTGCGCCACATCAGTCAGGGGTAATTCTATGACCAGGCCCTACTGCTTTCCTGGTGTGGTCAGTGATATGGGGCTCTGTGCCATCTGAGCATCATAGGTAGGTTGCTGAGATGGACATTAGTCTTTCGTGGGGGCTAGGGGTCAGCCTCTGGTGTATCATCTCGCTGACCAGACTAGAGTAGAGCTGGACAGCCATTGCAGGCACCAGGGGTATTCCCGGTGAGCTGGAAGGGTGTTGGGTAAATTTTGACCCTTGGGGGAAAGTTTCATCACTGGGAGCCAGTTTTGCAGCAGGGCTGCAATATTGGCCCCCTGTAGCAAAAGCAGCAGTGGTGTTTGACACTAGCACCCCCTCTAGCTCTTCTCAGTAGCAACCCCCTCCCCTCAGCTGGTCAAGTGAAATTTCCTGGGCTGGTTTCTATTCCTAGTTGGACTGTGGACTGGAGTCAAGGATATGCCACTGAAACTCTGAGTCTGAGCCTGCTAGCCTCATCCTGGGTGCCTGAGTTTCTACTCAGCCTGGGGTACCAGCGGTGAAGCAGCCCTCTTGGACTTAAAACCCAGAAGGCTCAACCCTAGTTATCTCTGCAGCCATGTGGGAGCCACTCTTGTTGGCCCTTATATGGAGAGCTGATGTCAGAATCTTGAATGGTATTTCACACACTTAGCCAGGTTTCCATACCTGGTCCTGTCACAAGGGTTCACAGGCCACTCACTCACTTAGTCTTGCTGCCCTTCAATGCTAGGGTGCAGAAAAAGTCTGGATCGTAGAATTCTGCCAGTGCCAGGATAGCACCCCGCTTTCTCTGACAGCTTCTACCGCAGCCCAAAGTTGCCACACCTCCACTCAGAGCCAGGCATGGCTGTCTAATGGGAAACAATGGGGGCCTCTTTCACTCCTCTATGGTTTGGGAAACCTTCGTCGGCATGGCAGTTTTTTTTACTGTTGATTGGCGCTGAAGTGGCACTATCAGACCGGCTCCCTCTCAAAGCCGACTGGTGCCCATGTGATGTTAGGAAATCTGTAGTTGTTCTTGGGGCAGTAGAGTTTTTACATCAAGTTGTTCAGCATTCGGCCACAACCCCTTCCAGATCAACCAACATAATAGCTTTAATTTATTATTTAATCATTACAAGACAATGTTTTGGGGGTAGGGGGTACAAAATGCACCTTATTATGTAAGCTCTGTATATATCGTGCATTGCACATACTGTGGAACAGTTTGAGTACGTGAGTCAAGTGTTTCCGAGCTGCCGTCTTGCCGAGCATATATGATAAAAGCTTCAGAATGCTGATACTGGTATATATATTGCTAAATGTTTCAAAAATGTCTGACATGATCCATATCTAGAAAATAACATTAAAAATGTATTTGATTATAGTTAATTTAAAACAGTTTTAATTGCTTCCTGTTTGTTTAGTATGCTGCAGCTAAATATTCAAGCCCTTACATATAGTAACAAAAACAGTAATTAAAAATGTCATAGCTGCTAGAGTTGTTATCGAGTTGCTTGCGATATAAGGCCAAAATGAGATTTTTAACTCCTTTTCATCTTGGAGCAGCTTCTTTGTATCTGTGCCAAAGCTTCCTGCAGTAGCCGCTTACATTGACAGCCTACTTGTCTACAGTGCTACCTGATAAATAAGACATCTGTAGCCATATTACAATAAGTGTCCCTGGGGCGCATCAGGCGTTTGCACCCACTTTGCTCGCCCCTGGGGCACTTTGGCATTACAGAAGGGGGCATAGACGCTTGTGCGTCCCCTTCAGCTATACCAATAACGCTGGTGCACATAAAGCACAAGCACTACCATCAGGGTGCATTCCCTCAATTTGCATAGGGGTGTGCCCTATGCAGCTGAGGAGATTCCTTTGCCTCTGCGCTATATTATAGATGTGGGTGCAGAGACAAAGAAGCTCCCAGGGGCCTCAGTCACAATGCGTCACCGTATGGGTGGCGACCTGTGAGTGCGGCCCCTGAGAGCAGTCCTCTGGAGGGGATAAGGGGCTCCATAGACATCCCTTTGTATGCGGGTGCAGTCACTGACTGCACCCGCCTTCAAGGGGATCTCTAATCCCCCTTAAAAGTGCAGACAAGTTGCTGTCTGCACTGTGAAACATAGAGCAGTCGCTCTGTATTTTCACATGAATACACTGACCCTGTTTGCTGCTGCCCTGGGGAAAGTACATTCACCATAAAGGGGTGAATTTTTATTGTTTGTGCCTGGGGCAGCTTTTCAAAGGTGCGCCAGGCGCAAACAATGACAATACGTAATACGGCCAGTTTTGATAGCAAAAGAAAACAACGTGACTTAAATTGTACCAGTATGCATTTTCAACTTCTCCTTTCAGCAGCATGATCTGCAGTCACATTTCTGTACTGCAATGCAGGCATTCTTTGAGTAGACACTGAACAGCCTACTTTACTTATTACCTTTATTGCATCTCTAATAGGGGACCTCTCCAGGAAAAAGATAAACATAGCCTCTATTAGGAAGACTTTGCCTCCAATTTTCCGTGAGAAAGTTAACAACATCAACAAAGAGTTCTTTACAGATGTCCCTGATGACATGCTGCAAGATGCCACTGGTTAAACCTACACATAGAGCTCTTTCTCTACAATTTCGTAAGATATAATGAAGATAATCATTGCTAACTTTAAACACTCAGATTTTGATGATGACACTATCCCATCCTTCCCTTTAGCCAAAGAACTTACTGCGACCTTACTCCCACATTGGAATAACTACATCATACCAGTCGGCTTGAAAACTATGCATGTCAATTCATTATTCAGAAATGTCGGCCTGATTTAGAGTTTGGCCAATGGAATACTCCGTCACAAACATGATGGATATCCTCTCCCCAGTATTATGTGTTATATCTTATGTCACTTGACGGGATATCGGTCACGTTTGTGATGTAGTATCTAAACCACTGAATTCTAAATCTCTTGAACAAAAAATCACTAAAAACTAGCTTCTCATCTCAGATCTACTGACTGGGTCAAAAAGCCTGATCAAAAATGTGCTGCCCCATTTAAGTCTGTACATTTTTTATTAACAGTTTTCTCGGTACAGGCCAAAAGGCTTCGGAGGAGGGCAAAGCACTGAATTAGCAACCTTAATAATTATAGTTGACAATTCAGGAATCTTTGATGAAGACAATAAATGGCGACTTTTACTACTGTTATTACATTGCTGTTTTTTAAATACAAAATGAATGCTCTAGCTATATGTTTGATATTTTTAAAATGTTATCAACATACAGGGCTTTAAGTGGGAAAGAAACTGGTGGTGCTCTAAAAGGGGCATGGCAAATTTCTTAAAGGGTTGTGGCCTATCCAAATAGGGGCGTCGTCTAAATCAAGATAACTACCATTGTATGCTTAAGAAAATCATGAAGTCGCATTCAGCAAAGGATAATAAAATAGGTAAAAAGGTATATTTATTAAGTATAATCCATAAAATACCAAACACTTTACCAGAGTAGTGGGAGAAGTAGCACCTGGATCTCAATAGGGCTGTGCCTGCCTGCCACAATGCTGACTCCACCTCCTACAGTGCATTTGATGGCCCTGGCCCACACTCACAAAGGAAGAAGAGGTGCACTGGCAGAGTGCACCCATCTGCATGTAGAATACATGCATATGGGTCTATTCAGCCTTGTGCTAACTCAGCCAGCCTCCTTGAGCCGCCCCCAGCCCCTGTCACTCACAAACCAGACAGTCAATACACAACCAGGCAGAGGCACACAGAAAGGATGAACAGGAAAATAGCCACTTTCTAAAAGTGCTATTTCCAAACTTAGAATTTAAAAACCATCTTCACTAAAGGATGTGTTATGAAATTCTGAGTTCAGGGATACCAGATTCCATATGTCTATCTTGCCGTTATGGGAAGATATGCAGGTAAACATGTTACACAGCATTGCCTATGTTATCCTATGGGCAAGATAGACTTTCAATAGTGAAAAACGAAATTGGCAGTATTTCAGTATCAAGACATGTTTCCCACACTAGTAACACCAAACAAAAACTGAGACATCTGGTCACCCTACCTTTGACGTTTGAGGCCCGAAAATAGAGCCCCCTTTTGAGGCCCCCCCAAAAAAACTGGGGGGGCTCAGACCCCCAAAGAACCCCCCCACTTAAAGTCCTGTCAACATGTTATACTGTATCTAGCCGAAGTCTTCAGAATAACTCCTGTAAGTTAGGCGATGATTCCTCGATCAAGCTATACCAGAGATTCTCAGATGCTTGAATGGCCACTTTTCATCACCCATTTTTTGACTTGAGGATGTATTCGACACTTAAAGTTCATTGAATAAGACCCACACTCGCGCTCTGGTCATTCATGTAGTTCCTGTGGCATAATTTTGCAAAAGAACGTGGCATAGTTATATAATGTGTCATACTGACGTAATTTTTGGAAATGCACACAACAATTTCAAATTTCCAAAACGTCATTAATTACACTGACCTAATTAAAACTTTGTTCAGGCCTACCACTGATGCCTGTTGTTATCACCAGTAGAATTCAGTAGACATCTTCAACTAGCCAACTTCCCTTTCTCGACTTTTTCTAGCCCCCTTCAGCCAAGTTATTAGGCTTATCAGTGGGTGCCTCCCCTTCATCGTCTTCTCATATGCTATTTTAGTTAAGTTTGTCCCTGATTGCTGCCGCGTTTCTGACATTGCTACCATTATGTCTGTAACAGCTGTCTCAACTCTTCCTTCTTTTAATTTTCCGTCAGTAAATGAGGGCAAAAGACTCTTCTGCCTCCATTGAGTATGGGCAAGGGTCAACTAGTCTGTCCCATTGATAAAAATTGGTTAAACTGAAATATCTCCACCATACCTGAGAAAGACATCCTCCCATTGGTGGAGCAGACAGGTTGGAAACATGGGTGTAGTTATTAATCTTTGCTTATGGAAATGTCATATCAGCAAGTTACTCATTGTTGTATGAAACCTGTATTGCCTGAAGTGCAGTGCTATTAGTACCTCTAGTTGTAGTCAAATACTGTGATTCGATGGCACCATGTAGTGTGGTTAAGTCAAATTCGGAATCCCATTGCTTTCTTTTGTGCTTATATTAGTAGCATATCCATTGGTACATTGTACGAAGTGAAATGGAGAAGACTAGTGGCCATATCTCTTTGCTGGGAGTTTATTACCACTTGGTACAATATCCTCTCTGACACTCCATGGTGTTGTGTAGGCCTCAGACAGGTAATGTAAAATGCAAAGGAATACTGTGATCTACCAAAAGCTGCCACCTTAACACATTTGCACACATGTGGCATAGAAGCAGTTATCAGTATTCACTCACTACATTTCTATGTTCAAGAAGTGAAAATAACCAGTACTTAATGTGTACAAGAATGAGTGCCTTGCCCAAAGCTCTGTACAGAAGCTTTCAGATGGTGCAATTAAATGTTAGCGCGCCCGATACCACGGCTGCATAGCCCTGAATCCACCTCATGCCTCTTTATTCCAGTACTAGGCACGACCTGCCCCTTTATCTCACTCATGCAGCTTCTTGCTTTCTCCCTGTATGACGTTGTATGACGTGTTTCCCTCTTTTTCTTCATTTGTCTTTATGCATTGTTTATGTTTCCCTCTCTTGCTCCCTGTAAATGCCTGATAGAGATAAGTAAGTGCCAGGCCCCTGAAATGAGTGCCAGGGGCCAGCCCCGGCAACCACCAGCTGAAATTAAGCACTGAAATGAACATCTCTACATCTACCCCACTGCATTGTTACGAAGTGATGCATATATATTCTGATCCTTTCATTTAACTTGGTGAATAATATTATTTGAAAATGTAAAGCAATTTTTACAGCAGTTGCTTTTCTCACAGCCTTGGGCTGACCAACATCGAAGTTGAAATTGACACAGGAGATACTGGCCCAAAGCACGCTGCCTTCATGAGACAAGTCTAATAAGAAGAATATTGCTTTCAACTCTGTTGTACCTGTTGCTGATCAGAAATCCACTCCTTTTCCTTTGAGTCAGGTGTAGTCTTTTTTTTGTGTGGAGCCTTGAGAGTGCAGCAGGTGCAGTCCTTTTGAGGGCAAGCCTTCTGTGGTGCAGTTCAAAGGTCCAGAATGGTTGTCCTTCTTCTTTTGTTCCAAGCAGTGTTGTGAGGAGCTCATGCAGCTCTTCCATATTTATCCTATTTTCTGGGCTGGCATGAGGGGGGACACTCTGACCAAAAGAGGTAAAGCCACCTCCCCTTGCGATGACCACTTCCTGCGAAGTGTGGCATATATTTGATCCAGAATGCACTGTTTCCCAAAAATCCAAATATAGAAATTCTCTCCTTGATGTGTGTGTGTCTCTGTAAACGAACCCAGAGGTGTGACTAACATCTGGCTACACTCCCCTTCCAGCTCCTCTCTTAATCTAATTAAGGGGGCTCCCATCTGGCTCGGGACCAATGAAGTGGGGGCTGGCCTGGTTCCAATTACATCTGTTCTTCTGCCTTTGAAGTTTAGGTTATCTCCCCAGACCCCTTCCTTTCCATGGCTTCTCCAGCAAGCAAAGCTCCTCCCACCAAATGGCTGTATTGTTACAGCCCCAGGCCTCCTCACACCTCCTCAGGTAGCAGCTTGGATCAGGTTTTAAAAGGCTGACCAATCAGAAGAGGCTGCTACAGGGTTGTTTTAGGTAACTTTAGGATAGCAACTTCTAAAACAACTTTCCTGGAATAGTTATAAAAAGTCCGACCTTGGCAAGTTGTTGGATTTATTGTAACCACTATATTGATACTTTGAATAATATGTCTAGCTAGCTCCAATCAAAAGTTAGACTTTATTAAGCTTTATAAAGTCTTCCCATGTTAGCCTATCGGGTTAGCAGCACTGCAAAGGGAAAAATAAATGTGTCTGTTTTTCCCTACTAGGGCATATAAAACCTATTTTATATTGCCCCTGCTTTTAATAACTTTTCACCATATTGTTGGGCCACCCTGGGCAGACCTTAAAGGGGACTTTGGAAGCACTTTTAATTCCAAAGTTGAAGATTGATACAGTTGAATGTTAAAACCAGCCCGCAAAGCAGGCCTGGCTTTAAAATGACCACAGACAGTGCAGCAGTGCATACTTAAGTGCATTAAATCCAATCGGATCTCTAAACCTACATGCCCTGCCATATACTAGGGACTTACAGGTAGGTTGTCCTTGCCAATCAGAATCACACGAATGGCCATATACCTTCAGATGACAGAGCACTGGCCCAAGGCCTGCTTAGGAGTGCCCAGCACACTTCAGAGTCAATAACCACCACCAGCAGGCAAAAATGGGGGTGATCAGGGCAAAAAGGATGACTTTCCTACATTGCTGAATTGTGCATGTCTACCATACACATATATATAAGATACTATGGTCTTTATTGTACTGTAATTAAGTTGTTCCAGTTATTTAATAAATCAAAAAGCATGTAGTGCACAAATATGTCTTATTAAGCCTAGGCTGTATTAGACTCATCCCCTTGATTCCCACAATGAACTTGCTTAAAGATTCCACAGCTTGTAGTGAGTGTATTTGGTGGATTTCAATAAAGTGAATATTAATTGAGGGCTTTAACTATTAAAAGTCAGGGGCCATATCATGATGCTGTTTTCTGCAGTGCACCAGTGCAGAAGGGGTGGGTGTACTTTTATTTGCACATACATCAAATCTAATAGTTACTGCATGCTTTGCTGAAAGCAGAGCTCCGAAACACAAAGATTACTCAATCAATTACTGCCCTGTTTTCTTGAACTTTACTGTCCTCAAAATATGCATTAACTCTGATATTTTGTTTGAGAGTTATGTATGAGCCGAATACGTCTAAAGAAGTGCACATATCCCTTCTAGCCAGCACAGAACATGGCATATTAACTCAGCCCAATCACATGTTTAATTTTACCATTTTAAAATCTGATTTTATAAGCATTTTCACTGAATCTGAATGGATGTGTTTACATAAACCTTAATTTTGTTCTCTTTTAGTGGCTCTAGAATAGACAAGGAAATTCTTCTGCATCTACATGTTTCCCCCTATATTCTTCAGTTTAGTAATCTGATGTTTTTGGTATCTGCTGTGGATAGGGTCATGCTTAACAGGCCTCAATCTCATGACCTCTGTAAAATGGTATTTCATTGTTGTCACAGTAGCCTTTCCTGATACCATATCATGGTGCTAGGCTATCGCTTAAGTCTGTAGAATATTGAATATTCATAGCTAATTTATTTTAAGGAACCTATAACAGTACAGGGCAGCCTGCTTTATTATATAAGGAACAAATATAACAACTATGTAACTGTAGAACAGGATAAATTATCCACAAATTATTGAAAATTGTGATAGATGAAAGTTTGCCATGAATTCAGCTACCAATGCTGCAGGACCAGGCCACACCAAAACGAATGTAACTTTTACATTAATTTGACTAAAGTTACATACATTCTTAGCATATCTTGGCATGGGATACTTAAATGTACTATTGCATTTCAATGATCTATATTAGTGCTAATACCTTAGAGACATATATACCTAATTAAACATTAGTCACTTAGAAAGATTAATGTATGAAACTGATACCTTCGTATCACTCTGTCCAAAGTACACCTGGCTGATTAAGCTTCAAAGACCAGCCCCTAAGGAATGGTAGGAAGGTGAATGTTAAGCTTAGTTCCAATCCGGTCTTACTGACTAGTCCTGCATACACACATGTCGAGTCAGAGGCATGGCTCTGGCAGTCATTCTTTCTTCAATGCCCTACAGTACACCCTGGGACAGCACCAGCCAAATGTAAAGCAAGCTCTTGGAAGTGGATTGGGAGGTTCACATTGGGTAAATCTTGAAAGGATGGGAGATCTTGTTTTCTAGAGAAATGTCTCAAACGCCATGAAAGTTAAACCACTTGGGGAGGTAGGAGAGTGTTGGTATCACTAGACAGGGGTACTATATCATAATAAAGTTAACGTGGGATTGAGGTACATGGAAACATTGTAGGGGTTGGTTGAGGACCACGTACCAATAGCGTTATTCACCACCACCATGTACTTGTTTTACCAACTGATTTTCTTGCTCACTTTGAAATACACCAGAAGCCACTAGGCACAGATCTCTTTGTCCTATATGATGAAAACTAAGAAACTGTATTATTTATGGAGAATTTCTGACTTGCCCCATTGATAAACTTTACATTCTGCTGCCCAATTTTCAAAGGAATTTTGCAATAATATATTCCAACATTTGAACCATTTGAGAAATGTTATGTGTCCAGTACTTATTACCTCTCTAGTTTAACTATGGCATATATCATTCTATTTTTATACATTATGGGGCCAATTACGATCTTGTTCGGAAGAGCTCCGAACGCGATTCGGACGGAAATAGTACAAGCTGTACTCGTGTTTATTGACCGACTCGTACAGCTGCACAACCGATCAAGTACGATGCGAGAAATGTGAAATCGCCGACCAACTCGTTTCCGGGTCTGAACCGCTCCATACGTCTTGTCCATAAGCAAACCTTGCGTGCAATGGATTCGATTTCCAACCGATTCAGAACGATGCACGTGTGGGACAGCCAGATTGAGCCAATGTTTCCAGCTCGCAAAACGTCCAGGAAGCTTACCTTGGGGGTCCGCGTCGAATCCCCCACCACCCGCAGCCTTAGGACTCGGACACAGGGGAGACCCAAGGGTCTCCCCATCACAGGCATGTACGGTGCGGATGGTACCGAAGCAAACCCACTGGAGGGGGGGCCCTTGTGGGAGATGCACCTATTCAGTCAATGGGAGCCCATGTATGCGTCATACGACCGGTTCCCATTGACCTCACCTCTATGGGAGTCCATACCGAACCGAGTCCGGCAGCATGCGGCCGCATCATACTCTCTCGGTTGGACTACAGGAGTCCCACTCGGTCGGAAAACACTCCAGATCAGGCTCCGTTGGAGAGCTTTTCGACCCAGATCGGAATCGCCCCCTAAATGTACTTTTGTTTGGCTGTTCTGCAACATGGTGCTCCAACCATCATTTGTCTGAAGCCTGTCTTTCTGCTGTGGATTGGTTATTAAAGTTAAACAAAGAATCCCTTATGTAATCTCTGTGAACTACACTTGACATTCCAACACTGGGCAGTTATTTACAGCTGCTTTTCTGAACATTTTCATGAGCTTTCAAATGATTCAAACTTGCAAACATTTTGTATAAGCATTGTCATGAGTAAATCTCAAATAAAGAGCAGCTACATGACTTTTGCTACTGAGAAAATCTTTCAACAGCCTTAACAGGATGGAAGGGGCAACATGAGGCTGGGACTGCTTGATAGCTATCGCCCTGTGTGACCCTACACCAAGCATGCTTTTTGCCTCACCCCTCACACTACCCTCTGCTTATTAGCCCATACTCTCATATTAGAAAAGTATCTTTGTCAGAGCACCCCACACGAGAGCCCACCAACCACATCACAGTTCTTTCCATGTGTTATCCACTGCCATACACCTGATGTTGCTGCCAATTAAAAGAGGTTTCACTGTTCAGTGGCAGCCCAGCATGCAGATGGAAACGAAGCAAATTATGTAGGTTGCTGGGGAGTTAAACGTTACCTCAGGGAACTTTGGTAAAGCCATGAAATTTATTTCACTGTCACCAGAGCAAGGATTACTAACTTTGGTCAAATTTATGGATTATGGGGAAAAAACTTATCCAACCCTAAAACCATCAAATGCTTAGTAATGTTCTTGGTGTCGTATTTAAAAAACCACTAAATTGAATTCTATTACTTCAAAAGACACTACATAGGTATAAACTCTTGCTGCATTCCGAATTTAGTTGGTTCCGCCAGTTTGAAGTTAATTTATCTGGCAGAGTGATAAGGAAATGTAAATGAACAAAAACGTGATGTTTGGGACCTTTCTATAGATAATTCTATTTTCCTGATGTTCTGTAAACCTACAGAAAAAGTCACGATGATCTAAGGACATATTTGAAAACTACTCTATAACATGTCACTGGGTCATATGTTACTACAGTGCCATAAATGACTTTTGTTGGTACGATGAGCAACCAAACCATAGGTTCAGTGGTTTGTAATTGTTACCTCATGCTAATATATGCAAATATGGTGTATGCGTATTGCTAAATATGTTATATTGTATGATGATCTTTTGTGTGATTTGTTTCACTTTCCTCTCTGTAGACCTACTTAAGCAATAAGGATGATATTAGCATCCTTATTTATGATTATTCCTTATTCGATAAACCATTTTAACCCTGTGAATTACAGTTTCCGAAATCATTGCCACATTTCAAAGAAGACTGAAATTGTAGTATACATTTATTGTATATTATAAACTGCCCTAGTTTATATATTGAACCATGATAACTGCTAGTGGTAGTCAAACGTTTCCTGATTTCATAAAGTCCCTTCGAGAGTCATTTAATTCGGGTATATTGGGCATGAACTGCACAATTCTTTATTATTGTTGTTACAATGATGGTAAAAATAAAAACTTCGGATAAATTTACATTCTCCCATTGGAAACATGAATGCAGTTTTGCCGATGCCACTTCAATCATTTCATTTTCATATTCTTGCACACACTTGTCTTGCTTTTCATTGTTGCCCATTTGAGTTTTGAAATGTTGCGAGAATGACGAACACAGTAAAAATCAATTCTACATGAGGATTCTGTGAACATTGCGATAATGCCATTTCATTCCACATGTTATATATTGTTTCTGGGGCAACAGAAGAAAAACTAAACCAATTATTGGATCAATTTGCCACCGCAGACAGAGCAGAGGTGTACTTGAATTATTAGCAGGCAGCAGGACATGTCGCAATTGCTATTGTGGTGTCTTGATGGTTTGAGTTGATTATGGCTCTTAAAGTCTGAGGTAGGAATGTAGCCAGCGGGTGATGAGAATACAGTGGGTGTGAGATGAGTGTATGTGGATTGGCGAACTATAACTATATACAGAAAGATGTTATATGCAAAGGCATATTGTGTTCTATCACATTGTGTTAGAAAAGGCAATTCTGGTAGGCCAGGCTATGCACCTAACCCAGATAAAACCCATCACTCTCGTCAAGGTAAGCTAGATAAACAACCGAGATAACCTGTGCTTACCTTCTGGTTGCTTGGCGCAGAGCAGGCAGGCTCATCAAAAGAGGCAATGTTTAAACCATTTGTGTAACACACACACAGTAAAACACTGAATACACTGCAAAACGCCTACACACTGGGTTATAAAAATATTTATATATAAATGATGAATACTTCTAAAATTAGGACTCAGAATGCACAAAGGTATACACTGTGCTACCGCAATCATAGGTTGCAAGATAAAACAGATGCGGTCTGTGCTGGTAACAGCCGTGGGGGTTGGGGGGATTTCGAGGGACGTTTAAGGTTTGGCAAATAGTTTTACATGCCAAGTCAAAGTAAACTACACACACATTCATTTCAGTGGCAGGCCAGAGACAAATTTGGAAGGCTACTTGTGTAGGTGGCACAGCCAGTGCTGCAGGCCCACTAGCAGCATCTAGATTACAAGCCCTGGGTACATGGTATGCCACTTGACAAGGGAATTACATCTAAACTAAATATGCCAATTGTATATATGCCACTATTACCATGTTTATGGGAAATGCATGTGAACTTTAGCACTGGTTAGCAGTGGTAAAGTGCCCAGAGTCCTGAAGCGAACAAAATAAGGTCAGAAAAAATAGGAGGAAGAAGGCAACATGTTTGGGGTAACCCTACAAAAAGGCAATTTTCAAAGAATTGTAGCTTTCTTTTTTATGGTTAAAAGCTGTGTAACTATTTACCTATCTTCTTTTTGCCAATAATGGTAAATACTGTTGTTTATACAAAACTGATATTGTGTTCTGCCAATTCACCAGGAAGAGATAATTTCATGTGGAAATAAGATTAAGGAAGCAAATCTGAATGTCTTCTGATACATATCATATTAAATGTATGACATTGGTAGCATAAAGGGTTTAAACCAGAGGAAGCAGACAATTGTTTGCTGTTCATTAGATGTATCTAGTTGCTACTTTGTGCCTACATATGGATGCTAGATAAATCAGGTTGAGTTTAGATATATATTAAGTCTAGAAAACCCCATCATATACAGTTCTTTGGAAATTTATATTGGAAGCCCAACAATCACTTAGATATTTACAATTTCTCAAATCTTATCAGAATTATAATTTGTACATTCAAGTTGATAGTCAATCCTACTATCATTTCAGTTTTAGATTCCAAAATGTGAGGTTCGTCATTCAAAGAATTCTTGAGTTCACTCTTTGCTTTTACGTAAACCACTTTGAGATTCTTTAGTATACATTTGTCACTTAACTTGTGTTATAGAGATTAACTGCCTCATTTTCTGTTCCGTCTAGGTTCTTAGGAGTCCAAGTACTTTCTTTGAAATTTTCTTGCCAAACTTTATCCAGGTGTCTCATTGAATTTTTATTGTTTTCTGTCCCCTCTGTTATCTCACTAGTCTGCACCCTAACTCATCTTCACTCATTCCCTCAGAATCTCTGTAGTGTTAATTTGTCATTGTTAAATAGATCCCATTTCTATGATCTCAGGGTTCTTTCTTTCCCTGTTAGGATGTAATGACAAATATTTAACCATGATATATTTACACCCTAGTGATTATGAGGGAAGGAGCGAAGTCCTGGGCCCTAACTTGTTTATTTAATGTGCATGAAGCATTACCTCCTGGACAAGTGAAAGTTCCTTCTACCTTTTGAACAATAACCTATTTTTAACTGTGTCTATGTTTTGTCACCTAAATGCAAACTTTGTTTGAAAATCATATATATTTATTAATTGATCCAATCATGTTACTGTGTGTGTGTTGTGTGTGTGTGTTTATAATGAAAACCAGTAAAAATGTGTACCAAAGTTCAAATAAGCACAACTATATCAGTCTATATCAAGTTTACTATATTATTTGGTCTTATTTGTATTTTAATTGCAATTATATTGTCAGCGTGTTGGGGAGGACTAACTCTCCCAGCAGTCCTGCGGCAGTGCGCCACCAGCCAGCCTGATGTGTTTCTGTGCCCGGAGGCGCAGAAAAGGAGCCGGGGCTTCCTGCAGCACGGGAGCCAGTTGTCAGCATGTGGGAGAGGACTACCACTCCCAGCAGTTCTGCGGCAGTGCACTGCCAGCCAGCCTGATGTGTTTCTGCGCCTGGAGGCACAGAAAAGGAGCTGGGGCATCCCACAGCCTGGGAGCCAGTTGTCAGCATGTGGGGGAAGACTACCACTCCCAGCAGTCCCACGGTAGTGCACCGCCAGCCAGCCTGATGTGTTTCTGCGTCCAGAGGCGCAGAAAAAGAGCTGGGGCTTCCCGCAGCGCGGGACACACAAGGTCAGCGGCCAAAAGAGGCCAGGCCGGGCCATACTTCCTGAGTTTTCTTGTCAAAACCACCGTAAAAGTACATCTTCAACTAAAAGTAGGTGAGCGTTGAGCTGACTAATCTGCAGTGTCTAAGTTGAGACCTGAAGTAGGCCTAAGGGGGGATTTTACACGATCCTCTGTGACTTCAGACTCTGTGCCTGAGAGAGTGGTGGGAATAGTCTCTAATGAAATTGACCTCACAGAGCGGCGTCTGTCTCTTGACTATGGGGTGTCTTCTCACCTGATGTCCACTGAAAATCCCATGGAGGAGGGTGCTGAGTCTGATACTAGGTCGACTGCCGCAAATAAGGATGGCTTGACACTGCTAGGTTCCCTAAATACTCCACATATTTCACCACCAACGACAGGAGCACTACTATGCCTGAGAGTCTTGTTACTCAGCACATTTCACCTAGGCAAGAAAGTGCATGCACAACCACGCCATTAGTAGCAACAACTGTGCAAAACATGGTAGTTAAAAGGAAAAGGGCAGCTAATAAACAGACAGGAAACAAGAGGAAGCAACCGTTGATGAGTACAGGCCTCAGCAAGGCCTGCGAGTGCAAAGGGTTCGCCCTTCTGTGCACGAAGTCCTCAGACCATACAAAGAATATGGCACGGAAACTGGAAATACAAAAACATAGTTTAGTAAACCTTTAAAGGTGGAACTACAGCCCACACAACACTCTACAGTATTGTACAAGGTAGCACAAAGAACTCGAGTACACAGTCCCCTTTTATACACAAATAAGGGGCTCATAAGTAGGCGGGTACAACTCAAGACATGATTTACAACCATATATGGACATTTTCTGAACATGATCAATACATGGGTGGAGTTAACGGTTCTTGAGACCCGCGGAAATGCACATTCCTATCTACGCTAATCAAAGACAGAAGTGACTTCTTCTGAGCATGCGCTAGACGCACAAAGGGCTATTTATAGCGTGTTGCTGGGCAGACTTCAAGGGTGACTATCGGAGAGGTAGGACTCGCCACATGACCGGCACATGGAGATATGTAGCAGACAAAATAGAGGACAGAAAACAAGATGGAGTCTGGCCGTATCAAGAGTTTGAGCGGGAAAACGCACAAATAAATCACGATATCATGTCTTTAGCTAATGCTTAACATTATCGCTGTTTTATACAACAGACGACCCTTTCAGCATTAGCTGAAGACATTTGGTTTCCTAGGATAGTCTAGATACTTATCGCTAATATCGATGCTCATCATTTCAGCTACCTCTCTAGTTATACTTTTCTGGTGGACAGCCTCAGCAACAGCTCTTTTATTGGGTACACAAAATCAAACACACGGAGAACATATCATTGGACTGCATTGAATGCATACACAACATGTAAAAATAATTGCAATAATTATACAGAGACCAGTGAGAACTTTCCAGCCCCATGTGGAGATCAGAGTCCAGAACCAACTCAAAAAATGTCTAAGTCCCATTTTCTACATGTATATCAACTGCGATCTTATGTAATTTATTGATGGCTTTGTACACAGGAGTGTGATTAGGGATAAACACGCAACAGCTACTTCCAATAATCCTACAAGCGCCGCCTCTATCTGCTAACATCACGTCCAAAACCATTCGGTTTTGTAAAGCAACAATTCTAGTAATTTGTAGCTCTTCGGTAAGATTGCCAAGAGCTGCGGCAGTTTGATTAGTTATGGCTTCTACTACTCTAGTTAATCGCCGTATCTTTCTACTATTCAGAGCAGCTCCAACAAAGAAAAATAATCCGAAATTGAAATCTATATACTGTTGCAGACTAGTGTCAGTCTGGTCTACATCATCAATAGACAAAGTCCGTTTGTATCTGTTTACAGCGACATTATTCAATAATTTCAAATCTTTATGATACGATGCAGGTGCCAAGAATACAGGTGGTAGTAAAAACGCTACATAACATACTTCAGACCATCCAGCTGGTAATCGGTAATAACCTCTATTTCCACATACAAAGTAAGGGTTATGAGATGCAAGAAATGTACTATTATTCAGACCATCAATATTCAACACAATAATACAATCACTAACACCTACAGGGATATGACCTACACTCTGAGCACATAAATCCGCTTGTCCTTGGGCCATGAAATCACAAATGTTTTACTGCCAACAATGTCTCTTGTGTTCGTAAAGATATAAGGCGTTGAATCATTGTCCGGTCGATATTCTACCCACTCCCATATAGTTCAGTTGGCTTGTGGATAGCCTTCTTTATCCTGATGGCATTCTTTATTCAGTCAGAAAAGCAACCTGCTCACTGTAGGCTTTCTTGTGGCAAAAAGCAAAGTATACCATGCTCGACAAGAGCCCTTATGAGAGAAAGGGAGAGGTATAAACGGTGTTCTTCCCTTATTCTGATGTGCTGGCATCATACCACATATCCAACAGTTTGTAGCATTAGTAGCCACGTGGGTATGGTGCAGCATCTGAATGAAAGTGTTATTCAAATACGACTGTCGATGCTTCAACTCTTGATATGGGAGTGTGCAAAAGAAATGTTCATCTGGGACTGGAGTGGAAACAACGTACAGCTCACGGGCAGGAATTTCATCCTCGACAAACCACGTGATTGTAGCAACAACTTCTACAGCAGCAATGAATCCTACAGCACAAAAAATCTTCTTCTTATCCATTCGAACAAATGTACAACCAGTATCTTCCTGAAACTAAAAGTGTTGTCAGAACTCTTCCCCCTAGGCAGCCGTTGTTTTCTTCACCAGCAGGCCAAGACGGGTGTCGCTACACTAATGCAAGGCTGATCCCCCCTCCCTTGCCTCATCAGCTCTCCGTTTCACTGACCTAGGGACCGTTCTGACAACTTATCACACAATTGCAGGCTCTTTCCTTGGTCGCAGATTATATCTTCTCGCTCCAGGGACGGTCGGGTCCGTGAAGAGCTCCTCAGATTCTTCAGGTACCACAGCACAGCCTTTCTCCGCAGTCAGGATTTCTTGATGGTCGGTCAATACAGCAGGCTCCACCAGTCTGGGTTGCACCTTCCGGCAATGCACGGAATGGATCCAATTCTTCCGGTTGGTGACTCGGACAGCTGTTCTTATGGCAAGGAGAACCTGCTTGGGACCGCACCACCTCTCCTCCAGACTGCTCGACCTCTTGAAGGACTTTATGAGGACGAAATCGCCGGGCCGGAGATTATGGCCTGCCCCTGTGGACCGGTCCGGGAGTGCTTCTCGAACCTGTTGATGAATGGAAACCAAACTGTCAGTTAATTGTGCCAAACAGTCATTCATTAAAACACAAGGTACATCACACACTGAGCTTGGCTTGGGCACTCCCCATATATTCATGGGACGCCCGAATACGATCTCATAGGGCGTAAGGCCCGTCCGAGAGCGCGGTACTGATCTAATAGACAATAATGCCAAAGGCAAGGCATCTGGCCAAGTCAAAGAAGTAGAAGCCTGTATCTTTGCAATTTTAAGCTTTAGAGTACCATTATACTTTTCCACCTATCCTGCTGATTGCGGGTGGAACACTGCATGGAATTTCTGTTTTATTCCCAATCCTTTCAGGAGATACTTGACAACGTCCGCTATAAAATGAGGCCCGTTGTCACTCCACAACAATCTACAAACACTGTATCAAGGAAAGAATTCCTTCAATAACACCTTTGCCGTAGTTATTGCAGTATTGTCCTTTGTAGGGTATGCTTCAATCCATTTCCTGAAAGCACAAACCACAACTAAGACGTATTTTAGAATATTGCAGCGTTCCAGCTGAATATAATCCATTTGCAATACTTCAAAAGGTGCAGTAGGTGTTGCAAATCCTCCTGCTGGAGTTCGTGTCCCTTTTCCTGGATTGTACTTAAGACAAATCATGCAGGTCTGTACTACTCTCTTAGCCGGGCTAGCAATCTCTGGATGCTCCCAAACTTGCGTAAGCAATTTCATAATTGCCGAAGCTCCAACATGTGCTAGCCCATGTGCCATCTGAACCATAGGTTGTACAAAGGCTGTGGGTAACTTCCACTAATCCATCTGTTTATTTCTCCAGCAACCTTCATCATCCAACTCTCCATCCTTTGACCATTGTTCCCGTTCTTTGTCAGAAGCTGTCCTCTGTATCTCTAGCACCTCCTTTCTAGCATCATGCCACCGCTCAGCTTGTGACTTTACAACGTACATTGGAGTGGAGTCAGGCTGCATCGCAGTTTCACGTGCTACTCGATCTACAAAAGCATTTCCTTCTCCTACTTTATCTGTCACTTTCTTGTGTTCGCTGCATTTCACTATAGCTATCTTCTTTGGATAGGTCAATGCAGTCAAGAGGTTATGCACTAACTCTCCGTACATTATCTGTGCTCCATGTGATGTCAAAAAGCCCCTTTCCTTCCAGAGCAGGCCAAAATCATGCGTTACTCCAAAAGCATAGCGGCTGTCCATATAGACATTCACACATAATCCTGCACTAAGCTCACATGCTCGTGTCAATGCTATCAGCTCTGCTGCTTGAGCTGATTTCTGCGGTATGCGTGCTGTCTCCACTATTGTGTGTAGCGTAGTAATTGCATATGATGCTGAGGTAGTCCCATCTGGTAACTTCAAGCAAGACCCATCCACCCACAGCTCTCCATCCACATCGGTAAAGTGCGTATCCTGCAAATCAATACGACCCTTTGTCTGTTCCTCAGTCACAAAGACACAGTCATGTGTTTCTTGCACCTCAGGCTGAGTCGCCGGAAATGGCAACAACGTGGCTGGGTTTAGTGTTGCACATCTCTTTAGTGTAATATGAGGAGCCAACAGCGATAGCTCATATCCTGTTAGACGAGCACTAGTTAAGTGCTGTGTCTTTGTCTGATTCAAAAGGGCATCAACAGCATGGGGGACCAACACCAACCGCTTATGAGATAACACAATCCTCTCACTCTGACGTATTGACACAGCTGTCGCTGCAACCGAGCGAAAACAACCAGGCAGCGCTCGAGCAACAGGATCAAGTACTGCCGAGAAGTATGCGCAAGGGCGTTGTTTATCACTGTGCATCTGCACTAATACTGATAATGCGCATCCATCTCTCTCATGTACGTACAATGTAAAAGGCTTCATGTAATCAGGGGTGCCTAACACTGGTGCTGAACAGAGGGCCTGTCGTAATTGCTGGAAAGCATTCTCACACTCATTTGTCCAGGGAAGGGGACTGGAGTATCCTTTGTCAAAAGCTCTAACAGTGGTTTAACTATGTGTGAATAACCCAGTATCGACTGTCTGCAAAAAGAAGTAAGACCCAAGAATGCTCGAACATCTTTCTGCGTAGAGGGTGTTGGTGTGTCCAAAATTGCTTGAATATGATCTGGTGTAAGTGCACACCCCTCCTTAGACAAAAGGTGACCTAAGTAGGTTACCTTTGGTCTACAATATTGCAATTTCTTCTTCGATACTTTGTGATTATGTGATGCCAGGAAGTCAAGCAAAGACAGTGTACACTTCTCACATTGTTCAGGGGTATCGGCCGCCAACAAGATGTCATCGACATATTGTATAAGCGCCACACCTTCAGGTAGAACGAAAGAATCCAATTGTCGTTTCAGCACTTGGCTATAAGTGCTAGGACTCTCAGTATAGCCTTGAGGAACTCTACAAAATCTGGACGATCGATTATTTAAAGTGAATCCAAAAAGATATCGGCTATCAGGATGAATAGGGATCGAAAAGAAAGCGTTCTTCAAGTCTATAACAGAGAACGTGGTTGCAGTTGGTGGAACCAGAGTAAGAAGTGTCGTAATGTCAGAAACCACTGGGTATTGAGGTATCACTATCTTATTCACTTCCCGTAGATCGATAATAAATCGATAGATCCTAGTGTCAGTATCTTTCTTCAAAATCGGTAGGATAGGACTATTACACACATTGTATGGAACCTCTTCTTCTACCCCCACTTTAATGAGATCCAGCACGATGTGTGTAAGCGCCTCCTCCCCCTCCTGTGAGATATGATACTGAGGCAGGCGTGGTAACACAGCTCCCTCCTTTACACTAATGTGCACCGGGGAATGGCCATCTATCCCACATCAGTATCCGAGGTAGCCCACAAAGTACAAGGTAAAGAGGCCAGTGCAGTATCTTCTTTAATCGTACACACCCTCTCCATTACCGGATAATTGTCATTCAAAATAACACGCACTCCTTCAGGAGAGCAACGTATTGTAGCCCGAAAATGCTTGAGCATATCCAAACCCACAATGTTATCAAGCGTGTTTGGGGAGAGCAAGAATGGACATGGTGCAACAAACTTATCTACGTAAAGTGCAAGAGGTTGTGATAGTGGGCTAAGAGCAGGCGTTCCATCGAACCCTATAGATGTAATTGTTAAGCCAGACAGGGGAGCCCTCGGAACCAATTGTTTAGACAAAGCGCTACAAGTAGCTCCTGTATCAACCAGAAACCAATCAGTAGAACCCAAAACATGTGCTGTAACATAAGGACCCCTCTGATCAACTGGCACTTCAACTGATTCCTTACCCCATCCTATGCAATCCTATGCATATTGTGAATCATGACATTCGGGGCGTGCGTAATCAGATATTTGGCATTGATTCCGTCGATCAAAGACATTAGACCCAGCTTGCGGTCACATATTAGAATCAAACCTAGCACGATCATTCGTGTTACCTCTAGGGCCTGGAAAGCCCCCTCGATTTCTCATCGGTCCTTGACCACGCTCTTGCCGCTGTGCGCGCAACAATGGACACTCCCTAGCCCAATGGCCCCTCTGCCTGCAATATGCACATTGATCCCTAGCCAAATCCGAACGATCAAAGGAAGAACCAGAAGAGCCTCGACCACCCCTATCAGTACCCCTACGAGGCGGTCCGTACACTTGTGCTAACATAACCTTCGTTTTCAAATCCTTAGACTTCTTTTCTTCATTACCCTTCGCTTCTAATTCCTGACGCTCATAATACTGAGCCATCGTCAGGAGGGATGCCGGAGACAAAGTCATCCAGGAGCTTTCACTCGCTTTTAACCGAGCTGCCACCCCTGGCAATAAATTCGAGACATACTTATCAACAAAAAGATGTTGGCCCGTGTCGTCCGTAAGCAACTGACCGCTAAAATCATGAAAAGTTTCCTCGAATCGCGTAAAGAAATCTGAAACTGATTCATCTACCTTCTGCTTACACGACGCTAACATAGTCCAATCAATCTTTTTAGGGGGGATAATTGTTTTTAATTTAGTCAAAATGGCAGCAGGAAGATCTAAAACCAACTGGGGTGGTTTTTCCGCAGGTTTCCTTTCTCTATCCTTATCCTCAAGATCCACCCATTTTGCCTTAAAGGTTACGAGATCATCTACTTTCCGCACAGATCTCCACATATCGGGGGGTAATATAAGCCCAAAAAATAAATCAATATCAGCTAGTATCATGGTACAAGAATTTAGGGCCCCCTCAACTTCCTCATGAAAGGTGTCAGGATTCTTTCGTGGATCAGGTAATGCAGCTTTTAATGCCATAACATCCGCTCTATTGCAAGGAGTATAAACCCAATTATAAATGAAATACCCTCTAGCATCAGGAGAAGTTTTGTCCGAACTAGTACCCGCTCCTTTAGGAGGAACATACAAAGGCGCTGCCTCTCGCATCGGCTTAACATGCGCTAGATCGGTCTTATCTGAATGAAAGATAGGTGACTGCTTCCCGCCGCTACTCGGATTCGTTTTCTCCTCTTTCGCCTTCTTTTTGCGTGCTTCATCCCGTAGCCGCATCATCTTGTCCCGCATCGCAAACAGCCGTCGAACCGCGTCAGGCACCTGAGAAGGAAGAAAAAGACCTTTACGCAATTCTTTAGAATTAGCTACCACATCATCAGGTTCAAGAACATCGGAATATTTCCGAAAAGATGTAACCACTTAATCAGAAAGAGTCTCGGTAAAATATAATTTCTCCCTATCCTGCCATCCTTCAAGAGACTGCATTAACTCAGGAAGAGAAACAGTAGCCTTGTTAACTCGATAAGCGATCTTTCGGAGGTCCGCCATACGATCGTTTGATAACATAGACCGCGTATCCACCTTTTCTGGGGTTGATCCAGAATCCTCACCTCCCCCTCTCGGAGCGGACGGACCAGCGCACGGAGGCAGAGAGCGATCTAATAATGAAAAATCATCATCATGTTTAATAAGGACAGGATAAAGAGGCTGCCGAACAGCATACTGGCCAGATATCTGCAATCAACGTCCCTTCTCCTGTTTCTCTTCTAAGTCTTTTGCTTCACGCTTTTTCAACTCTTGCGCTCTCTCACGTTCACTCTTTTGTTGTTCCTTCTCAATCAGCGTTTCTCACGTTTCTCGCGCTCACGCACTTCTTTCACCCACATACGCACACATTCAAACATGTCTTGCCTCGCTCGTCGCTTACACATACACTGCTCCACATACTCGATTTTTCAAAAATTAAACGATCCATACAGAGGCCAACATAACTCAGGATCCTTTTTCGTTTATTTTCTCCATAACGTGCTGTACATTATAGAGGAAAGACCAAACTTCACATACATATCCCTATTCGGTGTCCCCTCAGGGGGAGCCGGCTGTGATTCCTCAAGTCTTAACCGGTCACTTCCAAAACAGCAGCACCACTTACAGAGTGCGCTAAAAACAGGCATGTCAAAAATAGTGCAAAATATGCAATATTATAATCAAAATGGCACTTAAAATGTTGCGCCGCTCAAATCCAAAGGTCAGGGGAAATATCTCCACATTGCCTGCCTATAGGTGTTGCAACGCATGTATCCCAAATCCAAAACCAAATATGACTAGTCACACCAAACAAATAAGTCACAGCAAGCGTATCCTAAAACTGCCTTGCCAACCCAGACTACCAAAAGCTCGCAGCAAGTACCGTACAACGGTTCTTACCAATCAAGAGCGTCCAGATTCCAACTGCCAAGTTCCAAATTCTCCCAAACGGCCACTGCACGGCAAACCGACAGAAGAGGTCTCAGTCGAGGACCGGCGCCACCCAGATGGTCAGATCGGAAGGGAAGGAAGAAAACCTCGGGATGCCAGGACTAAAGCCGCCGCTGGCAGTGATCACGTCCCCGGCAATGTTCCAATCCTTCGTCACGACCAATCCTTCGAGCATCCGAGTCACCGATGAGCCCCACGTGTCGGGCGCCAATTGATGAGTACAGGCCTCAGCAAGACCTGCGAGTGCAAAGGGTTCACCCTTCTGTGCACGAAGTCCTCAGACCATACAAAGAATTTGGCACGGAAACTGGAAATATAAAAACATAGTTTAATAAACCTTTAAAGGTCATTCTACAGCCCACACAACACTCTACAGTATTGTACAAGGTAGCACAAAGAACTCGAGTACACAGTCCCCCTTTATACACAAAGAAGGGGCTCATAAGTAGGCGGGTACAACTCAAGACATGATTTACAACCATATATGGACATTTTCTGAACATGATCAATACATGGGTGAAGTTAAAGGCTCTTGAGGCCCGCGGAAATGCACATTCCTATCTTTAGTTTAAGTTTAAAGGAGTTTGTAGAGCGCTTGGTAACACCTCCCGGCGTGTCCCCGCGCTATGGAGAGAGAATGCAACAGCAGAGAAAAATCCAATCACACAGTAAAGAGGCAGGTTTTCAGCTTCTTCCTAAACATGATTTCATTACTCTCCAACCTGATATCTAGAGGCAGGAGGTTCCATTGCTTGGCAGCTAAGGTGCGGAATGATCTGCCTCCCATTCTAGCTTTTTTGGGGCAGGTAGTTCTGAGCAGACCCATTCCTTTGGATCTAAGAGATCTATTAGGTTCATACACAGACGCCAAATCAGACATATATGCCGGTGCTCTGTGATGAATTATTTTATGGCACCAGAGCATAGCTTTAAAGACAATCCTCTTACTGATCGGTAGCCAGTGGAGGGCTGCTAGAGAAGGGCGTGAAGGAGCTCGGCGGGGAAGCCTTAGCACCAGGCGAGCTGCCGAATTTTGTAGAACCTGCAGCTTTTTTATGTTTTTCTCTGATGTCCCCATGAGCAGCACGTTTCGGTAATCAATACGGGACGTTATCAGTGCCTGCGTCATGGTACGCCTGGAGTTAATGGGTAACAGGTCGAGGGTGCGGTTGAGGGTTTTCATCACCCCAAAACATTTGCCAACAGTCTTCTTTACGTGGCTGTCAAAGGACAGTTTATTGTCCACCCATACACCTAGATTCTTCGCCTCTCGTGCAGGCGAGGGCAGAGGACCCAGGCAGCTGGGCCACCACTCTGTCGTCCATTTGACCTCATTGCCTCCAATAATGAGGACCTCTGTTTTTGTCCCATTAAGTTTCAAACAGTGTTCATTCATCCACATAGCCAATTTGGACATGCAGGCATTGAAGTTATCAGCTTCCTTAGAAGGGGCTTGGGTCAGAGATATGAGAAGTTGCGTGTCGTCGGCGTAGGAGACGAGCTCCACGCCGAACGACTGCACCACCTCTGCCAGAGGGGCCATGTATAGATTGAACAGGGTGGGACTCAGGGCAGAGCCCTGAGGAACCCCCTGCTCAAGCATCACCCTGTCGGAGAGGAGAGTCCCTCTTTGAACTTGGAAGCTCCTGTTAATCAAGAAAGATTTCAGCCACCTCAGTGCCTTATTGGTAACTCCTGCTTTATTTAGACACTGTAGCAAGATGGAGTGTGCTACAGTGTCAAAAGCGGCACTGAGATCAAGCATGATGAGGGCCATTGTCTTTCCCTCATCTGCTCCCTCACGTAAGGTTTCAGTGGCCCTCAGGAGAGCTGTCTCCGTAGAGAAGCCAGTTCTAAAACCCGACTGAGATTTATGGAAAACATTATTGGTCTCAAGATAATCCATAAGTTGACTGTTAGCGATTTTCTCTGCTAACTTGGCCACATAAGGTAGCAAGGATATAGGTCGTAGGTTATCCATTATGTCCATGCTGATGTTTGGTTTTTTCTTGATGGGTAATACTATTGCCTGTTTCCATTCCTCCGGAAGGCAGGAGGTTGTAAAGGAGGTTTGTAGTAAGTGCCTGAGATGAGGTTCTAATACAGGAAAGGCTTCAGCTAAAATTTTCGGGGGTGCCGGGTCCCAGGGAGATCCCGATTTGATTTTGTTGCACATTTTGGACAGGATTTCATAAGAGGGAACTACAAAAGATTTGAGACATACAGGTGTATTTACAAATTTATCATTTTCAGTGAAGTCAGTGGCCGAATCTATCTGTTTAGAGAAGCTAGTATAGATTTTGTTAATTTTGCCTGCAAAATACTGTGCAATGTTATTGCACGCTTCCACAGAATCATTTTGAGCGGGGGGGGGTCACATCCACTATGGATATCTCTTTGTATATCTGAAACAGTTCCTTGGAGGAATTGCCTGCTTCAATAATACGGGTGTGATAATGCTCTGCTTTGGCCAGACGAACTGATTTGTAATATTCTCTCTGTGCTGTTTTATATTGTATTTTAGTATCTGCACAGAAGTTCTGGCGCCAAGCTCTCTCAAGTTTCTTACAAGCCGTTTTCATGGCCTGCAGTTCTTGGCCAAACCAAGGAGCAGTTTTCTTAGGCCTCCTGGCATTAGACAGGGTGCGGCTGGGGGCTGTGATGTCCAGGGCCTTAGTGACGATATTATTTAAATTGTCATTAGCTGCCTCACAGTCGACCCCTTTGGGAGGGCCTTCGTCATGAACAATTTGATTGAACGAACTTAAAGAAAAGTTCTTCCATTTTCTGCGTTTGTATCGCAGGGATTGGTGACGAAAAAGCTCCGTTCTGTCAAGTTGGACTGTGATGGGAATAATGTAATGATCCGACCAGGGTATGGGTATAGGATCAGAGGTATGCACTCCCTGCCAGTTTCCAAAGACGGGGTCTAGTAAGTGTCCTAATTGATGAGAAGGTTCTTTATTTTTTAGATCGAGCTGAACAGATTGCAGTTCCATTCGGATATCATCAGCGTCTTTATCTAAGTGATCTTCAAAATGAGCATTGAGATCTCCTAGCACTAACAATCTGGATTTCCTTAGTGCTAGATGAGTGACCGCCTCCATTAGGGTCGATGTGAACTCATATAGTCTACCTGGTGGTCTGTATATCAAAATGCCAGAAATCGAATGATTGGGACCGGTGTTAATTGTGAAGGTACCGGCTTCACTGTGATCAACCTGTGTGTGTGCTAGGGAGCAGACTAGAGGAGCTTTCGTGGCTATGGCTATGCCGCCTCCTCTACCGTCCTTCCTGTCCAATCTAGATAGGGAATAGCCGTTGGGCATGGCCTGGATAACATCCGGGTCCGAGTGACCATCTAGCCAGGTTTCATTTAGGAAAAGGATGTTAAGATTCTGATCCTCAAGTAAATGGTAGATTTCTAGAGCGTGTTTACGTAGAGATCTGCAATTCAATAATGCAGCTTTGATGGTAGGGCCCGAGCTAGTGTCTGGGATATGAAGGAGGGGTTCAAAGCGGCACCTCGTACATTTTATAAGTGACTGGGCAGGCATGGTTGTTTGCAGACGGCAGGCGAGTCAGGTTGTAAAGCAAGTAAAGCATGTCTGCCATACCTTAAGGTAGTTTGTGACGAACTACCAGGGTTTGTGGCCCCGCGCCCCGTCCGGCCGCGGACGGGCGCAGACGGGCTGGACTTTGGCTCGAATTCGGCGCGCTTCCGGCGCTCCCGCTGCACGCGTCCGCTGCGCGGTCGCTGGCCCAAGCACATTTATGCTAAGGGGAGGGGTCGCTAGAGCGCTGACCTCTGCTCCCTGAGCCCGGATGTGCAAGGCTCCTCCTCGCCCTCCGCATCATACGTCCATGATTGGACGCGGCGGACCGGGGCGGGAGTAGGAGAGAGAACTAGCCTGACAGGTAAATGCAGGAAATCACAATTACTGTGTCCGATTACCCCACACTGAACGTGTTAAAATACAAATTCAAATTACAACATTAAAAGCATTCGCTATTAGAACAGCGCGAACAGTGCAGTAGCGCGGTTGTGAGCGCTGTGTGAATGGAGGCTGCCTCTGCCACCGGCAACACTCTTCTCCACAGCGCGTACCTGTTTTCTGCTGGTTTAAGTAAGCTTCCCACCTTCAGCGTCGCTAGAGCGCTGACCTCTGCTCCCTGAGCCCGGATGTGCAAGGCTCCTCCTCGCCCTCCGCATCAAACGTCCATGATTAGACGCGGCGGACCGGGGCGGGAGTAGGAGAGAGAACTAGCCTGACAGGTAAATGCAGGAAATCACAATTACTGTGTCCGATTACCCCACACTGAACGTGTTAAAATACAAATTCAAATTACAACATTAAAAGCATTCGCTATTAGAACAGCGCGAACAGTGCAGTAGCGCGGTTGTGAGCGCTGTGTGAATGGAGGCTGCCTCTGCCACCGGCAACACTCTTCTACGCTAATCAAAGACAGAAGTGACTTCTTCTGAGCATGCGCTAGACGCACAAAGGGCTATTTATAGATTGTTGCTGGGCAGACTTCAAAGGTGACTAGCGGAGAGGTAGGTCTCGCCACATGACGGGCACATGGCAATATGTAGCAGACAAAATGGAGGACAGAAAAAAAAAAGGAGTCTGGCCGTATCAAGAGTTTGAGTGGGAAAACGCACAAATAAATCACGATATCATGTCTTTAGCTAATGCTTAACATTATCGCTGTTTTATTTACAATACCGTCAAGAGCAGCAGCTAGCAGCAACTATTTGCTAACTTGGGCCCAACCTGTCCAACAGGAGAACATCATAAACACTATACAAGCCCCACCACAACCAGCCCGCTACAATCAGACTTATCATCGGGCCATAAAACACTAACTAGTAACAATGCCATTGTAACTCCTCCCCAAGAGGGCCCTTCCTTATGTGACATTTTATGTGACAAAATCAACAATATTTTGGATATTAAATTAAAACCACTACTGGAGAGACTAAACATTCTTGAGACGAGACTTGGTCCCACAATGAATGAAATGAATGAAATGATTTTTATAGAGCGCACATAGCTGCCCTGAGGCGTCCAAGCGCTAAGATTACCACTGAGGCTTAGGTTGCTTGAAGGAAGGATATCTACCCAACTACTGATTGTTAAACAGGAGCGTTTTCAGCTGTATGCGAAATGAGATGAGATCGGGGTTGGACCTTAGATGCTGGGGAAGAGCATTCCACATCTTGGCCACATTATAGGAAAAAGAGCGGCCCCCCGATCTTGTTTTCTTTATTTTAAGAACAATAGCCAGATTGGCATTGGTTGAGCGCAGCTGTCTGGCTGGATGATAGGGTGTAATGAGAGGTAGATCCGTAATGACAAACCACTTAATGCTGATAAAAGCACAGAGTACCATACTGGTGATGCGCAGAGTACCCTACTGGTGATGCGCCCCATGGTTTACCTCAAACCAGAGGCACAGCAGAATACACATTGTTAAATATAGCTCAGCCTGACACCACCCCTCGTAACCATCAGGGACCCATTCGACTACATCAACCTCATAGTCAAATCCCAGAAGACGGAAGAAGGCCACTAATTACCAGTTATCAAGAGAAGGACACTATCAATAACTCCAACTGTACTTCCTGTAGGAATATTGGTGACAACCCTACAAATACATCAATATTGCAAGCAGTTAAGTATTCTACAGATATTCTGGATCTCCTGCCAGCAGCATGTCCTTATGTGGTGGTTCTGGTAGGAGGGCCTCCACTGAGGGCAAACCAAAAAGAATCCTGGGAGGACCTGAGAAACAAAAGTACTGTTTGGCTAATTAAAAACAGAGGCCTTAGGTCCCTTTATATCAATAACTTATTAATGGTTCAGAGAGTGTGTTGGGTAGGGCGATCCGAAAGAAGTATTGTGGAGGAGTGCATTGTGATTAATCTGCACAGACCAACTCTTGCTCGTGATTTGTTATCCTTTCAGCAAGACACCTGGGCCCATTCTACCAACATTTGCTGCCTCCCACTTGGCTTTTTCTATAAGCCTACCATGATAACACCGACTCTCCCACCGACACCCCTGCTACCATTAGAAAAAAATAGATTTGCCATACTAGAGGGTCTAGATGGGGTAGACTAACTGGAGTTTCCCATAGATCGATCTGCTTTAACTAACCATTTAGTAGTGCGCCCTGCATCGCAAAATGCGATGTAGGTGCGCTACGAAATTCGTTTTATTTATTAAATTTTTTACTTACCTTAAATTATCCATACTCCAGTTTTTAGCACCCCCTGCCCTGCCCCTCCCCCGCCCCACCTCTCCGCCCCCACCGAAACTCCGTCCACAGGCCATGGCTGCAATAAGGTGATTGGTGCGCAACATCTTGATCCTTTTACAGATGGTCTAAGACTAAAATGGAGATCTGTAGCACCAGACGCCAACTCCAAAAGGTTATAGTGGGAAATTATCCCCTAGTACAGGCATGTCTCACAAAGACTGATACTATTAACGCTGCTGTAGTTCACTTTGTAGATCTCTGTAACGCAATAAAAAAGAGAGATCATGGCCCCAAAACTAGAATATACTAGTAGACCAAGGATGGTGTAATTAGGATTGTTCGAGTGCTAACCACCATTTGCAACGTACCCTTAAGGTCAAACCCAAGAACCCCTTAGCTGCAGCTGAAGCACGCAAACAATACAAGCAGGCACTACAGTTAAGAAAAGCTTAACTGCTGACACAACAATGGGAATCACTTATCTTAGCTGCAACCAGGAGAAATAGCAATCTTGTCTGGGCTTCAGCTAAACAGATGAAACAGCCCAATTTTACAGATCTAAAGATTGGATGTTATATCTCTCTAGCCAAGATTGGGAGAACAATTATTCCAAAATGTATGGCCAGGCTAACTTAACTATAGATACCCTGCCAGATCATGATTTTAGTTTAATTCAATTGTCCCTGGAGGAGGTAGAGGAGGCATTACAACAGAGTGCTGGAGGCAAAGCACTAGGCCCTGATGGAGTGCCTATAGACCTTTAAAAATATAACCTGACATTTTGGGCTCCAATACTACTGAACGTCTTTAATAGCCTCGCCACTGCTCCCATTCCTGAATCGTGGTTGACATCGATCATAGTTCTGATTTTTAAAAAAGGGGACCGTTCTCTTCCCAGTTGTTACAGACCTATCTCTTTAATAGACACTAATCTAAAAATATTGGGCAGCACTTTATACAAGCACATAAATGACTGGGCATAAGAAAAAGCAATATTGCATCCCAGCCAGTATGGCTTTAGACCTAAAATGGGTACTATAGAGCAGTCCCCAAATATCAAATTAATCATAGGAAAGTATACATTAGCAAAAAGCTCCCCTATGTACCGAGCATTTATGGAACTATCTCAGTGTTTGATAGTGTTAACCGGTCTAAGCTATGGTCCATTTTAATTTCTCTTGGCCTAGATGAAGCACTAGAACACTTTTTAGCGTATTTGCACAGAGGAATGAAAGCCAGAGTAAGGATTAACATCAATGGTGAGGTCTCAAATGATGTTAGTAATATGAGAGGTGGAAAAAAAGTTTTGTGTTTTAGGCCCACTTTTATTTGTTTGCCCACTTTTATTTATTTTATATATCAATAAATAAATGATCTCCACTCCTTTTTAACTACTCTTACCACTTATGTTCTCTTGATTTGAAGTTCGCTGTTACCTGCTTCATTGTGTAGATGACGCTGTGTTGATGTCCCGTACACCAAGGGTCCTTTCTCTTTTAGTGAAAGTTTTTGTTAAATTTATGGCATCATTAGACTTCCTGACAGATTTTACTCAATCAATCAATCAAACAAATGTGTAAAGCGTGCTACTCACCCGCTAGGGTCTCAAGGCGCTGGAGGGGGGGGGGGGGTTGGGAGAGAAGCTACTGCTCGAACAGCCAGGTCTTGAGTTGTTTTCTGAAGGAGAGAGGGTCCTGGGTCAGTCGTAGGTGGGTGGAGAGTGAGTTCCACGTCTTGGCCGCCAGGTGGGAGAAGGATCTTCCTCCATTGGTGGATTTGCGAATTCGTGGGACGGCGGCGAGGGCGAGGCTGGCGGATCAGAGCTGGCGGGTGGGTGTGTAGAATGTGAGGCGGCTGTTGAGGTATTTCGCGCCCATGTCGTGGAGAGCCTTGTGTGCGTGGGTGAGGAGTCTGAACGTGATCCTCTTGCTGACGGGGAGCCAGTGCAGGTCTTTCAGATGGGCAGAGATGTGGCTGTGATGAGGGATGTCCAGGATGAGTCATGCAGAAGCGTTCTGTATGCGCTGGAGTTTTTTCTGGAGTTTGGCTGTGGTTCCAGCGTATTGGGTGTTCCCGTAGTCCAGTCGACTGGTGACGAGGGCCTGAGTGACCGTCTTCCTGGTTTCGGTGCGGATCCAACGGAAGATCTTTCGGCGCATCCGCAGGGTGTTGAAGCAGGATGATTAGACGGCGTTGACTTGTTTGGTCATCGTGAGGGAGGAGTCCAGGATGAAGCCCAGGTTGCGTGCATGGTCCGTTGGCTTGGGTGCGTTGCCCAGGGCGGTTGGCCACCAGGAGTCATCCCAGGCAGAAGGGGATAGTCCCAGGATGAGGACTTTCATTTTGTCTGAGTTCAGTTTCAGATGGCTGAGCTTCATCCATTTCGCAACGTCTTTCATTCCTTCCTGGAGGCTGGCTCTGGCGGTGGCGGGGTCGTTGGTGAGGGAGAGGATCAGCTGGGTGTCGTCGGCATAGGAGATGATGTTGAGGTTGTGTTGGCGTGCGATGGCTGCGAGCGGGCTCATGTAGACTTTGAAGAGGGTGGGGCTGAGTGAGGATCCTTGCGGAACGCCGCAGATGACTTCGGTGGCCGCGGATCGGAACGGGGAGGCAGACTCTCTGGGTTCTTCCGGCGAGGAACGAGGTGATCCACTCCAGGGACGCTCCTTGGATTCCGGTGTTGCTGAGACGCTGTATCAGGGTGCGCTGGCATACGGTGTCAAAGGCTGCTGAGAGGTCTAGGAGGATGAGGGCAGCAGTTTCCCCGTTGTCGAGCAGGAACATTACTAAATCTTTTATTATGTCCTTGGGCCTTAAGAAATATAACACACCTTCTCTGAAGGGAGGCAAACACAGAATATTAAGCACAGGCACTTTTACCTACTTAGGCATGACTTTTAATGATAGTGGCTCTTGGAAAACACGTATAGGTAATAGTGGGAATAAACTGTCTAGAGCCGTAGGTTCGCTATTCAGCCTGCCATGCCCCAAGAAAGGGATTATTTTAATTCCCTTACTGCAGATCTATAGATCATAGTGTCTGATGTCTGCGGCTTATGGGGCTGAGGTTTGGAGGACTGAGAGTAGTCCCTCAGTACAATTGAAGGAAAATAGATTTTGCAGAAAGATGCTGAGAGTCCCGATCTCTAGCTCTAGTTTTATTTGCCACAACGAGCTAGGTCTCCCCTTTGTTGAAGATTATATCAGTGCCCACCCCCTGCTTTTCTGCTATGCCATTTGGCAAAATACAGAGGGAGCACTCACAAAAGATATCATAAAAGATTGCCTTGTATGCGACAATGGTAGGATAATCCCTTGGATAAAGTACATTCAATCCTGTCTTAGCACGATTGGTCTCAACCAACTATTTGAAAACCCCGAGGGCCCTTGTAGCTGCAGGCGTGTTCGTACCAACATGTGCAGGAAGAGAGAATAGAGAGGATGTTAGCGAAACCAAGAGTGACTATCTAAGTAGGAATTAGGGTTGGATTGGTGCACCTGAAATGTACTTGATTGGCCCTACAAATGATTGGGAGCGCAGTTTACTCTTCCATTTTAAAGAAGGCACTATAAAATACTTACTGAACTTTCCATTACGCTTTCAAGCTAACTTAGACACCCGTCCCTGCCCCTGTGATGGGAAATCTGGTCAATCCATGCTCAACTTTTTATTTTTTTGTAGTTTCTATTTTATATACACCAAAATGATCATGCTCCCTCTGATCAAGAAGCAACATATTAGTAATTTCAGAGAATCTATTGATGTACTACTCAGATTGGATGATGAGGCCATTATTAATTGTGTCACCTTGTTTCTAAAAGTCACAGTGTTAGCACGTAAGTCAATGTCTGCATTAGAATTTTAGCTTGTCTATGAGTCTATATCTGTATTCCAAAATCTGTTGCCCCATGTTCAATATGAACTTTTATTATATTTATCCTTTTGTTATCACAACTGTGGATCAGTTTCTAAAGTGTATAATGCATATTGTGCTGTTTTTATCTTACATTTTATTCTCTCTTTATCATGCACTTTTATGGTTTAAAATGCTTAAACCGAATAAAGAATTAATTGATTGATTATTCATTGATATTGTTTATCTGATTTTTGATATTTAGGTGTGAATTATTATTGGTCAATATATTTATTGTATTTATTGTATTAAACATCATTTTTTATTTAAGTGTTAAGTAATTTTATTGTGTACTGTAAACATAAATGTACATGATATTTAAAAAAGATATTGTATTGAGTGGTGGGCTCACTGGTTAGAGGCGACAGACCCGTAAGCAGAGAACGGCCCGGGACCAGGGTTCAATTCCCGACACGGCAGGGTCGGGGACCAGGGTCAAAACGGACTCGATAATTCTCGCCTCGGTGCCTACTCTAACCAGGGAACACACTCGGCAACTCTGGGCATCAAGCTTGCCTCATCTCTACAACGGCAGCCCACCAGATGCCGGGGATGCCTGCTTTCACCTTGGAGATACCCAGAAAGGGACCACCTCACAGGGAAAACCAGGACGGGTTCCCCAGCGGTCTTCAGCGCCAGGATACTCCATGGAGTCACAGTGCGCTTTACAAGTACACCCACATTTACATTTACTTTTTGAATATTCAATAACTTAAGCATTTCCCTCTATCCATCTATCTATGTATCTATCCATCTATCTATCTATCTATCTATCTATCTATCTATCTATCTATCTATCTATCTATCTATCTATCTATCTATCTATCTATCTATCTATCTATCTATCTATCTATCTATCTATCTATCTATCTATCTATCTATCTATCTATCTATCCATCTCTGTACATTAAGTAAACAACAGATCCATACATTTTTTACAGACCCAAAAACTGGTAACAAAACAATTGCAATGAAAATAAAAACAATTAAAAAAGTAAATTCAAAGAAGTTGATACAAAAACAAGAGAAAAAAGGCTTGGGTTAGCGTAGTAGTAGGCAATAAAATGTTAACAAAAGTTCATACATATCCGGCCAACGAAGTAGAAGGAGATCTAACAAAGGTGATGCAGTGGTAGGATGATGTAGTTACATACAACCTTATTTGGTGTCCAGGATTTTTTTCTCCATATTTTCTAAAGACAATGGTTGATGCTGGATTGTTTTGCCTTGCACATTTTAATTCGCTTAGCTGTTATTTCAACATTTTGAAATTTCTTGAACGACCTGCTGTTGGGAGATGCTAAGGGGTTGATTACGATGGCATAACAATCGTGGAGACCGTCATGCCCTCGTAACCTGATTCTCCCACCACCATATTATGATTGCTGTGGGTATCGCGGCAAATGGAAGGTCCCTTCACCGCTTCTCCGCTGGTCGGCAATCGTAACGATTGCCGGCTGGGCGGAGCAGGGGTTCACATATGGTACAGGTGCCTACCAGGCACCGCCAGCCATATTATGATGTGGAGAATTTAAGGTCTTTCCATGGTGGCGATGCCACCATGAAAAGGCTGGTGAGGATTTGCTTTGGGGGCCCGTTGCGGGCCCACGGTGGGGTTCACATGTCCATGCACAAGGTGGCAGGCAGCACCAGCAGCAATGTTAAAGTGCCATATGCGACCGCCGCGGTGGCGGTCGCATCATAATAAGGGGCCGGGAACCGCAGCATGGCAGGCGGGCAGTCCCATTCCCGCTAGGATGGCGGCCAGACCTGAATCCCCCCGCCATACTAAAAGGCCTCTAAGCATGGGTTAAGTGTTCAGGACTTCTAGAATGATGGGTACTATGAAAGAGCTGTTGTACTAATGCTCAGACCGCTATTTTCATTCATTCTAGCTGTTATAATAGTATGACATCTTTGAAGTGTGATATGAAGAACTATGGTTGAACATTTGTGTTATTAAAGTATTCTTCACTTTCACTTCTGTTATCCAGCATGTTATGGATCTTATGGTACATTATGTTATGCTATTTGTATTTCTATGGCACTTATGTCAACCAGGAAGGTATTTAGTGTCTTGAGGAAGTTGCTGCCGTGACTGGGTCCTATTCAAATAACCAGGTGGTTAGTTTTTTATAGAATTCTAGCACTGACCTGGCAGCTCTGATGTGCAGGGGGATGTAGTTTGAGGCTTTCATAGCCAGGTATAAAAAGTTGTAACTGGGGATCTGGCTCTTCGGAAAAGTGTGGTGTGAGTGAACAGGAGGCAGGTAGAGCATTGGTGTCTTTTGGTGTGTTGCACATTGAAGCTGAGGTAGTATGCATTCCCTTATTCCAGGTTGGTGGTGATCAGGGCTTGGGTGACAGCTCTTTTGGTATTGAGCGGGAATCAGCTTAAGAGCCTGAGTGTGTAGAAGCAGGATGTGACTGTTTTAACCTGGTTGATCTTCAAGATTTGATTGTCACAATCCATAAGTTCCTGGCTCGGTTCGACAGGCTGGGTGCAGTCCAAGTTCTGAGGACCTTTCACTGTTAGTTTAAAATGTTCTAGTCTCTTATCTTCTATGATAGAAGAGTTTGTGTAATTTGTATTTCTATTTAAGAGAAATGTATTTCAAAGTAGATGCATTATTGATTGGTTCAGTCAGTTACTCAGTCAGTCAGTCAAATCACTTTATTTGATCCTTGTTCGTAAAGATCATAAAAGTTCAAATGTACAAATAATAAGCATTCATCATTATACAAAATATACTATTTAAATATCCTATTAAAAGATCATTAATTAAAAACAAATACAACTTGTAATTCATTCCAAGTTTTTATGTGTTCTCCTCGTTTTTAAAGAGAGACATAAAAAGACGCAACACCGTAACAAACAAAGTGATCTAACAACAGCTGTAAAAAATACATTCCTGGGCGACATTGCCTAAAATTACATGTGCACATGATTGGTAATATGAGTGATCGGTCCAGTCAATCTTGTTTATGGTGAAAATTTTAATTGTGGAATTTTGGGAATTCCGTATATTAATTCAAGCTTTTTGGAGCTCTCTTTTTACTATAAGGTGTGCCTTAATCAACATTTAACATCTATCCACTGGATCTTTTATTTGAGCTATTATTTTAGTTCTAAAATATTTAACTTATGGTAAAAGACGCTCCAGTTTTGAAATTTCAAGTGCAAACACGAATTTCATTCCACACTCCATCTTGCACCTTGTTAAAATCCCTAGGCCCTTATTTATGAGGCCTTGCGTCACTTTTGCACCGCCGGTGCGTCACTTTTTGTGACGCACCAGCAGCGTACAAAATGCGCCTTTTTGCTCCATATTTAAAAAGTGACGCATCTAGGTAGATGCGTCACTTTTTTAACCCCTGCGCCACATTATACCTGCGTCAGGTATAATGTATGCAGAGGGGGCGTTTCCCCGCAAAAAGCCTCGTAATAGTGACGCAGTGAAATCTATGAGATTTCACTGCGTCACTTTTAGGATGCTGTTGCGTCAAAATCTTGCGCCTGCCTCACAGCAGGCGTAAGACTGACGCAAGCCCTTTCACATGGGGCTTTCCCCATGTGAAAGGACGCATTGCTGGAGTTTCGTCACTTTTGTGACACACTCCAGCAATGCGTCACTTTTGCGCTTACAGATGCGTCAGAAATACTGACGTATCTGTAAGTCCTTGCGACATGATGCGTCATACATTAAATATGACGCATCATTGGTGTCGCAAGGAGTGCGCAGTGAAAAGTGACGCATCGCTGTTTTCACGCAGCGATGCGTCACTTTTCATAAATGAGGCCCCTAGTCTTGATAGATGGAGTAAAGTGGTATATACGTCATATTAACACATAGAAGAACAAAAGGTAACTTAATAAAACACTACAAAACATGTAGACCTATCTGTTATGGCAAAAAACAGAAATATTATCCTTCGTAAGGCCCATAGAAAACACACGTTGTTGTTGTGAGGGCCAATGAAAAGCAGAAGCAATCACGTCTATCTAAAAAAAAAAATGACAATGCAAGGTTCCCTTCTTTA
Source organism: Lissotriton vulgaris (assembly GCF_964263255.1). Classification (NCBI taxonomy): domain Eukaryota; kingdom Metazoa; phylum Chordata; class Amphibia; order Caudata; family Salamandridae; genus Lissotriton; species Lissotriton vulgaris. The sequence continues at coordinate 954,665,316 of NC_141695.1, read as the reverse complement.
GCTGGTGGTGACTTAAGGGAGTGCTTCTATTGCTACCTCTGGTTTGCCAAAGACCAAAGGAAAGACCCCAGCAGGGGCCAGAGTGAAACAAGTAGCCTTATTATTAATTCTGAAAGCTTTAATGGAAACAAACATGACATCTGCTCATTCTTATGGCCGAGGTAAAGCAAACACTTATGCTATAGAGGGACAACTTTAGGAAAGCTATTCAGGTCCTAAATCGAGGCAATAACATTATGGACTCATTGCTCATTCTAGGTGCATAATAGGTCCTTCCATGCACATTCCAATGTCTGAGACAAGAGCTTCATTGCTGCCATCTCATTTGTCTCCCTTACCTTTGACTTATTTTACTCCTGGATTTTCAAATGGCATTTCTGCAGCAAGACCACTTGAAGTGCATGCTTGCCTATGTTAATATTCCGGGAGATGGACCCTGCTAAGATATTTGACTGTGACTCTGCTAATGGCTCTTATCATTATCAGAGTAGAGTCTTGCTTTATTACCTTCTCTCTACTGTCCTGCACCCTAAGCACATGCATGTGGAGTGGGGTGGCTCACTGGTAAGAGGCGGCAGACCCGGAAGCAGAGAATGGCCCGGGACCAGGGTTCAATTCCCGATGTGGCAGGGTTGTGGACCCAGGTCAGCGGACTCAATAATTCTCGCCTCGGTGCCTACTCTAACCAGGGATCACACTCGGCAACTCTGGGCATTAGCTTGCCTCATCTCTACAACGGCCCCCCACATTCGCCAGGGATGCCTGGTTTCACCTTGGAGATACCCAGTAGGGACCATCTCACAGGGATAGCCAGGACGGGTTCCCCAGCGGTCTACAGCGCCACAACGCCTCAGGGCAGCAGTGCGCTTTACAAGACACATACATTTACATGTGTTGGTCCTGAGAGTGTAGGTAATGCACAAGTAGGCTAACTTCCAGGGTGCACACACAGAAGCATGAATGTCCTCTTCCTTCGAGGTAAAGCCTTGCCTGCTCTGAAAGTACTAGTAGTTAGATTGCTTTTTGAGATGCAGGAATGCCATCACTGGTATTCGAACCCCCCAGCAGAGGTGCAGATGTGAATGCCATGTCTGCCTGGATAATGCTGTTGTGTGATTCTGTTATGTTGCATATTTGTTGTGCAGAGCCTTGAAACCTACATGTGAAGCTATGGTCAGTGCTAGCATCTATTATCACTATGCATCCCTTACCGTGATGATGGCAGACTTAGTAGCAGGAGCTCCAAAATTCAAACCTGCCATTTCTGTTGACACTGTGTATCTTGCGGGCTCAAAAATATGAAAACTTTGTCTTGCGGTAAGCATCTTCAAGGTCCTCTCAACGTGTCTCTGGTTCCACTATAGAACTGGGAGTTTACTCATAAGGCTGATCATCGTAACCAGTTACTTTGGGGCTACAGACACAGCAGGATCTGACCTCCCCAACTGATAAAACAATGGTGATCACATTTAACAAGTAGTCGTGGCAGAGCCCCATAAAAGAGGATCAAGTATTTCAGGGGTTTTTATGAGCCTCTGATCAAAAGACAGAGAATGGGCAACTGGTCAAATTTACCCAGTTACTAGATGCACTGTTGGTTAGTGCCTGAGCTGCAGACTGACTGTATCCTTCATCAGCATCAGAAAACTCATCTTGAAGATTTAGGGCCAGATGTAGGTATATCTGAAATAACGATTTCTTAATAGCGAATTTTACTGATTCGCTATTAAGAAATCGGTATTTCCTATGTAGGTAAAGATTCGGTAAAAAATACTGAATCCTTAATATTCCTTATTACCGAATAGGTAACTGAGATTCTGAAATAAAGAATACCTACCCATTCATTTCTATGGGCTTGGAGGCCCATAGGAATGAGTGTGAAGACATTCACTATTAGCAATTCGCTATTACCAAATCGCTAATAGTGGGAGCACTTTCAAGGGTGCCAGGGTGTCAAAAAGACACCCTGTTGCACCCCTGAAATGTGCATGTGTGCACATGTGGCGCACATACATGCCTAAGGGCATGAATGTGTGCCATATGGCACTTAACAAAAAACAAAAAAGTGATTTTTTAAAGGAAATCGGTAATTTGAAGTTGGTGATAATTACCAATTTTTTAAGGCTCAAAAGCACTCTTTAATGTGCTTCCTACATTGCATTTAAGGAATCGGTATTACCGATTCCTTAAATGCAAGAGCAATAAGGAATCAGTATTTAAAGATTCCTCATTTACCGATTCCTTATTTACCAATTCCTTACCTACATTAGGAATGGCTAAATACCGGTCGGTAACTCTGAAATTTACCGAATTTCGGCGTTACCAACCGGTATTTAGCCACCTACATCTGACCCTTCATCTCTTAGCGCACAAGATCCAGTGGAAACGAAGCTCCACCAGTACCAATGTACTTTGCATGGAAATACAAAAGTCAGTGGTATAATCAGTGAAAGTGGAATGGGATTAGAGATTAAATAAAGACACAGGAGTGCAACACCTCTACTTTGTGAATAAGGCCTGTGAAAAAGATATCTCAAGTACAGCGCCAGTGGAAATATGTGGCACATGAGGACCAAATTATGCGACAATGTTGACTAAATTATGCAGCGAGAAAAGGAAAATTATGCCGCATAATGCTGCACATTTTGTCATATTATAAATTCATTATTTTGGAATTTTTACTTCTGGTGACACTGTCTGGCATTAGTACTTGTGTAGCAACCAAACACAGCAATTATCCACTAAAATAAGACTAGTAACAGTTTGGGTAGGGTCTCCTATTGTGCGGGAACATGTTGCCATGTTTTTAGCCACTTTTCATACCTTTGAGCTAAAATCTTTTTTGTGTTAAAATAGGCAAATTATGCAGCAGATAATGGATTACGTGTTTATGAAAACCACAGCAGCAGAATCACAGAATCACATAATTCCAGGGGCCCTGCTTAATTTTTTGGGGGATTTGAAAACTAAACATAACTACAATTATAAATGGATAACTGAGCACTATCTCTGTGTAACCAACTTTCAGTATTTTTAAATGGAATTAATATTACTTTAAACACACAGCATTTTTCACTACTGTTGCGATGCCTACGCATAATTTGAGGCCAATATTGTCTTCTTTCTCCAAGGAGTCAGCTCACTACATTAGGATATATGTCAGGGGTTGTGAAGAGGACCCCCAGATAGTGGAATAGGGTTGAAGAGAAAGAGGCACTCCCTTCCGCATGTTGGTGTTTGAAAATCTGTACTGATTACACTACAGCCTTTCTGAACACAAGTAGGTATCTCTCCACCTATTAGTGACAGAATAGAGGTTAGTGAGGGAGCTGCAAAACAGTGAAACAAATGTCCACATATAGGCAATAGAAACTTGCCCGTATGGCAGCGGTGATCCGCCCGCTTAAAACCACCGCATGCTTAGAATTTCCCCCCGCCATTCCCATGGCGGGGGCGACCCCGGTGGACGGAAAGACCGACCTCCGTTTTTCCGCCCGGTTGCAGAGTCAACCGGATGAAAAAGGTGCTAATATGGTGGTGGTGTCTGGGAGACACCGCCATCCATATTAGCATTGATGTGGGGTAAAGCCTTGCCACCACGGAAAGGCAGGCGATGTTTGCTATTGGGGCCCCATAGCGGGCCCCCAGGAAATCTGGGGGGTGGGGGGTGCACATGGGAGGTACCTATGGTACCCCCTGCAGTTCCATGCACAACATGGCAGGCACCGCGCGGTGCCTGCCACGTTGTGCATGGAAGAGCACAATATGCCTTCCTGCATTCCTGGCATGGAAGTGCACAACAGGCCTTCCTGCATTCCTGGCATGTCAGGAATGCAGGATGCGCCCGACAGTGTGGCGGGTGCATCCTAATGTCAGCAACAGGACCCCTGTACCAATGGTGGGGGGTCCCAATCCATAAATAGTATCCTAATGACCCCCTAGAGGCTTATTTATTAACCCCTTGCACCGTCAGTGCGTCACGCTGCATGACGCACCAGCGGCGAAACCTGCTGAGTGATTTTACAAGCATACGTAAAGCCACTGTGTGTTGCATTACGTGTGCTTGTAAATATTGCCCCTTTACATGCAACGCTTTGCATATTAGGGGCGTGACATGGGTATTGCTGTGGGTGTTCCCACGCAACACCCATGTCCACTGATGCATTTCCAAATTGACGAGTTAATCATAAACCTGGAAATGCATCAGACTGCTAACAAAGCCCAGGGGTGGCGTAGCAAGGCGCAACGAGGAATAATGTATTTTTTATTTCTCATTTGTTTTCTCTTTCAATGCATGCTGCATTGTATAGCACACATTGCAAGATGGAAGTCACCTCAATTGATTGTTTTTCTGTCTTCCTGCACAAAAAAATCTCCCCATGAAGCAGGCATCCTTGCATCATGGTGCAAGGGTGCCTATACGGACGCATGACATCAATTTCTTCCCTAGCCCAGGGAAAAGCACAGAGATGCAACATGTTGTTGTAAATATGTTGCATCCCTCTGCCTCGAAACTAACGTGGAGCAGAAAAATAACTTTCAGCACTGCACTGTGTAAGTTTCTCATAAATAGAACCCTTAGAATTTGCAGGTTGCAGACAGTCATCAGACTGGGTTCACTGATAGAATATCGTTTCCCAAAATATACACAAATATCGATGCAAAAATATCGATGTCAAAAAGATCGACATCCTATATTAAAAATTGTAAGTACAAAAATATCGAAACAAAAATATCAATGGAAAAAATATAGATGTGCAAAATATCATTTTTTTATTTAAATACAAATTAATGTTAAGTATATTAAATAATAAAATTAACTTTAAAACATTTATCTAGATTTAATATACAGTAGGGAAAGTGTTGGATAGCGGAGGGGTAAAAATAACTATTCCCACCCCAATGAGTGCAACAGTAGGGAAAGTATTGGATAGCGGACGGGTAAAAATTATTATTCCCACTCTAGTTTGAGCAATATTAGGAATAATGTTGGATAGCGGAGGGTTAAAAATTAATATTTCCGCTGAAATAAGAGTTCAAAATTAAAAACAAACAAATTAACAACACATTAGATTTAAAAAATTCAAAAAATAAAACATATACAAGTTTTAATATTACAAAAGATAGAACCAGATTAGAATGTTAAAAAGATCTAACAAATACATTAAAAAAACTAAAAAGATTATTTAAATTTTTTTTTGAAAAATGTAAAACAAAAAACTTTTTTAAAAGAAATTTTGTATAATCAAAATAATTTTTTATTACATCAATGTAATATTTGTTATTTCCTACCCTATAACACCACACAAGTCACAACCCACATTTACATTTTTTTAAATGTATCTCCATATTTAACATAATTAATTATCTATTAAACACATTTTATTAATTTTCTTTTTTTAAATCAAATAAAAATGTATTTACTCCCATACGTTACCGCTTTAAAAACTAAACACACACAGAAAATAACAATAAACACTCACCATAAATATTTATCAAATATTTATAATCAACTAATCATTAATTAATTAAACATAAATTGGTTTTCATCCTCTACCCCCCTAATCACCACAACCAACACCTAAAAATCATTACACAATTTTCATAACTAATTTTACATTAATAAATTAATATCAATTAACAACAACTTATTAATTAATTTAAAATAATTTACTTCCCACCCTATACCACTATAAACAGCACAATTTACATCAAATGTTTATTACACGATTGCCGTATTTTAATTTTAATTAATTAATTAGCATTAACAAACAATTATTAATTCATTATGAATAAATTACTGCCCACCCTATTCTCCTATAAACCCCACAATCCACTCCTAAAAAAATGACACAATTAACATAATTGATTACAAATTAATTAATAAAGTTAAACAACCAATTAATAAATATTTAACAATAAAATAACTCCCAGAATTAACAGTATGAACCCTCCCCTGCCTGACGTCACCGTCCCTGTATAACGCGCGGCACGGGCCGTGCCTGTTCCCGACACCTCGATTTGCATCTCTAATGAGATGCAAAGTGGGCATCACTGGGCGTACCCCTGACGGACTATCTTGTAAATTATTGCTAAATAAGCATCGCAGTATATACAATGTGGTCCTCAGGGTTTTAGCAGATATTAGTTTAGTTAGTCTGACGTCTGCTAAAATGCTGCTTAGCTCCACTTATCATTGGTGGTGGATTATGCTGATACGACCACAGGGTCATATCAGCAAGGTTATCGCTGTTTTCAATAGAACATTTCTGAAAAACCAGGATTTTCCATGAAAGACATCGCTATCGCTAGGATAATTATCGCCATTGCGCTATGCGTTGTTAATGCAGCGCTAGTATGGCGATAATTATCAGTGATAGCCGGCGATAAACATTTTCAAGCAGAGGGCGGCCAGTGATAATTATCACTGCCGCTTGGTAATATGCCCCAAAGGGTCTTTCAAAAGGAAATCCGGAATCCATGCATTGATTGTCAACAAACCCTTTTTTACAGGTATAAGTAATTACCCCTTGGATTGTACCATTCCAGAAGGAATTGTGGTATACTCATTTAAAAAATATATATGGTGAGCAGGTTGAGACAGGAACTGCTTGCTCCTTGCTTTCAGTCAGGGGTAACAACGCCTTGGTTTTTAATGAAGTAGACGTTAGTGAGACAATAATGCAAATGCCTAGTAATAATGTCCCTGGACTGGATGGTGTACCGGCTTATCTTTATAAGCCCAATTTGACACTTTGGTCAAAATTACTGACAAATGTGTTTAACGTAGGCTGTCTGTATGGTTTGCCGGGGATTTGGTCCCAATAAAGTCATCATGCCAGTCTTCAAGAAGGTGCAGAGAGAGGACCCACGATGTTATAGACCGATATTGCTGATTTATTCAGCAGTTAAAGTAATGGGGCGAGTGATACTAAAGAAATTAACAGATTGGATAGATCAGTGCAAAGTATTGTCAAATCTTCAATAACGGTTCAGGAAAGGTAGGGGCACTATAGATCAGTACCTAAACTTACATCTGATTGAGGGGAAATATATTATCGCCAAGAGGGGGACATTACTTCTGGCCTTTATGGACCTGTCCTCGTCCTTTAACCGACTGAATAGATCCAAACTGTGGGCTCTGGTAATTGACATAGGGATAGACCGGAAAAATTTTAATTTTCTGTCCGATATACATAGAGACCACTCTGCTACGGTGAGATATGGTCAAAGGGGAAATTACACACAGCATATCCACATTATAGGAGGAGTCAGACAAGGATGTATTCTAGTTCCTCTTTTGTTTTGTTCCCATTATACATTAGTATCCTAGATTCCATATTGTGTACAGCCTGTAAAGATATCCCTTGTGTGGGGGACCAGGTAATTCCTGTGCTCCTATATGTGGATGACGCAGTTTTATTAACATGTACTGCGGTTGGGCTCCAAAGTCTCATAGACTCCTTTGCGGATTTTATGAGCTTGTTGGATATAAGCGTTAACTTTTCCAAATCGCTTACTATGATTATTGGCCCAAGACCTAAAAGACTAAAAGTGCATTTTTGTGAAGGTAACAAAATATCTAGGATGACCACTTTTTCGTATTTTGAAGTACTGTTTGATGAAGGGTAACACAAAAGAAAGCAAAAAGAAATGCCATGGCAAGAGTGACAGTATTGGTCCTTGATTTTGCGCGCAGGGTAGGGGCCAAACCTATTCAAGCAATGGTAAACATATACGGGGCTAAATGTATCGCCATCGCCAAATATTGATCTGAAATCTAGGGTTACAAGGAGGTTGAAGAACTCCAAATAGTGGAGAATACATTTTTTAGAAGTCTGCTTTCAGTGCCACAATGCACTCCATCTTATATCATCCACCAGGATCTGGGTGTTGATTTTGTAGCAGATCTAATCAGTACGGCTTCCCTTCTGCGGTGGATTATGATTTGGACTAATCCAGAATTGGAGCTGAATCATAAAATCACTCAGGACTACTTATCCCTTGATAGAGCAAGTAGCATTCCCTGGCTAGGTTATATCAAGAGCTTAAGAGAGAAATTAGTGCGGCCCACTTTACTTGATTCCCCCAATAAGTTGGTAAAGGAGGACCTATTATGGGTTAAAAAAAATTGTTTGTATGATGCAATCAGAAAGGGAGGCTATAGAGCTTTTGAAACCCACAGTTTGAGGCTACATATCTTTGAAAACAGCCTCTGCCTTGGAACCGTACCTAAATGAAATCCCAAACCTTTTCCACCACTTTCTTTTAACAAGATTTAGATTTAACCTTGTGCACTTTGCATTGGCATTCCCTCGGGGGTGGTGTAAGTTGAAATATTTGGGCGCTTGCTCCTGCGATAATTTTTCCATACAAGACACTTTACATTTTTCAATGTTTTGTGACAAACGCTATTTATTGCGCATACTGAAAGATAAAGGTTTATGCAGGTAAGGCCTGCATTAGTATGCTTATAGATGCTGACCAACCCTTGGGAATGCTATAACATTGCTAGTTTTTCAGTGGCAGCAGTTAGGAAAAGAAAAAAAAGACTTCTCTGATGTGATACATATTTTTTTTTTAATATGGTTATGCTTTAAGTGTTTTTAGTCTGATGTTTGTGGTGCACAAGACCAAGTTTTCTAATGCAGTTTGTTACATTAAAATCAAGTCATAAATGAAATCTGTACCTATTTTACCTTTTTATAGTGTTATGGTGGGAATTATTTTAGCCTGATGTTTATGCCACAGACGATTATATCGTAAAAGTATTATGTATATGTTTTTAATGTTTATATCAGGGTTTTTTTGTAGTGTACTTTTGTGGTTTTAATTATCCGAATAAAGTGATTTTGACTGACTGACAGTCTCGTTTGTGATGGTGTAACCTGTCTCTCAAAATCTAAATCAGGACCAACCCCTGTAGGAAACAGCACAGTAATTCCCTGGCAGACCTTATGATTTATCAGCTTTTATAAATAACAGTAATCACTGATGCAGCACAGCATTTCCCTTTCTTCTTGTTGATCTCAAACTCTTAGACACACAACTCTTAGATCGATGTAAGAAGTCTCAGTACTTCATGGTTTGCCTCTCTTTTTTATTGTAAATACTCTTTAAAACCAACTATTTTCTATCTAATAAAATGCTTGTACTTCAACTTCTCAGGTTTAAGAAAACAGTTCCGTGAAGAAGGGTTTGTATTGGAGCTAGTGTATTTAGAAAAAAAATGTGGACAGCCACCCACTGCTACTACCTCCAAGGTCTGGCTATGCTACTTCAACTCACTCTCTTTGAAATCTTCATATGAATGAAACCCATTGATCTTTCAGAACAATGGAATTCTCAAGTCATAGACTATTAAGTAAAGGAGGTGAACTTCAAAGGGTACTGTGAGAAAGTAAATTATTAATTGAGGTGGATGGGAGTCTACTACAGGTAATACGGGCACTATCTTGTTAGATCTAGTCTAAGGTTTCAGTAATGTAATCTTGAGCTCCGCCTACAGTAGTTATGGAACAGAACAGACAGGCTCAACTTGAGAAAATGTGTAAAATACTTTAAAAGTACCAACACAGGCAAAAAGTGAAACACACGAGACAATAAAAACCTACTCCAATTTCTAAAAATAGAGAATAATTTAATGAGTAAAATGACACCAAAACAATACAAACCTGGTGAAGGAAACCAGGGATATGAATGTTTGTATTTTTAAGTAAAACAATGGCTAAAATCTCCAACAAAGCTATAATGACAGCTTTATAGGAGATTTTAGACATTTCTTGGTTGGCAGTAAAAAAAACAATAATTGGGGAGAGGAGATGGCCTAACGGCTAGGGTGGTCGACAGCAAATCTGGGGAACTGGGGTTGAGTCTCGGCAAGGACGCGCAACATCTTGTGATTCTGGGCAAATCACTTAATTGACCTGTGCCTAACAAAAATGAATGTGTCCTCATGTAAGGCATCTGATGCTCATGTAAAGCGCTCTGATACCCAATACCTTTGGGTCAAATTCGCGCTATATAGAACTCCATAAAAAAAAATATTAAAAATATCAGTCTAAATATAACTTGAGATGACCATGCAAACAGAAATACTTACACATCTGTAGCCTAGTTTTCCTCAGAGAAAAGCCAGAACCTTCTAAGGACCTTTAACATTACATTTCATTATGTCCCACTTTTAAATATAATGCACCCTCAGCGACGGCTCGTGGAGGGAGTTACGGTGGGGCAGGAGGGTGGGGAGGGGGAGGGGCAGGGTGGAGGTTGCTAAAAACCGGCATATGGATAATTGCAGGTAAGTAAACAATTTACTTAATAAAACGAATTTCGTAGCTCGCACTGCATTGCATTTTGCGATGCAAGGCGCACTACGAAATTCGTTTTATTAATTAAATTGTTTACTTACCTGCAATTATCCATATGCCGGTTTTTAGCAACCTCCGCCCTGCCCCTCCCCCTCCCCACCCCCCTGCCCCACCGTAACTCCCTCCACGAGCCGTCGCTGTGCACCCTACATTGTTGTCTACAAGGCCTACTTAGGGATGACTTATTAAGAGTTGAAAGAGTTTTTTTTCTCTATCAAAAGGGTTATTTGACAGGTTGGATTACAGGTTTAGACTAGGCCCAGGTAACATTTGTATTACTCTGGAGTAATCTGAGTAATTTCAGTAATTTTGTGTTACCCTTTTGATGCAAAATTACTGAAAATAACACTTTCACGTCTGTTTGTATAGCAATGAGCAATTTGGCACAAAACTCCACTTGGAGGAGCACTGGAACAACACCTTAGAGAGAGCAAGTAGTGGCTGGCTGCTTCTGTTCCATGCTCTGTTTCATTTCTTACAAAGTGCTAAATGCATCCTCAGGTCCATTGAATGTGTGTAATCTTGCTGTTATTTCGCATAATTAAACTACAGCAAATTACACAAGTTGCTCCCAACCCTAGTTTAAACTGCAGCAGTCAACCTACATTGATATGCCTGGGGCCATGCTTTTCTTGTCAGTCTAGGGGATGACACAATGAGGGTTGCAGTCCACATGTGATACTTGACTTTACATGCCATCAACACAATATACCATGGACTTGTAGGAGCGCTAGATATGCCAATCAGGGATTAACCAATTGTTATGCTTTAAGGGTCATAGCACATACACTGGGCACTAGACATAGTCTAAAAATCAGCAATAGATTTCAGCAAAAAATAGAGGTAACCATGCAAAAAGGGCATTTTCTAACACTGACTTATTGAGTGTGTTGGTACACTATGTGAACATTTTAAATACACATGTTTGATACCTGCAGCATGAATTTTCCATGAGTTTTAAAATGTCATCAGAATTGAAGTATGGATGCATATGTTTCCCAAACCTGTGAGTGTTTTGTGATTATGGTCCTGACTTAGGGTTTCAAGATGAGTTTCTTTGTCACAAACACAAACTTGAAGGTTATCCCATTGTCTGTATTACAAGCGCACTATATCCAATGGCAATTATAATATGAGGGACGGGATATCTGTCACATTTGTGACGGAGTCACCAGCCCATCGAATTCTAAATCAGGCCTAAGATTTCTTTAAGTTTTTTTAAGTCAAATACATATTAACCTAGCAATTTGGGATAGTGGGCTATAAACAAAAAGCAGTGTAAATATTCAGACTTATTTTAGCAGCAATATCGATATAATATGCCTAAGTCACGTTTGCTATCTTTGGCCTCATTCACACATTTTTAGGTGTATAATTGAAAATCCCAAATTTAGGGTCTCAAATTAATTCAGATTCCCAGATTCATGTTTTGAGTTTTGTTTTCTGTTTCCTATATTCGATTTTCTTCGTGTTTTTTAGAATGGTAACGAACATGTTCATTTCTGCTTTTTTGGCAGAAAAAGGCTGCTATATAAGCTGCAAGCATTTGGACTAAGAGCTACTAGAAAAAGGTTGGGCAATTGTGGAATTCTACTAATCAGTGTGTGTGTGATAGGCTTTTGGCTCAATTTATATTTTTTGAGGGACATATTAATCTCTTTCTATTAGTTGATACCTCTTCAATTAGAGCTTTTTAACTTAAGCAGTCTGAAATATTTTTAAAAGATATTGCTTTAATTGATTCTAAACATGATATGAATACAAATTTTAACATATATGTCTTGCCTATATACATTGTTTAAACGTTTGTGGAATTGATTGATAATGAATATATTTTAAAAGTGGATTTCAGCAGTGAAAAAGGAAAAATATGTAATCTTGGCAACACTGAATTATGAAGATTATAAGAACACACATTCACAAAAGAAACTGATAATTTCTGCTAAAATAAACACTTCAAGGATAACAATTATGCACAACATCATAATATGGAGAAGAACAAAAATTACTTGAGAGTTTTTTTCAAAAGGTGTGAAGACAGACAGTTTACATACAGGGCTTGGATTGTAACATTCAAAGACTTTTGTGATTGATTCCCTATAAATTTACCCAACAATTGAACTCAAAACTGAGCTCTAAGCGCATATATTAAACACTTTACAATAATGGTAGAAAAGTCAGGGAGTTCAAGGCTTACTCAGGGAGGTGGTGGGTAAGAGACACAGAGCACAACAAAACATTTAATGACAATCACTAAATCAAGTGCTTGTACTCCTAAATTTAAATGCAATTTACTTTTAACTCCCAACTCAGTTCTGTACATAATAATCAGAGGGCACTTTATTTGGGGCACATATATCTTAACTAATAATGATGATGACTTGGAAGACGCCCCTTTATTAGTGTTGTGCTTGCATGGTACCTTTCTGTCCTTTTGGCTGACTAGTAATGTAGTTGCCCTCAAGTAACATATTATCGCCACTTAGTTGGGTGTGGGTCCTTGCATGCCCCAATGAGTGGGGATTGCTATCACTCAGCTCCAGCCCCACCATATTCACTGAGGTCCGCTTTGAGAGTGCGTTAGCCTTCCTGATGAGATGCGTGCTTGCAGAACTAGTACAAATAGTAGGCATGCTGCGCTCAGGTCACTCTGCTCTTGGTCCAATGGATTACTTTCGATTAAACTGCTCTTGGGCCCTAACACAGGTCCACCACCTAAGCAAATCTATGGGGGCATCCCGGGTCACAGCCATGATGTTAAAGAATATAGAGGTTATGATTATGCTTGAGGTAGAGAGTGCAATTGTATTTGCTCCCTTGCACCATAAGACATAATGGGATATTTCTACAACCCTAACTTCAGCAGAATGGCTGGATTATTCGAAGCAGACTGTGAAGTTTGAGTAAATACATCATTTTGTTTTGTCGATGACCAGAAATTAAGTTCCAATTGCTCTTTTGAAGGATGTTTATGCGTACTCTCTTTCACTTACAAGTTGATAATAAATAATGAGAAGTGAAACTATTAAACTATAAATCCTGCTAATAAAAGTTGATTTATGATTTAGCAGGTAGGCCTGGGATCATGGTTGCTCCCGAGGTAGAAGACGGTCCTTAGGCTTTAGGAACATGATCCACAGCAATAAAGAGTTAAATGTGTGCTTTTAAGTCCCAAATATTATATGCATCTATAGTGCCAAAGTCAGCAAGAGTCATATTTTTGATTGTGAAAAGACAGTCATAACAGTTTGGGATGAAGAAAGGGTTTTTTTTTTATAAAGATGACAAATATTATCCTAAAGAAGAAAACAGTAGATAAACGCTTAGGGCCTCTTTACAATATTTTGCTGTAGGGCAGTGCAGGAAGCCTTTCAGCTGTGCTGCCCTATGGCAAACGAAGAAGGCAGGAATGCACTATATCTATGAGATATGGCACATTCCTGCCTTCTTTCTCTGCACTGGCACTCAATTAGTTGCCATTCACCAACGCAGGTACCCTTGCACCATGGTGCAATGGTGACTGCAGTGTGGGAATGTTTTTTGCGTGGGAAAGGTCACCTTCCTGCACAAAAACTATCAATGGAGGCAATTTCCTCCTTGTATATGTGCTGCTGAATCCATTCAATTCAATTAAGAATCATAGGAAGTGCACTTTAGTTAAATCCAGAGTTATGAAAAGATATCTCTTTATAGGCCTCATGTTTGGATAAGCTACTGATTGTTTTTTCTTCCTGTCAACTTTGTTAATCACATTGTTTACGTTCCTTACATGTCGCTGTAACTTTTTTTATCATAAAAAGCAAAGGTTTTCTATTTCCAGTAAAAACTTGTACTGAAGAAGTAACTGTAGCTAGAGTAGAACGTAGCACACATAGAAAGAGCAAAAATAAGGAGAAATAAAGGTATTTCTCCTTGTTATATCAGTCTAAAGCCTGCTATTCAGTGGCATTAGTTTTTGACGCTGCCTCACGTTTACAGATTCTTGTAAATCTGGGGCAGCATAATAAATAATGGGTGTTGCTGTGGAACACTTACAGCAACACCCATTGCACGCTGCTTTCATACAGATACCTTGCATTTGTATGCATAGAGGGCCGAGCAGAATATCAGAGTGGAGCATCTACTCTTGCTATCAGGTCCACACTGCTGGAACCCTACTGTTCATCAGATCCTGTATTTTCAAAAACTGCTGCCCACATATTTTCAGGGAACAGTTTGCACCCCACAAATATGCACACAACATTTTATAAATCAGGTCCTAAGCATATTATTACATGTAAACTTACTTAGAATTTAACAACTTCTCTTAACTAGATTTGCCCTAATGTATTTTTCTGAATCACTCAATAGTACTTACGACAAAGAGGACTTTAGTACTACTGAGTCAACCCTTGTATGGTACTGCAGGGCTAAAATATGTTACCAGCCGAGGGCCCAGGCACTGACAAATGTTATCCTATAGACAGAGGCAATTAAATTATCATTGTTAATAGAAATAATGCACAAATGTTATGCCGAAGGAAATCTCAGTTATTAAAATAAAGGGCTGTCAGAGTGATTAGTTATTCATGAGACCAGATTTAATTTGGCTGCTTCATGTTGCATAATGAATAGAGCTTAATAGACAGTCAGTTCATAACCTTGTTGGCTTCTCTTTCTTCTACCCAATTTGAAGCTTAATTTGCTTAAAAGCGCATCTTATGCGTAGACGTTTGTTGTGTAAAAGTGTCAATCATCTATTAAATAACGCCATCTTGAAGCATATCTCTCAGACTCACTTGTTTTCAAGTTTAGATGGAAGCAAGATTGTTAATAAAAAAGCTTCAGGTTGTCGTAGTCGATACACATGTTGGGTAAAGTGGTCCTAAATCTGACAATTGAATATTTGGTAAGGAGTTTAAAAGAAGAAGGAATGAGGTAAAAGTCTCTGACTAGTTCGCAGTTACGTCGAATCATGCTTGCTTTCTTAGTTGGTTAGGTTTGGAAATCTTCAGTTTGGATACCTTTTTTTTTTAAATCACTCCCTGAATCGTAACTATTTTTTCAACTTTAAAATAGCTCTGTAGGGGTTACCAGGTTTTAGATCTTGTAGGCTTTTGTAGGTAAAATTGATACTGATGCAATAATCCATATTGAAAATAACTATTCTCCAGTGAGTACCCTGTTACCCGGAAGTAATTCTTTTGTTTGCCCGAGGCTGGGCTTTGGTACATAAGGGCTGGTGCATCAAATTCATTGGACTTACAAAGTCTGAGATTCTCGAAAATACAGGATTTGCAATTGCAACCCCCCCAAAATCTGGTATCTCAGTGAGATTATGCACTGTGACTGAATTTCTGACTCCCAGTATGCATATTGTGAGTTCCTATAACTCATTAAGAAAAGGAGGTGTGCAAGTGGCTTCTCTAAACTATTCACAAGGATATATATTCACAAGGATATATATAAATGATTTACCACTGCTACTACAGTTGTAAGCCCTTAAAGTGACACTGACATTGCAAATGTGGTGGTGGTAACAATTAGCAAACTGGAGGCTGCCCGTAAGTTATACAGAGGTCCAAGGAGTGTCTGCTTGAAGTAGATTCACATCTTGCCATTTTTTTTTACTTTCGCAAAGAGTACAATATATTCACAATTTTGAGAGCATAGTGTGTAGTGCATCTGTTCTTATAGAATCTAGAAATTGTGCTTCATACTTTCCATGTTCCTATTTGTAATCTCCTTTGTCGGGCGCCCATAATTTGTCTTGTAAATTTGGCAATAGATCTCTTAAAGCAAAGGAATTATTTTCTACTTAATCTGAGAAACGATAAGGAGTATCTCTAGCCTAATGGAAAGACACAAATCTGTCTTTTTAATGCTTTTCACACTTTCCCAAAACTACATTTTGTATCTTGTTCTTTTAAACAGCAGCAAGAGAACTTTGAAGATTAGAAAAAAAAACACAACATAAAGTTTTCTTTTTTCTCCTGATGAAATAAATCACAAGTTGACAAATTCTCCTAGGGGCATATTCACTAGAAAATTATGCAGCGCCGAGCAGTGTCATTAGGAGGGTGAAGGGGCAATACTACAAATCCCTGTGCTTTTCTCTGCGCTGGCCACTAGGCCACGAAAAGCCACGCAGGGTAGCTTTATGTGGCATTGTAAATATGGCTCAGCATTGCTCGCCACCGGAGCGCCCAAAAAAGTGACGTTCCGGTGGCGAAGGGTCCTTCTAAATATGCCTCTTAGTTCTCTGAGTTCCAGTAAACATTATTTTGAAATGGTTGCACCTTTACTACAGTAATGGAAGGGAAAGCATGCTTGGTTCCAGAGCGAGTCTGAGTAAGAAGCATCTATGATTGTTAGCATTGCCTTTCAAGTCCTTTATATTCATTATTATTATTATTATTATTTAAAAACTTGTAAAGCGCGCGGCTCCCCCCAACGGGGGTGTCCCGGCGCTGCAGACGACCGGCAACCAGAGGGATTCAGTGAGAGCTAGATCATGGAGAAGAACCAGGTCTTAAGTTTCCTTCGAAACAGAGGCTCAGATGTAGTAAATCTAAGTTCCATCGGTAGTTGATTCCAAAGTTTGGATGTGACCACAGCAAAGGCCCGGCCCCCAGTGCATGCAAGACGAAAACGTGGAGCATGCATCAGGCGAAGATGATTTGATCTGAGGTCACTTGCCGATTGTGTAATTTTAAGTCTATGCCTCAAGTATGCAGGGCCTCGTCCGTTGAGAGCACTAAAGGCAAGGACCAGGGCCTTGAACTGTATGCGGTACCTCTCTGGTAGCCAGTGCAGTTTAGCCAAATAAGGTGTAATGGAGTGGCGATAAGGAATATTACAAATCAGCCTGGCCGCGGAATTCTGCACTGTCTGAAGACGGTTAATGAGATACGCCGGGGCTCCCACATACAGACTATTTGCGTAGTCCAAGTGGGACGTAATTAAGGGAATGAATCACTGTCCTCCGTGAATCGAGTGGGAGGAAGGGAACGATTTTTGTAATCATTCAGAGCTTTCCAAAGCAAGATGCCGAAACTTTATTGATTTGGGTTTTACAGGATAAAGCTGTATCAAATTGGAAACTCAAATTACGGGCAGCTTGGACTGGTTCCGGGGCGGGGGGGCATTAAGTTCAGACGGCCACCAAGCATTGGCTGGAATTGGAGATTTCTGATTAAAAAATAAGACCTCCGTCTTATCTGTATTCAATTTGAGATTGTTGGAGGACATCCAAGAGGCGATGTTCATCAGGCAGTGGTGGAAATTAACCATGGAGCTATCAGAGTGGTCTTTAAAAGAAAACACAAGCTGAGTTTCATCAGCATAAAAGACCACTCTGACGCCCCAGGATTCCACCACTTTTGCTAGCTGAGTCAGATATACGTTAAATAAAAGAGGGCTGAGTGCAGAGCCCTGCGGGACCCCCCATGTCAATGGTTTCTCCGTGGAGACATACGGCTTGAGGAAGACCTGCTGCATTCTGTCCTTCAAGAAGGATTTCACCCAAGCAAGCGGGGTCCCTCCTATGCCCACCTCACGGAGACGATCCAACAGAATATCGTGCGAGATTGTATAGAATGCTGCGGATAGGTCGAGGAGGACCAACATGGACTCCTCTCCCCTACCCACACACTCGTGAATTGACTCAGACACTTCCAGTAGGGCCGACTCTGTACTGAAGCCTCGCCTAAAGCCTGACTGGGAGTCATGTAGCAACTGGTTAGATTCTAGGTATTCGGACAGTTGCTCCTGTACCACCTTCTCCAAAACTTTTGCTGGCTTAGGGAGGAGTGAGATAGGCCGGTAGTTACTGAAAAATAGTGGATCAGCATCTGTTTTTTTAAGATCGGTAACAACATCGCATGTTTCCGCAGAGAGAGGAAAAGGCCAGATCGCAGAGAGGTATTCCATATTTCCAACAAAGGATTAATCAGTAACGGGGCCACATCACTCAGAATCTGTGCCGGGCCGGGTTAAGCGGGGAGCCCGATTTACATTTTAGTAGCAGAGACAGAGCATATTCTATGGTCAAGGGTTTAAATGAGGTAATCACTTCATCATAAGTAATACCATTATCTACAGTCACCGCTGTACGGTTCTGATTGATTGTTGCCGTGATGTTAGCGAGCTTCTCGTGGAAAAAATCTGACAAACCATCGCTAAGCAATTGACTCGGGACAGCGGAGCAAGCCAAGGCAGGAGGGTTAGCAAATTCTTTAATAATGTTAAAAAGGGTCTTAGTTGAATTTTCCGCCATTTTAATTTTTTCTGCAAAGAGATCTTTCATAGTGCTGCGCTTGAGTTTATGGAACTCTTTAAGAGCCGTTCTGCAGAGGGTTTTGGCCGCCGGGTCGTACGGGAGCCGAAGGCTTGGATCTTAGGGAGGTAAGATACTGCATTGGCGCAATTCGATCAATAGCGGCGGAAAGATCATTGTTGAATTTGGATACCTCCGCATTAAGGTCACCCGACAGTGGACCTGATCTACTCATATAAGTTTGTTCCAAGGCCTTACATGTGACCTTATGCCATTTTCTGCCTTGTTCTCTGATTTAGGATGCCAGATTGGGCGGCCGAGGTGAGGTCACTTCAAACGGGATCAAGAAGTGGTCAGACCACGTGAGAGGCAGAGAGGGAAGCACCTTGAGGTCAGCCCAGTTGGAAAAGATCAGATCAAGAGTGTGGCCTGCTAAATGTGTAGGACCCCTGACCCACTGGGTCAGATTCAAGCCTAGCATAGAGTCCAAGAGATTGTTGGCACATAAGCAGCTGCTTACATCAACATGAAGGTTAAAATCCCCTAATACTGTGAAATGGGAGTGTTTAAGTGACAGATCTGCAATCGCCGCCAACAAAGAGGCCATTGCGGATGGAGGGGTTCCGAAAGGGTTATACACAAGGACACCCGAAAATATGGCAGAGGAGGCGTCTAAAATGGAAAAGTATAAGGCTCTATGGACCCAACATTCGAAATGTTCCTGGTCATGATCGTTAAGTGAGATAGTAGAATGACAGCAATTCCACCAATAGCCAAGTTGATGTTTGGATTAGAAGAATCCTTAATCCACGTCTGTGTGAGAAAGAGTAGATCCCAGGCCTTTGACGAGAGCATCAGCCATATGTCACTTGAGTGACAAGGCAGGGAGCGACAGTTCAATAGGCCAGCCGTGTAAGTTCTTATTGATATGGGAGGAGTAGGGACATTTACTTGTAAGCGTGGGCGTTTTTTTATGGCGGTTAAGGAAAAGGTGCAGCTGTTACATTGAAAATGGGGGAAACAGGGCGCCGCAAGATTGCACCATACCTGAGGAGTACAGACCCCCTTGTTCATCACCATGAGCTGAGATCTGGACCAGCGTCCCCTCTGAGTAGAGTGGCAGCTGGCAGCGTGACTGGCCCTCGGCGCGGAACTGGCGCGGACGGGCGCAGACGGGTTTACCTTTGGCGCACCATCGGCGCGCCCGCTGCGCGCGTCCACTGCACGTCGTGAAGACCATGGGATTAAGAAGCCTAGCCACCAACCCCTGCCATTCAGCACTATGCAGCAGAAAGAACTAATAAACTGTTTGATGATGATACCTGAACTCAATTCCATAAGCTGAGAATTCAGCTAGGAGTCATAAAAGTCAATGGAATATAGCAACAAGAGTAGGGGAATTAGATAATAAATAACCAGGAGTGGCGAAAAGACCCAAACTGGATGGTCTGCCTCTCTTATAGGCACTGGAGAAAATCTTCACTCTAAAGGTATACCAGTGTAGGAATTCACAACTCAGCTTCCTTACCTCTTACTCCTTGACTTTACACTTGTACTGGACCATGTACAGCTTTCTTTTGCCTTTTGGTTAGGTTTGTGCTATACAAATACCACATGCAGACATACAAGCAATGTCTTATGACTGTTTGTAGCGTGGGTTTGCTGCTGATGGCCGCTATCAAGTGTAGTAAAAAAGACAGAGATGGAACATTTTATTTCATGCTACTAACATCGATCCATCTGCATAACACCTAAGTTGTCAATAGATGTGTTAGCAATCAAGTGAAATTAATAAATTGCTGTCTGAAGTGATAGAGACCCATAAGCAAAAATGATAGCCTGTGTCATTGGTGACCAAATAGTTCCACACTTGAGGTAGCAGGACAGGTTCAAGCTTTGGCACATTTTTTCACTGGCTCACAACTGTCTTTACTTTAGGTGGTGAAAACTAAAAGTTCTGGGTGGTATTTGCTCAAACAAGGAAAATGTCACTTTGACTGCTCTTGGGCAGCAAAGTAAAGCAATCATAAGGGTTCAGTGGACCTCTCAGGGCTCTGGTGCCACTGCAACTGCTGCACTAATGGTAGCTATTCGCCTGATATTACCAGAGGTATGCAGCAACATGAATATTACCACCCTGTAACATTTACTGTTCTTGTAATAGGCAGTATTTATTCACTAGTGGATATCACAAACTACTGCTGGAAGTCATCACACTGGGCTTCTCCGCCATTTTGTCTCTTATTCTTTCATTATTTGTGCATTATATTTTCCCTACTATTTGTATGGACGTGTAAGTTCAAGCAATAATGTCAGTGCTGAGAACTGAAAAAACACAAGTAAGTGTCTGAAAACCCCATAGTAAAATACTTCAGTTCATAGCTTATTACATTCTGGCAGAAATGAACTTTTAAAAATATATTTAAAATCCTAAAAAAAACAAGCAGCAAACTCTAAAGGGGCTCGCATTTTCTTTTCTTTTATGATTTCTGATGGAGCTGGAAGAAAATGGATACTTTGACCAATTTAATGGATCTCTGTGGAAGCATAGGTCTTTCTGTAATGATAACCTGCACGCCTGTAATAGTAATCAAAGAGAGTCACAAATAATCAAAATGAATCAATGCTGCAACCATATGATCCTGACCAGCCCCTGTCAGGTACTCTGAACTACTATGGGTGCAAACAGAGCCTGTTGCATATAAAGGTGCACTTTTCACATGCCCTTACGGTGCATTGCTTTTAAAATATATTCAAATCAATCTGTACAAGATCGTATACAAAACAGTATATGCTCAAAGTAATTATTTAACCCCTCCCATGCTCGTGACGGAACCGTTCCGTCACGAGCCTCGGGTGGGCTGTGCTGTTGACGGAACGGTTCCGTCACGGCCCGCTAAACGCGCCTGCACAGCGTGAATTCCGCGCCAGCAGCCGACGTTCTAAAGAGCGGGCGGGGCCGTGATGGAACCGTTCCGTCACAAGCACAGCTCACCCGCCGGCCGTGACGGAGCGGTTCGGTCATGAGCACGGGAGCACCGCGCAGCCCCGCCTCCCCTTAGCGCTGCGGCAGAATAGCCGCCGCAGCGAAGGGGTTAAAAAAAAATGATGAATTACAGCTGTATTCAATTTCACAGTAACATACATGACAGCTATGAAGACAAAAGCTCTTTCATCAGATTGCAATTATCGTTTTCTTATTTATTTTCTTGTTCTTTACTGCTCCAGCAAAGTTGTTACATATCCCAATGCATTTCGGTAAATCCCTTCATCAGGAGTATACTATACTCTTCACTAACTGGAGTGGCGATGTGGTGTTTCAACCGAAATAGAGATGCATGAATCGATATCACTCGTTTCTCACCACCCTCGAAACCACGCTTGCTTTAATCCAGTCCCGGAGCTTGGTAATCATGGGCTAGCATGACGTCTCGGATTCCCAGTCCTGTCATCGTGAATTTTGGCATTGTGCATAATAAGAATTATGCATGCACAGATTATGACAATTGGAAAACTCTGGCCCACGTGCAGTATCCGGAGTTTGCCGACATTCACCACATGCTCTTTCTTCAATGACCATTTGCTAATCCAAGATGTCCTTTAATGGGAATTGCTTGAGGGTGTTCGGACAGTTTGCATGGGCACCCGCAGACCTTTGGGCATGTTAATATGGGACTCAGGGAAGGCGATGGGGCAGAGCTGAGAGGAGCCAGATCCCCCTTGCAATGAATGCTCCTCATTTATTAAAACTGCCCACACACTTTGTGTAGCTCTCTGCGGTTATTCACATTTACTCGTTGTGACACTTTGCACATGTTTGCCCCGCTAGTGCATTAATGGGCTTCGGGTCAAGCCGTTTAAAAGGAGAAATCTTCTCGTGCTGTTGGTGCAAAAGATGGGGCGACCATCGCATCTGATATTTATTAGACCCGAATCGTGTGGAGATATTTAACATGTCTGTTTGTTGCATCTTTTATGCATTGAGTTTAGGACCTGTAAACCTTGATTACACATTTGCAAATACTGCAGGCAGTGCCCAATACCGGTATATAATTGTGCATCCATATTCAAAAAGCTAATTGGACATGCTCCTAATGGCTGACTCCTGCCTCTAAGTGCTATAAACATCTGAAAACGTCAGTTATGCTAAATGCCTTTATTCTCCTTATGCATCTTTCAGCCAGAAACATAACATTTCACAAACCCGAGCATTGTTTTCCAGTGTCTTCTTACGGCTGTGTTTTCACTGCTTATTGTAGCAGCAAGAACATTTAGTTCAAATATCCTTTCATTATTAATTCGCTTTATTATTTTTCAATTATTTGAACAGTTTGCAAAATGTTAAATAAAATATAATGCAATCATCTTGCAGCGGCATAATAACTTTCTTGTTAATGTGGAGATAAAGTGATCATGCTCACGTAATGTGCATTGTGCAACCAAGAACATGTCTTTCATGGGTTATATTTTAATTAATACAGGGTTGTTACAACGAACTGAACGACAACACATAAAAACGCATTTAGGAGTGCAGATAAATAAAGCTTCAAACACTATCGGTCATGTGCAAGGAAGGTGTAATTTTAGCAATTGTTCAATTAATTCTTGTGACGATCTTTTTGATGCTTCATCCCACTGTGTGTCTGTTACTGTGCCATTGTAAGTGGGAAAAAGGCTGGTGGGAGTATACCGTACATCTGTCAATGTGTCATTATGCGTGGGAGTGTTAGTGTGAGAGCGTGGACTTTTCTTAGCTGCCTTACAAAACTGAACACATTTATTCTTAGGAAATCATTTCTTTAGCTATGCACCATTATGACGTTTTTCCACATAAATAAGCGTTTCGTGAAATATTGAAATTAATTCTAGGTGTGTCACTTTGGCTACATTTCAAAATAAACTGAAAATATTCGTTTTATTTCCTCTTACCAGATTTGTGTTTGAAGGATTTTGAAAGAGGAACGAAAAAGTATAATAAATAATTAAAGCATAACATAAAGCAAAGTGCAATCTACATAAGGAAGCAGAATGGTCTTAAAAGAAATTCAAGGAAAATATTTTAATTTTTATATATCCATGAGTTTTTGGTCAGTTTTTGGTTTCCATTATAATATGATTATAATTTCTTTTTCCTTGCTATAAGATAAGTTAAAATGACCTACTTAAGTTTCAAATCTACGTTTGAATATAGTTATGTGATATTTTAAAATGTGCAAAGGTTAGAAACTGATGCTAAATATAGTCATTTGTTTAAATATTATATGAGGATTTATGAGGAACAAAAGTGTACAGATTCACTTGTCCCTACTATTCCGTTTCACAGACATCCTCAGGAGCATGCCCGAAAAGTCCGGTGTACTCTTGTGAAGGTCATGAGACTTTACCTTCACAATCCCATTCCTGCTGTGTTCGAAGAGTTTCGCACTTGGGGAATAAAATCATGTGGGCAAATGCTTTTTATAAATTTTTTTAATTTGTACTTTTGAATGTGTTTTTTAAAAAAAAATTCCTGGGGGGGGAGGGGACCTTACCCCACACTACCAGCAAATCTGGGGGAATCCATTCCTCTTTACAGTCTCAAGAGGGATTTATGTCAGCCCTCTGCTGGAATACATTTCTGACAGGCAAACGTGGTTATATTGCATATTTACACCCACAATTATATTTTCTTGTCCCTGCCGTGAATTCACAAAGGGAGTCCTTACAGGAGTGAATCCCTGTACAGGTGAGTAGATGGGGTTCCATTAAATAGCTGAGGAACTGAGGTTCAAACTGGGGGACATGATTCTGTATCTTCTGTCTCCCAATGAGGTGATCAGTAATAGACTGATCAGATTCTTGAGCAGTGTGGTCTTGCAGCCAGCAGAAGAGTAGTGAGATTCTTCTGTTTTAATGATGTCTATGGGACAGCACCACAATTTGAATTTGGGGGGTACCTCTACCGGGAATCACTGGCGCTCTTTCCGTATTTGTTGTAATGGTCCACTAAGTTGGTTTTTAAGATCATTTTGGAAGTGGAGTTTTGGAGAATCTGTGGATTCTTTCCATTAAGTACATTTTGGTGTTCCAAGAGGGCGTTGGAGTATTTAATAAGATTGCAATTAGGGTCAGAATTATCGTCTTAATGCCAGGTCTTGGTACAATATATCAAGCTCTTGATGAATTTGAATCTGGTATTTTTGAGAAATTGATTGTGTTTACGTAGACTTCAAATGATAGATGACATTAATGGTACTCAGAAGGTTATTATGTTCTAGTGTACGGTGTAAAGTGTTGCAATGGCCTCATTTGAAATGAGACAGAGATCTCGGGAATCCCAAGGTCAGTAATTATGCAAATGTTTAGTCCATGTCTGTTTTGTTCATCTATTTCTGAATGGATTTGAGAATGACAGCAGTTTGGTTAAGCAATCTGCTCACTCGGATCTCCATGGTTCTTTTTCACACTGGTTTCTTGCAAAGTTGTAAGTAAATCAAAAGGAGACTAGCTAGAAAGGGGTTAGTATGACATTATTTTGTTGTTGTCATAGCGACTCAGTGTTGTTGGCGGTGGCACCTGTTGGGTGTCTTTAGAAAGCCCTCACCCACCAACCTAGTTGGTGGCATGCTTCATCATCGGGCCCACCCAGTGACACCTAGCGTGTCCCGGGTGTGCTACGACGCCTGATTACAGCGGAGCAGGTATGTCACTGTGTGTGCGGTGTGAGGTGTGTAGAGAAGTGAGGTTAAAACGGCTTGGCGGATGGTCCCTGGAGTGGGAAGACTTTATTAAAAGGGCCTCCGTCAGCGGTTAAAAATAAGGCTGTGGGACGTTAGAGGCGGGTTACGACCTCCTACGTCCTTGATGTGTCAACATGTTTCAGCCAGTGCCTTATATTAATCTGGCTTTCTTCAGGACAATAAAAATATGTGTAGGTTAAAATTAGGGTAAGTGTAGTGTAGTCTATGTGTCTACACGCCCTAAAGTGTATCTAACTGTGAGAGGGGGGATTCCCTTCTCAAGATCACCTGTACATTTAACAATGAAAGACAGGGACAAGACAAACATAGGAAAAAAGAGTCACTAGAAAATATTGAGCATAATTTATGACAGCCGGCTTAATAGCGGATTAGTGCAGGCTATGAGCGGCTCAAGTGTAATGATACTGGTGGTATCATTATTGTGGAATCGCACTGAAATTCGAGGGTGAAGTGGTTAAAACAGCGGTAAAAAATACTGCAGTAGTGAATAGTGAAGTATTGTGGCGCAAGCACATTGTCTTACGCTTTTTTAGGCTTGCTTGTACTCCAAGGCTATTGAAGAGGCAAGGGGTGGCCCTGGTAGGGAGAGAGAGGACCACTGGGGTAAGGAGACCTGTGGGAGAAAGGGTAGCGCTTACCTATGGTAGAGATGTTCAGCCACAATACTTCACTATTCACTACTGCAGTATTTTTTACCGCTGTTTTAACCACTTCACCCTCGAATTTCAGTGCGATTCCACAATAATGATACCACCAGTATCATTACACTTGAGCCGCTCATAGCCTGCACTAATCCGCTATTAAGCCGGCTGTCATAAATTATGCTCAATATTTTCTAGTGACTCTTTTTTCCTATGTTTGTCTTGTCCCTGTCTTTCATTGTTAAATGTACAGGTGATCTTGAGAAGGGAATCCCCCCTCTCACAGTTAGATACACTTTAGGGCGTGTAGACACATAGACTACACTACACTTACCCTAATTTTAACCTACACATATTTTTATTGTCCTGAAGAAAGCCAGATTAATATAAGGCACTGGCTGAAACATGTTGACACATCAAGGACGTAGGAGGTCGTAACCCGCCTCTAACGTCCCACAGCCTTATTTTTAACCGCTGACGGAGGCCCTTTTAATAAAGTCTTCCCACTCCAGGGACCATCCGCCAAGCCGTTTTAACCTCACTTCTCTACACACCTCACACCGCACACACAGTGACATACCTGCTCCGCTGTAATCAGGCGTCGTAGCACACCCGGGACACGCTAGGTGTCACTGGGTGGGCCCGATGATGAAGCATGCCACCAACTAGGTTGGTGGGTGAGGGCTTTCTAAAGACACCCAACAGGTGCCACCGCCAACAACACTGAGTCGCTATGACAACAACAAAATAATGTCATACTAACCCCTTTCTAGCTAGTCTCCTTTTGATTTACTTACATATAAACCGGGGATTTGGACTAGCTATCTGGTCCTCTCTCTCCCTCTTGATTCTCGCACTTCTTGCAAAGTTGCTCATATACCACTTCAAAACTCACACGTGCCCTCTGTCAACTATATTGTTCCACTCCTCATTTCCTCAAGGTGATCAGCCACATAATGAGACCACTTTAATCCTCTTGATCAAAAATATGCTTTTTCTCAGGAATTATTTATTGGGTCTATCCATCTGACTTAGGTTAGTTTGCGAAAAAGTAATGGTTCAATTGGGCCCTTTTCAGTTTTGATTGTTTTTGTTCCTCCCATTATTCTCCAGACAGTGAGGGACATATTTACAAGGGGATTGCACCACCGTAACATAACTTTTACTGACATTCCTGTTGCAAAATGACTTGCGCCATATTTACAAAGTGGCGCTTAGCCACTTTTTGTGGCTTAACAACGCTTTTTAAACATGGTACGCTTTCACGCAGGTGTCGGCGTGAAAGGAGCGTGCAAAGGGTGTTGCTGTGGGTAGTCCACCGCACCACTCATTGCTTTTTGATGCTGACCCAGATTTACAACGATCTGTAAATCTGAGGCAGCACCAAAAGCTAACGCAATGTAAAAATAGGCTTTAGAATGGTGAAACAAGGAGAAATACTTTTGTTTCTCTTTATTTTTTCTTTTTCTCTGTGTGTGCTGCAATCTGCAGCACACATTGAAAGAGCAAATTGTCATTAATAATTGTTTATGTGCAGAAAGGCGTCGCTTCTTGCACATACACACCTTCCTGCACATAAATAATCATTAAATAAAGACGATTTGCTACTTCTATGTGTGCTGCAAAATGCAGCACACATTGAAGTAGCAAATCACCATTATAGATTGTTTATGCGCTGGAAGAGACACCTTCCTGCACATAAACAATCATTCCCTGAAACGCAAGCACCCTTGCACTATGGCACAAGGGTGTCTGGCCCACTTGCATCAAGGGTTTTTGGAGTCGCAAACGGTGCGATTCCTTAAAATCGGCCGTTTGCGATTCCAAAATCCCTTTTTGGAATGCATCATACATTTTCAGGAATCGCAACATTTTTGCGATTTCTAAAAATGCGATTGCTTTTAAGAAATCGCAAATTTGCGATTTCTTAAAAGCAATGCATGATTAGTTTTAAAATTGCGAATTCGCAATTAGTGTGTCAAATTTACCGAGTGGTTGAACCACTCGGTAAATTTGCTAAAAGTGTTAAAAACGCAGCAAATGCATTTTTTAAACATCCATATTAAGTACAAACATGTCCTTAGGACATGTGTGTGTGCAACATGATGCGAAAACAACATTTCATGGGTGCAGGGGGGGTTCATTTGAACCCCCCTCACCACCCTTGAAATGCAATCTAGATTTGCGATTTTCAAAGAGCGAATTCGCAATTCCCATTGATCCCTACGGGCCTTTTGGCCCATAGGATCAATGTGAATTGCGAATTCGCACTTTGAAAATCGCATAATATTTGCGATTTGGTAGAAATTGCGATTTCTACCGAAGCGCAAATAATTTGCGAAAATATACATGGATCCCGTTTTGCGAATTCTAAAATGCGAATCGCTATTTTTCGCACTTTAGAACTCGCACAATCCCGGGATGATGCATGTGGGCCTCTGTGTGGTGCTAGGTAGTTAACCACGGGTGTGCGGTATTGTTGTAAATTTAGCACATCCCTGCCATTTGGAAATGGCAGAGCGCAGCGCTGTGCAATTTGCTGTGGCGTCTCCGCACTCTGCCATTTCCATGTAAATATGCCCCTAAGTATCCAGCATACCTATATAGGGACTGTGGGAGAAAGTATTAACATAGACCAATTCAACATTTTTAAAGCAGCATTATCATTTGACCAGGTTGTGACGAAACCAGACGTAGCATCGTTCTTCACATATCTAACATCCAATATGTTTTGAAAAATAAAGTCTACTGTGTTGATTATCCAATATTTCCATTGCTT
Source organism: Lissotriton vulgaris (assembly GCF_964263255.1). NCBI lineage: Eukaryota > Metazoa > Chordata > Amphibia > Caudata > Salamandridae > Lissotriton > Lissotriton vulgaris. Next base: position 954,636,529 of record NC_141695.1, on the reverse strand, counting down.
TATTTTTAGTAAATTCTTTTGTTTAAAGCTATTAGTCACACAAATCGTCTGCTAACAGTTTTAAGGACTGAAAAGAGGAATAATAGATATAGTGTACTCTACAGCTCTTTTAAGTCAAGGACAAAATCAGTCCAAATGGGATGGCTTGTACGTATTCTCAGATCAATAGAATATTGGCATTGTTCCATTTTGTAATTCAACACTCTCAACATACCTGCTGTGAGAAAGAACCTTCCTACTGACAGGCACCCTGGAGATCTGAGAGAAAAAGGGTAAAGAATGTTTTCCAATCTAGAAAAAGTGACTTTGACAGAAGAAGGACACGCTCTGCATGGCCAAAGAGAGCTATGAGAAACACTTCTGTTGCCTGCTCTTGAATCCTTGGCAATAGTTGAGAAACTGAAGTAAAAAGAGGGAATCACTAAGTAAAGAGAGTAATAAGGATGGCTCAGTTGGTGATTGATTCAGAAACCAGGCCAAAACTGGCGAGTCAGTGCCAACATCAGCATCACCAGGAATGTTGTGGTTTACCAGGTGAACGAATATTCTTCTTCTGCTCAAAACTGGTGAAGTAGTTAGACTTCTTCTGGAAGGCTGACAACAAAAAGTTTTCATTAACAGTCCCTCATTACTTTTCTTGACCAGTCTGATCCAGACAGTCTAGTAGTCTTAAAAGGGGGTCAAAGATTAGAATATTTTTTAGTAGAATCAGTGTGTCAGTCCTGCAGAAATACATTATGACGTGGCGTTTAAGCATGGGCGAATTTTGCGAATCTGGCGTTCGTGAATTTGCGTATCTGCGAACTCGCAATCCGCAAAATCCGCGAATTCTCGCGAATTTGCGGATTTTTTTTGTGTTTGCAAGGGTTTCTGCCAGTTCGCGAGGGTTTTGTACCAGTTCGCAATTGCGAACTTACTTGTCGGCTCGCAACGGTTGTGACTATGTTGTTCCTACGTCTGGTTCATCATCACAGGTTCACAGCACCCTCTGTTTCACCACTGCCACCATGTTTCACCCATGCCACCCTCTGGTACATCAATGCCACCCTCTGGTTCATCACTGTAGATTATGGGGGGGGAAAGCAAGCACACCTGCCCTGCTTCAACTGACATGAATTAATTTGGGGTTGATTTATTAATGTGTCACTGTTTTAAAATTCCAGTCTGGCACCGGCTTCCTTATCTGTAATTTGCTTTCTGTTGCAGTGAATTTTTTTTCCAGGACCTTTGTGGCCTACTTGTAGCTATTCTATGAGCCTGCTGTGAGGATCAGAGCAGGGTCATAGAATTGTTGCAACTGGCAACTGAACTCTGGAGGGGCCCCAGTCAGGAAGCACTACAGGGAATGGTTACTAATGATGAGTTTGAACTTTTGCACCTGCTGAGTGCTTTCAGTTTTGCAAAACTCGTTTTTCTGCAGAACAGCAACTGTAATGCCCCAAACAAACATAGGCAACTGAACTCTGGAGGGGCCCCTCAGGAAGTACTACAGGGAATGGTTACTAATGATGAGTGAACTTTTGCACCTGCTGAGTGCTTTCAGTTTTGCAAAACTCGTTTTTCTGCAGAACAGCAACTGTAATGCCCCAAACAAACTTACTTGTGAAAGTTGATTTCTAATCCAAAAGTGATCCGAAGAAAGTCAAAAGGCCTCAAATCCAAAAAAGTGCTGGCAAATGTCAACCTGAGGAGTTATTCTGATAAAAATCATCATTTTCAGAAGGTCTATGCCGCTTGCTAGTGGATTTCTTGTGCAGAATTGCAAATTTTTGTAATTTCGCGAGTGCGAGATTGTTGCTGTCCGCCGCATCTACATGTTCGCAATTGCGAATTCTCGCGATGCGTCGCCAAACTCACACTCGCAAAATATTGAGAAAAACAACTCGGCAAACGCTGAATGACGGTAAGTGAACGCCGCACGTCGCAATATTGTATCACCAAGAAAAAAAATCCGCTGCGTGTGAATTTGCGGATTTTCGGTAAATTCGCGAGAGTTCGCGGATTGCGAATTTACCGAAAATCCGCAAAATCCGGGAGCGGAACGGATTTTCCGCCCATGCTTAGTTACCTTGTCGCCCTCTTTTAGGGACACTGCATGAAACCACATAAAATGATATTTCTAAAAGACCCTTCTCTGCCTTTCCACAGACTCCAACATTACAGAAGGTTTATACTCATCATCCATAGCTTTAAACATTTCTTTAAAGTCTGATAAGGACTGGGACATTCAGCCACCATAAATCCCTATGTGCATATATAATGTGAACAAGAATAAACTTTATTTAAGGCAGAATCCATCTTCTTTCCAATAGAATCAGTAGGTGTTGCTTCTTCAGTCATATGCTGGCAGCTCAGAAGGCCAAGACAAATGTATTCACAGGAACAGAATTGGGAATTAATTAATTCATGTCCTTGAATATTTTGATAAGATATAATCCAGCCATAAATCAGGCTACATTAATACAATCTGAATCCTTGGATTATGTTTTTTATAATGTGAAGGACATGTTGTAGGAAAGGTAATACGACCAACATTGTGTTCTGAAACTAGTGAAATTCCGCCTAAGACCAGATGTCCAAATCTTGAGTCATAGGGAACTTCAACACCTTCTGCTCAGCACTCAGATTCCTCACTTTCTTTACTAGAACCAGAGGATCCAGAAGATGATCTTCTCTCAATGTCAATCACCTGCAAGGGGGGAGGAGGAGTAGAACTAGCAGCCACCACTTCAGCAAATATGCAGTGCAGATTAGAACAACGGTCCTCCTAAGACCCATCCCTCACTCTTTTAGCATGCTTCCTTGTTCAAGGGTGAGGTTTGAGAAGTAGAAGAGGATTTTTTTAGTTACTTTCTATATTTTGCTATTGTTGCCAATGATTATGAAATATAAAGCATTGTAAAGGGAGCCAACACAAATGTGCAAAACCAATTTACTTACAGCAGTAGACTGTTAAATGAAGAGCCAAAATGTTTGTGCTGCACTTGGGTCTCTTCTTACCATGATGCCTGAGAAACTAACAGTACGATTTTAGGAACTTCAAGATTTGCTACAGCACAAGCTTTAGAAAGAAACAGTTCTGCAAACTGAGATGTAAAACAAACAGACCATCATGCTGTGAAGAACAAAGGAAGAACACATGCCTTCTCACCTTGAGAATAGGTATAATGAATAAAGGAATTCTATTAAAATATGTTATTGTTTGTTTTCATTTCAGCTTGTAATTTAAAGTTTGTTCCCTCGACTTCTATTAAGAGCATCTCTCTTTAGTCTGATTTTATAGGTATGTATTCATGGTATGGAGGATAATATGGTTTCCGGGCCAGCGCTTCAGTGGTGTATCTCAGAGTTCCCATTGGATAGAGCTCCAGCTTTAATCTGTAATTTTTTCCCTGCCAATCTCAGGAACTTCACCAAGCAGCAATTCAGCTGTGGATCATCAGGTGCGAAGGAGGCCAACAAAGCTTGTCTCTGAGTACAGATATCTAGTTGATTAAAATGAGCTTTTAAAAGTTGCTTTTGTTTGTTCAAGAGCTCCTTACATTTGCAAAGTAGGTGTAACATGTCCTCCGGTGCTGTGTCACATAGGTGACATGTGGGGTCCACTTTGACCTTCAGCCAATTTGGAAAGTGCATTGTGAAGGGTGGCAGGCCTAGTCGATAGTTCAAAAATTGAGTTTTAATAGGTTTAGCATACCCCAAGGCTAGATATTTATAAGCAAGAGGTGTCAAATATGTATTCAGGGTCATCCAGCCATGAGTTCTTTTTGATAGGGTGGCTTTATCCTCAATCCATGATAGAAGTTTGACTGATTTCCATGCTAGATTTCTGAATTTGCAATTGTTGGTCAGTGTTTCCCAGAGCTGAGTTAATCCTGTGTTGGACAGACTGGTTTGAAGGTCATTTGTGGCAGGTGAAGAAGCTTGCCATTGTAGTGCTATCCACAGGTGTCGGTTGAGAGTTCCTGTTGCAGATTTCCGGACTTTGTCCCAGAAGATGATATACGCTCCCTGCCTTGCCAGAGTGTGTTTTTGTATGCCAAACTCCAGCGTGATCTGTGCAGGCGAGGTGTGCTACAGTAGACCAAATATTATTTGGTGTGCTGTTATGACTGTGCTATCTAGTACTTTGGAGTCCCTACACCCATGTGGCTTGCTACCGTAGACTATTGTTTGTAGGAGTTTTGCCTGTACAACATGAGTTAAGGGAATTTGCGATGGATCGCTCAGTTTGGAGTTGAGATTCTTTAATGAAACTGCCAGGGCGAGTCCCTTTCTTCTGATTGAATTCTTTTGGGCAGTGAAGCGGCCACCCTTATCAATGATCACACCTAGATATTTGTATACTGGTACAGATTCAATGTGTATGGTACCCCAGAACTGAGCCAGTGGTTTCTTTGAATTCTTCCTGATTGTCATAGCCTTAGTTTTCTCCAGATTAATACTTATGCCATTTGCTTCAGAGGATTCCCATGTGGTAGTAAGTAGATGTTGTAAACCCACCTGCGTCTGACTGATTAGGACTAAGTCTGCACCCCTAGAGTTGGCACAGTAGTGCTAAAACCCTTAATCTTTTGGCGTGTGAATTGCTGGCTTTAAATATCGGACTTAGGTTGGCTAGGACAAGTTAACAGGGTTGGGCCAATACACAACATTGTTTGAGCCCCTTGGTAGTTATAGGTCTTGACAGGGACGATCCATCACCTAATTTTATTTGAATACATGTATCTGAGTGCAGGTTTATTATCAAGTTCAGCAGTGGTTGTGGTGTTCCCCATTTTATAGTTTTGCCCACAGTCTGTTTCCACTTACATGGTCAAATGCAGCCCTGTAGTCGATGAAGCAAAGGTGTAATGACATTTTTGTTACTTCTGCCTTATCAATCAGCAATGCCATGATGTTTTTATTGTTCCAACAGATTTTGAAAAGCCAGTCTGGTTTAGGGGAATGGGAGATCTTTTTTTCGGCCCAAGATTAGAGCTCTTCTAGGAGTACTCTGCAAAGAATTGTGCCTCGTTTTCCAAAAGGGCTACTAAGCAGTCGTTTTTTGGCAGGGATTTGACTCCTGCTTTAAAGATCTGGGTAAATTATTGAGGCCATCCAGGAGTGGGTTAGTAGACTGCCTTATTTCAGAGAAGAGAGGGCTGAGTGCTTCGGCCCCATGATCTGCATCTTGCTTGTATAGGACCGGCGGAATACCTTTGGGGCCCAAGACCCCTTCTTTCCTGCCCTTTACTATTTTCCGTTTGATTTCTTTGGTATAGTCGCTTGAGTGTGGTGCTCCTAGCACATTGTCCTCTGCTTCTTGTGGTGCTAGGGCACTCTCTTCTTCCTGTTGGGTTTCAGAGGATGCTCCTCCCGAGTTTCCATGATCCTTGATCTTGCAGCCAATGAATTGTGTTCTTGATGAAAATGATCCCCGAGGTAAGTTACCCAAAATTCTTTGATGATATTCCCTCATATGTGGGGCGAGTAAGTTGATTTATTGTTCTCCAGAATCTTGCACTGTCATTCTGTTTAATATCAGCGTGCAGTTTTGCCCAGGCCGCTCCCTCTGAGTCTCTCTTGGTCATCCATATTGCTCTCCGTAGCTTGACTTTCTGTTGCTGTAATAGGGCTGAAAATGTTACGTCTGTTGGATTATATCAAAGGTATCTCTGTGTGCGGTACATTTTGGTTTTTATGAACCTTCTCTGGATTTGATGCACTTTTGAAATATTATTCACGCTACTGTATCGAGGTGAGCTCTTGGTTTGATTGGGCGGTGAAGGTCTCTGCCATTGTGGTTGTAAAGTTCACCCATTCCTCCCTACCTGTGCTTCAAAGAGGAGTGTTGCAGTTCACAGAAAGCTCTTCTGTGAAGCTTGTACAAATGTGATGTTTCTGTAGTTATTTGTGACATTCACTCCCTGAAGTAACTGAGCCTGCTTGTACTTGGGTAAGTTCATTCGGAGCATGATTTCTTGTGGGCATTGATCGCTGATCACTTTGTCACCCATGTAAAATGAGACAATTTGGTTAAACAAAGCAAGAGAGACAAAATCATAATTCAATATTGAGTTTTTGGTTGAAGAGTAGTAGTAAATGCAGGAGGGTTGTCGCCCACAGTTCTGCCGTTGACTGCTCTAAATTTGAGGTGCTCAAGATCCTCTAAAAGACACTGGCCAGTTTTTGTTGGGCAACCCAAATGACTCTCCACTGCAGTGAAATGTTCCAAACCGAGTTTTGAGAAGACACTTCATTGGCAGTCGAGTAACATATTAGATGTAAGTTGAGATCCCTAGTGAGGATCAAGTCTGTTGTATTTTCCTTGCATATGCATGACTCCAATAAGTCTGTCAGTTGTTTTGCTGCCTTCGTTTTCCTTTTTGGATGTATATAAAGGCATTTATTGTTACAATGACTTTGTATCGGTTTCCCAATGACGCAGTTGGTGCAGATATTTTTATTGCAATAGTTTCTGATGTTGACGGGCTGACTGTGCATGATGATACTTGTGCTTAAGACGTAGATCACAAGGCCTCCTTTCAAATGCCTGTATCTTGCCCCCCTGATGGCTGGGGTGAAGAAGCGCAGAATCCTTGGAAGTGTGGTGGATCAATCAGCCAGGTCTCCTGCAATGTGATGATGGGAAATGACCTTTGATAGCCGATGAAGTCCAGATCTGACATCTTACTGGAAAGGCCATTGATGTTCCAAGATCATATCCACAGTAGACTGATTACTCCTGGTTGGGGGGTTGATGGCTTCTCTGTCAATTATTTCTTGTTAATTTTTTGATTGTCCTTGAGAGCCAACTCAGGTCCTTATGCCAGTCTGCTGGATGAACAGATTCCAGGCAGTTTCTGTTTGTTTCCCAAAAATGCTCCTTTGTAGTTGGAGAGTGTCTTCTTGCTCTTTTTAATACTGATCTTATGGTATGTTTTAGGACCGCCCACACGCTATCCGTGTGCTCCCAGGTCAGAGGAACGGATAGCCAGGTCCGATAACAGGGATGATGTTTATCCCCCAGCTCTTAAATATGGGGCTGTCTGTGAGTACTTTTTGTGTGGCAGACGGCTTTCTCCACGTGTTCTTTGTGCCCTGTCCCCCCTGGGGGTCTTTGCTGTGAATGAATTCTACTGAGTCAAAATCTGTGGTAGTTGTCTGTCAGAGTTGGTATGTGTGACATCAGACAAAGTATATTTCCTCAATTCAATATATCATGTGGGAGTCTTGAATTATATTCTAGTATAAATAAGGATGTTTCCACCCCTGCTTGGGTTGCCAGCCGGGGAGGCTGGGTGCGTGTTTGAAAATAGAGAAATCCTGGCTGTCCACATCCCAAGAAATAGCTATGTTTCCACTCAGAGAGAAAGGATAAATTCCAGATTGTGCCAACTCCTAGTCGTCCATTGCCTGTTCCTTAACCCCCCAATCCTGGCACAGATAGATCCCAGAACACCATTGATGGGCACCAAGCTGGGAAGCCATCCCAGCCGCCAAGTCCTCATCCCAGTTGAGTAAAGAAGAAGCAACATGAGAAGAATTCATAAAAAGCTCACCAATTAGAGCAAATAGTGGGGTGGGTGGTGCATTGCTTTCAAGCATATTTCTAGTTTCTTTCTATCTCAAGGTAGTAATACCTTAGAAGTAATGTCTTAAATGAGGGCAAGTATCTAGGGGTAATGGTTGGGACTCTATCATCTTAGAATATGGAGATTCTGCCTCCTACTTACTTCAGCTCACAAAGCAGCTTTTCAGTACCTTTAATGCATCAAAGTTGGCAGTGCTTCTTAGTAATTCCAAAGTGGTCATACTATGTAATTGACACAAAAGGGGAGGTGTGGGGCAAAATGTCTACTGTGTTCCAGTTACCATTGGTTCTGATATTTGAGCACCACATGTAATTCTACCTGTGGTCTGCTGCTTGTGTTTGATTAGTCTACCTTATATTCTCATTTTGTTGAGAATTAGCAACAACTTAATATGAACTTCAAGTGGATACTACTTTGAAAACAAAATTTGATGTAGAGATTTATCTTATAACCTAAATATTGTCATCTGATGTATTTTTTAGGCTGGACTGCCTTTAGCACTGTGGTGCCCTGTTCATCAATCTTTTTTGGAGGCCCCCAATGACCTCCTTCTCCATGGATTCACTTACTACCACCCTCCAACAGTGCTCCTCATCTCTCCATAGCCCCTCTTGCACATGCATTTATTTCAATTATAGTGTTACTCATAGCAGTGTAGGGTGTCAGAGCACTTTACATCACACCCATATTATACAGAGATAATGAATCATATGTCTATATAAATCTGTACATAACACAGTGAGGATTCCAAAGTGTAGGAATCACTTGTGATTCATACTAGTAGGCAGTATATTTAGAGAGTGTTTGGTCTTGAGAAGCACACACTCAGGATTTAAAACATACTGCGGTGGTTGGTGTGGGCTTTACTTATAAGAATATATTTCTTTCACGTTTAACCATTTTTAGCGACCTTAGGATAATGATAGACTAGGGAAAGAACATGGGGCCTCATTTATGAAAAGTGACGCATCGCTGCGGCAAAACAGCGATGCGTCACTTTTCATTGCGCCCTCCTTGCGACACCAATGATGCGTCATATTTACAGCATGACGCATCATTGCGCAAGGAGTTACAGATACGTCAGTATTTCTGACGTATCTGTATGGCGCAAAAGTGACGCATTGCTGGAGTGTGTCACAAAAGTGACGCAACTCCAGCAATGTGTCCTTTCACATGGGGCAAGCCCCATGTGAAAGGGCCTGTGTCAGTCTTACGCCTGCTGTGAGGCAAGTATAAGAAATTGGCGCATTGCGTCCTAGAAGTGTCACTTCTATGACCTTTTCTTGCGTCAGAACGCCCCCCCTGCATACATTATACCTGGAGCAGGTATAATGTAGCGCAGGGGTTTACAAAGTGACGCATCTACCTAGACGCGTCACTTTGTAAATTTGGTGCAACAAGGCACATTTTTTACGCTGCTAGTGCGTCACAAAAAGTGACGCACCGGCGGCGTAAAAGTGACGCACGACCTCATAAATGAGGCCCCAATGTTCAAACTTACACCATGCAGTTTTCAGGCAGCTCTTTGATGACCGTTCATAGGTCACTGTGCTATATTAGGATTGTAACTTATGAACTGCTAGTAACAAAAGGATCTCTGCAACCAAAACAGTAACCCACTGAACTAACCTCATAAAATACAGATTTTTTGATTAGCATCCTACAATTCTTTGCAGCAGGCATATTAACCCAATACAGTACTTTATGATGAGTTACAACTGTCAACTGACAAAATGCCGAACTCTCTCCTTCAGGAACATTATTCACCAGCGTTATCTTGACATTTTTTATTGCTTCTGAAAACTGCTGAAAACACAAAGAAGTCTGCAGCAGGTGCTTTTGAACCAACAATTCATTTTCTAACCACAGCGCCCACGAGCTCAGTGGCAGGTGCTGCTGCACTGGTTGTACCAGCCTAAAGCAGATGTTAGCTTTTCTCTATTCTTCAGCACAATCTGCTTTTCATTGCAAAAATAAGAGTAATTCTGATATTTTCCAACTAAAATATCCTAGCGTGCTTTCTCTGGTTGCTAGGCAGTACACTGAAATGTCAAGCAATCAAAGATTTAAGTGAGAAGTGAGTGGGCATACCTAGCTATTCTATCCAATTAGACGCCTGCATCAAAACATTAATCGCGGAACCAAGTATAGCAAACAACTCCCTAGAGGAAAAATCTGGGAAACGAGAAAACTACTTTGACTCTTGAGAGCTTGTATATTCACAATATCAACTGGTTACCTAAAATGTGAGGGGAACATTTAGGCAGCAAACGAAATCCTAAAACAACTGTGACATAGGGCTTTTGATCAGCTATCACATTACATTCCAAATGTATGAAATTAGAGTTATCCTGCTTACTGGGAACCAAGCACCTTACTGTAGCGCTTGACTCTCTCAGGGTAGCGAAGTAGAGCAGTTCAAGGCCTGCTCAACAGTGGTGGTGTTGACTAGTATTCACCGTTCACTGGCCCGCAATAATTTCACTTAATAAACGATTGTCCAGTCAGTGCTTTTTCTTTAGAAAAAGGAAAAATACATTTATTATACACAAACTGATGAATATTACACAGTAATTTACAAATACATACATTGGCAGAAGGAAAATACCATAGATGACATTGCATAATCACCTTTGATTCCTTAAAGAGGTCACACAAACATGAAACTTGAGTCTATTGGCTTGTTCAAAGGTTCAGGAGCAGCAAACCACGTTAAAAACATAATTTTGTGTGTAAATGCTATCATCAATAATAATCATGAAGTACAACAAATGCAGTAATTACGGTTAATGAAGCATATTCACTCGGATTGTTAATCACTGACAACATTATTAAAACAACAAAGCATTTTAAAATGAGCAAAGCTTGTCTGTGTGTGTCTTTGTGAACCTTCATCCATGAAAATGCAATCATAAAAACAATCCCTAGGTGACATCATATTTTAAAGTGCAACCATAGACTTACCACCTAGAGAGTATCTCTTTTATACACATCCATGTAGCAATAATTACAACTTTAAAACAAGCCCTTAGAAGGCAGCTGTAAAGCCAAAGCTCCAACTTTGGGAGTGTTTGTGATGAAAACCCTCTTAGTACAGGATTACTGACACCCGTAGACATATAGGGTCAGTACTTAAAAAATAAACTTCTTGGGGGGGATCTGCGGCACTCCTGTAGCCCCCCATGCCTCCTTTTCCATGCTGGTGGTGCTACCACAAACAGTTAAACATGAAAGAAAAAGCTGTGCAGGGCATTATTTGGCTCCAACCCCCTTAAACGCAGTGCCAGAACTTTATCTGCAGTGAGTCCTACCCCACCAAGTGGAGTCACCCCAGTCCTAGACACTTGAAAGTGGGCATGAAGGTATTTGCTAGCCCAGCTGTGGTCCTGTGGGAAGTTCCATTGCAGCACAACATATCTAATTGCAGGTCAGTGTATGAACCATGGCAGTGTGACACATCTCCAGCATTACAGCCCACAGTCTCCTTGGAACCGTCGCTGTGTACCACATCCTTGATGCAGGCCTTCACATCTCAAGCCCCATGTCAACAGTATCCTTGACAACAACGCAGGACTTTGGATCACAGCCATGCAGCTTCTTTGAAACCACAGCTGTCCAATGCATCCTCAACAGAGGATCTCACATTGCAAGCGCCTCGTCTATGAAGTTCTCAACAACAACACAGAACTCAACATTGTAGCACCACATCTTCATCTGAAATTCCACTTTGCGGCAAATCCTCAATGCAGGATCTAGCATCGATCCATAAAACAGCAATTTAAGATACTTTGTTCAGTGGACATAACTTAGTACCTGTTTCTGGCCCTCACTTTGTCACGGTTGACCTGACCTTGTGACTTTATTGCAGTCTGGTGTGACCAGATATAACCATGGTTGTTGCTTTTGCGTGTGAGCACTGTTTTAAAATTGCATATCTCACATTTTTTAAATTTTTATCTCATATAATTTATAACATATTACTCTGTGTATCTAAATTGGTGTTTTTTCTTGCGTTATGTTTTCACTTTATTACTGTTTGAAATGCTGCATAAATTCTTTACAAATTGCATCAGAGTTAAGCCTGACTGCTTTTCTGCCAAGCAATCAAAGGGTTAATCCCAAGTTAATTTCGGGTGTGCTTGTGTTTCATCCTGACAGAAACAACAGTTGCTGCTTGAGTAGGGTTTCACTCCCCTCAAACAGTAGCCCAATTCCCCACATGAAAGGTTTTAATGTGCGATGGGAGAGCATTATAAACATTCTGGGGCAGTGCCAGAGAAAAAAGCAATTCAGCATGATACCAGAATATCGTAACGTGTGATTGGAAAGCATTCTCAAAATTCTGGGGGCATTGCCAGAGAAAGAACTAATGGGTGTGATACCAGACTATTGCTGTCAGAATATTATCCAACATAAATATTGAGTCCTAAATAATGTCTGCAAAAAATATTTCCTCTGGCATGGATAGTGCCGGGCAGTGGGATACTGCAGCAGGAGCGACTCGTCCTCCCAGGATGGCTGGACAGGATGCCCACTCTTGGAGAATGGATAGGAAGTGAGGGTCCTGCTGTTCTCAAAATAAAAAAACATAACTCCATTCGTCCAGAACAACTCCTGGCTCTGGACGTTTTTTTCTCTACACCCAAACACAAAGTCCTCTTTGGATTTAACAACAGAAATCTGCACCCAGTACAATTGCAATTTTGTGAATGAAAGTTAGAACATAATAGTTATGCTAAACAGTGTTTCTGTACACAATAGTCTGACAGTCTTTTGAGAGTGGTTTCCTTTCTGAAATCAGGAGCTTCAATGAAGAGAGAGGATCTCCTCGAGGATTTCTCATCATTTCTCCTCTCTATCATGTCACAAAAATAATGCTGCTATCTGCACATGTTGTTATTTTGTTAGAGAAGTGAAAGAATATGAAGTCACTTCCCAATTAAAGGAACAGAAGTCTACTATTCATGCTTACTAGATTTAGGAAGCATATCATTAGTATGTAATCCTATGGGTTTATTTATGTGATTAAGGCATTAGGCAGTGTACTCCCCTATGCCAAAGTCAATGGGCAGGAATGCACCGTATTTAAGCAATACTGTGCATTCCTTTCTTTTCTCCCAGCGCTGGTGGCATTTCAGCAGCTTAGTGTCAACATAGGCACCCTTAGCACCATGGTGCAAGCGTGCCTCTGTTGCTAGCAGGATTGTTTCCATGCAGAATGGTGCACCTTCCTGCACAAATATAATCCCACCAGGCATTTCCTCTTTTTCTGTGTGCTGCAGAATACAGCACATATAGATATGAGAAGAAACGAGGAGAAATAAACCCCTCAGGTGGAGGTACGTATTTGGTGCTTCCCCAGGTTTACATCACATTGAAAATCTGGCAGAATCCAAATACGTGAGTGTTGCATGGGTAAACCCACCACGCTATCCATGGACTGTCTCCCTGGCACACTGCGATTTGCACTGCTTAGCATTACTCATGATCTCTGAGGCTACTCAAAGCAATGCAGGGGGGCTCTGCGAGGCTTTTAAAATCTGTGTGTGAGCCCTGCGTCACTCATGCACCACTCTAGGTGGTGAACAAGTGACACAGGGCTGTCATAAACAAGCCCCTTGGAGGGAATACATGATGTAAGCAATGGATTCGCTAATAGAAGCTGCCTTGCCTTCTTATTGGGTAAGGTATAATTTGTTTCGATTTGGCAACCTTCTTAAGAGGAAACACAAGTTCTAGTTATGTACCAAAATAACGGGTTGTCAGCATACTTTAAATAAAAGATGTCTGGAGGCGTAAGTTAAGTACACGTTTAACTCGTCCAAGTTAGCAACTCTGTTGTGTTTACAAAGCCAAAACACACAATTTAGCAATCAGTAGTTTTCCGTAAGGAGTGCAGTTTATTGACGCCCCTTTGGTGAAGAATCTCGCTTAGCACAATCTACTTAATTTCTGTTTTTCACTGCTCTGCTTTTTTTAAATGGAAGACATTGCCACCCTTGTTAACGGGTGTAGCCCTTAAATTATAGATAACGTGCAACCTAAGGCAATGTCAATTAAACACTTGCATGGACTAGGGTTTGCTAAGAGTCTAATGACAGCAGGAGATTTGCTACACTGAGATGGAGTGGTAAACATAGTAGAGAGAGCAGGGTTGGTCGAGTGACTCCAGGACCAAGGCAGTAGTATTCTGAGACAGTGTGCACAGATCTGGGAGGAGAAGCATACCAGCAGGAGCAGTGTGCATGGAATGTAGTCAGGCGGGATTCTGGGAGGCACCTAGGTGGACCGAGCGGTGGCTGTACTAAGCAAGGCCATTGGGAATTGTGCACGAGGCAGTTAGTTGTGTAAAAACACAATGCATGCTGCAGGGAGTCAGAAGAGCATAGTGAAGGGCTATGACTGTGTATGCATATATGCACATCTGTGTTGTTATCAGATGCTTTGTCACACTGGAGGTAAACCGAGCAATGGCCTATTCCATTGTTTTATCCAAACAGTGAAAAGAATATTTGCAATAACATAGATCTCTAGACAAGTTCTCCAGTTCACTATTAAATTACCCGTGTTTTATGAAGAACAAGGAAACCCGAGCGTCATCTACGACCTTGCGTAAACTGATGTTAGAGGGCACAATGGTCCCTAGACTGATAATATTGCAGTCAATTTGCATTTAATCAGTTATTTTAATTCATATATTCAATAATGAAGTTAAAAAAATTAACAATGACCGTACAGTGGGTGTGTGGTAAAAAAAAAGTGCCTGGAGCTCTCAGAAGAGTGATACACATATGACAATAGGTATTCAAATGTGTGTATCATAAAATCAAGAACATCACGTCGCATTTTTAGGTCGAGTATCAGCGCGCCTCTGCTGCTGCAAGACCTGCTGTATTAACTCCACAGGAGTGAAAATACAGCTGCTGCTTGCCATTGTCTGACAACTCCATCATTGCACCTTATTGGCCTGTTCTCCCGATACAACACTTTTGTTTGTAAACCAGGAGCACCGGCCAATTACAGTTTAATTAAACCGTGGGTTTTAGCTATTTATTTATTTCATTTTCCTTAAAAGAGCCTCATTCCGCTCTTTACTTTTAATGGCAGCTGTTGCACTTTCTCTAGACGCGTCTCGTTTAAAGAAAGGTAAACCGCCTCCATTAAAGTGAAAGAGCGGTATGGGGCATTTTACAAAAAAAGCATGTGTTTGTCAAATTGAAAAACAAATGCTTTTCTTTGTAAAGCGCCCCATGCCACGCTTTCATTTTACTGGTGACCACGCCCCTTCTTTAAACAAGCCCCGTCTGAAGAAAGGTGCGCAGCTGCCATTAGAGTGAAAGCGCGACATGAGGTGCTTTTACAAAACAAGCATTTGCAATTTAATAGGTCTTGCATTACTAAACGTTTGAGATATTGGCGTTGTAAATAATAATACAAAACAAAAGGGGATGATGGACGGAGCGTTTGAGCAAATCAAACACTCACCCCCAGTCAACTGATCTGGGTTTAATCCATCACCATTCTTTAGCTCACTCAGCCACCCCAGTTCAGACATGGCCATAGGCAAATCAGTCTGACCCTGTGCCTCATGGGAACAGTCCAGCCCGAACTGCCAAGCCATGTCTTCCCTGGACCGGAAACAAGCATCCTGGGACCACTTTCGGATTCATAATCCTCATCAGCCAGGCTATCTTGAATCCAGTGGCCAAGTGAGCAAGGGTCTCACGTCTGAGCATACCCTGCCAACTTAGGGTGAACAAAGCAAAACAAAAGGGAATGATGGACGGAGCGTTTCAGCAAATCAAACACTCACCCCCAGGTAACTGATCAGGGTTTAATCCATCACCATTCTTTAGCTCACTCTTTCAGCTGGAATGCCAGAAACCGGTCCTCGGAAGCTTGTTTCCGGTCCAGGGAAGGCATGGCTTGGCAGTTCGGGCTGGACTGTTCCCATGAGGCACAGGGTCAGACTGATTTGCATATGGTCATGACTGAACTGGGATGGTGTGGAGTGCAAAAAAAACGATGGATTTAGGCCCAGATATCTGTACTTGGGTTAAATGTATGACATTGTTCTGCATTCTGTCCATCAACTGTGGTTTTAGCGTAAATAATAATACAACGTCTATAGCTCAAACTTTGTGTAATGCGAGACCTATTGTATTTCAAATGCTTGTTTCAATATAGATTAACAATCGGGTTCATGATCCTAGTATTTCTGGGTCCTCCTGTTAATTCTCCACTACTCATATTGACCGTTCCTTACTTTAATCCCTGATTGCCAGCTTAATTTAAATAGAGACCAGACATTATGCTTTGTGGTCCCACTCACACTAATCGTCATATTTTTCTTATTAACAGTCACGTTTATGATTTCATGAATTAGTGGCTGTTGGAAAGTGGATTATTGGTAGGGGCAAAGGTAGGTCTGCCATTGGCAAGAAGGCCACTAACACAGTATATGGCTGAGAATAGGTCTTAGAAAATTCTTCCCATGCTCAACCCTTGGTAACGTGGCTGCGAGTAGACAGGCTTCACTTCAAAGACAGGTATGTAAAGCATTTAAAAACACCAATTCAGTAAATAATTAGGACACAACACATAATAACACCAATTTATAAAAATAGTAAATATTATTATCTTTAATATGACACAAAAACGATAAAAATATAATCTAGGGAACCGGAGATATGAATTTTGGAAGATTCATCACTTTATAGCACTAAGAAACTTATAGCACACTATTAGGACATCTGGTCGTGATAGACCGGTTCAAAGTCAAAGTTTAAGGCCGACCCCAATGGAGCCCTGAGCAGCTACCTCTCGCGGTAGGTCCTGGTCACCGTTTTTACCTTCAAACTAAGAAACTTTTCTGGAGCTTGTTCTCGCGGGGTCCTTAAATGCTCTTAAACCAGGCCGGATTGGGCGAGGGTTTGCCAGCCTTGGATTTCTTCTACTTTCGCTCAAACTTTGGAAGTCGGACCTACGGAGCTTTTAGCGGGACGAACCTGGATGGCTTGGCTGGCTCGCAGTTGAAGGCAGGCGACTTGGCTGACCAGGTTGAGTCGGTCCCGCTATGGAGATTTCTTTACAAAGTTCTCCAAACTGAACCTTCTTCCTGAAGTTCCTCAAGGGGTCCCAAAGTGTCTCAAACTCACTCCAAGGGTCTGGAATCTCCAAAATGGTCCTTGAAAGTTGAGGACTTCATTTCACGCGCCAGGATACTCCCCAGTAGCAGAGCGCGCTACAAAACAACCTATAACATAACATAACATACTTGGACAAAACCCTTACAAATACACTGGTAGTTCTCCAGGTTGAGGATCCTTGGTGGTGATGTTCCAGGTGAACTCTGTTAACATATAACTTGCAGGGAGTCCACTCTTTAGTTCTTTTACAGCAAGGTAATCCACAGGGCTGTATTTCAGCAGGTGCAGCCTTCAGAGGGCAGGCCTCAGAATTTGCACCCCAACCTCTCAGCATGGCAGCGCCTTGCTTTCTTAAGTTTAAAGCAGCAGATCTTAAAGACTCTGTCCCTATCAGATACTGATTCTCTGGGTCAAGCAGGAGGTTACTCCTGACCAATGGGAGCAGGGCAACTCCCCAAGGATATGACCACATCCTGTAGAGTGGGGCATTATTTTGTTCCAGAGTGCACCAAATCCTCCAAATTCATAATGGCTGATTTTCCAGGAGGGAGGTAAAAGCTGGCTAAACACAGCCCTAGGATGGATACTTTCCATAGCCTCTCCGCCTGCATCTGTGCATTCTATCCATAAACCTAGCTCTGGCTCAAAAGAAAGAAGTTGTAAATGACACTGAGCCCGTCCCCTTGCCTTTGAAGACCATGGTTTACAACTCTTCCCCATGCTCTGGCATTCCTGTGTAGCAGCACACTGCCCTCCCAGCAGAGCTGGTTAACCCCAGGGGCTCGTTATCACCTCATCAAAGCAGCCTGGCTAATCCACTTAACTCTGACCAATCATGACAGACCACTGGAAGGCTGAAGCTCTACCTACAAACAAGAAAGTTTGATAAGTTCGTGTCTATACATTTTAGGAAACATTCAACAATATCATATTGTTGGAATTATCACTACCATTCTGGGTAGTCTTTGAATGGAAGATCTATCATTCTGCTATCAGGAGTTATCAGTTAACAACCTCTTGACATGTTAACCTATGTGACACGTGATTTGCAGTGGAAAAATGACTTGCAGCATTTTTCCAGCACTAGGGCTTATAAAACATATTTTATAAGTACTCCGCCTATATCTACAGGATCTCCAACCCATGGAACAACTAGGGGAGATTTTGGGGTTCTGAATCTGTAGAATTATTGCAAGTCCTCCCTCCACAGTGCTCCTAGCATCAAAGTCAAATTTGGGCAGCACGTTATCACAATGTGTGGAGTGAAATGTGAAATGTCACTTAACCCAGGGCATATAAAACTCATTTTATAAGGGTCCTAGGGGAGACCCTGGGAGTTTGTAATATGCCAGAACATTTTAGGTTATTCATTTTTATTTTCCCCAAACACAAAAGCTGAGTTTGGGCACAATTTACTTTTTAAGCGCAGTCATGCCGCACAGAGCCACTTTTAAAAATACCTCAGGCTTCAGCAGTGCACACATCCAAGTGCAGAAATGTCTGCTGGCCTCTAAACTGCCAAGCCCTATTTATACTAGGGACTGATAGGTAGTTTTAATCCTCCTGCCCTGATATGTAGTAGGGCCGTATGGGGTAGGTCATGCCAATCACAGGGGTACCCATACCATTGTGTACCATTGTGTACCCTAGTGTATGTAGGTGTTTTCACTGTAATCTAAATGTGTCTTTCAGCAGACCCTGGGCCTGGTTAGGCAGAGCCCAGGGTCAGTCGGAGTCAGTTACCACCACTACCAGTCAGCAAAAAGTTGGGGGGTGCACAGAGAACAGGATGACTTTGCAACAGTGGCCATCTCTCATGGCTTGGTTCTGTTTTATGTGATAGACCATGAGCATCCTGAGAACCCAATGGCCTTCAATATCTGTAAAGCACACTCCTGACATGACCATCTTCACGTTTAGTCATCATTCTCTTTTTTTCTTTTTTAGTTTTCAAACCTTTATTAGAGTGTCATCAAAACAGTGCAATAGTAAATACTATTTTGTAACTATACAGTAGCATATTTGCACAGATACAGAAACGACAGCAGGAGCTCAGTAAATATCTTAATATGAGATCAAATAAACAGAGTTCAATCTCACCACCAGTTCCTCGCTGTCCGTTCAGTAATGCCAGCACTGGGGCCAAAAACAAGTCTAAGTGATGCATGGTTGTCTCCTCTAACATGTCAGTGTTAGGCAATGGTGTGACTTGTAAATGTAAATAGAAGAAAATGCAATATAAGGGACCTCACAAACATACTACTCCAAGGGGGAGAAAGGTTCATTCAGGAGCTTTAGTCTCTTGAGTATCTGGATGTGGCAAAAGTGGGAGGTCCTGTCCATGGTCAGTCTTGACATCAATTGCTCTGCGTGGGCGCCGATGGCAGGGATAAAATGTTGTTTATGGATAGGGAGATGGGGCTAAAAAAGAGTAACGAGAAGGGGAAAAAAGTGGTAGGTAAAAAAATGCAATGGATTATGCAGCTATCTAAGACAGACACGACCCTCAGACATTGTCTAAGACATCCAACTGATCATTTAATTTATTGATCATCTTTTCAAGATAGACTGTATCTGCCAAAGCTGTTAATCATTTATCTACTGTTGGTGGCGTCTCTGACCTCCTATGTCATAGGATACACATCTTGGCAACTGCTGATGAAGTGCCCATCCATTTCTTTTTGGTGATTGGTGATGTCGTTGGATAATGAGACAGGTCCATAAAATGTGAATCATATCCGCTCTATCATGGGTGCAATACCAGCACTGGGATGATACAGCTATTCCAGCCCTATGGAGTTTGAAGGGAGCCAGCAGCACTCATGTAAGATTTTGAAATGGCAAAATTTTAACCTGGCTTCTCTTAAGCTTTTGCCAGGAGAGTACCTCTTTCCAGTCCTTTTCATCTACAGTGTTCCAAAGGTATTGTTGCCAACAACTGTAAAGTGATCTTTTTGTGGTCTTTGAGTAGGTATGATCGATGAGAGTTTTGTAGTGGCCAGTCATTAGTTTTTTTGTGTGTACCCCATGTGCTGAAATACCTATAGAGGGTGAAATCATCAAGGCTCTAGGGATGATGGGAGGATGCCACAACCTCAGGGAGAGTATTACTTTTATTTGACCATATCAAAGGCTTCATGCTGGTTCCAGTTGGAATTTTTGTTGAAGTTCTTCAAAGTTAAGAAAGCATTCATCTTGTATTACCTGGCCCTAGGTCAAAAATCCTTTCTCAAACCATGACTGTCATGAGGATGGTTGGCAGTCCTGTACAATGGTCCCATTGTTCCATATAGGTGACAATGTATGTAGGAATACCTACTGTTTCAGAAGACTGTATGATGACTCCCAACACTTTTTGCACACTTTGAAGAACTAGGTGTTTGCTGGAGGATGCTGGAGCTCCTCCTTCAGATAGAGTGGAGAGATTTATCGGAGAAACTTGGAGATTATTTTCCACTGTCAGCCAATCTGGGGTTTCCAATGTAGGGTCTAAGTAGCATACCAGTTGGGAGAGGTGCGTATCTGCATGTTATAGTTCCCTTCTTTTCTAGCGCAGTCCTCCCACAGTAGTGCCGGCATATAATTTAGATGCTGCTAGTTTCGGATTGTCTCCTTGCCAGATATATCACCTTATCTGGGAATCCAGTTGTCATTAATGTGGTATGGGCACTGCTGTTGGCAACACGTCAAAGATATAATTAAATCTGAGCATAACCACCATTTTAATAATTGGGACCCTTCCCCAGAGTAAGGGTTGAAGATGCTTCCATTTAGTGAAATCCCTAGGCATTTGTTTGGTGAGAATTTTGTCATTGTCCATAACCATGTTGAATGGAGAGCTACCGATTAAGACTCCCAAATTGGTCATGCTTGTTGGCATCCACTCTGGTAAGGCAGAGTGCCATCATGTCAGGCGTAATGAGGAGCACCTTGCTTTTTGTCCAATTAATGCGATAGCCACTGAAAATGGAAAAGTTATAAACGATGTCCATTAGTGCTGGGATAGAAGATGTGGGAGATGTGTCAGCATCATATCATCCTCTTCCCGCATAAATTTCAGATTATCAGAGGTATGTGGGTGCCTTCCACCGAAAGTCAGTTGTTAATGGCTATTGCCAGGGTTCCAATGTTATTGTCTTGGGCCGTTTTTGGTGTTGCCATTATGCAGCTGCCCACATTGACCTTAGAGTACCGTGGCACAGTCTGTCATACAATCTCTGGCTTCTACACGCATCATTGTTATGTAAACCATATTTGAACACCTTTTTAGCATACTTGTCCTTTCCAAACATGATGTAAGTATCCATATACTGTAGAGACACACATGCTTCATATTGAAGTGCTCCTCGTCCTCATTATTGCAGTCTTAACACCTTCCACCTTTCTTGCCATATGTGTGTTAATGTAGACATTCGTACCACTAATAAGCTGTGTGCAAAATTTAGATACCCATGTGCTCAAGTCTGGTAGTTAGTTATGTTGTTACTTCCTCTGTGTGACCTCACTGTACCCACGCATTTGACACCTGCATTCTTTCCACCCAATTATTGTCTATACAGAGACACCCATACAAGATGCCCATAGATATATGTCACTACCTCCTTATATTTGTTTTGGAATAAATTGCAACAAATAAGTTCCAAACAAAAGATACACATAACATGTTGTGACCTTTTTATTAATGTGTTACTAGAATTATGTTGTATTTTATTTTAATACAACAAGTTCTTGACCTTGATTGACAGTCAAACTGTTAATTTAATTACTGGGAGAAACATGACATTTTTACACTGTGTCAGAGTGCAGACAGAAACATTTGCAGAGCTCCGAAGGTATGCATGGAACATGTCAATCTATTTAGGGAGGGGGTTAAGAAGTATGGCATTGGATAAAAAAAAGATGTTAGATGGTTGTAATCGGATGGGGAGGAGTCCATCAATGTCCATGAAATGCATAATTAAAAGGAAGGTCATCAGGGGTTTAACATTTAACATGGTTGGATGGGTGCACCCCACTTAGGAATGTCCACTGATCAATAACTTCGCAGGACTGAAGATGCTGGCAGCAGGACAGAGTCTTGCTCTCCTAAAAACTGATCCTGCGGCACTGTCTGTCTGAGAGTCAAATGACACTATAGATAAACTGGAAGTGTGTTTGGTTATGGCAGACTTGTGGCTCAGCAGTTTAATCAGAGGTAGTAGGATTATCAGCATCTCTGCTCATATTTTCTATGGGGAATGCAACATTTTGTGTTACGCACTACAAAGGCAAGTTATTTTCTCGATTTTTCTAGAGCCGCAAAAGGCTGAGACTGTGCAACAGCAAAACACTCATGACCCCATGAATAGCACAAAAGACCAGTTATTAGGACATGGCTGCAACATAATTACTATATTAAACAATAACATTAGGCGCCTTGACACCTTCGGGTTTAGTTTGCGCGATACAAGTTTCAAAATAAATAAACATCAAATTTGCAACTAAGGCATGACCCCCCATGCATCACGCACCCACTCATCTCTCACACCAACTTCCATTCCCCCAAACATCATACCATCTTCCATCGTTCCCTGATCCAATCCTTAAGCTTTTCACATCTCCCCAGGCTCCCTTTCTTTTATCTCCCGCATACCCTCCCCTGAACTCTCTCCTCATTTGACAAAATACTGCACACTGAGTTTCACCTGTGCTCCATTCTTTTTCGCCCTAGGGTGTGCAAGAGCCCAAATGTGACTCTCCACCCCCTCAAAACTCCTGCCACCCAGAATAAACCTGGATGGTGTTTTGTGCCCCCCACATGTGCGGGCAGCACACCAGTCAATGGTGATCTCTCCTGCACCATATGTTTTCATGCCACAAATGACTCACTGTGTCACGCACCTACATCATGTAGTAAGCATTCCCCATGCATGACAAGTGTACACCATCATCCCAAAACAGACATGCTTCCTCCTTCCAAATGCCCCATGAGAGACCACTGCACCTCCATCCCCATGCAGAAAACTCTCATTGCTCTGTTAAGATTACGACAAGATTTGTTGATTGCAGCATTCCGTACCACCCCCGACAGCTTTGTCGCTGCACAATATCAGTCCACACAATGCAAGTTCCAGCAAAATTCCTTTTGATGGCTTCAAGATCCCGTTGCATGTGTTGTAAGAGAGTCAAACCAGAAAACTGTACCAGATCATTTTATCCTAAATAAATCAAAAGCATATCCAGACAATCCCTCAACGGAACCTGCTTTATTAACCAAGGCAGCAAATTTCCCCATCGCATTTCACTTTTTCTGCACCATAATACTTCATGCCGGCTGCTGTGCAAGCCCAAATTCCTGCTGCATATCTATTGGTCCACATACTTGGCTGCCCAAAGCACAAAGAAATGTCCAATAATCCAGGTCACCGTCTTGGACACTGGACTGCTCACACAACCTACATTGGAAGAGAAAAAACATAATGTCTGCCATTCGTACAGGCCCCCTTCAATACCACCCATTCCACATTAGACATGTCAAACCCCAAGCACATTTATATTTTCTGACAGCGCTCACAACAACGCAACCTCCACCTGCCAATCCTATGTATATGATCCCAGTCACACCCCAAGTTTGCAGCCACTGTAACTGCCCCATCCGAAAAGAGTGTGTTCCAAATGCAGCAGGATCTTTCCTCAGACTATGCAACCCCATTTACAGCACCACCAGGACCTGAAACGCAGACATCAGTCTGCCACCCTCGTGACAGAAAAATGCCTCACTATGCCACCCCGGCCAGGCCTGAAAATGCTGCCACTCCTGCACCGGACCCACTGCCTCGACCCCCCGCCCCTTATACAGAAACAAACCCATCTTCACCTACCCTGCTGATCAGTTTTAGATCAGCACAACCATTTCCCTTGCCACCCCGGATCAGCGTGCACTTCCGCATGCAATAAACCCACTGAGCTTTTTGACCCCAAGATCTCCGAAACTCAGAAAGCCCCAAAAAATATCCACACCATGGAAAACTGAAAAATGGCTTCCTCAAACTCATTTTAACAACAGGCAGGTAAACTTAGCCTCCCTCTGTGCCACCCTCCTCACACCCCTTTGTCTGCCCCGTCCTTTCAACATCATCCCTGGCAGGGTCAAAACCCCAATGCAGCTTGCCGTAGAATGAATCCCCAGCCAACATGCTCCCAATAGTGGTAGCTGATATATCCCTGTCGATACAAAAAAGAACAAAACTTAACACTCTCCTATTTATTTCGTCCTGTTCTTGGTCCCAGTCCAGCAGCACATTTTCTTTGAAAGCCAAGAACTTGCTTCCTGGTTGATGCAGCTCACGAGCACTCAACTAAACTGACAACCGTCACTCGTCCATCTCCTAAACATCTTCTGGTAGTGACGTCTTGACAGCTTTCAACCCAGGTACCAGGGTTCGGAAGAGTTGCCACTGCAAACAAGATAAAGCATTCACAATGCCATTCTGCACTCCAGGTACATGCCTAGCTTTTGAAAACAATGTTCAAACGAAGGCACGTCAGCATAAAACGTCTCAGCAATTGCAGCACCCACAGGTCCCTGGCCCTCTGTCTCTTAACTAACTCCAACACTGTGATGTTGTCAACATGGAAAAGCACTGTTCTGTTTGTCTTCTCTCCGCCTCAGACTTACAGTGCAACAAGAAAAGGAAAAGATTCTAAAAAGGCAATGTTGCGCCTCTGACGCATTCAATGTTCTGGCCAGCACCAGCGACCATCCGAAAAGAGCCAGAAACAGTGTACATCAGCCGCATCAGAAAATATCTGAATCTGCCAGACTGAGTTCTCATTCAAGAAATCCATGGGTACACCATTAAAATCCTGTCATCCACAACCTCGTCAGCCCAGTTACCTACCAAAATTAAAACTAACAAAAGAGGTAAACTTGTTTTAGAAGGTCTACATAAAGTTGACTGCTTAATAGTAAATGGGAGGCTTCCGTCTGATACCCCAGCAGCTTATACGCATAGATCAAATAAGGGAAAATCTATTATTGATTTTATTATGGTAGATTATGCTTGTTTTTCCCAATTGAAAGATATGAAAGTCATTGAGTCTAACCTTAGTGACCATAATGCGTTGATGCTTTCAGTCTCCGTTAATCTCCCGAAAGTGGATCCATGGAGTTTGGATACAGATTTTGTGAATTTTGACTCCAACTCAGGGAAATGCTTTTGGAACTCTTGTTCCTTTGAAAGTGTGGTGCCTCTTTTGCATTTTACTGTCGAAAATTTACCTCTCTGGGAAGGGAGAGAGCTGTTGAGTTTTGTTAACTTTTTAGAATCTGTAACGTCTAGAGCGAAAAAGAAACCATGTGTGAAACAATCTTTCGCAGTCCCTCATCCCCTACGGGCTATAAACATAGAAATAAACAAAGTTATAAGGGGTCAATTTTTATTCTTTACCCAAGAAGCTAAGATTAAGTTGTCTATGTTAAAAAGAAGAAGAGTTAGGCTTAAGGCCCGTTTAAAACGCTCCAAGGAAGATGCCCTCTGGATACAACTGAGGGAAGCTTCTTATAATGGCCAAGCCAAGACATTCTGGTCCTTAATTGGCAAAGGTTGTGGTACCAGAGCTAGTCCCACTCCTATTGCCATTGAGGAACAGGTATGGGTTCAATATATCGAGAAGTTGTACAGTAACAATAATTCTCAAGTATACAACGCTGAATTTAATAATGTCTCACGTGTATTTGACTGTCCAACGGAAAAGGAAATTGAATTTGCCATTAAGAATATGCGTTCCTCTGGTGCGATGGGTCCTGATAAAATCCCAATTTCAGTATTAAAACACCAGAGTGAACTTTGGAGCAAAATTCTCTTTCCAGTGTTTAAATTTTGTTTTTCCAGTGGAACAGTCCCCCCTTCCTGGAAAGGAAGTATCATTGTTCCTTTATATAAAAAAGGGGCAAGAGATCTACCACAAAATTATCGTCAAATTGCTTTGCTTGATGCCATTGGTAAGGTTTTCGCAAAATGTGTTCTTACTTTAATGAACCAATGGGTATCTGAATATAAAATCCTCCCCATGGAACAAACAGGTTTCAGACAAAATCATGGAACTCTAGATAACTTGACGGCATTGCAAGTTATCACAGAAAAATATGTAAAAGTCCGTGGTGGGCAGGTATATGGCACCTTTATTGACTTCTCCACCAATTTTGATAAAGTAGATAGAATTTCGCTGTGGAGAAAGTTATTTGACTTAGGTATGCCCCCCTTTCTTATTAAGTTAATTCGCGCCCTCTATTCAGACACCTGGTGTAGAGTTCTACTTGGAGGTGAACGTGGTGTATCTAAAATAATTTCTACTTCCAATGGGTTGAAGCAAGGTTGCCTTCTGGCTCCTTTGCTATTTTCCCTATATACAGTTGACTTACCCGTCACCCTCTCTGCCTGCGCCGGTATTGCCCCGTCTTTGGGCGGAGTTCCAATTGCATGCCTTATGTATGCAGACGACATCTTGATTTTGGATCTCACCCCAAAGGGTTTGAACAATCGGTTGCAGGCACTTTCTGAATATGCTGAAAGCCATTTCCTATCGATAAACACTGCAAAAAGTAAAGTGATTCGCTTCTCTGGTAGAAAGAAGCCCAAATGCCTTAACTATCCTTGGGTCGTGGGGGGAAAAAAATTGGAAAGTGTGAAATCTTACACCTTCCTTGGCAAAATTGTCACATATAAATTAAGTGACAAATTACATATTGACAATAACTCGCGGAAGGCTATTTCACAGGGAAAGTGTCTAGTTTCCCTGTATAAAGCCACAGGTAGAAGGCACTTTTCTATTCTTTTAGATGTATTCAGAGCGAAAGTTCCTGCCTCCCTGTTATACGGAACAGAGTTAATTGATCTAAAAAAGTGGAGTTTTTTAAACTCAGCGGAAGGGAAAATTTTACGTAGTTTAATGTCTGTTGGTACAGCAAATTCGACTGCTTCCCTGAGACAGGAACTGGGTTTACGTAGTAGCTGGGTTCAAGGCTTGGCAAGTATCATACGTTGGGTAGTAGCTTTATCTAAAAGTGAGCCCAACACCTTAAGAGATCTTATAAAAAATGAATTATTAGGATCCTTTAATGACTTCTCCTTGATTGTAAAAAATTTCAGATTTGCCGTGTCACAATTGAAATTGGATGAGGAGATTCTATTTTCATTATCCTCTTATCAATTAAAAACCATTCTGAAGTCAGCCTCATGGGAATTGGGGTTTTGTCAGGATAGAGATTTCTGTCTAGCGAAAAAAGGTTGTACTCCTGTTATTGAGTCTTATACTCTGCGGAAAGCTCAACCTTATATGTACTGGAACATCTCCCATGGCGTTAGACGCCTTGTGTACTTATTAAGACAAAATTTGCTTCCGTTGAAAGTTCTACATGCCAGCTGGTATGGCCATTTGGCACGCTGTGATCTTTGTCAATTGTATGATCAGGACTTAGATCACGTTATGTTTGTTTGTCCTGCCCTGATGTCTTGCAGGCGTAGATGGTTAAGACCAATTTGCTTACAACTCAACATTTTATCTGCTTCTTCATTTAAGGCGGCCTTGATTAACCCACCTAATGAAATGTTTTCTTTTAAACTGTACAACTTTTTTAAATGTTTTTTGGACCTTTACTAGGATGTTTCTTCTTATTGTGGTGGAATAATATCTTATGTATCTCTTGTTTTGTATGTATATTTTGTTTTTATGTGGACCTCATAAAGAGTTCCTTATCATAATAAATAAAACTTGAAACTTGACTGCCATGGCAATTCTGACCCTGTGGTGCGACAACGTTGATCTGGACATTGTCACGTCCAGCCTCCTGCAAAAAGTTTATTCGGCTCGCACCACACGGCATACAAAGTTCAAAAACTCAAACAGCTTCTGTACTTTCCAGAGCTTAATCTTGAGCTCACCCATCACTTTCAACAAGAAACCCTGAATCTCCCTCACCTTGGCCTGTGGCAACCTGGCCACCATCATAACCATGTACAGCTGAGTGCCCAGGAATGTCAACGCCACCAGTAGACCCTCTGTCTTCTTAGGCGCCAGATGCACCCCAAAACTCTCTGCTATCCTGTGGAAATGTTTCAGTGCCTTCAGGCACTAGCCCCAATCCTTCCGCCCCACAAACAAAAAAATTGTCTAGGCAGTGAGACACCACCCAATGGCCACTAGATTTTGTGAAAACACATTGTAAGGAGATACTGAAGGTTTCAAACAGCTCCCAGGAGATAGAACAACCCATCAGCAAAACCTTGTCCACATAGAGAAACCCTCCAAACTGCATGCCCAACAATTGCAAAATCCCCAGGGTGCATGGGCAGTAAACAAATTGTTGACTTGATATCACATTTCCCCAAATCAGCCCACCACCACAGCTCCGCACCAGGGCCACTGCATCATCTACTGATGCATACAGCACACTGGAATCCTCCTCAGCAATGTAGTCATTCACTGATGCTCCTTCTGGCCATGACAAATGATGAATGAGTGGGAATTCCCCTTCCATTTTCTTCCGAACCACCCCCAAGGGAGACACAATCAAGTCTGCCATGGCCACTCATTGCAAAGTCCTGCTATCTTACCCTCCATTACCTCCTTGGCCAGCTTAGCTGCCATCATTTCTAGAAACTTCTTAGCTGACCGCAAATTGTCAGCCCACCTGCGCCTCCTAGTACCCTGATACCCAATCTGAAACCCCATTCAAGCTGCAAAGCTTCCCCCCTCTCCAGATAAATCACCAGCCAAGGCTACAAGTCTTTGACTTTATTGGGAGTAATTACCTTTTGTCCCAGGGTGCCCCAGCTGACCCTCCCCCTGGACCCATTACACTGTTCAGCTGGGCTGGCCAGGGTAAAACAATGGGTAATGGGGTGTCTGCCCCCACATTTGTCTTTAAACTTGCATGGATGATGGGAACAGAACACCTTTTTTCTAATTCCAGCATGCCCCAACATTGGTTCCTGTTGGTTTTGGAGTATAACCCGCCTAGTGGGGCGAGCTTGGTCTGAAGAGGCCGATATGTGACAGGCAATCCACTAGCCGGGTGTGTGAAAACGGGTTACTGAGTGGACAACATCTGCTACATCCGAGGTTCAGAGTCAACCTCTCCCCAGGGATTGTCTGAGTTCAGGCTCACCCATGCCCAAAACTCTTCGTCATATCTGAGGCATGCAAAACCCCCAAAATGTATTTGGGCCTTTCTGATTATGTCCATACATTTTAGCAACCCTATTGCCCTGTCCCCATGCTGTTTACTGTAAATACTAGCATAGATCAGAAAAGCAGATGTCCAATTTTCCATGTTAATCAGCACTCTGGGCCGCCCTTTGAGTTCCCATTTCTCTTCTTTAGAAACCTACTTTACCTGGATATCCCTATGCAGGAGTTTAAAAACATATTCATATTCTTGTTTCCATATTCTGCTCTTAGTCTTGTCAGACTGGTGAGACAGGTGAGACCTAAGCAGCACCACCAGCCCCTTGTAAGAGAATCTCTTCTTTTCAGCAGCCTTTTCCCACTCACGCGTTTGCGCGGTTCCTAATCGCATGATGATTCCTTCCCTTTTTTCTTCATCTTCGTGACAACCCCATTGCCAACCCCTACAGATCTCCATTTTGCACTCCCTTCTGTGAGTCCCTGGAACCCCACATGGACCACCATTCCTCCATAAATGAAGGCAATGATTTTACCTTTCCTTCTTCTTTCCATTGGTCGCCCTTGCTGCTCTTCACCTTGGCCTTGACGGCTCTCTGGTCTGCACTTGACTGCTATAAGACATTAATGGACATACAGGTTGCGAGTCACCAGCCTGCCCACATCCTCGTCCTCACGCAACTCGCCTTCCTCTCATTCGTCACTCTCATAGTCCAAAACCGAAGCATCCTCACATTCACCCTCATCACACTCTGCCTGTTCTGCTCCTTCCACTCTGGCTCGCTCACATACAGCCGTGGTCAGTGGAAACCCCTTAACCTGTCTAAGTCGAGGTGCACGATCCCTCTCAGTAGGCTTGGCCATTTCGGACCCCCTTCTTCTGGTCAACGTCTTAGGGCCATTGTGCACCCCAGTGGCATTGCCCCCCTTCTGTCAGTCTCAGTGGCCGACCTTGATAGTGCCCCCCCCGGCTGCACCAACCAGGAGGGTCCTGTGCATCACTGGGACCCATAGCCATAAAAGCTGGCTACATGTCCTCCCTCCGGCCCTCTCTGCTGAACCCATGGCCAGTGACCCACCCCCACTCACCTGGCACCAGTCATGTTGGCAACTGCCCCCCTCACCAGACTTGCCTGCCTGCGCCTGCTCCCTGGCCAATTCCTCTTCTTCGAGCACCCTACAAATCTCTGCCCTGATGGCCTCTGTCTCCTGAACCAAGCGGCACTGCTTCCTTATCTGTGCCTCAATGTCTAGTAATGACCATCTATTGGGTTGTGACCCGAACCCTAAAAAACTCTTATCCCCCAAGGCAGACACTTTCCGGGTGAAGACTGCCTCTGCCTTTCCCTCCTCCCTCTCTTGTGTGGCACCCCCAGTGCTCTTCAACTTCTTAAGGGTGGGCCCTTGGCCCTGGGCCTCCGGGGTTCTCATAAGCATTAGGGCGGTACGGAGGGGCCTCATACTCTCCCTTCTTTCACAATCTTTTTGGAAGTCCAGCAGGCCTGCACCTCGCTGTGCCATGCCTCTTTGGCTCCACTAATGTCTTCTGTGTGCTGTGGCCCCACCCCGCTCGTGGTGTCCCTGGCGCCCTTGTGCCAGCGTGTGCTGTATCTTGCAGCCGGGCTGGGAGGGTACTGTGCCTCCCACACTTGCTTGTTTCTTTGCTCTGGCACCTGCTGATCCGAGCCCGCATACGTTGCCCGGCCCTGCCTATGCCTCTCCCAGAATCTGGGAGGCAAGCTGCGATGGCAGCTGTGGACCGTGTGGGACGGGATAAGCCCACCCAAGCTTCTTCAAGAACACCCAGTCATAATAAATCATGCCGGCAGGCCACACCCAACGTATGCAGCGCAGCCCTCACCTCATCAGTGGAGGGTGACGCCATGGCCCACGCCGAAGACAACAACTGTATTGGCCTTAGACACATGCCCTGCCTGTGCCACTACTCCAAATGAAGCCTAACCAGGCTCACTGTGTCACTGTAAGGTAACGACTAGGCCCTAACAGCATTTTTTTTTTAACCCTACACCTCCCCCCCCCGGTGTTGCACAGAGTCCGGAAGAGACAGATTATGC
Source organism: Lissotriton vulgaris (assembly GCF_964263255.1). NCBI lineage: Eukaryota > Metazoa > Chordata > Amphibia > Caudata > Salamandridae > Lissotriton > Lissotriton vulgaris. Next base: position 954,605,563 of record NC_141695.1, on the reverse strand, counting down.
CTCTCCGTACCCTTACATGCTTCTCCTGAACCTGCCCACCCCACTACCTATCCCCACCCATTTCCTGTTTTGTGCACGAACTCCCTTGGGGAAAGACTAGCCTTTCCCCGGAGGCCATCTTTTTGTACAAGATGATTTAAGAATCTTGAAGCACAACCAATGAAAGCTTTACTCTAGTCTTTCCTTCTGCCACTTCTGTATCTTCTGCCTTTTGAGGGATGTGATGTATTTTGTACAGACACTGCGAATACGTACAGCCTTTCTGGGGATTTTTTTTCTTTCTATGTTGATGGATTTGCAGCTCCAACATTAGGATATTAATTTGACGCAGATGAGTAGGTTTGGGGCGCTGCTATTGGCGTTTAATCTCCCTAGATATGTGGAGTGTAACGTAAGTAAAGAGCTCACACAATGTGTGTGCTGCAGGGCAGCTTTCAGTGAAGACAGTAGGGAGTCTGGGGGGTTAGTGAGCAGGCCACACACCATTCTGTATGAGAGAGGACCAATACTAAGACAGTAAAACAAAAGTAATATTTTGTTTCCGCGGAAGCCTTGTTGAACAATGATGTTCATGATTCTTTTTTGCATATTTGTTGTAGGATCAATATATTTAAAATACAAAACCAATGGACTTCGCACAGATAGTTAGACTCAGAGAGAAGCCACAAAGTTGCTTCTCGAACAGCCTTGCTGGAATCTAGATTTAAAGTGTGCCACCTTTGGTGAGCATGGTGTTAGTTTGCTTTGGAAGGTATTTCAGTTACATGGGAGGGATTTAGTCCTGAATTGTGTTGTGAGGCAGTGGGTTACAGTACTTGATGGCACAGGTAGGCATACTTTCATAATAGTGGCATATTGGTGGGGGATATTTGATGGTAGGTAAACAGGACTCCCTAGAGTTTCACATAAAAGTTGAACAACGTTAAGGTGAATATTCACCCCAAGGGAAGCTTCAGGTGACAAATGGGGGCTTGGCTTCTAGAAATCCTTTGATGCAGATACAGGGTAACAGGATTTCGTTCAGACCCTGATGGTTGATTGGGCTAAAGGCTGCTATCATTTCAAATAGGGAAAAATGCATGGCACTCAGTTGTCTTTTATTCTAAACTCCCACGACAAATGATTTGTGTTAGGAAACCCACACCAGTCACCAGCAACACGTTGTCCCACTGTCCTTATGATAATTAATAAAACATTGTACATTATGTTTTATCATTTAATGTGCTCTGCAGCACAACTGACTCCAGTTGAAAGGCAGATGGAAATGTAACCTTATTCTTCATCCATCAGCTGGCTCAAAGTCTTATAAATCTGCAATTTATTTTGAATGTCTTTACCACTCAAAAAACAATGGAGTACCATGAAAACTATCACCTTCTCTAAGATATACTGGTACCAGATTCAAGGATGATGCCATTAACACATGAGAAAAAAATAGTAAGACTATATGAGCCCCTTGTGGAATTGTTATACTTTTATGTGGTCCTGGGAGTGCAATCATAACACCCAAGGACACTCCAGGCTATGGTTCTTTTGGATACAAGAATGTAAATAAAAAAGCAGCGGAGTTTTCAATCTTAGACTGTTCCTAGGTACGTACACTGCATCAGGCCCAGCTGCAGGATTCGGGATCTGGGAAAGCCATGAAGAAGCATGGGTGAACCATAATGAAGAATGGAGTTTCTGAGCATCTCCTGGTTGCTAGAGACCTGGATAGGCATGCTGAATGTTATGTTATGTTAAATTAATTTTGTAGAGCGCACAGCTACCCAACAAGGGTTTCCCAGTGCTAAGCCTGACTGAGGGGCAGAAAGAAAATAGAAACAAGACTGCAGAGGGATGCAAACTATTGGTTAAATAACCACGGGGCATATTATCAAGGGGGTTTACCTCCGCTTTTTTGGCTTTAAAAGCAAAAAAAGTGGAGATAAAATTATCTCCCTATTACCTAGCTGTCGCTAACACCAGTTAGCGACAGCTAGTAGGAGTTAGCGACCATCTTGGGCCCCACTTTGCATGTCAGTGATATTTATCACTAATGACATGCAAAGTGGGCGTGCCAAGATGTCAGCAACTGGAAACAGTCGCTAACATCGCTATCTCCTATTACCAACTTTTGGAGATATTCGCGCTAAGCGCAAATATCTCCAAAAGCTAACACCTGCCCTGAGCAGTTCTTAGCCATGTTATCCAAAGGGAGGTGGATAACATGGCTAAGAGCATTAGCTCACTAATGCTTGAATATCGCTGACTTTTCAGCGATTTTCATGCATTGCGGGCGATTTTTATCGCATTTGCGATAAACCTTGGTAATACCAAGGTTTACCTGCGATAAAAATCGCCACAGCTCAGCGGTAAATTTTTGTCTCTAACCAAGCAATAGCGATAATTATCGCTATTGCTTGGTAATATGCCCCCACGTTTTTCGAAGTTTAGGAAAATTCATGTATGAAGTTTCAGTGCGAAGTGCAATAGGAAGAGAATTCCACATGGATGGGCCAAGGCAAGCAAATGAGCGACCTCCCATTCTTGAAAGTTTAATCCTCGGCACCAAGAACATTCCCTGAGTGGTTGATCGTAGTAGACGGGACTTTTGGTAAGGTTGGACTAAGGTTTGCAAGTATTTAGGAGCAGAGCCAACCTTGATTTTATACATATAGCTCAGGGCCTTAAACTTAACGCAGTTTTCAATCCTGAGCCAATGAAGGTTGCGCAAAACACTGGAGGTGGGGGATGTTTTAGAAAGCTGACAGAGCAGCCTGGCAGCAGAATTCTGTACTACCTGCAGCCTCCGTGTGACATCCTTATTTGAGCCCAAATAAAGGATGTTACCGTAGTCCATTTTAGATGTCACAAGTGCCTGGACTATGGTTTTTTGAGTCGAGACCGGGAGCATTCAGATGATTTTTTACAACCATTTTAAAATGGTGAAACAAGTGGCTGCCAACTTTACTACCTGCTGCTTCATAGATAATTTGTCATTAATGATGACTCCTAAATTGCGGACATGATCAATGGGCTGAGGAAGAACACCCATTTCACTTGGCCAGTGCTGGGGACCCAAAGATTTTTATTTTTTCAGAAAATCAGGACCTTAGTTTTCTGTTAAGCTTGAGTAGATTTAGTTGTATCCAAGATGCAATGTTCTTCAGGCCAACCATGAAGAGCTGAAGGTCCAGGCATCCTATCCGTAGATAGGGAAAAAATTATTTGGGTAACATCTGCATAAGAAAAAAGGCTC